>NC_135534.1:52518514-53123764 GCF_045843805.1 Urocitellus parryii
ACTCCTTGCTAAGTTGCCCTGGCAACACCTAGCAACCAGCCACTGCCACCAGCTGTTTCTGTAAGAGAGTTCGTCTGTTTTATATTTTTCTGTTTTATAAACAGCCTTTATTTGGTAGTCTTAGTCTAGAACAGAAGAAGTTAAACAGAAGTCTGGACAATATGCACCTAGTTTCATGCCATTACCTTTGCTTGGTTTTGCCTCCACTTTCCTGCAGAGGGTAGTGGTATTCCTCCAGGCCTGAGAACTCTGGTGCAGGCATGACTGCAGACAGTGGGGGTAGGTGGGCACGTTTCCAAGCACATCTCTTTAGAGAGAGATGGACATTCTAGCTGTGAGACATTGGAAATACTATTTCCCCTTGCCATGCCTCCGTTTATTCATTTGTAAAATGGGGGTGATATTATTTGTGATAGACACGCATCCCCCTTACGGGTTTAGCACGAGGAAAAGCTAAGTGAATATACAGTGCCTGGTACCTAGTACATATTCACGATTATGAATAATCTGAGAAATCAGCAGCTATTTTCCCAAAGGACACTGCAGTGGTGTCCGCCAATCTGGTAATTCAGGTGATTGCAGTCTGCCTCTGGGGTTATTTGCACCCCTCACTCTCCTTCCTGGTGCCCTGAACTGTCTCCCACCCCTTGTTCCTACTCCACCACAATGTAAGCTCCATGAGGCGAGCGTTGTTGTCTATTTTGTTCCTCACTGTAATCCAACACCCTAGAACTGTGGAGGACATGATATCACTAGGACCAAATCATAAACACCCTGCTCTGAGGAACCAGGAATGTCCTTGGTGCCTTGGTGCACTTCTCTTCTCCAGACCCTCCAGGGGTAGCTAGGAAAATGAGGAAAACTGAAGATTAAATACCCAAAGACTTGGTTTAGTGCCACGCACTACCTTTCCCTTGGCCTCTCTGGCCTGCAGTAGGGATAACTGCAAATCAGAAATAATGCTAAGGGACCTCAGGATAGTGTTTGGAGGACTCAGAAAATGTGTGGGAAATGCTTTGTATACTCAAAAGTAATTTACTTCTGGGGATTATTTTCTTCCCCAAACTTTTCTGAATTTTCTACATTATCTGCAATGTTGACTTTAAGGAAAGAACAAATTATATTTAATTTTAAAAAAAGAAAAAGTTTAAAGAAATAGTAGTCTTTGTCAAACTGGCAAAGCTTTCGTCTTCTGGGGGAGGATGATTTGGACAACACTTTTTGGAAAATTATTTGGCAACAGACATTGAGAACCTTTTTTGTATGTTTTAACCCTGTAATTCTTAGCACCTATGCAAAGAAAATAGTTTAAAAATCCATGTAGTTAAAAATAATCAATAAAGCAGTTTATAATAGGCTTTTCTGACATATACACAAAAACTAGAAACAACATGTCTTCTTATGAGAAATAAATAATTTATAGTATCCCTTATAATGAAGTATCAATAAGCCCCTAAAGCTAACTTCTCAAAGAATACCTGATAGGCTGAGTAAATATTCATAACATAATGTAAAGTAAAATAACTAGAATACTAAACTGTATTTATAAAATACAGAGACACATAGAGAAATACAAAAGGAAAAAAAATCCATAAAAATAGAAACAATGTTACCTTTGGATAATGAGATTATGGGTCTTATTCTCTTCTTAATTTTTCTGTATTTTAAAATTAATTAAATGAGCTTATGTTCTTTTACAACCTAAAAATGCTATTAAAAATAAATAGGTAAATACGTATTTAAAGTTACAGGGGTTTTTCATTCCATTTTTTATCATTATAACATTTTTGTAAGACTATACTTTCAGGGATTATTTCTATAGTTTGAGCATTTTGTTCCTCATTAAGTATAACTGTATAAAAATTGTGTATATTTAATGTATACGGCCTCATGTTTTGATACAGGTATATATTGTAAAATAATCACCACAGTCAAACTAAATAACATATCCCACATCTCACACACTTACCTTTTTTGTGTGTGTGTTTGGTAAGGATACTTAAGATCTACTCTATTAGCAGTTTTCATGTATACAATACATTGTTATCAACTATAGACACCATGGTGTCCAATGGACCTCTGTAACTCACTCATTCTGTATAACTGAAATTTTGTACCCTTAGACTAATATCTCCTCATTTTCCCCTAACACACACACACACACACACACACACACACACACACAATCCGGCCCTGACAAACACCAGTCTTCCCAGTGCTTTTCTGAGTTCAACTTTTTCAGATTCTACATAAAAGTGAGATCATGCAGGATCTGTGCCTTGCTTAACAGCCCCTAGGTTGATCCATGTTGTCCTAAATAAGTCTGAGTAATATTGCATTGTGCATGGATACTTTATATGTATGTAATTTTTTATCAATTCATCTCTTGATGGAATTTGATTCTATATCTTGGTTATATAAATAATGCTGTAATCAACATGGAGTGCAAAATATCTATTTGACATACTGATTTTATTTCCTTTGTATATATATCCAGAAGTGAGATTGCTGGATCATATAGTAGTTCTATTTTTAATATTTTGAGAAATTTCCTTACTCTTTCCGAAATGGCTATACTAGTTTACCTTCCCACCAACAGTCTGCAAATGTTCCATTTTCTCTGTATCCCCACCAACACCTGTTATCTTTTGTCTTTTGTTGTTCTAAAATTTGTGAGGTGATAGCTCATTGTGGTTTAAATTTGCATGTCCCTGATTATTAATGTTGTTGAGCATTTTTCATATGCTACTTAGCCATTTATATGTCTTCTTTTGTAACACTGTTTTTTTTTCATGAACAAAATAATTTCATTATTGCATTTCTAGTCATTGAAACCAAGTACCACTGTTTTTATTACCATAACTTTATAGAATATTTTGAAATCAGGTTGAATGATGCCTCCAGCTTTGCTCTTTTTTTAAAATTTACTTTTTAGTTGTAATTGGGCACAATACCTTTATTTTATTTATTTATTTTTATATGGTGCTGAGGATTGAACCCAGGGCCTTGCACATGCTAGGCAAGCACTCTACCGCTGAGCCACAACCCCAGCCCCCAGCTTTGTTCTTTTTGCCCAAAATTTCTTTGACTCTTTGATGTCTCTTGTGGTTCCATACAAATTGTAGGATTTTTTTTTCTATTTCTGTGAAAAATGTCATTGGAATTTTGATGGAGGTGATATTAAATAGCATTTTTAGCAAGATTATTCCAATCCATAAACATAGGATATCTGCATTTGTGTATGTTGTCTTTTCTTTCCTTTTTTCTTTCTTTTTCATGCTTACTTGCTCTGGCTGGCACAGAAGTGCTGTAGCTAGAGTGGCATCTTTTTCTTATTATTGATCTTAGAAGAAAAACTTTCAGCTTTTCACCATTGTCTGTGCTGTTACCTGAGGCGTACGTGGCCTTTGGTGTGTTGAAGTACATTTTTTTTCTCATTTTGTTGAGAAAGTTTACCATGAAATTTATGTTGAATTTTTTCAAATGCTTTTTCTGCATCTGTTTTTCCGTGATCATATGGTTTTTATGCTTCCTTGTGTTACTGAGATATTATCATGTAAGGAGTGCATGTGTTGAACCATCTTGTGCCCCAGGGAAACATCCTTCTTGCTCCTAGTATAGGATCCTTTGAATGTGCTGTTGAATTCAATTTGCTAGAATTTTGCATCTATGTTTATCAAGGATATTAACCTGAAATTTTCTTTTTTCTTTCTTTCTTTTATTTTTTTTTTTTTTTTTTACTTTTATTTTTATTTATTTATTTATTTATTTATTTGGTGGCATCTTTGTATGGCTTTGATATCAGGTTAATGCTTCCCTTAGTGAAATGAGTTTGGATATGTTCCTTCTCCAAATTTTTCAGAGTCTGAGCAGGATTGGCATTGATACTTCTTTAAATGTTTAATAGAATTCACCCGTGAAGCCATCTGGTCCTGGGCTTTTCCTCGTTAGAAAATTTTTGGCTAGGGATTCAGTTTCCTTGTTCATATTTGGTCTGTTCAGATTTTCTATTTCCTCATGGTTCCATCTTGGCAGATTGCAGGTATCTAGGAATATGTCCATTTCTTCTAATTTTTCCATTTTGTTGGCATATAATTGTTCATAGTATTCTTTTAAGATCCTTTGCATTTTGGTGGTATTCATCATAATGTATCCTCTTTCATTCATAAAATTATTTGCTTGAGTCTTCTTTTTTCTTCATCTAGCTAATAGTCTCTCAATTAAGTTCTTAAGAACAACTCTTAAGTCCATGGATCTTATTTCTGCTCTATTATTATTATTTCCTTCCTTCTGTTAACTTAATGCTTTAGTTTATTCTTTTTCTAGTTCCTTGAGGTGTGCAGTCAGTTTCTTTATTTAAGATTTTTCTATATTGATACTTTCTGCTAGAATTTTTTTCTCTGAGAACTGTTTTTGCTGTATTTCATAAGTTTTGGTAAATTATGTTTCCATATTATTTAATAGTATTTCTGATTTCTTCTTCTACTCATTGGTTGTTCAGAAGTGTGTCACTTAACTTTCACATACTTGCTAACTTTCTGGTTTAATCTAGTTATTGATTTCTAGTTTCATTCTAATGTGTTCAAAAAACATACTCACTATGACTCCAGTCTATGGCCCAATATATGATCTATCCTGAAGAATGCTCTGTGCATACTTGAAAAAAGTGCTTTCTTCTGCTTTTGGAAGGAATGTTCTGTACATGTTTGGAAGATTCATCTGATCTATATGAGTTGTCCAAGTTAACCATTTCCTTATTATTTTTCTGGATGATCAATCCATTGTTGAAAGTAGCATTTTGGACTCTTTCAAAATTGTTCTGTTACTATTTCTACCTTCAGTTCCTGTAATGTTTGCTTTATATATTTAGATATTCCAACATTGTATGTTCATATGTTTAGAATTATTAAACCCTCTTTATTAATTGACTCCCTTATCATTATATTATGATCTTTACTTCTTGTGACAATTATTGTCTTAAAGTCTATTTTGTCTGATGTAAGTAAAGCTACCCTAGCTTTCTTTCGGTTACCATTTGCATACAATATCTTTTTCCATCCTTTCATTTTCAGCCTATGTGGGTCCTTAATCTTAAAGAGTTTCTGGTGAGCAGCAAATAGTTTGAGCTCATTTTTTAATGCATTTAATTACACGATGTCTTTTGATTGAGAATTCAGTCCATATACATTTAAAGTGATTACTGAGGAATAAGGGCTTATTATTGACATTTTGTTAATTGTTTTCTTCCCGTTTTATAGTTCTAGTCTTTCAGCTTCCTCTGTGATTTGATCATTGCAATGGCATGTTTTCATTACTTTTTTTTTTTTGAGGGGGAGTTGATCACAAGGGCACTGAGCCACATCCGCAGACCTTTTCATTTTTTTGTTTTGAGACAGGGTCTCACTAAATTGCCTAGCTTAGCCTTGAACTGCAATCCTCCTACCTCGGCCTCCCAAGTTGCTGAGATTACAAGCATGCACTGCCACACCTAACTGCTGTTACTACTTTCTCTTGGTCTTGTGTGTGTGTGTGTGTATATATATATATATATATATATATATATATATATATATATATATTTCACATTTCTTTCTTTTTGATGGCCATGAGTCTTACATAAAACATCTCATAGTTGAAAGTCTATGATAAGTTAATTACAACTTAATTTTGATCACAGACAAAAAGTGTACACTTTTATTTCTCACACACACATTTCATATTATCAAGGTTGCTGTTTATATCTTTTTATATTGTGCATCCATTAACAAGTTATTTTAGCTTTAGTTGTTTTTTAAACTTCCATCTTTTCACTTTTAAACTAGAATTAAAAGTGATTTATATACCATCATTAGAGTACTATAGCATTCTGATTTTGACTCTGTATCTGTAGCAATGAGATTTACCTTCGTATGTTTTCCTGTTGCTAATAGGGGTTCTTTAATTTCAACTTAAATGATTTCCTTTAGCATTTCTTATAAGGCAAGTCTAGTGGGGATGATGTTTCTCCAGAAAAATTTCTATCTCTTCTTAATTTCTAAAGGATTACTTTGCTGTCTACAATATTCTTGCCTGTCAGTTTTCTTCTTCTAGTACTTTATTTTTTTATGTTTTTTTTAAGAGAGAGTGAGAGAGGAGAGAGAGAGAGAGAGAGAGAATTTTTAATATTTATTTTTCAGTTTTCGGCGGACACAACATCTTTGTTTGTATGTGGTGCTGAGGATCGAACCCGGGCTGCACGACTGCCAGGCGAGCGCGCTACTGCTTGAGCCACATCCCCAGCCCCATTCTTCTAGAACTTTAAATGTATCGCCTCATCCTCTTCTGATTCATTTTTTGTGTCATTTGGAGAAATTTATGAATCATTTTTATAGAAAGGGTTCTTGGCTGGTAACTTAGCCTTTGGAGATCAAAAAACACCACCATTGCTGTTGTGTATTAATGACAACACAGCAGGGTAAAAGTTCTCTATCACATACTTTTTCTCTTAAATTTCTATAGATATTCTACTGCTGCCTTCTGGAAATTATTATTTCAGAGAAGAATTCTAAAGTTAGTCATATTTCAATTCCTCTAAAGTATTCTTACTTTGGGGGGCTTATTTGTTTATAGTACTCTTACATAATTGAAATTAAATTATACTACAATTGTTATTGATCCTGGAACCAGTAGTCGGGAGTTGGAGCAATAGCCAAAGGTCAAATCACAAAAATAGATTTGAGTTGAAACCTTTCTCTTCATTGCACAATTATCCATATTCCATTCCAAGTTCAGATCTACCTCTTTACACCAAAATAGTCTCTTTCCTATCCTCCACTTAACTTTCTTCTTTGCCCCAACTACCAGCAAAATCAAGAAAAACTGATGCATGTCTCACACGCTTTTATCCTCTATCACACTATAAACTCATGTAATCATATATATTCATAATTTGGGGATTTGGGCACAAAAACATTTTACATATACAATGAATATGATTTTATTATATACGCTTTTTATGGGTGTTTTCCTCACCCATCTGAAAATCTCTCCAGTTCAACTGGTATAACTTATTTTTTTCTAATGACTATATAATGATTCAAATTATGAATATGTTAAAATTCATTCAACTATCCTTGTATTGATATTTAGTTTTCTTTTAGTATTCTTCCATGTTTCTTTGTTCTGTTAGTATTATTTTTGTTTATTTTTTGCTACAATTAAAATACTGTAATAAAAACATTTGTAGGTATATCCTCATTTCTTGGTCCCCTAATTTCCACAGGACAGATAACCAAAAACTGAAATGTTGCATCATGAATTCACATTTCCACCAGTAATGTGCAATGGTGCCTTTTTCTCAACAAAAAACTCTAAGTAGTATTATCTTTGTCTAATTTTTTTTCCAACATGATATGTGAGAGGTATTATGTCATTGTCCCTTTGATTTATACATCCCTAACATCTTTTCTCATAGTATTTGGATTTCCACTTGAAAACTGTCTACTCATACACTTTGCCTATTTTCCAACTGACATATCTTTATTAGTTTGCAGAGGTATTTAAATATTTTAAACATTAATGCTTTATCTGTTTTATATGCTGGAACTTTTTCCTCAGTCTACCATTTATCTTTTGTCTTCATTTATAAAATTTTTTCATATAAGATAAAGTTTATATAAGCAAATATAACTATCCATTTCCTCTACAGCATCTATGTTTATTGTCTTGGTCAAAAAGATTTCCCACACAATTGGGTAATATGCATGTTCTCTGAATTTTTCTCTTATGTTCTTGTGTCCATTTTTTACATTTAAATCTTTAACCCATCTGGAATGTATTTTAGTATGTTGGAGGAACTAAAAGTCTTTTCATTTTCTTTTAGATAGATAGAGTCATTGGAGAGCATGACCTAATTCATAAGCCATCCTTTTTCCCACCAGAGCTGGCTTGTATTAGATGTATTACACTGTGTAGTCACAGGGAGCCCCACCCTCAGAGGGGACCTCTGTGTTTGGTTTTGTGCTCTATTCTTGCCATCTTGAAATTCCACATATTTCTACTTGTGCTTTGTAAGTGAATTCCAATGGGAATTCAGGGCTAGGCACCTCAGCATGGCCCCACCTTCCCTTGTCTCTCTGCCTCCCTGAGAAAAAATTCTCCCCTTCCAGCTCTCCAATCCCTAAGTACCCTGTCCCTGGCCGGTTGCCCCCTTCCCACTCCTCTTCAGAACTTTTCAGACATATATTTCACCAAAACAAAAGGATAACATGAGAGAGAAATCATCAACTCCAGAAGCCAAGATCCAACATAAGAGAGAGAGAAGGGGGATTTAATGAAGACAGTTGGTCGTGAGGCCTAGAGATCAATTCAAAGTGGAACAGACCAGAGTGCGAGGAGGTGAATCTTCAGGGATAGAAATGGAACAGCGAGATTCCTTGGCATGCTAGCTGGACCTAATCAATAGGATTTTCTACAGGAAAAAAAACTGAGGATATGTTTATTTTTTTAAAAATCACTAGGAACTGAAAAAATAAGACAAGCATTAACTCCAAGAAAAACAAAATGTCATAAAAGAAAGGAAATATAAATCATAGATTTTTTTCGGGAGTGGGGGGTGGCTAGCTATGAGGTAACTAAATGGTCACAAGAAGGTAAGTATTAAATGTTGATCTCCCCAAAAATTACAGTATAACTATATTGAGGAGGGAGGGGTGAAAAGCAGTAAGAGAACTAAAAGATATATTTATTTTCCATAATAGGAAGTTAATAGGGATGACCTAAAATTGAAAGTTTAAGAAATGGAGGTATAAACATGCACTTAGAAATATGTACATAAACACCAGTAGAAATAGGTAAAGAATTAAGTGTCTCTGTGGTACTGAAAATCTGGCAAGGAAGTGGATAAGGGAATGAGCCATTAAACTGTTACTTTTTATTATAATCTTTGTAGTACTCTTTGACTTTTTAAATTAGATACTTGTGGAACTTTTATAGAATAAAATTAGATTTTTAAGAAGTAACAGGCAATGGAAATTCAGGATGTGTCTCCCTTAACATGAGTGAGGCTGGCTCTGGTCTGTAAAGTCATTGCCAGTCTCTGATTTGAATGCTGACACTTAGGTATTGATTTAAGCAGATCAGTTTTGCTTCCACTCGAATCATCAAAGAACTGGATGACTCACAAAGAGTTAATCTCTAATTTCAGGACTTCTTAAATTAGTAAAATGTAAAATAGGTCCATTTTTCATTACAGTTTCTGATCTGTTTCCTAGTCTTTGAGTTTTCAGATCTATTATTGTCTTTTCCATTCCTCTCAACTCCAAGTATTTCCTTTAAATTCTAGAAGTGCTTTTCTTTTTCTTTTTTTTTTTAATTTTTTTAATATTTATTGTTTAGTTCTCGGCGGACACAACATCTTTGTTTGTATGTGGTGCTGAGGATCGAACCGGGGCCGCACGCATGCCAGGCGAGCGCGCTACCGCTTGAGCCACATCCCCAGCCCTCTAGAAGTGCTTTTCAAATTTGACCTCTGCCCCCAAGGTGGAATTTTCCTCTAAGCCCTTAGTGCTTTACCAGTTTCTCCGAATAGACCCAGGACTTTTCAACAGTGGAAGTAATAAAGAAAATCAGGATCAAAGAAATAATCAATTGTTATTGAAATCTAGCACAAGAGAATTTCCACATTGTACCTAGGTTGTACATTTATTGAGATGTTAATTCTGAATTGTTATCACTTAGGATATATTTAGTAACTATTCAGTTTATTTTAATACAAGATTTTGATGCAGGTAGGGTAAGGGACTAGACTAGTGATTTTCAATTGCCTGGGAATCTTTTAGATATCCTAATGCCTCCATCTCACTCCCAGAGACTGATTTAACTGATCTGGGTGCAGTATGGACATAGGAATTATTTTTTAAACTCCCATGTCATTCCAACATGCAGCAAAAATTAGGTACCACTGGACTAGATCATGTCAATGAGTGTTCTCTCTCAAAATACCTGATAGAAATCTAACTCAGTAACCACAGTTCAGGCACTAAATTCAACCTACTGCAAAGTGTCCTTGTGATAACATGAATTCTTGAAGGAAACAAGTGGCTGATGCAAAAACCTTGAAGCAGCAGCACCTGTCACACAGCCATCCGTAAACCTCCTCCTTAGTTGGCAATAGGTTCCCAAGATGGCCTGCCAAGGGTTGCATGGGTGGCAGGTGTCTTTCCCTTAGTCATGCCTTTTCTCTTCAGAGATTATGTTTGTTTCTCTCGTTGGGCAGATTATTCGAACTGCATATTTTAGGGCCACCCTTTTTGCCCAGACAACCAGATTCCCTGAACTTTTTAATCAAGGAACTGGATGTCCCCTGTCATTCCTTCTGTTCTGGGAAGATGGAATGAACAAAGGTTTTACAGAGCTCATTTCCTGTATGGAATTGAAAGATGCTTTGTGAGCATATGTGAAATGGCTCTCCAGTGGTAATGGTGTCTGGCCCCCTTGGCTAAACATGCTTTTGCAGACGATGAATTAAGTCCCACAGCTGAGACCTGAGTTGGTGATGGCAGTCAGCAGTTGGTGCCCAATTCGTGAAGCAGGTAAGGGGGCCATAGAAGGGGGGCCCGCTGAACTGAAAGCCGCAGTTGAGACTGAGCTGGGGAGAGCATTTTTGAACTGCAGACAGGGTGCCAATGAGTTGATCTACAGTCCCAGTGGACAAGGGAACCAGGCTGACAGGGAGCCATGCTGGCCTGAATCCCAGAACAAAAATCAAGGCTGGATCTCCAGGAATGGAGGGCTGAGTGTGGTGAGCAGCCGAGGGGGACCAGAGAATGAATAGTGTGTCCTGATCGCCCTCCTACAGATGATCAATGCTCCAGTCCAAGGATTGGGGAGAAGAGTGCAGAGAGATAATACAGGAAGCATCATTGGAGCCACTGTATCTCAGGGTCTGAGGTCCCCAAGAGCAAAAAGATGCCTTTGTGAAATTCTCTGACTTCAAGCACCGCCAACTACCCCAACTGCAGTGTCCATTTCCTGCTGCTGTGCACACCTGGATGGCATGTTCCTTCTGCTGCCTGGCCAGTTTGTATAGTTAGGCCATTTTGCATGAGCTCAGTTCAGACCTGAGCCACAGGGAAACAGAAAGGCCTCCTGAGCCTGGCCTGGCAGAGGCAGGAAAGCATTAGTGGGTAATAACTGCAATCATAACATAAGTGGAAACAGAAGGGTATGCCTAGTCAGGCCTTTCAAGGCTGGACCAGATTCTAATATTCCTGGTTATTCTGGAAAAC
The DNA here is from genome assembly GCF_045843805.1 of Urocitellus parryii. Taxonomy (NCBI): domain Eukaryota; kingdom Metazoa; phylum Chordata; class Mammalia; order Rodentia; family Sciuridae; genus Urocitellus; species Urocitellus parryii. The sequence continues at coordinate 52,529,782 of NC_135534.1, forward strand.
CTACAGTTTTGAGCTAATGTATGAGAGGGAGCATGGATGCACACTGTACCTAAGTTATTAATGAGAAATGCAAATCATCCTCCTCCCCACGATTAAAATGACTCTGCTCTACATATATTGGAAAGTCAGACCCAGTCCTCCCAAATCATTCCCTTTATGACCACAGACCTTGGAAGAAGGCTAAAAAGCTCCATAAAAAAGAAATTTTTTTCAAAAATGTGGTCAGATTTGTAAACCACCACTCTAAGTAACCAAAAAAAAAAAAAGTACTTGAATTTGTTTTTAAAATAAAGAGAATATATTGACCCTGTTAACTAGAATCCAGAGATAGAACATATTCCAGGATGTTCACTGATCCAGTGGTTCCTTGAAGTCATCAAAGACCCAGCATCTTTCTGACCTTTTGTTGTGTCAGTCAGAGGGTCATTTTAAAGTTGGCCCTCCTCATGGTCACAGAAAGGTTGCCAACAGCATTGAAGGTTATCTGCTATCTTATTTCAGATCTGGCCAGAGAAAGAAAGGTAAACTCTTTCAGTCATACAGCAGAAGTTCCCCATGGTCAAGGGAAAGTCATGTGCTAATTGACCAATTAACGGCAGCCTAGAAAACTAATTCAAGACCAAACAGTGATCTCTGCTTTGTAGGTGCCTTTTGCTCTGAGGCTTAGGGCCCTTGTAAATTGGGGCACTCCATGTGACCAGGATACAATTAGAGAGGACATCTGTGTTGGACCTGGGGGAAGAGGGAAGGTGAGAATGGTGTTGGTCTAAGAACAATAGTTATATTGGATTAGGGCCACCCTGATGATCTTATCTTAACTTGACTCATTTGTAAAGACCTTGTTTCCAAATAAAGTTCATTTGCAGGTACCAAGGTTTAGGACTTCAACTTATCTTTTTGGGGGAAACAATTTAATCCATAGTAGGCCCCTTTCATTAGTATCTCCCCTCCAGTGCTTTTGGCAATAGCTAAGGCACAACTGCGGTCTTTTCCATAAAGGACAATGTATATTTTCCATTCTAGCCGCCCTTAATGAATCTGGAAAATAAAGCCAGGGAGATGGACTGTTGGCTGGTCCTTCAAGGATATAACTCACTGGATCACCCATGGGAGCAGAGTTGACAGTTTTTCTGAAATATCAGCCTGTCCCTGTACAAAACACCAACTATGATTAAGTTTCCTGAACCAGGGAGATGCACCAAAAGTGCAATTAGACTCTGGCAATACAAACCTAGCCCCACTCCCCTCTCAGGTCCTTAGTTTCCCATCTCTAAAGTTCAGAGAGACTTCTAGTATCTGACAGTGACTGAAGTGGGCACATCTGTCCCAAATCCGATATACATTCAAACTGCCAATTAGTACATGGGTTAGTGGGAATCCCTAGAGACCTGCAGGAAGGCTCATTAGAGCTATTAAAGACCCTCCCCAGGGACAGTGTGCATTTTAATATGCAGATTCCAAATTGAGATAATAAAGCTGCTGCTGTTCTTGTCTTCCCAGGAGCCAGAGTTTTGTATTCACAGCATCTCTCGACACCCACATAGACATCCTTTACACACATCAGAATCTGCACTTGAACAGGACAACGTGTCAGAACTACAGGAGAGCTGGGCTAGTTTTATGTGCAGAATCACTCAGCAGTCTGTGTTCTGTTGGCTTCAGGTTGGCAACTGCAAAAAAGCTGCAGAGCTTTCCCCACAAAAGAAAGGAGAAGAATCTGTAACCTATCAGGACAGAGATTGCGGCAACACACAGAGGCACGCAGGGGTTAGCAGGGCCAGCCAAGGACTGCAACCAAAAGCCATGTGGTCCATTGGGACAACCATGTTGAACCCAGCAATGAGCAATGAGCTCACTCAGTAAAGTACTGCTGAGGTCTGGAGATGGAGAGAACAGGCCCAAACTTTCCAAGGAAGAAACCCCATGAGGACCAGGCCAAGAATCATGATACAATCACTCAGGCTGATTCATAACCAGGGCAGGGCTCCTGGCCCAGCTTGGAATCTCCCCACCCAGCAAAGAATGTGATGGAGTAAATGTTAACTGAGTGAAAGAAACAGGCAGAGGTCAAAGGTCAACTTGGGAGAGGTGGGAAGAAAAGGAAAAAGAAACAGAAGATAGAAGAAGAAAAACATATATGAATATATCATAACAAATCCCACTGTTATGTATAATTATGATGCGCCAATAAAAAGGAAAGAAAAAAGAAGAAAAAGAACAAGAGGAGTAAGAGAAGGAGGGTTAAGAGGAGGAAGGTGAGGAGTGAGAAATAGGAGGGGAAGAAAGGAAGGATAGTGGTGGAGAGGAGGGAAGGAGAAAGAGTAACCCTGTGATAAAGGACAGGCCACGTGGCAGCCAGAGGAGATTCTCAGCCTTGACGGGCTCTGAAGGCCCAGGGCTCCCCTACACACATGAAATGTCAAGCTCCTGATTAGCAATTCGAGACCCATCCACCGGTGGGCCAAAGTACCCACCGGTGCTTCTGGAACAGGGTAACTCAGAGTCCAAGCAGGGCTGGAGAACGTAACAGACTGTGCACTTGTCAACCTGTTCCTCTGTGTTCTCCAGAGAGGGCCCCACCCACCTCCAACCAATCTTCCCCACAACCCCTTGCAACCCAACAAGCTCATCTATTCAGGCAGTGCAGTAAGAGAACAAGGTCTAGATTCAGAAGCTGGGCTTGAGCCTGCAATTCACCAGCCTAATACTGGGCAAATTATGCAACCCAACTGAGCCACTATTTCTTTATCTATACAGTGGAGGAAATAATAATGCCTGTTTCCCAGGGTTGTTGTGAAGATAAGGGATGTAAGTGGTATTAGCATAGTGCCTGGCAAGCAATAAGCCGTGTGTGTGTGTTTGTTTCCAGGACTCTTAACACAAAAACAAGGAGGCTCATGGGCAAAGTGAGTCTGCAGGACAGAACTCAGAGTCAGTCTTTTAAGCCTCTGAATTTGACAGCAAAAATTTCATGGCACGGACGCCTCTGGAGCCCCAGAGACGCTGTTTCCAAATCTGGAAATTGGAAATTCAGATTACAAGAAGCATCTTTTTACTAGTCAAAGGAGGCTGCTCATCCTAGTACAACAGAACACCACCAGCTAGGAAAAAGGCCCACATGTCCCTGACTAATTAGACAGAATCCCCTGGCTTCTGCCCCAGGACACTGATTAACATTCCTTCTCCTCACTGGGAGATCCCGGGACAGGGGCCTGCCAGTCAGGGAGCCTCCTGCTTGCACCCCTTTACCCCTGCTGGAAACAGAAGGAGATGCCCAAGGAGCTGGTGCTGCTCTGGGGCATGTGCTCAGACGCCCAGTGTGGCTTCCTTGTGGGCTGAGGGAAGCAGCATCTGTTGGCTCAGAACAACCTCCTTACTGTCCTGATACACCCAGAGCTCTGCAAAGGCTCCCACTGGGCAGTCTGTCTGTACATCTTGCCTTTGCCCATTCTGGCTTTCCTGGAGGCCCAGGTCTGTTCACAGGGTTTCCACAGATTGGCCTAAAGAGGTGGTTTGTAATTTCTGCTGCATCAGAATCACATGGGAAACTGGACTCCACATCAGAATAACTGAACCAGAACCTCTGGAGGAGGAACTTAAGGATCTGGGCCTTTCAAAAGCTCCTGGAGTGATTCTGAGGCCAGTGAGGGTTAGGAACCTTAGGACTGGACATCTGTCCACAGGTTGCTGGGCCCTTCTGCAGGAAAGGAGCTGCTACTTAGAAAACTGCTCCCACCCAGACTCTTGTGCACATGCGTGCGCACACACTGAGAGCCTAGGAGAGGTATAACTGACTCACTGGGCTTCCAGAGCCATAACTACCACCTGTACATATCTCTACTGTTCTCCAAGCCTGCTTCAGAAATATGAGGCTTTCATCTCTCAACTACCTGAGAAATGGGGATTATTATTCTCATTTTACAGATGGGAACTTGAGGTCCACTATAGGCAGTACAGTAACCCCTATAAAGGAATCTGGTGGTTCAGAAAACTGACATAAGCCTTTTGAAAATCATTTTTCTATAAAAAGCCTTTGATTGAGTAACTCCACATATGAGGATCTATCCCAAGGAAAAACTTATAAACCCAAATGCAAAACTCCTATGACCAAAAATGTTTACAACAGAATTATTTATATTAAATATTTTTAAAACTTAAATTTCCAAAAATAAGAAAAATCTTAAGTGAAATATGACATCTCCTCTCAATTGAATATTATGTGGTCGGCAAAAATGTATGCTCAGACTATGTACCAACATAGAATATAGATCATAATATTTAATGAAAAAACAGGATTTCAAGTTTAATAAACAGTATTGCTTGTAACTACATAAAAACCACTCATTTTTTTTTAAAGAAAAATAGTAGAAAATATTCACTAGGTTGATCTTCCTGAAGTAGTTTCATGAATTATATTTTTATTCTTTTTGTTTATCTGAACTATATTTTATTGAGTTAGTTTTAATTTAGTTTAAGTTTAAATTTAATTAAGATTAGCTTAACTAACTTTATTAAGTAAATATTATGGTAGATTCTCCCCCAAAGGTGTCCACTTTCCTAATTCCCAGTGCCTAAAAACTGTACATAGCAAAAAGGACTGAGGAGAGAACCCTGGATTATCCAAGTGGCACCAGAGAGAGGCAGAGGAGATTAGTGACCAGAGCAGAGATCAGAGTGTCGAATCCATTAGTCAAGGATCCAAGGCCGTCTCAGAAAGCTATAGTCTCCTGCAGAACACAGCCTTTGGTTTTCACCACAGAAGACCTATTTCAGACTTCTAGCCAAGGTGGTTTTGGTAATTTGTTATAGCAGCTGTTAGAAACTAATACCAGATACAAAAGGCAAAACTCAAGGTGACTGGAGTTGTTGAAACCAAATCCTCTTCTCCTTCCACCCTAGCACTCCAGCAGGAGCCCAAAGCCCAGACTGTAGGGGGAAAGGGAACAGCTCCTTTAGGAATGCACCCTCCTGGGGCTATGGACTGAATATAGCTGTCAGTTCCAGCTATAAGTCTCCACCTCTTCCTCTTTAGCCTCCTTCTTAGGGATACCAAGGGGTTGTCCCAAAACAAACAAACAGATCATTTTCCTTTAGGATACTCTGCTCCCAGGCCAACAACATTTTTATCAAATCACTGATACCAACAAGGTCTGAAATTCTAAAACAGATGAAAGATGACGATAGATAGCTAAAATAGTACATTTTACCATTTTTAAGCCGTCTACAAGTGTAGAAAGGGTTAAATCTTTTTTGTTGTTGTTTTGTTGTTTTTTTAAGAAATATTATTCATCAAAGTGTAGCATTTTAGGGTGGCAAACTTTAGTTGTGTGCCTATTACTATTTATATATTTGGATGTGCTACCATATTTCAGAAGGATTTAATATGCTAAAACTGCAAATGCCTTTCTGAGCAGGGCTGTGCTGTGGATTCTGAGGTGAGAGCTATATGCACAGACTTTGGGCTCCAGTTCTCAGCTCTGTGGCTGACTTGGGTGTGATCTCAGTTGACTCAGTTCCCTCCAGGCGGCTAGAGTGGGAGACAGTTCAGAGAGAGCTTGAGTCAGACACTGCATACAATAAAAACAACTCAGGTTAAGTTAAGCATAAGGAAATTCATTGTAAAGCTACTGGAGGGCCAAAGGATGAGAAAATTGAAACGCTAAGCTCAGGACCTTGTAGAACCCAAAGTACTCAAACTACAGGAAGCTAAGTAACATACTAATAGCCCAACTAGCCCTATGGGCAGGAGGCTGCTATTGCTCCTAACAATCTATATCAGCCTTGCAACATTTGGTCCAGACTCAAAAAAATCATTGGCTGAGTCAAGGTCAGGACCCACCCCTTAGCTATACCCAGGCATCCAGTGAGAGGAGATGGACTTTTTCTGGCTTTGGATTTTTCGAAAGGAGAGAATAATGAGAGACCACATGCAGACCATGATTCCTTTATCTTGTGGTTCTCCTGGCCGGCAGCATCAGCAGCATCTGAGGACTTAGAAATGCTCCACCCCACACCTGCTGTATCGGTGTGGGGAAGGAGACAGCCATCTGTTTTAACTAGCCCTCCTGATGATTCCACGCACACCAGTTTGAGAACCGCCACCCTTCAGGAAACCCAAATGCTACAAAAAAGACTGAATATCAAGACATATCAGTTTTCCACTGTGTAGGTTAAATGAAAGTATGGAACTACATTGGCAATAATAATAATAAGGTAAAACATTGGGGATAAGGTTCTGTTTAGAAAAAAAAAAATTCATGGATGTGTGGTATACTGTGCTTGCTGTGCAGACAAATCCGCAATCCCTCTTTCCAAGCACACTGCAGTCTCTGTCCCCTTCCTGTTTCTCAGCCCCAACTCCAGTTCCTATCCTCCCTCAAGTTACTCAACACCACCCCACAATGAAGAGGACCTTCCACTCTGCAAACAAAACCTTCCTGTTTCCCTTCCTTCACAGGATCCTAACCCCCCCACCCCACCCCAGAGAGAACCTTCAATGTCTGTCCACTGGGACTCCTGGAAACAAATCATTGCCATCCTCTGGCAGGAGAAACAGCCATCTGTTCCATTTTCCTTTTTGAGCTACACTGACCTCCCCTGCCCCAGCAGCCAGAAGCTGATTCCATGACTTAGTGTTCCTCCTGATTCCTTCAGCTCTATCTAGCCCACTAGCCAGTGCTGCTCAGTTCAGTAGAAATTGGCAGAGTTGGTAGTCGAACTGTTTAGACTGAGCTGGAGGGACACCATGTGGCCACAGCTAGTATGACACATCAGGCCAGGGACTTGTTCTGTTTCCATAAAGACTGAAACAGTGATTTTTGAGAATTAAAAAAAAAGCTAAAATTCACCTACAATTGTGTTAACAAGAGTATTTTTATGTCAGTTCCTTCTCTTAAATGTTTTCTGATAATTGCCACCACAGCGCCCACTCCACTGAGCACCCCTTTCTTTTCAGTGGAAATCTGATCTTCAGAATTTTCCATGTTCATTCAAGGTTTCTGCGATCATTAACCTCAGTGACAGTCAACACTAGATGCTCAGTCGATGCTAGTGCCATGAAACAGGAGGAAGAGGCCTTAGGCTGTTTTGGAGAGCTCCATTTCTGGAGTAACACAGGCAGGGGTTCAAAGCCCAGCTCTGCTACTTACTAGATGTGTGGGATCTTCAGCATATTTCTTAACTATCTATATCTGGGTTTCCTCAATAATGGGAGGAGAGGGGAATATTACCTACAGTATAGGGTTGTTATGAGAAATCAAAGAGATAGTGTGTGAGGAGACAACTTAGCACAGTGCCTGGCCCTACCCCAACACCAGCATCATTATTAGCATTCATAAATACGTCCCCATTGGAACTATCACAATATGGGCCAACTGGAGACCTCGATGGGATCCCTGAAACTGTGCAAACATATGAGCTGACTAAAGACTGGGGGAAAAACATAAAATAAGACAATTTAAACAGGTGATTCTTTAAAGACTAGAAACTTCGAAGTGACAAAGAGGATCTCAGTCCTATTCCTCTTGTCCCTGCTCTTGAGAATTCACTATGTGTTCTATGTCCCTGATTTGGGTTCCTCCCAGCTACCACCACCTCCAGCTCAAATATAATATGCTGAGAAATGTGGGAACCAGCTTAGGATTCCCTCCAAACATCATCCCACTAGGTGCTTCAAGAGCAACATGACACATCTGCCTGGGATCTGCAGTATACTCTGCCCAGAAACTTCTGTCTATGGGAAATTATCTCACTGCCAAGTAAGCCCTAATGAACAAAAGAAAACAGAGAAGCAAGACATCCTCAAGGAGTATGTAAGGGGATTCTCTCTCACTGCCTTCTTCCAGAGAGCCAGACAGAGATCCCATATATATGTTAGGATAGAGGATAAAAGATAAATTAGCCCCTGTCTCTGCCCTCAAGAATGCTTCTTTTTGTAGGAGGCAGGCATAGGGGAGACAAAGGCCCATAAACCAACAACTACCATACAGTGCTAGAATACAGGAGTGTTCCTGTCAGTGCAGTGGGAAAATGAGCCTTCAGTTCTGTCCTGGATAGTGGGGAAGGTTTCACAGAGGAGTCAGGTGGGCTGATTGAAGAAGGGTCAGATTACAGGAAGAATCCAGGTCAAAGCTGTTTCTTGCAGTACACAGAGCCCTGGGATAGAGTGGAGAGAAAGGGTGCATCAGAACTCTCTGAGAGGTAAGTTAAAATACAGATTCCCAGGAAATTAAAACTCAGATGCCCAGAGACCTAGATATAGTAAGTCTGAGGAAGGGCCCCAAAATCTGATTATTTAGTAAGCCTTCCCCTCAGAGTGATTCTGCTACAGGTAACCCACATGCCCAACACTGACCAACCCCACAATTGTCCTAGTCACCCCTCCTTCTTAAAACTTCTGTGGGCTTTGCTTGGAAGGTTCTGTGCCCACTTACCTTCTCCTCCCTCAAACACTATAGACAAACCTTTTCAGAGTGCTTGCTTTCCGCTCATAACCACTTTATATAGATAATTTCATTTAATCCCCCAAATGAGCCTAGAGAGTAGGTTTCCTAATAAACCCCATGCTACTTCAAGAAACTGAAGCACCAAGCAATTAAGTTAACCCATAGCCACACAGCCACACTGCTGGATGTGTGTTATCTTGTCTCTCCTTTAGATTGCTCCCAGCATAAGGGGCCCTGGAGCCACGGGGGGGGGGGGGGGGGGGGCGGTGTCCAGGGCATTATAGCTGCTTAGTAAATATTTGTGGAATAAGTAAAAGAAGAAACACGCCTTCCTTCCATCTGTGACCTTCACCCAGTGCCTAGGCAACAAATCCGCCCCCTCCCTCTGGGCTCCTCCTAGGTTCCCACTGCCCCTCCTCCTTTCCTACCCCTCCTCCTTTCCTACCCCTCTGGGTCCCGCCACTGAAGGGTTACAGCCCCAGGGCCCCTACTGGCCCTGCTGTTGACCAGGGACCCGAGGGCCTAGGAATGTGCTTTCCGTGTTTGTAGAGCCTTTCCATTTGGCAATCCGGAGAGGGAGCTCTCTCTCCAGACACCTCCTCAAAGTCTCCTCTTTGTTGGAGCTCCATCCAGCTGCTCCCTCCCTCCCAGTCCCTCTGGATCCATTTCGGGATCCCTCCTTCCTTTTTCCTCTCCTCCCTACAGTCTTTCTTCCCCGTTCCCTTACCGCTGGGTCTCCGGCAAACACTCTCTAGATGTTCTTCCCTCTTTCCCTCTCCTCCCCTTCTCCCTCCCAGCTTCTTCCTTCTCTCCTCCCCACCCCTATCCCTTTTGGCTTTTAGCGAGTCAGCCTCTCCCCCTGACCTCTCTGCCTCCCTTCCCTCCTCCCTCCCCAGGTTTGGACTCCCCACTCCTCCCCTTGGCCCCCGGGCCTCTCCCACACTCCCCGAAGGAGGTCAGTTGGCAGCCCCGGCTCCCTCCTCCATGCGTCAGAGCCTCCGGGCCCAGAGGCCTCCCGGCCCTTCCCTCCAGCCTCGGAGACCGGCTCGCCCCGGCTCCTTCCCCCAGAGTCCTCATTACCGCCTCCGCGGCCCCGCCCTGCCTGGCTCCCGGGGCTCCCGGGAGGCGTCCTCTCCCCAGCGGCCCCCGCACCTCTGCTGCCCCCAGCTCCCCGCAGCCGGGGAGGGGTGGAGGAAGGTCACGGTGTTCCCGCAACGGGGCCCTCGGGCCCTGCCATTCCTGGCTGGACGTCCCTCCCTCCCCACCTGCCTCCCTAGGACAAACAGCAGAAATCCTGCAGCCCCCGAAGGGCCAGGTCCAATCTGGAAGCGACTCCAGCGAGAGCTGCAGGGCCCGCACCTCCACGGGCATCGCCAGCCGCCGGCCCGCAGCACAGGACGAGCCCTGGCACGTGGGCCCGGGCCACCTACCCCTAACGCTGGCGCCGCGAGGCCGGGGGTTTCCCGCCCGCTTCCCGGCAGGGGGAGCCGCGGGGACGCACCTGAGCCCCCAGCCCCGCTCCCCCAGGACGCCGAGATCTGCAACGAGTTAGAACAGTCCCCGGCCGCCTTTCGGGCCGCCACGGCTGCCTGCTGAAGCCATTTGTGCCCCGGCAGCAGCTGAGCGGCGCGTTCCAAACGGGCTTAGAGGTGACGGGCGGAGAGGCTTCGCTAGGGTGGAAGAGAACCCTCCGCTGAGAGAGGAAAGTTTTCAGTCCTGCCCAAGGCTTCAAGCCGAACCCTAGCCGAGTTCGCTCTGTGCCTTTCTTCAATAAACCAATAAATACTTAACTGCCAGCCGCTGTGTGCCAAGCATTGGGTACCGCAGACAGATCAAATGTGTTCTCTGCCCTCCAGGAGCTAGTGGGAAAGAAACCCTCCTAAGTAGCAAATACCATCAAAATAAAGGAAATCACAGAAATGGAAAATTAGGAAAGAAGTCATCTACTATGCACCTATTGTATGCTCAAAACTGCTCTAAGCATTTTACAAGCGTCATTTTGCTTCAGTCTTCATCTGTTTCTAAGGTATTCCTATCCCGATTTCACAGATGAGAAAACCAAGTCTTAGTTGTTTAATTGAATTGCTCAGGTCACACAACTAATAAGTAGTGGAGCTAGGGTTTTTAAACTGCTAATTGACTCTCAAACCTTCTGCTTTCTACTGAGAGAAGATACTACGGTATGCTACACTTTGTGAGTACAAATGAGCCTAAAGCTTCAAAGACAAGGTGAAGCCTGAATGTTTTTTTTTTTTTTTTGAGGGATGTTCAATAGAAGCTCCTTAGGTAGCCAGAGATGTTTTTCTTGGATTTGTTGTGAATTTTTTTTTCTTTAGTGAACTTTTTTTTAATCTGAAATAATTTCTGAACAAATAATTTAGCTAATACTCAACTCAGAATTTTCTGAGAGCACCAAGATGATATGGCTTATTTAAAAAAATGAGTATGTAACACTAATATTCAAGTCAACTTTTAAAAAGGGAGGGGGAGTCCTGTGATATCACCATCCGCCCCCACCAGTTTTAATCACTCTTTCCTCTCAGTTCTTGTCAGTTCACAGCACATACCTGGGTGGGATGGAAGGCAGTTCCATACTGGGACCCAGTGAGCCATAGAGGGCTTAATGGGATTTACAAATGCTCTGAGTGGCTATTTCCATCAGTAACGTGTCTGTCTGAATCACAGTACTTACGTAGGAGAAAAAATCCAATATCTCCATAAAAATCACTCATTTCTCACTTTCCCAGGCAGACACACCCAATATAGTTTTTACAGAGGAGACAGCCTCCTTACCTGGTGCCCATGGCCCAAATCTCCCTCCCAAATGAGACTCTTGCTCCTCAAATACTTCACTCACCTCAAATGCCCCTGCCCTATCCACGGTTCTAACAATGTTCCAGGTACACTCCCATCTCCAGGGCCTGCTCGAATCCTTCCCCTTTGCTCCAGTGTCTGCCCTCTTCCCTAATTTCCTCAGATTTTTTCAAACACCATTCTTTCAGATCCAAATAAATTCCTAACTTGTCGATCAAGCTTTCTCAGCATCCTAGAGATTTTTCCTGCCTCCATTTCTTCCTACATATACCACTCATTGCTTTATATTGTTGCATCACTTACAAGCATGTTCTGTCTCCCAGATTTGAAGATCTTAAAAGTAAGGACTACGTTCAATTTCTCCACTTCTGTCTGCTCTCAATGGACACTTTTCAAATGTGCATTAATTATAATGGTACTGGCCATCAGTGCTTCAAAACACTATAATTTCCACTCATAAGAAAGAGTATGGCCAGGTATGGTGGCACATGCCTGTAATCCCAGCACTTCAGGAGGCTTGAGGCAGGAGGATCCCAAGTTCAAAGCCAGCCTCAGCAATGGTGAGGCATTCAGCAACTCAGTGAGACCCTATATCTAAATAAAATAAAAAATAGGACTAAGGATGTGGCTCAGTGGTTGACTGCCCCTGAGTTCAATCCCTGGTACAAAAAGAAAGAAAAAAAAAAAAAGAATATGGACTCAGAAGTCAGATTGAGCCTGATTCAAATCCTAGTGCATCCACTTACTGATGATGTGACCTTGGGAAAGTTTCTGGACCTCTCTGAGCCTTAGTTTTCTTGTCTATAAAACAGGAATGGTAATAGGGCTATTGTGGAATTCTAGTGTGGTAATGCTTAGCACAGGGTAAGAGTGCTTAGTGTGTCATACACACTGAATAAATAGCTGGTGATATTATATTTATTATTACTGATAATAATGATGAAAAACAAAAGACGGGTGTGCTGAAAGATTTCAAAGAGTACTTGTTTAATAAAAGTCACTATCCTCCAACATGATAAAATTATCTGTCAAAGAATGTCACATTAGAGAAATTGTACAAGTTAGTAGTTCTGGGAACTTTGCACTTGAGTGAAACTTCATAGCTCTGAGATTTTGCCACCCAATACCAAATGTCTGGGACCTCCACACAAAGTTCCCAAGTATATAATCATCTAAACATTCACTGCTTATTTCCAGAATTTGGGATGACAAAGCTAATTCAGTCTTCTAGAACACTGCAGCTGGGAGTAACGCCAAGGACAGCCCTCATTCTGTGCACAGGGAAGCAGCAGGCCTCATACAGTCACCTGATACAAGGAAGTCACCTGGCAGGGAAGTGGCAGAGCTAGAATTAGCAACCAAAATATCCTGACCTCTAGTTCAGAGCTCAACACCACCAACACCTCATTGGCTCCTCAGAGAAAGAGTGGCACTGGGCAGCTTGTGCCCCGCATACCAGCAACACTGGGGTTTGATCTCCTCCAGCTGCATTTGTTCCCAGGAAGTCCACTGAGCGGTCAGAGTTATAGACTGCAGGAAGAAGAGAGTGACTTGTCCCATGGTTGTTAAAATGTAAACTGGCAACTCTGTTGCTAAAACCTCCTGGCTCCTGCAGGAGCTGTTATCTAAATACTCCATATTCTGAGTGAGAATAGTTAATGCTCAAAGATGCTAGCAACTGCTGTAGTCTGCATCTCTTCTTGAGTGTTCACACTCTGCATTTGAATCCTGCTTCTATCCAAGTGACCTCACAGTTTTCGAAGGTAGCTCTGGGGAATATTAAAAAGTCACAGAACCTCCAGGAATTCATATACAGAGGTGCTTGTGTATATAGAAGCAGACAGGGTGAAAAGGTTGTATAGAACATGTCATCCTTCTGACACACTGTGGGCCTAAATATAGTCTCTTGCAGTGATGGTTTCACCTAGAAGAAAAGCAAAGAAGAGAAATAAATGTTTGTTGAGTGAATAACTGATTACCAAAAGAATAATTCAGGAATCACCGGCAGCACCATCAGTCATTTCTGAGCAACTAAAATTTTACAAACAGAATCATCACTCACCTGGCTTACAGGGCAGAGCCTGGCTAGTATTCTGGGGCTTTCTCAGATGACAGATTGTAGGAGTTCGTGGCATAGAGAACTCACAATAAAATTTGCTCAGTGGTGCATCTTGCCTGAATCAAATTTAATAGTCACAATGGTCCCCATAAAGTCACTTGGCAGAGAAGGACCATCCCTACAGAGCAGAAGCATGCCATGATTGATGAGGAAGCCCCATCAAATTAAGGCCCAGAGTAGACCCAGATGAAGTTCCCTTCCACACCTCACCTTCTATGAATTCAGCCATAACTCTTATCCTGAGAATCCAGCAGGTCTGTTACCGGCTCAATGTGACCTCATCACACCTTGCCCTTACCTCATGCCCACACATGTGTCCTCAGAGCCTTTCACTCATTATTCACAGCCCTACTTGCCTGCCAGGGTAATGTTGAGCACAGCAACTACACTGGCTGACTTCAGGGTTCCCAAAGCTACCCCCTCTAGAAACAGTGGTGCGTGATCTCTGGGCCTAGAGCATCTGGGGTATAGATGCATAGAATCCCAGATGGCCCATTTGTTCATTGCTTACTGTGTGCTAGGGACTTTGCTAAATATTTTATAGGTGTAATCTGATTTTTATTCTACTGATAGCCAAATGAGGTAGATTTTATTATGCTCATTTCGTATATGAGGAAACGATCAAGTCGCAGAGTGAAATTAGGACCCAGATGTGTCTCACTCTACAAGCTTGTAACCTCTGCACTCTTGAGGGCTCTGTCACGTTGTCTCTCATTGCTAAGCTACAGCACTGTGCACCCACAACACCAGATATGCAGGACTGGAGACAGCTGGAACTAGTCCCAGTCTAGCTTCATTCATCCATCTATTCATCCTTCCAGCAGAAACTGACACCTACTGTGGGCCAGGACTGCAGCAGGTGCTGGGGATTCAGAATAAATAGCACAGAGATCCTGCCCTTAACATGAGGATCTTAAAGACAAACAGGACTTACTCTGGAGGCTGCTTAGTCTGTGATCGATGTATGATCACTTTTACCGACAGAGATCATCTTGGCAGGGAGCTCTGGTTTGGACTGAGCTGGCTCTTGGAACATGGATCACTCAAGGTTCAGAACAAGGGGCCAAGGGGCATTGCTGTTGATTCATAGTAAGTATTTATCCCAGGGGAACTTCAAACAGCAGAAAGAGTAATCTAAAACCCACCCTCTCCACCTGTCTGGAATTGCTTTTGGCTACATCTTTGAAAAACCCCCCCAAAAAAGCGATGTTTCTGGAGCCATCCCAACTCAAGGGCAAGTGTTTTGTGTTTCTTCAGATACTAGTTTAAACTGGTAGAGAAAGGTTGGAAGGCCCTGGACAAATTCTGCTGCATGGACCAAACATCTGCTAACATTTCCTATACAGTTAGTGATACTTTTTTTTTTTTTTCCCTCATGGGAAACTAATAGGATTAGAAAATTGTGACTGACCCCCATGCTGAAGTCATACCACATCTGCATCCTTCTAGAAGACTGCTGAGTCAGCCCACCACATCCATGGGCTGGGAATCTGTGCACAGAAGATGGAGCTTTTCCACTGCAACCTTACATGGCAGAAGAGCAAAAGGGACTAAGGCATTCCACCCCCCACCCCACCCCCACTCCCCCACCCACCCCCACCCCCGCACCCCAGTTTTACAAAGTCACTAATCCCATGCATGAGGGTTCTGCCCTCATGACTTCATCCCTCCCTAAAGTCCCACCCCTTCTTACTGCTCATACTTTTTGCAACAAATGGAGCATGAAAGGATGCAAGACTTCTGTAATAATTCTTCTGTGTCCAACAATGTTATTTACTTGCACTTTAAGTATTCTTGTTAAGAATAGAGAAGGCCTGCCCACTGGGACAGCGTGTCCCAAGAGGGGAACACTCCAGTTTCTTCCCCTGGGAGGTAACCAGAGGAGCTGAAGAGGGCTCACAGAACTCAGCCAGAAAAGCGTCAGCAAATGACTTCTGTGTTTACTCACTAAGACCAAGTAGGCCACTCCAGCTAGGGATCCTAGACTATTCAGACTTCCAGCACAACCCAGCCCTGAAAAATGAAGGCAGGTCAGGTCAAAGTGTTGCTCATCAGTGCTTTCCATGGAAAACAAAGGTCAACAAAGAGTATTCCTTCAACTGGGCTCCTGCTCTTTGTGTCCTAAAATATCCATCACAATCCTTCATTAAAAAAAAAAAAAAATATATATATATATATATATATATATATATACCACCCTTCCCAAAGCAGGATTTCTCTGATATGTTGGCAAGACGGGAAGCAGAGACCTCTTAGTAGGGTAAACTCCTATTGGTCAAAACAGCATTATGCTCATTGAGCCCCGTCAGTTGTGACTGCTGTGGGACAAGAGGCTTTTGGTTTTTCTAGTTTCATTCCTTTGGCATAAATAGAAGAGGAAAAAGAAAACATTGGGTTATCCCTGGTTTCTCTTTATTCTCCAATTTTTCTGCAAGAATATATATGTTTTCTTTTTGTTCTAAGATTTTAAAAGATAAAATAAGGTTAGTAAGAACTTGGGAAGAAGGAGTTTCTATAATTGAACAAATATGGCTTTGAGCTTTCTAACAGCTCAAGAAAGGTTTCACACTTCTCAGTAATTATTGTGTAAATTTTGTTTGGTTTGGTTTGGGGTACTAGGGATTGAAAGGGGCACTTTACTGTTGAGCTACATCCAAGCCTTTTTTATTTTTTATTTGGAGACAGGGTCTCTCTAAGTTGCCTAGTCTGGCCTCAAACTTGTAATCCTCCTGCCTCAGCCTTCCAAGTCACTGAAATTATAGATATGTACCACCATGCCCAGCTACGCAAATATTTTCTAATGAACACTTTTCTGTATGCTGCAGAAAATTTATAAGGTCAGCTTTTATAACATGAAAATATTTTGATACTATAAACTATTTTTAAGGGACTGATTTTAAAGTACTGTTTGTTCTGGTCACTTGTTTTCACTACACAGTTTATACAACTTTCTTCCAGCAACTGACCAATGCGTGGAATATTATTCAGCCTTTAAAAACAAAGAAATCTTGTCATTTGCAACAACATGGGTGAACCCATAGGATGAAATGAAGTAGAACCAACACAGAAACACAAATACTACATGATCTCACTTACATGTGGGTTGTTAAATAGTTGAACTATTAGAAACAGAGAGTAGAATGCTAGTTACCAGGGGCTATAAGAGAAAAGAAATGAGAAAATATAAAAACATCAGTTTGTACAACTAAATCTGTCTAATTTCTAATGGTCAACAATACTCTAATAAAGCTATAGAGGGGAAGTCCATATGCAAAGGGAAAGGCGATTCCAGAAATGGGCATGAACTCAGGCCTGAAGGATCCTAGCGTCACAGTCCCTATCCCATAGAGACCGCCTAAGGAATAGATATTGGCCTAATCACAGCCAATGAGATATAGTGAAAATTTTGTGGAACTATTGAAAAAGAAATATATACTCTTTTCTACTGGACTTACTCTTGGGAGGACAAAAGACTAAGGTTACTTGAAGCCTTCTTGCCATGACTTAGAGAAAGGTGAAGTGAACACAGGGAGAACTAGGGTCAAGAATAGGAATGAAATTTGGGCCCAGTGATATTATTTGATCTCCTGGACCAAACCATACCTGAAGCTATTCTACCCTGTATTGTTTGGTTGCATAAGCAAATAATTTCTTCCTCTTTCTTTCTTATTTATTTATTTTCTCAATCCAAAATGAGCTGAGTTTTCTGTCACTTGCATCCAAAACAGTCCTAAATGATACGCTTGTGAGTTAAATATCCATTTGCAAGGGGATGGCCAAGCATACCTTTTAGAAATCATAAGTGTCTTGCAGAGGCTGAAAAAGATCCCCACAGGAGTATTTAATAAAAAGTTAGTACTTCTGAAATCTGAACTCTGAGACCAGATGTCTTTTTTTTTTTTAGCTTTCATTATCACCTCTGATTATACAGTTATCCTCCTTAATAAGAATGCCTCATTAGAGTGCTATACTGAAAACTAAATAAGATAAAAATATATTAAAATGCCTAGAACAGTGCTTGACACCCAGTGGATTCTCAACAGATTTTTATTTTCTCCCAGAATATTATTGTCAAAACACAAAATGCATAGAGACAAGAAGTTTGCACATTATCGAGAACTCCACCGTTGCTCAAGATAGTTGTTAGGACTTCTTTTGCATGAAGCATGGTCAGAACATAGGATATTTGCAAGACCGCATCCTCGAAGCAATGATGCTCTTATACTTAGAAATGATGAATCCAAATTTATGTCTCATGAGGAGAAAATCAACAGTGGGCACTTCTGTGAAACAAGTATCACAAGATCAGAATTGACTACATGCAGAGTTTGTCAGATGGGAAGCAGGAAGGCCTACCAAGGAAAAGGTGATATGTTTGATGTGCTCACTGATAACAACAAGGGCATGAAAACAGCTCCAGAGACCCTGAGGAACCCACGTCGACCCACAACTACAGGAAATGTGTGTCCCAAACCCTGAGTTTCTTTCTGGAAACGTTGCTGATGCTCTTAAGAGCAAGATAATGTAATACAAAGAGCATTTTTAAAAGTAAGATAGATTGCTGGGTGATGCATACCTGTAATCCCCTTGGCTTGGAAGGCTGAAGCAGGAAGATCACAAGTTCAAAGCCAGCCTCAGCAAGAGCAAGGAGGTGCTAAGCAACTCATTGAGATCCTGTCTCTCCATAAAATACAAAATAGGGCTGAGAATGTGGCTCAATGTTCAAGTGCCCCTGAGTTCAATCCCCAGTACCCACTGAAAGAAAAGTGGCGCAGGACTGATCAAACACACACCTGGGATAAGAAGTGGGTTTATTGTCAGGAGCCCGACAAAGCTCTCTGCACGAAGAGAGGGACACCAGCAGCAAGTGAGACAGAGCAGCAGCAACTCCCCCTTGAATGTCACCTTTTATTGGCTAGAATCATGGCCAGGCACTAGGGGCGGTTCAGTCTTGACTGTCATAGTAAGCATCCCCCGATCTTGTAGAAGGCAAGTTTATTTCTTGGGAACAGAGACAGGCAGTTTTCCTATCTCTCAGAGGGGGAACAGGAAAACCGACATGTCCCTTTATCCTCTGGAGGAGAGAACAGGGAAACCAGTACATCTCCATCTCAGGGGCCAGTGAGTTGTCTCCTATCTCTCAGGGAGAGAACAGGGAGAGACTGGCACATCTCCATGCCGGTAGGTTTTATCTGGGGCTAGCTTCTATTTTGGGGGAATAAGAACAGTATTCATAAAGTGGGGGTAGGGAAAAGGAATATGGCTGCAATTATGCTAACACCCTCCCCCCCAAAAAATAAGATAGGTTCACATTATAATCCCAGATGGTTGTAATCTTCTATTTACGGATCTTGAGCTATAACTAAGTCTCAGTTTTCTTATTTGTGACAGTTAAATAATATCATGTGCCCGATAGTAGTTCCTTTCTTCCAAGATGTGACAGTCTCATCCAATTCCCCTGCCAGGTATGTTGTGGTCTGCACTTCTCTATCCCCTGTGAAGGTAGGTTTGTTCTCATGGTTTGCTTTGGAAAATGAAATACAAATTGAACTGAGTTGTGTCTGTTGAGGAGAAAGCTTTAAGAATCAGAGCATGATTCACTAGATCCTCGTCCACCCAATAAAGTGATTCTAGAAGCAAGTGTCAAGACTGGACCTCTGTCAGCCTGTGTCCCCTGCTGTCTGTGATACACAAGCTCCCTGATAAACTGCTCTGATGTGAGCCATGAGCAAGTGATCAATTCTGAGTTGTTCTTTACTTGAACAACCCAGCCCTCCTGTTTGATAACCACATTAGACCCTTTCAATTCATGAAGCCATTTAAGAGATGTTTGGTTATACTTTGAATCTTTGCATATATTACAATCAATATGAAGATACTTCTAAAACTTTAAAAGCAAAATTCAGAAGATTCAAAATAAAATGTATATGATTAGAAAAGAGTGATAGTAGGGCTGGGGTTGTGGCTCAGTGGCAGTGTGCTTGCCTAGCATGTGTGAGGCACTGGGTTTGGTCCTCAGCATCACATAAAAATAAATAAATAAATAAAAGCATTGTGTCCATCTACAACTAAAAATTATAAAGAAAAAAAGAAAAGAATGATAGTACCTAGTGCCAAACAAGAAGTACAATGAAAAACATTCTCACACTTTTGTAAGGAATGTAAATTGAGTAAGATTTCAAAGGACAGTCTAGCCCTATCTGTAAAAATTGGACCTACTCTAGAAATTTATTCTTAAGAAATTATGAGATACTTATGCAAAGTATAGATAAAGACATTATTGATGTACTTACTGGTTATAGGAGTAAAAAATTGGGAACAACCTAAATGTCTAACAATAAGAAATTAGTTTTCCAGGAGTTAGAGAAGATAATGCTAAGTGAAGTTAGCCAATCCCAAAAAAACAAATGCCCAATGTTTTCTCTGATATAAGGATTCATGGTAGGGTAGGGAGGAGGAGCATGGGAGGAACAGACGAACTCTAGATAGGCAGAGGGGTGGGAAGGGAGGGGAGGGGGCATGGGGTTAGAAATGATGGTGGAATATACATGTATGAAGACACAAATTGGTGTGAATATACTTTGTATTCAACCATCGATATGAAAAATTGTGCTTTATATGTGTAATAAGAATTGTAATGCATTCTGCTGTCATATATTAATTTTAAAAATTAATTAAAAAATAAAAATATATCAAAAAAGATTATAAAATTTTATTCGTAAAAATTTAATACTTTTGATGCTTTTGTAAATGATATTTTTTTCTATTTCATTTTATGTGTTTCTTGATATTTTATAAAAATATTTCTTTTTTAATTAAAAGAAAGAAAAAAATGGGTTATCCAAAGCATGGTAGATACATACATAGAGCACTGGGCAGAATATGGAGTTCAATATATATTTTTATTTATTTATTGTTGGTTTATTAGGAATTTACACAATAGTGGGATTTGTTGCAATGTATTTAAACATGCACATATTTTGATCAATTTCATTCACCAGCACCTCCCTTTAACCTCCTCTCCTCCCTCAATCCATATTTTTAATAAGTATATATCCATAATACATAATTTTAGCAGGCTAAGTAAAATAGCATGTCGCCCACGTCCTGCACAGCCACGGATTCAGGGTCACTCCACGGGAATTGGGCTGGCAATGAAAAGACCACACAAACACAAAATACCTTTTTCAGGGGTCAGGGATGGCTCTGCGACTTCAGGGGTCAGCTCCTATGCTGGAGGGCAAAAGAAGAAAGGCAGCCAAGAGACAAGAGAGCGAGTGCACCCCTAACCCCTGTTTTTATTAGGGGAAAGACATTCGATAGAATATTCCACCCAAATAAGGCAAGGGATAGTGTTACAACAAACAGGGGGGTGCAGCCCAGTCCCATTGGGTGACGCCCAATCCCAGAGCTGCACTTCCTTGCTGAGGGAAGGGAAGGCCCACTTGCTTCACACTGCATTTGATTCCAGTTCCACACCCCTATTACTCAAGGCTAAGGGGGCATGCTCAACCCCTGTTCAGGGCGCCTCGACAATAGCACATATTATATCAATCTTTTTTTCATAAATGTATGTTTGGGACACCAAAGGAAGAGCTACATGAACACTACTGATGGTTGTCTTCATGGAATAAGCTACAGTTGATTTGTATTTGTTCCATTTGAGTGCCTGATTCTTTAAAATGTGTGTGTGTGTGTGTGTGTGTGTGTTTATTTTTAACCAGAAAAAAATTAATCAATTTTTATTCTTAAAAAAAAAAAAATGAGTGGGAGAGAAAAAGCAAAGGCAGAAAGAGTCAGAGAGACAAAGACTGATAGAGTGATTCGTTGTCCTCTGCGGTGATCAAGACATTGTCAACTGTGGCTACAGAGACTGGGAAACCTCCAAGTTCTGTCAAGAAGAGTTATATTCAAAATGATTGTAAACACACTATATCAAAAGCTAATCAACTATGTTGGACCCTGAGAAAGGACACTTTTAAAAGGTTGTTCAGCATGGAGTGTAGAAAAGAGTCAATCAGCCGAAAGCCATCACTGTCTACTTCTGCCCTATTCCCCAGGGTAGCCCGGAGCCCCACACAGCCACTGAGCCCTTGAACTGAAGCAGATCAAGATGTGCTGCAAGTGTGATATGATCACCAGGCTTCAAAGACTTTGTGTGAGGAAAGGAATGTAACCCAGCTTAATAATAATTTTAACATAGGTTATGTGTTGAAATGGGTTCTGGTTTGGATCTGTAATGAAAGGCTCATGTGTTGAAGGTGTGGTCCCCAGTGTAACAGTGTTCGCAGGTGGGGACTTCAGGCAGGTGAGCATTCTAACCTTGTCAGTGGACTAATCCATGAACAGATTCATAATTGGATTGCACTCTTGGGAGGTGGTGGAAACTGTAGGAGGTGGGGCCCTCCCAGTTGGAGGAAGTAGGTCGTGAAGGGAGGGTGTGCCCTGGAAAGGTGTATATCTTGCCCACAGCCCCTTCTTCTCTCTCTCTCTCTCTCTCTCTCTCTCTCTCTCTCTCTCTCTCTCTCTCTCTCTCTCTCATCTCTCCCCCTAACCTTGGTATAAACACTTTGAAAAACATTTGATATAAGAAGCCTCTGATACAGGTATTCCATATCTGAGAATCTGTCCCAAGGAATAACTCATAAACATAACCACAAAAACCCAAGAAAAATATTTGTTATAGGATTATTTATAATGCAAAAAAAATAAGACAACTTAAACTTCCAAAAATAAAGAAGACTTAGGTAAAATATGATATATCCACTCAAAAAAACTATGACACAGGCAATAAAATTGTTTGCCCTGGCTATATATAACATGAAAATTAAATGATTATATGATATTTAGTGAAAAAACAGGATCAATTTTTATTCATAAAATACAATTATAACCACGTAAAAACTGTTCTTTTAAAAAAAAATAGAAGAAAATATTCATTATGTTTTTATCTTTCAGTGGTGAAATCACAAGTTATATTTTTTTCTGTTCTTCTGAATTCTATTTAATTAATGTTTTATAAATTAGTATTAGGATTGGTCAAATAGTATAAAAGAGTATTATGGTAGACCACTTCTAAGAGGTTCATGTCCTAATCCCCAGAATCAAGGAATGTTACCTTACACGATAAAAGGGACCTTTATATGATTAAGAATCTCAAAAGGAGACACTTATTCTGGTTTATTTAAATGGGCCAAATGTAACCACAAGGGTACTTGTAAGAGAAAGGTAGAAAGGTCATAGAGAGAAGACAATCAATGTGGTGACAGAAGCACAGGTTATAGTCAGAGAATGCAATGATTTAGATCTGGCTTATCCCCCAGATTCACATGTTGGAAACTTGGTCTCCAGCATGACAGTGTTGAGGTAGCAGAAATTTTAAGAAGTAGGAGGTGAGAGGTGGTTAGGTTATGGGGTCACTGCCCTCAGAAAAGATTAAGATAGTTCTTAAGGGACCCTGATTAATTATTTATATATATATATATATATATATATATATATATATATATATATATATATATATGACAGCGGAATGCATTACAATTCTTATTACACATATAGAGCACAATTTTTCATATCTCTGGTTGTTTACAATGTATATTCACACCAATTTGTGTCTTCATACATGTACTTTGGATAATATTGATCATCACATTCCACCATCATTAATAACTCCATGTCCCCTCCCTTCCCCCTCCAACCCCTCTGCCCTATCTAAAGTTTCTCTATTCCTCCCATGCTCCCTCTCCCTATCCCACTATGAATCAGCCTCCTTATATCAAAGAAAACATTCGGCATTTGTTTTTTGGGGATTGGCTAACTTCACTTAGCATTATCTTCTCTAACTCCGTCCATTTACCTGCAAATGCCATGATTTTATTCTCTTTTATTGCGGAGTAATATTCCATTGTGTATATAGGCCACATTTTTTTTTTATCCATTCATCTATTGAAGGGCATCTGGGTTGGTTCTACAGTTTTGCTATTGTGAATTGTGCTGCTATAAACATTGATGTGGCTGTGTCCCTGTAGTATGCTGTTTTTAAGTCCTTTGGGTATAAACCCAAATGGGCCAAGGACCTGCACAGACACTTCTCAGAAGATGATATACAATCAATCAAAAAATATATGAAAAAATGTTCATCATTGCTAGCAATTAGAGAAATGCAAATCAAAACTACTCTAAGATTTCATCTCACTCCAGTCAGAATGGCAGCTATTATGAAGACAAACAACAATAAGAGTTGGTGAGGATGTGGGGAAAAGGTACACTCATACACTGCTGGAGGAACTTCAAATTGGTGCAGCCAATATGGAATACAGTAGGGAGATTTCTTGGAAAATTGGGAATGGAACCACCATTTGACCCAGCTATCCCTCTCCTCCATCTATATCCAAAGGACTTAAAAACAGCATACTACTGATTCTTATAAGAGTGAATTGTTATAAAATAATAAAGCGGACCCCTCCCCACTCTCTGGCTCCCTTTGATGTCATCTATCATGAAATTCCACAGGAGCTGAGAACATGCCAGAGCCATGCCCTTGAGCCTCCAGAACTGTGACCTAAATAAACCTGTCTTCTTTATAAAGTACCTAGCCTCAGGAATTTTATTTTAGCAACTGAAAACTGACTAATACAAACAGAAAGATTCAAAGATGCTACAAGTGCTGGCTTTTAAGATGGAAGAAGAGAGAATATTCAAGGAATGCAGATGACCTCCAGAATCTGAAAAATATAAGGAAATAGATTTCCCCCTAGAACCTTAAGAAGAAGCACAGTCCTTTTGACACTTTAATTTTATGAATTCTGATTTCCGATTTCCAGACCTCTGAGGTGATAAACTCGGTTGTTTTATACCATTAAATTATGAAAATTAGATACAGCAGCAATAAGAAACAAATACAAATATATAAAATATTTATGATGGAAAATGTTATTTGGCTAAAACAGGCTTTACTTGTTTAAGGAGCTTTAATATTTGTAGTCCAGTGTTACTTCACCATTAAATGTCACAAAACAAAAGCAATAGAGCTTAATATGTTTCAGATGAATACATCTTATCTTTTCATTCTTGCTATCTACATGGAAATACCTTATTATGCAGCAACAAACACTGGATTGGAAGCAATTTGCTTAATAATGACATTTAGTACACAAAACTCTGAGAAGAAGACAACAAGCAGCAGGAAGGAGAAACTAAAAAGGGGGGGGGAATTTGATGAATCATAAACAAAACACACCCCCTGAGTTGAGCAACTCTAGATTTATGCAAATTCAACACTGCACAGATTTCTCCAAAAGGCACATACTGCAATTTTATAAAATAGAAAATGCTAATATAGTTAATGCACAATGGAGCTACGACACAACTGTAATCCTTACTTACTGTTCTCCTCATCCAGTCTCTTGTCCCATTCTGGACCCCCAGTTTGATTTCCAGTTGACAATCTTGCTCCCCCTCCCTCAGTCTTTAGCCTGGAGTGTCTGACTCCTGGTCTTCTGCTCCCTCACCCCCATAGCCCTCCCTCCACCCAACTCTAGTTTAGATTTGCTCCACCTGTTTTCTCTATCCAGCACTATTTCTTGGTTCACCTCTCAAGACCCAACCTCTAGTCTTGGACTCCAGGAGATGAGGAGAGGAGAGGAAGATGAAAGTGGGGAAGTGGACCATCTTGGAGGAGTGGGCAAAAATATCTTTGAAGCAAAGGCAGAAAAGAGGGCAGGAAGGAAAGTCAGAGAGAGGGCTAGAGGGAAGGAAAGTAAAGAGGGAGGTGGAATGAAAAGAAGAAAGAAAAAAAGAGGGGAGAAGTGCACACCACATAAACCAGTCATCAGTAACCTTAGGGAGAAAACACACTGAAAGTTATGGAAACCATTGCATCACATATGAAATGTTTTGACAAACACTAATTTTGGGTAAATGGATCATTAGCTGACTTGGCTTATGGGTGGACTGGTTTTAGTGAATTGACTATTTTCCAAGGATACCCTAGCACAAGCACACGTGTGTACCACTTGGCAGGTTCTGTACATCCTGAAAGTGGGGGAAAGTGCCTCTAACCATTCTCTCTTGGAGACAGACTGCTCAGATCCCCTAATTATCTGGTTCTGTCTGCACTCATCAAACAGCCTTCTCATTATAATTTGGCTTCCCATGTAGATTTTCCTACTGGGAGAGAACAGGCTGACCTGTGAGCAGGAGTATTCTAATCCCACTGGTGGTTACTCAGCCTGGAAATTAATAAATCAGCATTCTCTTGGGAATTGTATTTGCATGTCCATTCTTCAGAGTCTAAAAGAATTTCATTGCACACACAAAATATTATGTTAGTGTTTTAGTTAAGCCCTTTTGTGTTATAAGTCAATGAAACCCACTTTATTAGACATTAACAAAAGGCAGGAATTTATTATAAGACAGTGGTTGTATGTCACTCAAGAGCAGAGGGCAGTTGACACTGAAACCACAAACTAGAAAGCCACCAGCACTGAAGCTTCCTGTCCTTCTCTTTTTCTACACAACAGCACTTCCAACAGCACAACGGGATTCCACACCAGGCCACTTTCCAATTCTCTGGATGTCCTATAATTTCATTCAACTCTGACACTAATCAGAGTCAGCTCAGACCCCACAGATTAAGGACTCCATCCCACAAGGCTACCTCTCACTCAAAACACCAATTTTGGGCTGGGCTTGTAGCTCAGTGGAAGAGCACTTGCCTAGCATGTGTGGGGCACTGGGTTCAAAAAATAAACCAAAAGAAAGTCCATCAACAACTAAAAAACATTTTTAAAAACCCACCAATTTCAAGAAGGGGTCCCCACATTACTAGCAACTCTGTTTTGGTTACAAATCAGGGTCTACATGTAGGGTCCCCAGGTAATCCACACTTCAGTCTGACTTGGCCACAACCCCCTCATCAGTTTCAATAATTTGCTGTAACAGTTCATGGAACGAAGGAAACATTTTACTTATGTTGACTGGTTTAGTATAAAGGGTATCATAAAGACACAGATGAACTGCCAGATGAAGAGATACACAGGGCAAGGTATGGAAAGATCTGGAGTTCATGCGCTTCTGTCCCCATGAAGTTGGCATTCCCCACTCTCCTAATACATGAAAGGTGGAAGCTCTCTATCCCTTTATTTACAGTTTTTATGGATGCTACAGTTTGGATGTGGAATGTCCCCCAATGGCCCATATGCTAAAAGCATGGTCACAAGCCTGCGGCACTATTGATACAGTGGGAGAACTTTAAAGAGGTGGAGCCTAGTGTAAGGAAGGTAGGTTACTAGGGGTTTGACCTTGAAAAAGATATTGGGACCTTGGCTCTTCCTCTCTTTGCTTTCTGGTCACCATGAGGTGAGCAGCTTTGCTCCACCATATGCACCCTACTATGATGTTCTGCCTCATCGCCTGCCCAAAAGTAAGTGACCACAGACTGAAACCTTGATCCAAAATAAACCTCTTCTCCTTTAAGTTGATTTTTCTCCAATATTTTGTCATACAATGGAAAGCTGACTAACACATTAGAAGTTACATATACTAGGAATGCTTGGCTAGATCACCTCCAGCCCTGCTCCCTTTCTCACAGGTTGGAAGGGGACCCTGAAAGTTCCAACCCTCTAATCATAGGGTTGGTTCCTCTGGTAGCCAACCCCCTTTTTCCAAAAGTCATCTCACTTGCACAATCATAGGAATTAACAGAAGGGACTTATGAATAACAGAAGTGGTTCCTCTCACCCCCACACTCCTGAAATCCCGGCATTTCTAGAAGCTGTGGTCAAGACCCAGGGACAGAGACCAAATACAGCACAGCATCACAGTCAGAACCTCACATTCCTGCCATGTTCTGCTCTCTTCACTCCCAGGCTGCAGGGACTTTCACTTTTATCTTCTTTATACCTACTTTTCCTCTCTCTTTGGAGAGCAGCACACTTTCTGTCACGGGTATACACCTAAAGAAGGCTGCTTCTCACCTGCTTTAGTCCCAGCCACCAAGAGAGATAAGCACCTGTGGATCCCAATTCTAAATTCCCAAAAAGAGAATCTGATGGCCCAGTTTGGTTCAGGCATTTACCCCGATCAAATTGTCTATGGCTGATTAGGGAAGCTGCAAGTAGGAGAGAAGTGTTTCCCAGTTCTATGAAGCTGAGAAAAATTCCCAAGAGAGAATAATTTTGGGTGGGACAACCATCCAGAAATTGCCATAGATCTACAAACTCTTCAAGTCACAGATGTTTCAGAAATTTTTAGATTCTAGGATATGATCATGTGCCTCACAAACATCATACCCCAGCAGTCTAAGCCAGTTTCCCATAAGCAAATATACCAACATTTTTGCAATGAATGTTTATGCAAAATAGGAAATAAAGATTTATAAATAGTATTATGTGGGTTTAAATCAGATTATGCCTCCAAAAAAAGTTAGGAAAATACTTTTGGTTTTTATCACTTCTGGATTTCAAAATTGCAGATAAAGGATTTGAACTGTACAATTCCAGACTTACAAAGCTGAGGACTGATGCTATCAAGCTACTACCTCCAAGAGACTCCCTAGGTCCTTACTTCTCCAAGGGCAATAAAAAAGGAGTAAGGAGATGTGGTCTCTGGATCTGCAGCTTCAGTGTTGCCTGGGCATTCATTAGAAGTACAGAATCTTAGGCCTTGCTGCAGATATAATGAATCACAATCTGCATTTTTTAAATATGCCCTGGTACTTCATACCCACATTAAAGTTTGAAAAGTGCAATTCTAAGTGACACTCAGCCTCCTTTAGTCATCAATCTTTGTATTGATGTACATGAAGTACAGCACACAACCATCCTTTCTTATATGTTTTGAAAATACCTCCAATTGTGATTTTTACAATAACAAAGAAACAACCTTAACACCAAGCAGGTGGCATACCATTCACCAGCCTGCTCAGCTAAATGAAATAGTAAACAGTCTGTATCACCACCTCTCTCATCTCCTACCTTTTCCTGATCTACATTGCATCTGGAGGAGATTTTTTTATGAAACTATATCTATCAAAAATATATTCCTTACCCTTCTAGAAAATGGATTCAATAGAAATAAAGCAGCTGGAGTTATAATTAAGAAATATTTGATAAAAAGAGAATATTTGATAAAGAGTACAAACATTAATTTTCTTTCCTGCTTGCTGGGGAGAATTTTCTAGAAGGGTAAGGAATACAGCGCCCATACCCAGTATATTTTTGCAATAGGGTATCAGTTTTTTTACTAAACATCTCCTACCTTGCACCCTATTGTTTTGCAATTTATAAGGGCATAAAAAAAGGAGTAAGGAGATAGAGAAGGTTTTCTCAAAAAATAACAAGTATATATATTGAATTTACTTTAAAATTGTTTGGAAACAGAAGAAACCTTCAAAATCCCAAAGAAAATAAAGAAATTATGAGCACAGAAGTGTTCCTCAGTCTATAACTTCTTCCCACCTGCCAGAATCAGCAAGAAGAAAATAATTAAAATAACAAAATGGTGACATGGGCAGCTTTTAGGACAACTCAAACACAATGCCCTGAGAATCTGCTAAAAGTAAGTGACTCTTCAGCAAACTAACATCAGTAAGTGGCTGACCAAGCAACAGCAACCAGAAGTATTCCACTGGATGTTCTCTAACCAGAGTCCCCCTGCTGTGGGGCGGTGTTTTTACCACACCACCAGGCCAAGTTCATCATGGCTGCCCTGAACCAGGATTATGTCCCTTTAACCCATCCTTCACAACACATTTGAAGTCCGTTATTATAGAATAAAATAAAATTAAAATGTTTTAAAGGCCTTTATATTCCCAATTCCTTACCACAGAAATTCTTAGTGTGGATGGGGCTTAGGGATATCTATATCCCCTAAAGTTACCTGTTAAATTTTGAATATGTTTATTTTTCTGAGGAAAAGTTTCATAGTTTCCACTGGTTTTTCAAAGGGGTCTGGGACTTTATGTATGAGGATTACTTTTTCAGTAATTCTCAACTATGTATAGTTTCCCATGCCTTTTGGGTATATGTGTGCTTATTATATTTCCTCTACTGAGAAATCGTTTATAAATTTACTGTATTGAATGTCTATCATGAATTAAACCATGTGATAGATGCTACCATATGCTAAATGTTACAAATTCCCAGTCAACAAGCCAAACAGGCTCTTGCATTAATCAGCTTTTTGTTTCTGTAACAAAAGTTACCTGACAAGAACAATTTAGAGGATGAAAAGTTTATTTTGGGCTCACAGTCTAAGAGGTTCAGTCCATGGTTGGCTAACTCCATTGCTCTGGGCCCAAGATGAGGCAGAACATCATGGTGGAAGGTCTGGTATAAAAGAGTTGCTCAGCTCATGGAAGCCAGAAAGCAAAGAGGGAGAAAGAGAGCGCACGCACAAGGAGCCAGGGACAAGATATAATCCCCCAATGGCACACACCCAATGACCTACTTCTTTCATCCGTTCCCCAATTTACCTACAGTTACCACCCAGTTATCTATTCAAATTACCAACCCATCAAATGGATTAATCCACTGACTAGTTTATAGCTCTCATAATCTAATCATTTCGTCTCTGAACATTCCTGCACTACCTAGCATGAGTTTTGGAGGATACCTCATATCCAAAGCATAACATTCTGCCCCTGTCTCCCAAAAGTGCATGTCCATATAATAATGCAAAATGCATTTAATCCACTTTGAAGAGTCCCAATAGTCTTAACAGTTCCAGTATTACTCAAAAGTGCAAGTCCAAAATCTACTCTGAGACTCAAGGCAAACTTGGTTGTGAGCCCCTGTAAAAATCAAAAACAAGTTACATATATCCAATACACAATGGCACAGAGTAAAAAATTCCATTTCAAAAGGGAGGAATGGGGCATAGAAAGAAGAGATGGGGCCAAAGCAAGAACAAACCCATCTGGGAAGATGTTAGGTCCTGTAGTTCCATGGTCAGCATCTATAGCATATGACAGTGAGATATGATCTCCAAAAGGCTTGTGTCCCACCCCTTTGGCCTTATTGGATACATCCCACAGGCCTCTCTCTAGTCCCAGTTCTGCTTATTTTCTGAAATTTTCCTTTGCAGATGTGCCACATTCCTGGCATTGCTTAGTTCTGGGGGTCTCCATTCCCACTTTGGCTCCATTCTCACAGCTTCATGCATCATCCTTTCAGGGGCTCTCCACAGAGATTCCAACCCTACTACAATTTGCCTGGCCTCCCAGGCCTTCCTTTGAAATCTCTGTGGAAGGCTCCATAACCCCTTAACTTCAGCAACCTGCATTCCTACAGAACTAGCACCACATGGACATTGTAATGTTCTGCTGCCAATTTGAGCAACAGTCAGGTCCCCTGGGATCATGACGGCAGAGGCCTCTGAGTACCCGAGTAACTAAGCATGGTGAATTGAATCCTAGGAAAAGAACTTCCCAGGAACCCCTATGTGAGCAGGGTGCCTCCAAGGTCTCTTAAATGAGTTTACACTTTTGTAATCTTGAGCCTACAGTGGATATAGTCTTGCTGATTCCTTAGATACCCTCAAGCCATCTTTCCTATTGACTGTGGGAAGTATTTAGCTTGTCTTCTGTAGTGGTAATCTTTTCAGCAGCCACATTTTTCCTAGCCCTAATTTTACATGTTTTTTTTTTCTCTGATCAAACTGAAAGTGTTTCAAATGTTTCCTTTCTGCACTTTGCTCCCTTCTCACAGTAAACCTGGCCAAAAATCAACAATATCCATGCCACCACTTGCATGCTATGCCACCTTGAAATTTCCTCTGCCATATTAATTACTCCATCACCTTTGAATTCAGCCTCACAGAAAGTCTCAAGACATGGGCAAAATGTAGACAAATTCTTTTCCAGGATGTAACATGAATGGCTCTAGTCCAATTCCCAACTGAGTCCTCATTTCTGCCTGAAACCTCATGAGCACAATCGTTAGTGTCCACATTCTTCTTCAGCATTCTGCTCTTCTGAGTTTCTGCCAGAATCACCCTTAAGCTCTGTTTACAACATTCTAAGTCTTCTCCATCCTGCATCTCCAAACTTTTCCAAACTGCTCCATCAAACCAGTTCCAAAGATTTCTTCACCATGTGGTCAGATTAGTAACTGCAGGGACCTTACTTCTGGTACCAATATTAGTCAGCTTTTTGTTGCTGTGACCAAGATACCTGATAAGAACAATTTAGAGGAGGAAAAGTTTACTGTGGACTCATGGTTTAAGAAGCTCAGTCCATGGTTGGCTAACTCCATTACTGAGTCTAAGGTGAGTCAGAACATCATGGTGGATGATATAGCATAAGAAAGTTGCTCAGAACATAGAAGCCAGAAAGCAGAGAGAGAACACAAAGATCCAGGGAGAATATATAATCCTCTGAGGGGACACATCAATGGTCTACCTCCTCCAGGCATGCCCTACACACCTACAGTTATCACCCAAAGATCTATTTAAATTATTAATCCATCAAATAAATTAATCCACTGACTAGATTAATCTTGTTCTTATAATCTAATCATTTTAACTCTGAACAATTTTGCTTTGCCTTAACATGAGTCTTTCAAGAAATACTTCAAAACCATAACAGCTCTTCTTGTTCTTTTTGCTCTTCCTTCAAGTCTCAGCTCAGACCTCATCTTCCCCAGAAGTGGACCCTAGTCCAATATAGACTAGACATATAGAAACTGCCTCTACCATTTAATAATAAAATATATGTTTGTGTTTCTTCTACTCCCCGGGCCCAAGATAGTTTCCCTGGTGTATGACAAGAATTCAATAAACATTTGCTGAACAGAAAAAAAGAAAAAAAATCCAAGATAATTTTCCCCCATTAAATGGAACCCACTAGTTAACTATTACTAAAGACTATAAGATTATTCAAAATCAAGAAGATTTTTATTAGATCATTTGTCCTTCTACAAATCCCTGGGATCTGAGTCAACAGCAGAAAATGTTAAGGGAAGATGATGGCACTGCTGATAGATGTGAATAACTGCATGATGAGTTTTATCCTCGGGCCTGGAGTTGGGAAAGGACCAAAGCCTATGGTTCCACATGATGCACATCTAGGAATTCAATCTGGAACTCTGAGGGTATAATCCAGGTCTGTGGAACAAGATCTTTGCACATATCCTGTGCTACTTCTTGCTTCTCACCTGCTTCAGAAGCTTCATTCTCCCCAACAGGTGACCCTTGTTCTTAGATGCTTAAAATTTTAATTAAGAAAGTGCTTTTCATTTTTGATTTTCTTACTTTCAAAATGGGTTTGTGAATTAGATCAGTAGAAATAGCTAAGGGAGAAAAAAACAATTTGCCAAATAAGCTTTTTGAGTAAAAGAGAAAAAGACAACATGTTGAAAGGGAGACTGTCAAGGGCATAGGGCATCATGTCTATCTGTTTAAAAATTAGCCTCAGACCAAAATTGTTAACCAAATCTAATCAAGTCTTTAAAATTAATTCTCAATTTACAGAAAATATAAGGGCTATATTTTTTAAGTTAAGTGATAACCACAAAAAGGATCAAACAAATTAAAAGGTGGGACATTCTGCATTACAACTGGCCTGACTCCTCAGATGCCAATGTAATAAAAAAGAAAAGAAG
This sequence comes from Urocitellus parryii, assembly GCF_045843805.1. Classification (NCBI taxonomy): domain Eukaryota; kingdom Metazoa; phylum Chordata; class Mammalia; order Rodentia; family Sciuridae; genus Urocitellus; species Urocitellus parryii. Next base: position 52,562,763 of record NC_135534.1, read on the forward strand.
TGGGATTGTTTTAAAATAAAATAAATTTAAAACCATAACTAAATGTGATATATTGACTCTGATAGAATCCTGCTTCTAAAAAAAAAACAGTTTAAATATTCATATTGGAGACAGTTTGGAGAAATGTGAACATATAATTTAAATTAGATGATATTAGCAAGTTGATATTAATTTTCTTTGGTCGGATAATGGCATTGTCATTATGTAGACAAATGTCCTTATTCCTAGGAGAGGCATACTGAATAGTGAGGTGTCTACAATGTATTTTGAAGTGGTTCCTATAGATATCCTATTAAAGAAAATAAAACAAAATTTTAAAAATTATTTAATCACAGTTAAGCAAATACAAAGGTCATGGTTCTGTCCCCACATAATGGCATTTTATGATTCCTCTTGGAAAAACATTTTAAATTAAATGAGATTAATGAATTGGCAATAGAATACACCACATAATTGTGTTAGTAACAAATCAAAACGTATGTTACCCAAAGGTTGTTGGCCCTCACCAGCCAACAGGTACAGTAAGGCCACATTCACATTAAATCTGAATGTCATTGCTTGGTACGCCAGCCAATCGAGAATTAGTATTTTGCAAAGTTCTCCCAAGACTCTCCAGGTGTCCCATTCCTGTGGAGGTCAGCTCAGATCTCCCCAGGCTGCTGGCCTGTATCCCCACAAACTGGAACTATTTACTCACCATCTGCCAGGTTTGAGAACAGAAGTTCCTGTCCACTTAACACCATCACAGTGCCTTAGAAACCCGCAGCACTGCCTCAGCTGAGCTGGAAGGAGACTTCCCTCCAACACCAATTGTTGAGCCCCTGATGCTCACCATACTGACTCTTGGCTCCCCAGTCACTGCCAAGGAAATGAAGAGAATGAGGCCCTTAGTCCTGAGGTAACTTCCCTCAGCAAGTTTGCTTTGGGCCCCAAAGCATCACAGGATTTAGGTAAGCAGGTCTTGTAGCATCCACACTTTGTCCTCCTACAGAGTGCTCTGGGGACCCCAGCACTGCTCCCCTCTTGCCTGGGCTTACTGGCTATATTTGCCCTGCAGTGATTTCTCCCTCAAGGGCCAAGTTGTCTTCCTGAAACTTGGCTGCAATCAAATCCCCTCAAACTATTAGTGGAAACAGTATATGCCTGAGTCCCTGAATGGGCATGAAGTAAGAGTTCTTCAGTCCCCAGGTAAATCATCAGGTGGAAATGAACACCTGAGAGGAAAGGAATCACCCAGTTCCACATATCACATGGTGGTGTCTCATGCAGCTCCTACTCGGGTGAGACCCAAGATACTGGTGCACAGTGTATTTGACATTTTATTTAAGAAGGTACTTTACATCTACAAACACCCAACCTAAAAAGGGGATGTGAAGTTCCTTCACCATTTACTCCCCAATTTACAAAAGTTTCTGGAAGAAAATGTCGTTTTGTTTTCTGCTATAGTTTTGGTGTATTTTTTCTACTTTCTCTATGAGCACATGTGCACATATAATTGTTCTCCCTGTAGATAATTTTAAAGTATACTCTTCATCATACCATCAAATATTTTTTGAAAATATAATTTTAAAATTGATAAAGGATTATCTCTGAAATCAACCTAGCATAATTTTAATTATCACATATTAATGGAATAATTTTTGTAATATAAAAAAATACCATGATACCACATTTTCTTTATCCATCATCTGCTGAAGGGCATCTAGGTTGGTTCCACAGTTTAGCTATTTTGAATTGAGCTGCTATGAACATTGATGTGCCTGCATCACTGTATCATGCTGATTTTAAGTCCTTTGGTTATAAACTGAGTGGGATAGCTAGGTCAAATGATGGTTCCATTCCAAGTTTTCCAAGGAATCTCCATACTGCTTCCCATAGTGGTTGTACCAATTTGTAGTCCCACCATTAATGTATGAGTGTAACTTTTTCCCCATATCCTCACCAACATTTATTGTTGCTTGTATTCTTAATAACTAACTGCCATTGCGACAGAATGAAATGAGTAGTTTTGATTTGATTTGCATTCTCTAATTGCTAGAGATGTTGAACACTTTTTCATATATTTGTTGATCAATTGTATTTCTTCTTCTGTGAAGTGTCTGTTCAGTTGCTTTCCCCATTTATTGATTGGGTGATTTGTTTTGTTGTTAAGTTTTTTGAGTTCTTTATATAACCTGGAGATTAGCACTCTATCTGAAGTGCATGTGGTAAGATTTTTTTCCCATTCTGTAGGCTCTCTCTTCACATTATTGTTTCCTATGCTGAGAAGAAGCTTTTTAGTTTGAATCCGTCCCATTTATTGATTCTTGATTTTACTTCTTGTGCTTTAGGAGTCTTGTTAAGGAAGTCAGGTTCTAAGCCAAGATTTGGGCCTACCTTTTCTTCTATTAGGTGCAGGATCTCTCTTCTAGTATATAAATCTTTGATACACTTTGAGTTAATTTTTGTGCAGGGTGAGAGATAGAGGTTTAATTTAATTTTGCTAAATATGGATTTCCAGTTTTCCCAGCACCATTTGTTGAAGAGACTTTTTCTCCAATGTATGTTTTTGGCATCTTTGTCTAGTATGAGATAATCGTATTTATATGGGTTTGTCTCTGTGTCTTCTATTTTGTACCAATGATCTACGTGTCTGTTTTAGTACCAATACCATGCCATTTTTGTTACTATTGTTCTGTAGTATAGTGTAAGGTCTGGTATTGTGATGCCTCCTGCTTCACTCTTCTTGCTGAGGATTGCTTTGGCTATTCTGGGTCTCTTATTTTTCTAACTGAATTTCATGATTGCTTTTTCTAATTCTATGAAGAATATCATTGGGATTTTAATAGGAATTGCATTAAATCTGTGTAACAGTTTTTGTAGTATGGCCATTTTGACTATATTAATTCTGCCTATCCAAGAGCATGGGAGACCTTTCCATCTTCTAAGATCTTCTTCAATTTCTTTCATTGTGCTCTTTAGTGTAGTTTTCATTGTAGAGGTCTTTTGCCTCTTTTATTAGATTTCCAAGTATTTTAATTTTTTTGAGGCTATTGTGTATGGAGTGGTTTTCCTAATTTCTCTTGCAGTGGATTCATCACCTATGTATAGAAATGCATTTGATTTATTAGTATTGATTTTATATCCTGCTACTTAGCTGAATTTTTTATTAGTTCTAGAAGTTTTCTGGTGGAATTTTTTGGATCTTCTAAATATAGCATCATGTCATCAGCAAACAGTGGTAGTTTGAGTTCTTTTCCTATACATATCGCTTTATAATTTCTTTCATCTGTCTGATTGCTCTAGTCCCTGAGTTTCAAGGACTGTGTTGAATAGAAGTGGTGAAAGATGGCATCTCTATATTGTTCCAGGTTTTAGAAGGAATACTTTCAATTTTTCTCCATTTAGAATGATGTTGGCCTTGGGCGGAGATAGATAGCTTTTACAACATTGAAATATGTTCCTCCTACCCTTAGTTTTTCCTAGTGTTTTGAACATGAAGAGGTGCTGTATTTTATCAATGCTTTCTCTGCATCTATTAAGAGAATCATATTATTCTTGTCTTTAAGTCTATTGATGTGATGTATTACATTTATTGATTTCCATATGTTGAACTAACCTTGCATCCCTGGGATGAACCACAGTTGATTGTGGTGCACTATCTTTTTAATATGTTTTTATATGTGATTTGCCAGAAGAAAATGTTGTTTTTCTATGTATTACTTAGAAGCTCTGAGAACTTTACCTTTTTTAATATTTATTTTTTAGGTGTAGATGGACACCACATAATAATAAATGCCTTTATTTTTATGTGGTGCTAAAGATCGAACCTGGGTCCTACCCATGCTAGGCAAGCACTCTACTGCTGAGCCATAACCCCAGCCCAGAACTTTACCTCTTAATTCTTGAAGAAGTAGACATGAACATCCTTGAGGTTGCTGCACTCAGTGAAATAAGCTAGTCACTAAAGCACACATGCTGAATGACCCCACCTAGAAGAGGTACCTGGAGTAGTCCAAGAGAGAGAATACAAAACAGTGGTTGCCTGGGGCTGGGGAAGGGGAAAGAGGGATTGCTTCATGGGTAGAGAGTTTCTGTTTTTATAAAATGTAAACACTCTGGAGATGGATAGTGGTGATGGTGTCACAACGGTGTGGATGCACTAAAGGCCACTGAGCTGTACACCTAAAAGTAGTTAAAATGGTAAAAGTTATATTTTATCACAACAATAAACAAATAACGCATTTGTGCACCACTATGGTAGGGGTGGGGAGAAGCAGCAGCAGATGCAGAGGTGTCACGAATGGAGCAAAGGGTTAGTCCAGACCCTGAAAGTCAGAGAGAGAAGTGATCTGCCCGGGATCTCAAAAAAGCACTATCCACAAACAAGACTAAGTGGAATGTGAAGAAAAGAGAAACAGATTGGGGTGGGGGCCGGGTGTGAATAATAATTATCCCTCAAAGGAATGCAGCATGTCAGCTTTCACGTATCTGTGAGTGGCTGACCTGGCTACCATGACAAGCCTGGAAGGTGAGTCAGGGGTCAGACTCCAGGGCTTCAGGGAGGGATGGCTGCCCTGCCATAGGGAGCTAACTGGCCTCTGCATTTGCCAGTGAGAAGCTTCCAGAGGTGGACTGGCTCACCCTAAATCCCACAGTTACTAACTAGCAGGGCAGAGGCTTGGCCTCACTTCTCTCAACTCCTGGCGCTCATGCCATAACCAGGGAAGACTTAAAACAGAAGGAAACTGAAAAAGTCAAAAATAATTCCCTACTGCGTCAAAGAATAGAAGGATTCCTATTGTACGTTAAAACTCAAAGGACAAAAGTATATAATTTGAGGATATATTTGAAACCGTACAGAATCCTCCCACCCCTGCCTCTGAGTAGGACAGTTGGTAAAAACAGAAGTCATCTGACTCACCCATGAGGTGGTGGAGAAGAATCTGCAAGCAAACACCCTGAATTTATTTCTAGTACTGTTCTCATTCTGCCAGCCTTGGCAGCCAGCCCACTGGGTGTGCATCAGGGCCCTCCTTTGGAGACATGGCCAGAGCCCAATCTTAGGAGGACACTGGTAGGCTAAATCATGTGGCCATTAAGCTAGAATTTAGAAGGACACACACACACACACACACACACACACACACACAGGAGACATGAAGCCAGCTGGCTGCTGCGGTGTACTGGCGGTGAAACAGCTAGATGAGAGCTCAAGACCTCTGTGACACAGGGGCAGCCTTCATATTGTCCCTGTGTCCTAACCTGTTCCGGGAAGAGGCAGCAAAACTGCCTGCAAGAGAAAGCACGTGGCCTCAGAGGTGAACCAGGGACATCTGCTGAGGTGCCAGGGATTTATCTGAGCAGCCAAACTTTCTCGTTCACTGACAGACAGGCCTGTGTGTGCTGGAGAAACCCGTCCCACAGCTCAGACTAAGGAGTTGTTGCAGAATTTGCCCACAAGGGAAGTGAGCTAATGACTGGGGCGTTTCACCTTCTGTCTAGATGCATCATAAAATCAACTTGTACAGCCTGACTCAGAGAATACATTTGCTCACCCAGGGCTCTGAGGCCTTTCACAGAGAAGCGGGTTCTTAGGTATTCATTTTCTATGCCAGGAAGAGGGCCAGTGGCCTGAGCCTGACAGCTGATCCAAACTGTGGTCAAATCTTCTGACGAGCAACCCCAATCTGCCTGTGGCATCTGCTCCACATCTGGAACTTGTGATTCACCAGCCACTCTCTTCCCTAGCTCTACCTTCTCATGCAGGCCCGAGCATGCAGGCCCTACAGAGCTGAGGCCTCGGTGCCCAGACTTGTCCGTCCACCCAAGCCTTCATCAGGGTTTGTCCTTATCTCCAACACAGCCTTCCCCTCCCCTGTAGACTCAGCCTGATTCACCAGCTTCAAGTCCATATGAAAACCCTTCCTGAGACCATCTCAGACCTATCCTGAGCTATGGTTAGAGGCTCTCAGACTGGGATAGATTCAAGGTCTCCTGGACATTAGTGTCTATTCTGGCCCTTTAAATTTAGCAGGGACATGCCCAGCTGGCCCACCAGAGAGAGCAACAAGTAGTACATGTTCTAGCCAATCCTGTTTACACTAGACCTACTATTTTTGCTCTCAACTCCCTGGTTCTCAGAGTCCTGGCTCCATATCCCAGCTGCCACGGCTACTTCTGGCCCCTTTACTTTGATGACCCTTGGACTTCTCTTTTTAGATCACAGCCTCTCACATGTTTCTGACTCAACTTGTTTCTGCAGGGCTGGCTTTCCTCTTAGACTAAATGGGAACTCAGTGAGGACTCCTGATCCAGCCCAGACCCTGGGTGCTCCCTCAGCTGAGATCCTGCTGAGGGGAGGCAGAGAGGGAGAATTTGTTCCTGTGTTCTCTGCATGGCTTCTGATCCTCAGTTCTGTCTTGCCCTTCAATTATAACACCTGTGCTTCCCTGGTCATGCTCCTGGCTGCTGAATCTTAATGGGCCCTGGTCCCTGGAAAATTCTCCCTTGCCCAGAACAGCTCTATCCTCTTGGCTTCTGATTTCATACTGGCCTTGCTGGGTTACCTCAAGTCCATTCCCCTGCTATATCACTGAGATCAGAGCATGGGAAGGGGCTCACAAACTTCTGAGTCAAGTAGGAGTCAGAGAGGAGAGAGCAACACAGCCTGAGGCAGAGCCCTGACAGAGCACAGAGGCTGGGGACAGTGGCACATCTCTCAGGCTGGGATACATTCAAGAAGTTCTCTGGGAACTTTTCTCTACAGGGATGTAGTGAGTCTTTGTGAGGTAAAGCCTAGTGGGGCAGCAGAACTCAAGGCACCTGACTACTCTAAACTGTGTGCATGTGCAGCAGGAGGAATATGTTGTTCTAGAAAATATCTTGGACAGCTTTCAAGTTCCAAAGTCCTAGAAGCAAAACGTGGCCAAGGATCAGAGACAACCCTCAGACCCCTGTTGCTCAGAACTTTTTCCTTTTCTGCTACACTCTATATATGTGGTTTTAGTAACATATTTGTCATGGATGTACTAACTCCTCCACCAACAAGCAAATGAGTCCACCCAAGATTCTCCCACTCCCAGTGTCTCCACGCCCTCCATTCCAGAAGGCTCAGAAACAAAGGCCTGCCCCTTCACCAGCTCTCATCATCCTTGGGGGACCCAGGATTCAAAGACCATTTTCCCCTAAAAACCCAACAGGCCACTTGTTTTTGTTTATTTAGTTTTTGGTTTGGTTTTTCCAGAAGCCTAGAAGATAGCAACTGTGCTTAATGAACATGGTCAGTGGTGGACTGGTGAGAAGCAAGGCTCTGCTGCCTGGCCCCAGAGGGATTCCAGCCCTGCCTCTTGCTAGTGGTGCAACCCTGGGTAAATGACTTCTCTATGCATGTTACCACACCTCTAAAGTTAAGACTCTAATAGTCCCCACCTCACCACATTGTTGTGAATATTATTTGCATTAATTTATGTAAGAATGATGCCCCTTACGTAATAAGTGTGTCAATGCTATAGGCTTTTTGTATACTGATTATACCCCCTGTATCAGACTTTCTCTAAATACTCCACACCCAGTAATTCATTTTTTCCTAATCAAAGTAAAACAGAGACAGAACATCATTCCATAATTCTAATTTTAATTATTGTTAACATTTACCATAAACATGGACAGAAGGATAATTCCATAATTATAATTTAAACTGTGGTTAATATTCATGTATAAGTCCCATCAACAAAATTTGGATACATTATCAAAATTCATCACAATTTCTGCTACTCCAAAGGATTCTAGCCTTCGTGAGTTTTATGTATAATGAATATTAATGCCTGATCAAAAAATAAACTAAGTCATAATAGACCACAGAATATCAGAATATACAAACCTGATGTGTAAAGATGATAAAAATGGAGCACCCAGGAAAGAGTAATTCTTAATGGTGCCTCTCATATAAACACATGCCTGTATCATAGTATATCATAATAAGGACACATTCCTGAATGAATCTTTTATCTTATCATTAACTCATGAACAATTCCCAGTGAAAGCTGTCCAAATTCCCATGTCAATGTATAGTCTTTGAAATTAGCACTTCAGTTACTAAAGAACAACACATTCATTTCAATTTCTGCAAATGAACTGACCTCCTCATTGGATGTTGGTGGTTTTTTACTATCATAAATGATTCTACAGTAAGCATTTTAGCACAAGTGGCTTTTTCTTCCTTTTAGATAATTTCTTAAGCTAATATCAGAGATAGGCTTACTAGATAAAAGGGTCAAATTGAAGCTATCATTGCTTCTACGATCTCATGGATCCCTGAGATAGTTAGTAGAGGGTTCTATCTGAGGACTAAACTCTCCTGGGAAGAGCACAAAGAAGGAAAAAAATGAGCTAACATTTGCTAATGTATCATATATCATAAAAGGCTTCAAACTGAACTTCTGATATGCTGCTAATCTGACTTGCCCATATTTGTCATCATTGCTATTGTTTTGACCATTATGAAGGCAGTTGCACATAGTATATTAGAAGCTTTGTTCATTCTATATCATTTAATCTTTACAACCATAGACTGAGACATGTACTACCATTCCCATTTCATAAAGAAGGATGCAGATGCTCAGACAGTATAAACCAAGGTCCCACAACTAATAAAAGGAACCAGATACCCTGTCCATATTCAAGTGTATGCTCTTTCTGCTCTACCACAATGTACTTCATCCTTTCTCCTACTCCCCACTTCTATATGTGCAGATTAAGAACTTTTCCCCTGCTCTGGATGGTGGAGGAAATGCTGGAGATGTGGGCCTAGAGGGAAGGTCAATCTGCAGGACTTCTCTGATAAGGACTGATCACTCCTGGACTTCAATCTACAAATTATTTCTCTTTTTTTTTCTTGCTGATGAAAAATATAATAATAAAGATGATTTTATTAGTTATACACACACATACACTCTCCAAAAAGAAGACTACTAAAAATAGAGGACCTGCCTCCTATCAAAGACACTGACCAAGGATACCAAATGTCCTTCAAAGCCAAATATCTTTCAGAACATTTCAGCCTGAGCACATGGAATGGTGCTGTCCTTATGCTAAAGTATTTCTCCCATGGAATTATTTGATCTGGCTTGATATTTGCCAATTTGTGACATTTCTACATCTCAATTAAATTGTCTAGCTCAATCTATATTAATTATAGCCTTTTGTCCCCCTACCAAAAGGGACTTTTTCCTGCATGTTTTCCCTGCATGTTTTGAAATAGTGTCTCTGAAACACACTGAATTCATAAAATTCCAGATGTTGCTCAATAATGCCTCTGAGCCACTAATATCCTGGTTTTCTTGAGACTACAAGGAACTAGATGGAACTGAGGCTGCAATTGGAGAGGGTTTTAGAAAGACAGGATGCCATCTGTGCAGACCAAGGAGACTAGATTTGATGACATGAATAAATTAGGAGCCACTCATGGACCCAGGAGCTGAGCTCTGCGATGTACAGAAATAAGCAAATAGGTCGTTTGTCAGGCATCTTTCATATGCAAATGATAGAAACCTGACTGGTTAGAGCAGAGGAGGAATTATTGGCACCTCAATCAAAATTCTAGGAGGGGTTTTCAAGTGTAACTGGATCCAAGTGCTTAAAAGGTATACCAGGAATTTATCACCATCTCTTTGCTCTGCTTTCTGTCTCCAGAGAGAATATAGCCACAAGTAGCCCCAGGCTTATTGTCCACAGAAATTCCAGGGAAGATATGTCCCAATTGTCCCACTGAAAGTCCTAGAACCACTTTTCAATTGTCCTGACCTCCAAATCTAACTCTACTCTTCTCCCTTCTCTAGCTGAGGTTGGTCTGTGTGGATGCATCAATGGCTCCTTTCCCCAAGAGCTTCCTTGGAGTATTGCCTATGGAAAGAAGGTAGACTGGAGGAAGGGAAAATAAGGCTAAGAAGTTTCTTTCCTATCCCCTTTGTAAGGGTCTGTTTGGGTTGGCTGTGTTTCTCAGCAGATAGTCAGTTGCTGATCACAGCTCTCCATGCCTGATCCTCTCCCTCTCCACCCAGTCCTTCTCTTTGAATTCCAATAATGGCTTCCTAATCTTACCTCTTCGACCTAAGAGTGAATGCCCACCAAAACTGCATTATCCATTATGATTTTCCTACCTACACTCTGCCCACATGTGGAAGGGTTGGCTATTTGATAACCCAATTTGAAAGTCTCACCTGTTTCCAGGATCCTGACAGATACAGCTAACAAGTCTATCCCTAAGTCAAATCCATGTTTCTCAATGGCTAGTCCTGAATTCACATGCCTACTCCTGGAATAAAGATCAGAAATCATCTCCATTCAAGCCACAGGTACTGAAAATAGAGGAGGGGGTGGTCTTCCAAAAGGACAGGGAAAAACAGCCTATGATCACCACAAACAAAGTAGTTAAAAAGGAATTCTAGACATAGATACTGGGCTACCCACACATTATTCAGAAGCAGCACTTCCATATCAGTAAAGACGAATTTCAGAGAGTAACTGCATGCTGAAATAGCACTCAGGATGTCTTTCATCCATGTCCAGTCAAATCAATGCCTTCTGAAGATCTGGCCACTCATTTTCTGAGCTCTAGGCCTGTTGACAACTCTATTCTGAAGCAAATTGAAATCTCTATCATCGATTCACTTTGAAATGTCATAAAGCAGCTTAGGCCTTGGCTGGCTGAGCAATAAAGCAGACCCTCTTGGCAGCTCAAATGAGCTACCCCTGACAGAAGGACAGGGGGCAAGGCATTAAACATTGCCAAGAATGGACAATTTGAAAGCTTCCTAGTTGCAGGAATGACAAGGCCAAAATCATAACCACTTTGAAAAAAATGTCATCATTGAAGGATAAATGTAAAACGGGACAATAGCAACCTCATCCCCAGAGCTGTAGAAGAACACTTTGCCTAATACCCCAGGAAAAGCCTATATCTTAGCAGGGATTTCTTTTTATATTTGGTTACCCTGATTATAATGACTGGCTGTACATGAATGAGTTGCTCTGCAGGTAGAATCATGGACTACTACCCCACTGGATCTCAGTTAAATTTTTAACCATTACTAGAAAATTCGCAGTACAGCTCCTAGCTGCCTCATCCTCCAATCTGTGTTTTGATGGAGCCTTCACTGTGCCTTTTTAATGGGCAGGCTGACAGCAATGTGCTGAGAATATTTGACTTTCCTCATCCATTTTTTCAGTAGAGCCTAAGATGCTACTTTGAACCCAATAGTTTGCCTCGCTTGGTCCCACTAATATATTACTCCTTTTTTTAATACAGTTCCATTGCAGTTCTCTTCAACTATAATAACACTTTAATGGAAAGAGATATTCTCTGGAGCCTAAAAAGGAAGAATTTAGGGCACTGAAAGAGAAGAAATTCAAGGGCTCTTGCTGGTAGAATCCCTTAGCCACATCTGAGCCTATGAATATACTGAAAAAAATTGTGGGCATTGGAAGTAACAGATCAGGTTTAAATCCTAGTGTGTGACCTCGAACAGGTGATACGGATGAACTTGAGTATTATTAGTATTATAGCATTATTGTCTCAAAGACACTAATTACATGATAAGCATTAAAAATAAATGAGTTCTCTGAGCTCAGGAATCCTTGATTGGCATGTCTCCAGACATTCCTGCTTTGAAGGACTCATCTAAGTAAAAGTTATCAACAAATTTGGAAGATAGAATAGTATAGTGGAAACATGTCAAACAGGTCTCATCTCACTATTCATCTATGTTTGATGGAAGCTTCCTGGAGCATAGTACTCAAGAGGATTCTGAAGTGATATCTGGACTCAGTGGAAAAGAATGCCTTGATCCAACTAGGACCAAGCATTACATTCCTGTTGTAGATTGAAAGTTTTAAGCTTGAAAGTCAATTCTTAGGTTAAGGAACATGGATTAACTCTGCTACACTAACAAACAACAAAAAATAACCCTACAATTTCAGTGGTTTTTAACCTGAAACATATATTTTTCACCACTCAGAGGGTCCAGCTATGGGTTAGATTTGCGTCTTATTCTGCTTTCTTCTCATTCCAAAACCCAGGAAGAAGGTCTAAAACTTACTATGCATATGGTAAAAAGCAGAAGCAGAAATGGCCAAGCCAAATTAGGCAATTGCATTTAAAGCTTTCACTCAGACATAGTATATGTCATATTTCCAAATTTAATTGGCCAAAGCAGCCATAGAGCCAAGCCCCAAGTTAATGGAGAGGGGAAGAGGAGTTCACCTACGCTGTTAGCAGTTGGGAAAGAGGAAAAGGCAAAGAACTGGGACTCTCCAGAGAACATATGGGTCTAAAGGAAGAGATGACAAGGGAACCAGGTAGATCCACAAAAAAAAAAAAAAAAAAGCATCATCTAGAAGGTGATGAGCAGGTGAGATAGCATCCAGAATATACCACTTAGATAAGCAGATCAGCTCAAGACCTGCAGAAGGCTCAGAGGTCTCAAAACAAGGAATGAACTAAGATTAGAAATATCTAAGAAGTCATGTCTATGGCATACTGGTAAAGTTGGTGGGCAGGTATCTTCTAAGAAGGCAATTTTAACAGGGAGCCAAGCACTATTATATCATTGAATAAATATTTATTGAGTACCTTCAGGGCAGTGGGCATCATACCAAATGTTGTAGATATGCTGGTGTACAATAAATGAGACATGGCTTCTGTACTTACATAGCTGCATTGAATAGTGGAAACAGACTATGAAATATTAAATTTACTCTCCATGGAAACAGATTATGAAATCTTAAATTGACTCTCCATCTTCTTTCAATCCAAAAACACATTGCTAGCATTCACTTTCTTCCACTCAAAATGACTATGCCCCATCTTATTCTCCCTCTACAAATTCATTACCCCAATATATGTCAACACCCAACAGACAACCTACCATCATACCTTGTTTTTTTTAAAGAAAATTAATAGCTTTCCCTCATCTTCCCACCAACAAAATACTGACATATTCAATCAGCATACATTCTCTTTCCTTATTTCCATCACAAAGAACAAAACATCTCTGTCCCATTTAGACCTCATCTACTCTTAAGCTCTCAGTCTTCACTCCTGCAATTCTTCAGTTTCTCTCCAGCATTTTCCTTCTCTACTAGATCATTTGTATCATTACACAATGATGTTGTAGTTGGGAAAGGGAAGAAGGACAGGATTTTCCCTTCTAAGGAGTCTTTGGAAATAGATGAGCGTGTATTTTAGTGTCACAGTGACCAGGGAGCCCTAGTGACATTTAGTGGAGGCCAGGGATGTTAATTGTGCTCCATAGTATTTAAAAAGAACTTTCTTAATTCTCATAACTTCCAACTATTACCAATTACTTATCAAACTATCCATAGCAAAGCTTCCTGATAGAGTGGTCTATATATACCCCTTATCTCACAATCTCTCCTCAATCCACTCCAATCAAGTTTCTGTCCTCATCACTTGCCAGAGACTCTGTTTTCAACATGACCAATGACAGCCATATTGCCAATTCAGGGGTCACTTCATGATCTTTATTTTATCTGGTGTCTCACAGTATCTGAACCAACTGACCACTCTTTCCTTCTTGAAATAGTTCTAAAGCATTTTGAACTAAGAAAACCAAAGTGATTTATTCTTCTTACCCAAGCAATTGGCCAATCAGTGAAAACAAAAATCTGCTACTCTTCTTTCCCTTGTCTCAGGAAAGGCTGTTCAGGTGTCTGAGCCAAGAACTAAAAAAAAAAAAAACACCAAACAAACAAAAAACTAAGAGTTACCCTGTAGTCCTCTCTCCCATTCCCCACATGAATCCATCTTCAAGTCCTATACCCAAGAATCATCTCAAAAGTCTACATTTGTCTTCATTTCCACTATTGTTCCTCTGATGCAAACCATCAGTATTTCTTGTCTAGACTACCACACAAGCCTCATTGTTCTCCCCAACTATCTATGACTCCTTCTTCATACAGCTCCCAGAGTGATCTTTTTTAAATGCAACTATCATGCTTAAAACCTTCATCCTTACCCTATGTTGCAAACCCTTACCTGAACTGAACTTTACCTACTTCTTTGACTCCTCTTGATACCACTATGTTAACCAAACTGGTCTTGTTTCCTTCCTTGAAACACCAAATATCATCCATACCTTTTGAGCATCAAATGTTATAGAATTTAGTGTATTCAAGTTAGGCTTAAAGTAGATGTTGGTGGGAAAATAGATTGAATTTTCACAATTTATCACTCTAGATGGTCAAGAGCCTCTGACCAGAAAGACAAAGAAGAATATTATAATTAATAAAGAGATCAATCCGTCAAGAAGATATTCAAACTCATATGTATCTAACAACAGAGACCCAAAGTTCATGAAACAAAACTGATAGAATTGAAGAGGAGAAAAATAACAGATCTACAATAATAGCTGGAGTCTTGGACAACCCCACTTTTTTTTTTTAAGAAAGAGTGAGAGAGAGAGAATTTTAATATTTTATTTTTTAGTATTTGGCAGACACAACATCTTAGTTTGTATGTGGTGCTGAGGATCAAACCCGGGCCACACGCATGCCAGGTGAGCGCGCTACCGCTTGAGCCACATCCCCAGCCCCTAACCCCACTTTTTTATTGGTTCTTTTTGGTTATACATGACAGTAGAATCTATTGATATATTTATACAAAATGGAATATATCTTATTCTAATTAGGATCCCAGTCCTGTGGATGTACATGATGGTGAACTTTTAGTAATGGATAGAATAATTAGCAGAAGATTTATAAGGAAACAAAGAATTGAACAACACTACAAGCCAACTAGATCTAAGAGACATATATAGAACTCTCCACCCAATAACAGCAGAATACATATTTTCTCAAGTACACACATGTGGAACATTCTCTAGGACAGGCCATATGCTAGGCCATAAAACAAGCCTCAAAAATTTTAGAAGACTGATATCATATAAAGGATATTCTCCAACCACAATGGGATGAAAGTAGAAATAAATAATAGGAAACATGGAAATTTATAATTATGTGGAAATTAAACAACACACTCAAACAACTTATGGGTCTAAGAAGCACTCAGCAAAATTTTTTTAATATTTATTTTTTAGTTTTAGGTGGACAAAATATCTATATTATTCGAACCCAGTGCCTCACACATGCTAGGCAAGTACTCTATCACTTGAGCCACAACCCTGGCCCCACTCAGCAAAATTTTGTCAATCTTACCTGTTTCAGTAATTCACACCTACTACATTAATATCCTAGAAGAAAACTTGTATAGTGTCTAGGAAATGCATGAGTTCCTTTACAGTTAGCTTTTGCTGCATTACAAACCACCCTACAACTGACACAAAACAATAACATTTACTCCCATGCTCACAGGTCTCAAAATTGGCTGACAGTCATTCTGCAGGCTGCAGGTCTGTGGAGAAGCTAGGTAGTCAGGCTGAAGAGGTAAGGGACCCCTGGGGGCATTTTTTCTCCTGGCAGAGGACAAATGCTCATACAGCTTTGGTGAAGATGTATACAACTCCTTCTAAGAACTAGGCTCAGATCTTGGAGATATCACTTCTTCCCAATTCTATTGACCAATTGCTTCTGCCCAATTCTCTTGGCCAAAGCAAATCACATCCAAATCCAATATCAAAAAAAAAAAAGGGGGGGGGAGGATACTCTACTCTCTATATAGAGGTTGGAGGGGACGGAATGAGTATCTGTTGAGCAATAATCTGTCTTCCACAGGCCACTTGGAGAGAAGCTTTGAAAAATGGTGCTATTGTTGCTGCTATGGATGTGGAACAATAATATTTTCTTATTAACCATGTTGGTTATATTAGAAATGAATGATTAAGACTCCTTTTCTTCCTGAATTTGTAACTATTAAAAGCCATTTAGAAGTTTTAAATTCTTCCAGGCCATTTTAACCAAATTCAATCATCAAGTGTTTACATACTAATTTATTCTTAGCTAAACAAGAATTATGAGCTCAAAGAGAACTTCTGCTTCAATGATGATTTTTCTAGTCCTGAACAGAAACTTTTAAAAATGTACTGTATATCAAGGCAACAAGAATGAGTCTGACACCATCCATAGGATCTGAATAAATACACCTTTTATGAAAACCTTCCTAAAAGTCTCTCTGCCTTCTAAATTTTGACTTATTGTAGAAAACTTCAACTTTTCAAAGAAATCTTTGTGAACTTCATCTCTACTGAAGTATAAAATATCTACTATAAATTCAATATGGAGTCTAATCTTTCCTGGCTTGAAGACCTTGCTAATAGTTGCATGTATGCACATGCGCACACATTGTGAATAATGACATCATCCCAAATTCTGCATTACTCAGTCAATTGATGGTACATAGCCTCTTCTCATGCTACAGCCCCCTACCTAATATCTGTTCCCCAAAGATTCCCATCTATTTGTATGATTTAGAACTTGGTGAAAAGAAAGATATTTTCATCTTAATTTCATGCCAGAAAATATGAAGTCATAAAAACATACTGAAAAGGATAGACATTTTTAAACAAGACCTTAAGAGCCAGACCCAATTCCTGTTGCCAAACTCAATGAAGAACTATTTGGAGTAAGAACAGAACATTGCTCTGGGAATAAGCCAGCTAGAAAGGCTGATACACCATGACATCTCTGGCTTGTATAACCTCCCTGCCCTTGAAATGAACTCTGTAGAGGTAGCTCAGCCAATACTGACAAAGAGCAAGCAGTGCTTTTCCAAGGCACACAGCACCTAAACCCTCACTACTCAATTCCACTAGTTAGAGGAAAGATTCATTAAATTAATGGAAAGTCCAAAATTTTATTATTCCCAAATACAAATAATACTTTTAGATTTAAGGAAGTGACAAAGGAATCCAAGTTTTTTTCCAGTTCTCCTTCCAAAAATGCCATTGAAATAATAAAGATGTAGAAATAAAAGACAAATAGCAATACTAGAAAAATCAGGAAGAATATTGTCAGCACCAGAAGGAAAGCTGATGAATTTCTAGAGGATAGAGTAAGTAGATAGGCTAAATGTAACTCTTGATATATATCTTAAGATTATGCCTCAATGTAATAATTGACTTACTGGACAAACTGATAAAAAAATAATTTGTGCCACAGTTGAAGATCCAAAACACTAAGGAAAGTAAGTAGATAGGTTTTCCCAAAAGAGCCATTAAAAAAGAAAAAATCAGTACAGCAAGAACATAGAAAACAAAAACAAGCAAAAAAAATAATAATAATAACCGGCAGGCTGATTATATTAAAGGGCCTAAATTTTAGAACTGGGTTACTTTTTCATATGCTGGATCTATAAACCAGCAGTTCTCAATGTGTAAGACTTGTGTGATAAAACTATTTTCCAAGTCATACCAAGTTGTTACTTATTTTTTATCGTGTTGATATTTGTGTTGATAGTGCAAAAATAATTATGGGTAAAACTACTAGTGCCATTTTAGTCTGATTTGTACTGCTATAACAGAATACCCAAAGCTGTGTAATTTGTAAAGAACAGAAACTTATTCTCTTGCTGTTCTGGAGACTAGGAAGTCCAAGGTCAGGACACTGCCAAGTTAGAATCTGGTTTCTGTCCTTTGCAGATGGTGCCTTAAACACTTTGTCCTTGAGAAAGGAAGAATACTGTGTCCAAACTTGGCAAAAAGCAGAAGCCAGAGAGAATGCTCCCACAAGCCCTTTTCATACTGACATTAATACATGAATCCTAAACATCTACCATTCAGGCTCGCCATCCAATACTGTTGCACTGGCAATTAAGTTT
Organism: Urocitellus parryii; assembly: GCF_045843805.1. Lineage (NCBI taxonomy): Eukaryota > Metazoa > Chordata > Mammalia > Rodentia > Sciuridae > Urocitellus > Urocitellus parryii. The sequence continues at coordinate 52,580,533 of NC_135534.1, forward strand.
CCAATACATGAATTTTAGAAGAGACAAAAACATTCAAACCATATTAAACAGAAAACCGGTGTTAATAACCATTATGTTCTTCATCGCCAGGCACTCACAGAATTAAAAAAAAAAAAAAGCGAATTTTATGTAATGCCCCTAATGAAGCAGTAAAAAAAAATTTAGTATTATTAAAATCTCACCCTTTGATCCTTTTTAACATTCTGTGTGACCAAAAAAAAAAAAAAATTCTAAATTAACACTTCTTTTGAATGCTAAAATGTGATGATTGTCTCAAGAAAAAAATATTCATGTACAATTGTTTGAGTTGCAAGCTGAATTTGCTGCTACTTTTTGTGAAAAACCATCTTTTTTCCAATAGTCACAGTAATTCAGACTTCTGAATTGGGAATCTATCAGACATTTTGCCAAATGAATGAAGTAAACTACCTCTACAAGGAAAACAACTGATAGATTTGTTGCCAATGATAACATTCTAACTTTCAAGTGAAAGAATTTGAGGAAGCTTCTAAATGCCACCATAAGCTTGACAAAAATCTCAGTGCAGAGAATTTTTTTTATTCGCAAGGATAATATTAATGACTGTATGTCTTTTTTAATATTTATTTTTTTAGTTTTATTGGACACAATAACCTTTATTTTATCTTTATGTGGTGCTGAGGATCAAACCCAGGGCCTTGCACATGCTAGGAGAGCGCTCTACTGCTGAGTCACAATCCCCGCCCAATTGTATGTTTTTTGGTGCTGCTAGGGATATAGCTGAGTTGGTAGAGTGCTTGCCTTGCATGCACAAAGCCCTGGGTTCAATTCCCAGCATCACAAAATAATCATCATCATCAAGTCAACTACTATTTTCCAAATGCATGATGTTACAAAATCATGCATGGGAAACTGAAAACTGCAAGCTACAAAACAGATCACAAGACTTTTAATAAGATAGAAAGTGTTTGGTGCTATGGTTTCAGATGCCACAGTGGAAACATTATTTAAGAAACTTACACTTGTCAAGTGTTGGTGTTGTATCAAAGAAGAGTATCCACATTTATCTAGAAAAGTTATTAAAATACTGAAGAGTATTTTAGTGTTGGATTATCTTTTTTTTTTAAAGAGAGAGTGAGAGAGGGGAGAGAGAGAGAGAGAGAGAGAGAGAGAGAATTTTTTTAATATTTATTTTTTAGTTCTCAGCGGACACAACATCTTTGTTGGTATGTGGTGCTGAGGATTGAACCCGGGCCGCACGCATGCCAGGCGAGCGCGCTACCGCTTGAGCCACATCCCCAGCCTGGATTATCTTCATATACTTTCATCAAATCAATATTTTGCAATAGATTGATTGCACATACAAATGGAGAATCCAATTGTCTTCTCTTGGTCAATAAAGAAATTTGTAAAAATGTAAAACAATGTTTATCTTCTAATTTTTTGTTTTGAAAAGCCTAGAAGTTTTCATAAAATATTATTTACATTAATGTTCAGTAAGTTTTTTTGTGTTTTAAAATAGTAAATACTTATTTAATTTCTAGTCAATAACTATCAATAGATGCAACTCTCACAAACAAAAGCTGTGTGAGATCTTCAATAATTTTTAAGAGTGTAAAGTAGTCTTAAGGTAAATTTGGAGAATGAGTGCTATATTCATTTCCACACTTGCCACAGTTGGAAATAAAAAGGAGATGGAGAGGTGGAAAAATAATGTCTTAATAGAAACCCAAATGGGAAGGATAATGATACTTCACAGCAGTGAAGCCACTTAATTTTATCTGTTATTTGGGTAAATTTCTTCATATCTTTTTATGGGGCCAAGGTCCTGTGGGAACATAGACACTCCTAACGTACATTAGCAGATGCTGGAAGTGATAGTTGGAGAGCAGGTTTTGGAGAGCTTATGAAAGCTTTCCCACACCCCTCATTCATACATGGAGCTGCTAGGCTAGTCCCAGACAAACCTGAGAAAAATAGAGGAACCAAATGAATAACCTATAATGAAAAGAGAAAAAAGTCATCTGATATCAGTTTACAAGTCCCTTCCCTTAGGCAAAATACATGAATTTGTACATGATAGCAGGTACTTTCTTACCCTAATGCACTAGAATTTACAAGATAAGGCCCTGACCTGGCTATAAAGACAAAATAGTCATGATATGAAAGATTTCAAGGCACAGACAAAACTTCAGGACAAGTATTCAGATTCTCACAGATGATGATGCTTAAGCAGTTAGTCATCTATTTAATCAGCAGGAGTTAAATGTGTTAACCAATACTAGTGCCTTTATGAACAAGAAAAGGATAGTATTTCCTTTTTCAAAAATTTTTAAATAAACGAGTCTGCTACAAGATACATTTTCTTTCAGAATACCACAAATTTTCTTTTCCTTTTAGTTGTGACATCTTACTTTCAGTCTGGAAAACAAATTATTACCCTATCAGTGATAAGGTAAGGCACTTCCGTAAATCAATAATGTTTCATTAATTTTGAGAACATACAAATCACTCTAAAATTATCAGTAAAATGCCTTGGCTGTCTAAAACAAGTCGATATAGTTCCTTTGACAACTGATAAAATTAACTGCTTTCTCTATCTCAATTCTGGTAACTTAATTTGAAATTTTAAAAAGCATATCATTGGTGGAGTTATGGGTCCCTAGGAGAACAGGGAAAATGGCAAACAGTCCTAACTTATAACATGCTTACTTTCTCATATAATATTCCCAGGTTCCCATTTTTTTTTTTTTTTTTTTTTTTGGTAACTAGGAGGAAAGGTCTGAGAACACCTGGTCCCTGTCCACTATTACTTTCAATATTCTTTGAAATTCCCACTCTTCCCTAAAATAGCTGCCAGTGGTCAGAGGCAAAAGGACTAGAGATCTAAAATGGAAACTTCTCACTTTAACAATTCCTCTTGCTCCAGAAAAGTAAGAGAACACATATGTTTATGAGAGAAAGGAGGTCACACAGATATAATTAAAAGGTGAATGAGGAGTGGTATTATGTCCGTTTCGATGCTAGCATCTTCCACTATCATTTTGGGCTACAGAGAACAGATGTCACAGGGCTTGTCAAGGATCTTAGGATCTTCCTCACTAATGTATTTCCTAATTTGTTGTAAGGTAACCTCTGGGACTTCTTAGGAAATGTAAGAGGCAGGTGGATGTGCAGGTTACACGTGAAAGTCTACTCCAACATTCCTACCTCCTTAGCTTTTGGAGTCCTAGTATATATTATCCTAGGGAAGTTCTGGCATCGAACTTTGCTGAAAGTAGTCCACTGCTGAGTCCAAAATTTAGTCATCCAAGCCAGCTATTAGAACCATTTTTAGCTTTAGCTAAAATATTAAATTCAGACTTGCTAAATGTACCCATATCAAAATACTGATCCTGATACAAAATTATATTTTATTATTTTTGGCCTAACATCCAGAATCTATTTACACTTTTATTTCTGGATTGATGAATCATTAAAGTCCTGCATTTTTTTTTTTGAAGTGTAAACAATTTCTCCCTAGGTTAGAAAACCTGCACTTCAATGCTTCAGCACGCTGAGATCTGACTCTAGTTTAGATCTAGGCTAGGAAATATAAACAATGGGAAAGAATCTTTAGAAAAATAAGCATCTCCTTAAAAGGGAACTGCCTCAGAGAAGGTGATCATAGAGTTTTCAAGAAGAAAAAAATGAGTCCTTTTTGTCCTAAGAAGAGGGGTTGCTTTTGCTTGCTCAGAGAACCTGTGTGTTCAGTTGTTCAGCTTCATCCAAACCAATCAAGAGTCTTAGAATTCTACTTTTTCCCATTGATCTGTCCCATAAATGACTCATTGCGTCTCTGAATTTAGTTTCCATTATAAGTCTGCAACCCTCCCAGTTTTATTTTTAATAAGGCTAGTCTTATGATTATATGTAGTTAAGAAATTCTTCTAGGGTTGCCATAAAAGTTTTCTGATTTTCTGAATGTGACTTGAGCTCAGATCTCAAAACCTGAAATTTGTCATTTTCTTTCTGAAAATGTTCTAATGCAGTCATGAGATGTCATCCCACCCCACTGCCCGCACTTGGTCACCAAAGATAACTACTTTAATAGGTACTACATCCCAAGAAGCCACAGGTGATATTTTTAGTACTTACAATCATACTGTATGTTACAAATTACTAGAATCCTGTCTTCCACTGTCAAGAAACTAAGCCCTTTATTCACAGCCAAGGACATCTACGAATCAATCCCAAATTCCTTAAGGAACAGAAGAATTTTTTTTTTTCAAAATTAAGTAGCACCGAGCCGAAGTATAATGAGTTGATCCTTTTGTCTGAATCCAGTCAGAAAAACAAAACCCACACTAGATATTTCAATAGAGAGGATTATTATAGGGAAATTGGCTACATAGGTGTTAGCTGAAAAAGGAAAAAGGCAAATACTGAGATCACCTAGAAATAACTTCAGGAAGCAGCTACCATTCTGGGGCTGGAGAAACAAAAAGAAGAGAATGAGATAGCCAGGACCTAGAAGCCCAGAATAGGGATCCCATGAAGCTAGGGCTCACGCCTCTCAGAAAGTGCAATCATCTGGCTGTTGGCAGTACTCGCTGAGGGGGTACCATGAGGCTGCAGGGAACTGGGCTACAAGTGAAGCCTGCAAGCAACACCAACAAGAATAGGAAGTCTCTTCCCTCATCCAGCCTCCAGGTCTTCTATAATGCCCGCTAATGACAGAAACTAACAGGAAGCAAAGTTACACAGGCGTCTGGGAAACAGAGTTTGAGGATGACTGGCACCAGCAATCGCAGAAAGTAGATTTGGAGCTGAAGGACAATAGGTGAATAACTGGCAAGGACAGTGTTTAGGCCTAGTGTTCTTTTCTGAACAAGTTACAGATTTCGTGTTCACGCACCTTCTAACTAAAAGTGTACAGGTAAGTGGTTTTTAGTACATTCACAGAGTTGTGCAACGAACCAATGTATCTAACTGCAGAACATTTATATCACCTACAAAGAACTCCTGTCCCATTAGCAGTCACCTTCCATCCCTCCTTTTCCCCCCGTCCCTGAAAAACACTACAATCTGTCTAGGATTTGCCTGTTTTTGACATTTCATATGAATGGAATCATATAACATATGACCTTCTATGTCTTCTTTCATTTAGCTTAATATTTCCAAAGTTCATCCATGTTATATATGTATCAGGACCTCACTGATTTTTATAGCTGAAAAATATTCAATATTAACATGTCAAATTATACTTAACTATCATAAAAAGAACAATAATAAATAAAATGTCTTTAAAATATTCAGTATGGACTGGGGATGTGGATCAAGCGGTAGCCCACTCGCCTGGCATGCGTGCAGCCCAGGTTCTATCCTCAGCACCACATACAAACAAAGATGTTGTGTCCATGAAAACTAGAGAATAAATATTAAAAAAAATTCTCTCTCTCTCTCTCTCAAAAAAAAATTCAATAGTATGTATATGCTATATTTTATTTATCTACTCATTAGTTAACAGATATCTGGTTTGCTTCCATTTTTTGGCTAGTATAAATAATACTGCTATGAACACTCATGTCTAGGTTTTTGTGTGGTCACCTTCATTTCCGTACAAGAAATTCACCTTAATAAAATGACACAAAGTAAGGATAAAAAAAGATACGCAATGCAAACTGTAATAATAAGAAAGTTGGAGTCACTATATTTATATCAAGCAAAATAGACTTTAGGTATGTATTATGGTTTGGGTCTGCAATGTTCTCCAAAGGTTCACATATTAAAGACTTGATCCCCAATCTAGCCACATTCAGAGGTGAAATTGTAAGCCCAAATAAATCTTTCTTCTTTTAAGTTGATTTGCTCAGATATTTTGCAACAACAATGGAAAACTAACACAACATGCAACATTATTAGAGATAAAAAGAGACAGTTCATGATGATAAAAGGGCTAACACATCAGAAAGATATAAAAATTAAAAATATGTATAGATTGAATATAAGAATGTTAAAATACATGATGCCAAAATTAACAGAATTAAAGAGATAAATGGATGTCTATAAATATAGTTGGAGATTGTAAGATCCTTGTTCTATAATGAACTAGATTTAAAAATCAATAAGGGTATTAGAAAATCTACACTACATTACCAAGTACTTTGACTTAATTGGTATTTACATAACACTATTCCCAATGACAACAGAATATACCTGCTTTTCATGCACACCTAGAATATTCATTAAGATAGATTATATGGCCAGAAATGGTGGTGCACACCTATAAATGCAGCAGCTCAGGAAGCTAAGGTAGGAAGATCGCAAGTTCAAAGCCAGCCTCAGCAACTTAGCAAGGCCTTAAACAACTTATCAAGATCCTGTCTCAAAATTTAAAAATTAAGAACTGGGAATGTGTCTCAGTGGTTAAGTACCCCTAGGTTCAATTCTTTTTTTTTTTCTTAGAGAGAGAGAATTTTTTTAATATTTATTTTTTAGTTTTTCAGTGGACACAACATCTTTATTTTATTTTTATGTGGTGCTGAGGATTGAACCCAACACCCCACTCATGCCAGGTGAGCACGCTACCGCTTGAGCCACATCCCAGCCCCACTAGGTTCAATTCTTTTTTTTTTTTTTTTTTTGGTGGTGCTGGGGATTGAACCCAGAGCCTTGTGCATGCAAGGCAAGTACTCTACCAACTGAGCTACATCCCCAGCTAGGTTCAATTCTTGATAAAAAAAAAAAAAAAAAAAAAAAAGACAGACTTTATGTTGGTCCATAAAATATGGCAATATAAATCAACATGTGTTGAATTCAATTTCAAGGTATCAAATTTTTAACAAAATCTTAGCAAATCAAATCCAATAAAATGTAAAAGTGATGATGATGCTTATGACTAAGGAATACAAGATTACTTTAACATTTGAAAATCAAATAAAGCATACTTTTTCATAGATTATTAAGCTATCCATTTTCTTAATTTCAAGGTTAAGGACTTAATAATAGTTTGTAGTTGTGAAACAAAAATACTACATTTTAAACCATGAACTCTCTTATTGGAAAGATTAATATTTCATGTGACCTTCTATGTCTTCTTATTCCTAATGTAACCACAGCCACTTTATTACTGCTTTGTCATATGTCACACTGCCTTGTTTCACTTATACTGGATACTAGAATAGATATTTCTATGTATAAATCCCAGTGAATTCTCTTATTGAGGTTTATATGTGTGTCAATATTATTTGTTTTGCCTTTAAATAATAAGGTGTTCTTGTTTAAAAAGAAAAAGACTGTGCACATCAGGATATTAAATTGCATCTCTTTTTATGCAGGCAATGAATATGAACACAAAAAAATTACAATACCATTTAAAATCACTAACAGAAAAGAATAAATGAAATATTTAGGTGCAAATGTAGTGAAATATTCACAGAACTTCTATTCTGAAAACTACAAAATACTGATGAAGTCAAAAAGAATCTAAAAAAAACAGAGATCCTTGCCATATTCATCAGTTAGAAGATTCACAATATGAAAGATATCAGTTTTCCCCAAATTGATAGCTTTAAAGCTATTCCTACTGAAATTCCAGTTTGCTCCTCTTTCCTTCCTTTTTTTTTTGTCTTTCTTATTAAAAAAAAATAACATTTAGTTTCTTGAAGAGGTATTAGCTTCTTCAGATGGTCTATTTAAGCTTGTATCAATTTGCAAAAATTACATTTTTCAAGGAATTTGTGAAATTTATTTGGCATAAACCTGCTCATCATGTTTCCTGCACTTTGTAAACATAGACAAGATCACTGAAATTTTATAGAAAAAAGCAAAGGAGTTACAACAGGTAAAACCATTTCAAAAAAGAAGGACATGGTGCAAGGAATCTATCTACCCAATTTCAGCAATCAAGATGGATAAACACAGAGCAATGAAATAGAATAAAGAATCCCAAAACGGACACATACAAATATGCACAAAAGATTTTTTAACAGGGCTAGGATGTGGCTCAGTAGTAGAGCGATCAACTAGCACATGCAAGGCACTGGGTTCAATCCTCAACACCACATAAAAATAAATAAATAAAATAACGGTATTGTGTCCAAATACAACTAAAAAAAGAAAAAGAAAAAAAAGATTTTGACAAAGTTTTCAAAACACTTCGATAAAAAAAAGAAAAAAATAATTCTTTTCAACAAATGATACTGGAGCAACCAGATAAACACAGGCCAAATAAATAAAGAGCGCCAAGATGTTTATTCAAACTGAATCACAGACCTAAATGTAAAACTATAAAACTTTTAGTAAAAAACATAATACAAAACCTTGGGGATCTAGAGTAAGGCAAAAAGTTTTTAGACAACACAAAATATGTCCTGAATTAATTAATTAGATTTTATCAAGATTAAAACTTTGTGAAAGCTCATGTAGAAAATATGAAAATATAAGCTACATACTTGGGAGAAAATATTTGCAAACCATTTGCAAACTTGGGAGAAAATATTTGCAAACCTTAACAAAGGACGAATATTTAGAATATATAAAGAATTCTTGAAATTAAAAATAAAAAAACTAAAAAGAAGCAAATACATGTAGAGACATATCACTGATGATTTACAACAAATCCATTGCTAACATTATACCAAATGTATAATGGTGAAAAACTGAAACCATTTCCTCTAAAATCTAGACTGAAATAAGGGTTTCAATTCTAATTCTTATCACTCTTATTCAACATAGTATTACAAACTTAAGTTAAAGCAATCAGGCAAGAGAAAGAAATAAAAGGGATACAAATAAGAAAGAATTATTTCGGATGATATAATTCTATTTTTTCAGATGATATAAGTCTATACTTGCAAAAACCTAAAGAGTGCACGAAAAATCTCTAATAATAAACAGAATCAGCAAAGTGGCAAGACACAAAATCAATGGACAAAAATTGGTAGCTTGGGCTGGGGATATGGCTCAAGCGGTAACGTGCTCACCTGGCATTCCAAAGGCGCTGGGTTTGATCCTCAGCACCACATAAAATAAAATAAAATAAAAAGATGTTGTGTCCACCGAAAACTGAAAAATAAATATTAAAAATCCTCTCTCTTCTCTCTCTCTCTTTAAAAAAAAAAATGGTAGCTTTCCTATATACCACTAATGAACTCACTGAGAAAGAAATTAGGAAAACAATCCCATGTACAATAATCTAAAAAAAAAAAAGAAAAAAAAAAACCTGGGAATAAACCTAAACAAAGAGGTTAAAGACCTCTACAATGAAAGTTATAAAACATAAAACATTGAAGAAAGAAATTAAAGAGCTGAGATTGTGGTTCAGTGGTAGAGCACTCACCTAATATGTGTAAGGCCCTGGGTTCTATCCTCAGCACCACATAAAAATAAATAAATAAAATAAAGGTATTGTGTCCAACTACAACTAAAAAATAAATATTAAAAAGAAAGAAAGAAATTGAAGAAGAGACTAGACAATGGAAAGACATTTCATGTTCAGGGATTGGGAGAATTGATATTGTTAAAATGGCCATACTACTAAAAGCAATCAAGAGATTCAATGCAATTTCCATCAAAATACAAATGATATTCTTTACAGAACTAGAAAATAATCCTAAAATTCATATTGGAAGTTATAAGACCTCAAGTTGCCAAAATAATCCTGAGCAAAAAGAACAATGCCAGCCAGAGGCATCACAATACTCAATTTCAAAATATTCTACGAAGTGATTACAACAAAAAAACAAGAAGGTATTTGCATTAAAATAGACATGTAGATCAATGGAATAGAATACAGGACCCAGGAATAAACCCACATGTTTATAGCCACATGATTCTTAACAAAAGAGACTAAAACATACAGTGGAGACAAGACAGCCTCTTCAGCATTTGGTCTGGGAAAACTGAACTTCCCCCTGTAGAAAATTGAAATCATGTCCCTATTTCTTATCCTATATAAAAATCAACTCAAAATGCATGAAAGACCTAAAACTTTGAGACTACCATAGAAAAATATGAGAGAAACATCTCAAGATATAGGTAGAGGTGACAATTTCCTAACGGAATTCCAACAACTCAAAAAATAATATCAAGAATTGACAAATGGGATTACATCAAATTACAAAGATTTATAGCAAAAGAAACAGCCAACAAAGTGAAGAGACAAACCCTATAGCAGCAAAGGATTAATATCTGACAAAGGATAAATATCCAGAATATATAAAGAACTTGAAAAAATTAACAAGTAATCCAATTAATTAATAGGCAAAAGTGCTGAACAGATACTTTCTAAAAGAAGTATAAACAGCCAATAAACACATGAAAATCTGTTCAACATCTTTAGCGATTAGGGAAATGCAAATCAAAACTCAAACATTGAGATTCCTTCTTGCCCCAGACAGAATGTCTATTATCAAGAAAACAAAAATAACAAATGCTGGGGCTGTAGCTCAGTGGCAGAGCTCTTGCCTCACAAGGTGAGAGGGGTGGGGGGGGGTTGTGAATTCTTATCACCACATAAAAATATAAATAAAAGAAAGGCATGCTGTCCGTCTACAACTACCAAACACAAAATAAAAATAACAAATGCTGGCAAGGATGTGGGAGAAAAGGAACCCTACAAACTGTTGGTTGAAATTTAAATTAGTACAGGCCCTATGGAAAACAGATGGGTTTTGCTCAAAAAACTAAAAATAGATCTACCATACTATCCAGCTATACCACTCCTGGATATAAATCTGAAGGAATTAAAGAATACTGTGGAGATACCTGCAATTGTGGCACTATTCACAAGAGCAAAGTTATAGAATAAAGCTAGACACCAACTAACAGTTGGATGGATAAAGAAAAGGTGGTATATATACACAATGGAGTATTATTCAACCATAAAGAAAAATGGAAGTGTATCATTTATAGAAAAAATGATGGAACTAGAGATCATTATAAAATAAGTCAGACCCTGTAAAAACAAATAGCACCTGTTTTCTCTCATGTATAGAATTTAGAAAGTTAAAAAAAAATGTAGCATAAAGTAAAAGGGGAATGTGCCTTTTTCCCCACATCCTCGTCAACACTTATTGTTGCATGTATTCTTAATAACTGCCATTCTGACTAGAGTGAGATGAAATCTTGGAATAGTTTTGATTTGCATATCTCTAATTGCTAGAGATGTTACATTGTTGGTGGGACTGCAAATTGGTGCAACCAATCTGGAAAGCAGTATAGAGATTCCTTAGAAAACTTGGCATGGAACTACCATTTGACTCAGCTATCCTACTCCTCGGTCTATACCCAAAGGACTTAAAAACCTCATACTATTCAATTCTCAGCACTGCAAATATATAAATAAATAAATAGAAGTTCATAAACAACTAAAAAAAATTTTTTTAATTCTTCAGCCAAAAAAGAAAAAAATCAACTATTTCTTAAAAGATAAACAGCAAACTGGGAGAAACATACCTAACACCATATCACAATCAGTATTTTACAAGATTTTACAAATCAGTTAAGGAAAAAAAAAAAAAAAACACCCAGAAGGGAAATTGGAAAACCCCCTGAAAAGCAAGTCACAGGAGAATAGATGTAAATGATTGATATACATCTTTTTTTCTCTGTATAAATGTATGTTTTCATTTCTTTTTTTATTAGTCGCTCATGACAATACAATGATCTTGACATATCATACATTTGAATCAAATGGGGTATAATTTCCCATTTTTCCAAGTGTACAGGTTGCGAATCACATTGGTTATACTGTATGTATAAACGTGGCTGTGATAAACATTTTTTTAAAATGTTTAACCTCATTAGTAACCTCATTAGTAATCAAGAAAATATACTTTAAAATCAATTTCACCTATCAAATTGCAAAATTTAGAAAGACAAATAACATACAAAGCAATACTGGCACAGGCATGGAAGATAGGGACTCTTGTGGGCTATATATGGAACTGTAACTACAGGCCTAGAACAACAGTCTTTAGGAGAGTACAATTTAATACACACCTTTAAATCCTAATAAGTCATTGATTCTATGTTAGGAATCTAACCCACAGAAGTACATCCATAAATGCACAAATACGTATATATAGGACCTTGATTGTAGCATATTTCTAGTGCTGAAAGATAAGAAACAACCTCAAATTTCCCCACAAGGGAATAATCAAATAAATCAATGGAAAAGGATGCATCTGTTCAAAAAAGTTGTATATGCTAGAATGAAAATTTCTTCAAGAAAATTGATGTCAAACTGTGTTGCTAAAGTAATTTATAATATATATATATATATATATATATATATATATATCACTGATATATATTTGTATGTGTATATATATGTCTGGATATACAAAAAACTATTATTGTCATTAGCTTTGGAGAGGGGAATGAAAGGGAAGAGATAAAAGAGATCTTTCAATTCTGTACTTTAAAAATTACAATAAGAATGATTTCTCATGAAATGTTAATATTTATGTTTCTTTAATAGAATACATGAAAGCACTCAAAGTTTCTCCAAGCAACGTACTGCATATATTCAAGGAGCTGCTGTTATTATACTTCTTATTGTCAGCATCCTCATTCTTTACAGCTGCCAACACTGATCGGCCTTTCATCAGAGAAATTTAAACAAGATTTACAAGCAGAAGTTCATTTATTCACAGAGCACATCTTTGAGGCAAGGCTATAATTCCAAAAACTGCAGACATAATAAATGACTTGCCCAAATTCTCAAACAAGTCAGGAAATGATGCAGAGCCAGGATTCCACTCTTGTACAAATAAATATATACACTGGCTCTCAGTGCAGTACTATAAATAACCCCATCCCCTGGCATTTCAGTCTCTCCCCCAAGTAATTGAGAGTTTAAATGACTTGCAAACCTTCACTTTGGCTTTAAAAACTGCCAGTGTCTGGCATTCTTTGAAAAGAGATGGCTTTTAAAAGTTGAACACCAACCTTCCCAAGAAAGTCAGGAGAATAAGATTAGTTTTCACCTTGTGTAAGAGGATGACCCTAGAAGAACATAATGTTTTTCCAAATGACAGCTCTGATCATATCATTTGGCAGAAGTACTCTAAAACTATCCCAATCTGAAAACGTAAGAAAAGGAGGCATGAAAGACACTAATCTGAATCAGGAAAAAAGGTCTAAATTGTGCCTCCTCTAATAAATGTGTGTGATCACAACTAACTTTATCAACTTCTCTAAGTCTCAGATTCCTTATTTGTGAAATTAGAATAAGAATACTTCCCTACTTAACTACAGAAGTTGTCTTGAGGTTCAAATAAGAGAAAGAGATTATGGAGGTGCTCTGCAAAGTTCCAGATAATTGTTACCAACATATGAAATTGGACTTCTTCATACAAACGTATTTCCTATCCCCTCCCACAAGATGTGAAAAAAAATATCTGATTTGCTATATTCAAGCCTCTCAGTTTGGGATCTAGTAATTTCTAGACCAACAGTTCTTGGCTGCAGCATCTAGAAAAAGAGTATGTGAAACTTATTTGTGAAGTGTGTCATGATTGAGAGTAAGTGACAAGCTTTTCTTAAACATTATACCAGATGTTACTCTTCAATATTTGCCATTGCCTTTTCTATGTGAAAGTTCCTTCCCTCAGTTTCTGATGCTTACATGATCCTCCTTTTCCAAATCTCAGCCAGAGCTGCATTCAAGGGTAGGCAGTTGGGCAGCTGCCAAATCATTTCCCATTAAAAATAAAACAAACAAACACTGAAATATCACTGGGATAATTAGTAACTATAGAATGAGTTAAGGTCATCATACTCAAATTATGACACAGGTGGAGGAACATAAATTTGCCCCTCCGTGAAATACAGTTTAGGAAAGTGGAAACTAACAGTATTAGTCTAACATTTATTATATGCTTTTTACATACCAGACCCTATGACAAGGAATTAACATGTATTATTTCATTTAAACCCAGCAACTATTTATATGATTGTTTTTAAACCAATTTTTCTGGTGAGGAAATAGAGATGCCCAAGATCGTACAACAGCAGGTAACAGAGATATGATTTAAAACAAGTCTTCCTCTGGGACTTATGCTTACTATGCATCACAGTAAGCATAGCTAAGTTTAGCTAAGTAGAGTCTAGCTAAGTCTGTCATATGTGTTTGTGTCTTGCATTTATGCAGGTACAATTCAATGAAATTCATCAGGTAGACTAAATCCAAAACCAAATAATTCATGGGCCATGCTATTGGTGAGGAACCACAGATCAATTTTAGAATAAAAAATTTTAACTTTTTAAAATATCTCCAAAGAATGTGTCTGGTTCAGAAAAAATGCAAAAGCAAAAAAAAATAGACACTACAGAAAAACGTGAAATATGTTGCCAAAATGTTTCAAAATATCAGCACTGCTTAGGCACCTGCCTATAATTTCAATTGATGAAAATTAATTTTTCACCACCACCATGAAATAAGTGTTAAACACATATTTAGGATTCAATGGCATATATAAAATATTTCACTCTCTCAAATTAGTGAGAAGTATATTTACTAGGAGGAATTAGGAGTTTATGAAAGCACTGGAAGATCTGGAACAACAGAGTTGAAGCTGGGGGTTCAGGGATAATTTCCAGAATACCATTACAGAACCGGCCCAACATGAGCACTATGTTTATGAAGTAGGGGAGTCAGGAAACTTGTAGTAGCTGCTGACTCTGCCATGATTTGAACCAGCAAGATAGATGCCCTGCTCCCTGTCTTTCATCATCCTTGAAATTCGGGTACCCAGCACTGGGACCTCTGCTAGAACTGTCTCAAAAGAAACCAACATCTGCCAGTGGAAATAAAAGAAGTGGCAGAAATACAACTTCCACTTCAGAACATTCACCATCAACTTCCACTGTTATATCTGTTCTAAAAAACTAGGTTTATGAACCTAACCTGTAAGGTCTTTTGGGAAATGTAATCTCCAAGTTTCTAGCCTTAAACAGTAAGAACTGCTAGTAGATAGTGGTAGTTAAATTAAATGCTTCAATCTGTGAGGTTAGCTACAATCAGGTATCAAATGATTAACCACCCTAGAGTTCCTACCACCTTGTGCCAACCCTGACAATAGTTCAGGGTAGAGACTTGACAAGGAGCAGCCCACTCAAAGTTGAGCCAGTGGTCCATGGCCTGATGAGAAAACAACTTGGGACAATCAGATTATTTTCTCAGGTTGAGATTGAAACACTGAAGGACTGAGCCAGTGAACTAAGGGCTTTACAAATTTTTGGTCAAATAGATTTGGGGTCAGAATGATGATGGGCTGTGTGAGAAGAGTTATTATACAAATATTGAGAAATATGGAATAAAATGTTACAAAGGATTGCATCTGGGGGCTGGGGTTGTAGCTCAGTGGTAGAACGCTTGCCTACCATGGTAAGGCACTAGGTTGGATCCTCAGTACCACATAAAAATAAATAAAATAAAGATATTGTGTTCATCTATAAAAAAAAAAAGGATTGCATCTGAAAAAGAAGCCAATGAATTTTTTTCTTGTTGTATTCAATCCTTTCAAGTACTGCTGTTAGGATCTATGCTTATATTGCTGGGATATAATTAAAAATTAAAAACAAAACAACAAAATGAATACCCCAAGCTTGTACCTTTGAGTCAGAACACCTAACCTCCATATCACAAGACCACTAGCTGAAGAGCAGGTGTTTCAGACAGTCCTTCAACTCCTCACCTCCATTCCCACCTACTGCATCTGGTGTTGTAAAACTGAAAATCAAAAAATGTTAATCAGTTTCTGAAAACCTTGAATGCCAAGCTAAGGAGTTAATCACCCAACAAAGGGGATAACTTTGAATAAGGAAATGACTTTAACCTCTTTAAGATGCTTATCTGTGTATAGGATAAATTTTATAGAGAGTGGCTGGTAGCCAAAAGATTGGTTAAGAGATTGACAGTAGGATTAAATTGTTGATATAGAATCAAAGAGAGAAAGTAGATCCGAGAGATCCAACAATGGAGGATTTTTTGGTGGCTGTTCAGATATTAGGGACAAGAAAAGTAAATTTAGTGCTTATCTCCCACTTTTCCAAAATCTCTTCTTTTTAAGCACTTATCTCTCATCTATTCCATGGGATTCTGGTGGTAGATCAGAATAAACTCATTTCCTCAACTCTGAAGGAGATATGTGTCCCAGGTTGGCTGCTCAGAGTACTCCTTCTCTGGACAGTGTTTCATTCACAGACTCATAAAACCCAAAATGAGTGAAAGTCCTTTCTGGAAACCTTTCTCCCAATCCTGTTAGGGAGAATGCTTTCTTCCTGTAAGTTCTGGGATATCTTGACCACAGGTCATCATACTGCCACAGAGAGAGGGCCTATCAAGAGACAGAACCAAACAGAAATCATTTGAGCCATTGAATCCTCCCATGCTTCTACTAATGGACTTTTATTTGTGAGCTAGGAAATTAACTTTTTTGCTTATGACTGTTTAAATTAAATTTACATCTTTTTAAAAAGGAACTTATTAACAGGGAGTCAGAGATGGCTTAATTTACTTATCAATAAATATTAGATGTTCTACTTAATGAACAATTTAACACCCAGTACAATTGAGATAAAAAGGAATTCAAAGACATGGTCTATATACACCTTAAGATCAACTCCAGAATTGTCACCAATTATCAATGTCATGTGATAGCTCTGGGATTCATTCTTCCATAAAACTAAGGAAAAGGGGGATTGAATTACATTGTTATGGCTTAGGTATAAGAGAATACAAGAATGTTCAGAGGTGAAATGATTAGATTATGAGAGTTAAAACCTAATTGTGGATTAATCCACTGATATGGATTAATTGTGTGGTAACTGCAGGCAAGAAGAGTATGCCTAAAAGAAGTAGGTCATTAAGGGACATTGTTTAGGGGTTTATATTTTGTCCCTGGTGAGCAGAGCTCTCTCTCTCTTTCTGGTTTCCTGGCTGACTTGTCCTCAGCTGCTTTCCTCCACCATGCCAGGCAACCAGAATGTTCTGTCTCACCTTGGGCACAGAGCGATGAAGTCAGTTAACCATGAACTGAGCAGAAGGGAAAGAAGATGGCGGCGAAGGGACTGCATCACCCCAGGGCGCCGCGTCACTAAGTGGGAGAAAGACGATGCAAAACGGCTGAAGGATATCTTTGGGAAGTTCAAGTGAAATTGAGGTGCTCCAGAATCTAGTGGACAGATTTCCATCGTGTGAAGTTCGGCTCTGAGAGCTCCATTTCCCCGCACGGAGGGTCGCATAGCCTGACAGGCGATCGCCCGGAGGCTGGAGTCTGTGGCGCGCGCCGGGGAGCGGCAGGGTGCCGGAGCGGGGGAACAGCGATACGGATCCAGGGGGGCTCCCGCCAGTGGTACATCGGAGCCCTTAGCGCTGAGTTCCGGCTTTGAAACAGAGGAGAGAAGAGGCCCAGTTTGGCTCCAGACACCGGTCGGACCACAGTGGAGAACAGCAGCCGCCATTTCGGAGAGATGATGTAATCATCCCCGTGTTCTACTGATCTCAGCCCATTCAACTACGAACAGGTGATATCAGGCTGGTATTTGCCTGCGTCTAGCAGACAGATTTTCTGCTCAGGCTCGGGGCGGGGGTTCTTGTGGAGAATACTCCTAGAGGCTCGTGCCTGGCAAGGCGTGCGCCGGGCACTGAGCAGCTGGATTCGGGTTCCCGGGGATAACCTGGCCCAGGTCTGAGGAAACTGCGGAGACTGCCGGCGGAGGCCAGCTCCAAGTGGAGCGTGCGCTGAGCTTGGGGCGACTGGGTTCTAACTCCTGGAACAGTTTTGGCCTGGGGCTGGGGAACCCGTGGGGGTCGCTCCTTGGAGCCAGCTCCCAGCGGAGAGTGTATCAGATCGGAGAGGCGGGGTTCCGGCTACCTAAGCTGCTTTGGCCCAAGGCTAGGGAACCGGCGGTGACTGCTTCTCTATCAGGGTCCGGCGGGGTGTTGTAGGGACAGAGTGGATCTTCCTCCTGTGCCCAGAGCAGGCCAAGTGACCCGCCGGCGTGGTGCCATGACACCCCAAACGCAGCTGGGGCTGAAGAGAGCAGCCGCCCATGCCTAGAATAGGACCAGCGATTCCGCGGCGCAGTAGCCAAGTAACCTCATTTGGAGTAGGGGCTGTGCGGAGCTGCCATCCGAGCAAGCAGGGCAGGCAGACCTGCCGCCAACTGGCAAGACAGGCCAGGTAGCTTGCCAGCGGGGTGGACACGTAACACCGAGGCAGTCGCGTCACACTGGTTGGAGTGGGGGTGGAGCAGGGTCGCCGCCCGGGTCCGGAGGGGGCTCAGCGACCCGTTGGAGAGGTAGTTAGGTACCCCCATTGGGAGTGGGGGCTGTGCAGAACTGCGACCCACCGGCCTAGAGGTCTGCCAGCGCGGTAGACTCCTCACACCAATTGGAGCGGGGGCCCAGCTGAGCCGCCACCCACATCCAGATCAGGACCAACGATCCCAGGGCGTGGTAGTTACGTTACCACAATTGGAGTGGGGGCAGAGCAAAGCCACCACCCGTGCCCGCAGCGGGGGCAGACCTGCGACCGATCAGCGGGGTAGACAGACCACCATAATTAGAGGAGGAACACAGCCAATACCCGCCCTGCAAGGGAGACTTCCCAACTATACAAGAGCAACATAAATAAATAGGGGGTAAATTTCAAAAACACAACAGTGGCACCAAGCAGAAAGAAACGTCAGCAGTATGAAAAGACAAGGAAAGAAAGGACCACAAGCAATGCAGGTCAACTCAACTTTAGAAGAGGTAATAGCTGCAACAGATGGAATGTCAGATAAAGACATCAGGATTTATATGCTTCAGATGATCTGGAGTCTCAAGGAAGACATGAGACAGCAAAATCAGACAATGAAAGATCACATTGACAAACAAATCCAGGAAGTAAAAGATCAATTTCACAGGGAGATAGAGGTAATAAAAAACAAACAAATAGAAATTCTAGAAATGCAGGAAGCTATAAACCAACTTAAAAACTCAATTGAGAATACTACCAGCAGAGTAGATCACTTAGAAGAGAGAACATCAGACAATGAAGACAAAGTATTTCAACTGGAAAAGAACATAGACAGCTCAGCAAGTCTGCTAAGAAACCATGAGCAGAACATCCAAGAATTATGGGATAATATCAAAAGACCAAATTTAAGAGTCATTGGGATACAGGAAGGCACAGAGCTCCAAACCAAAGGAATAAAAAGTCTTTTCAGTGAAATAATATGAGAAAACTTCCCAGACTTGAAGAATGAAACAGAATCCCAAATCCTAGAAGCCTACAGGACGCCGAATGTGCAAAATCTTAAGAGATCCACACCTAGACACATTATAATGAAAATGTCCAACATACAGAATAAGGAGAGAATTTTAAAAGCTGCAAGAGAAAGAAAGCAGATTACATTTAGGGGTAAACCAATCAGGATAACAGCTGATCTCTCAACACAGACTCTGAAAGCTAGAAGATCCTGGAATAACATATTTCAAACACTGAAAGAAAATGGGTTCCAACCAAGAATCGTGTATCCGGCGAAATTAAGCTTCAGATTAGAAGATGAAATTAAAACCTTCCACGATAAACAAAAGTTAAAAGAATTCGCAGCTAGAAAACCATCTCTTCAAAAAATCCTTGGCAAAACATTACAGGAAGAGGAAATGGAAAATAACATTGAAAACCAACAATGGGAGGTAGGACAGTAAAGGGGGGAAAGTAGTCAAAGAGGAAAACAAATCAGGTTTAGTAACATCAATAGACAAATATGGATAGAAGAACAAACCATATCTCAATAATAACCCTAAATGTTAATGGCTTAAACTCACCAATTAAGAGACACAGGCTAGTAGAATGGATCAAAAAACAAGACCCAACAATATGCTGTCTACAGGAGACGCATCTGATAGAAAAAGATATCCATAGACTGAAGGTGAAAGGTTGGGAAAAATCATATCACTCATATGGACCGCGGAAACAAGCTGGAGTGTCCATACTCATATCTAATAAAATAGATTTCAAGCCAAAGCTAATCAAAAGGGATATAGAAGGACACTTCATACTGCTCAAGGGAACCATACACCAACAAGACATAACAATCATAAATATATATGCCCCAAATAATGGTGCAGCTGTGTTCATCAAGCAAACTCTTCTCAAGTTCAAGAGTCTAATAGACCACCATACAATAATCATGGGAGACTTCAACACACCTCTCTCACCACTGGACAGATCTTCCAAACAAAAGTTAAATAAGGAAACTATAGAACTCAATAACACAATTAACAACCTAGACTTAATTGACATATATAGACTATACCACCCAACATCAAGTAGCTACACTTTTTTCTCAGCAGCACATGGAACCTTCTCAAAAATAGACCATATACTATGTCACAGGGCAACTCTTAGACAATACAAAGGGGTAGAGATAATACCATGCATCTTATCTGATCATAATGGAATGAAACTGAAAATCAATGATAAAAGAAGAAAGGAAAAATCAAGCATCACCTGGAGAATGAACAATAGGTTGCTGAGTGATCAATGGGTTTTAGAAGACATCAAGGAGGAAATTAAAAAATTCCTAGAGTTAAATGAAAACACAGACACAACATATCGGAATCTATGGGACACATTGAAAGCAGTTCTAAGAGGAAAATTCATTGCTTGGAGTTCATTCCTCAAAAAAAGAAAAAACCAACAAATAAATGATCTCATACTTCATCTCAAAATCCTAGAAAAAGAAGAGCAAAACAACAGCAAAAGAAGTAGAAGGCAAGAAATAATTAAAATCAGAGCTGAAATTAATGAAATTGAAACAAAAGAAACAATTGAAAAAATTGACAAAACTAAAAGCTGGTTCTTTGAAAAAATAAATAAAATTGACAGACCCTTAGCCATGCTAACGAAGAGAAGAAGAGAGAGAACCCAAATTACTAGCATACGGGATGAAAAAGGCAATATCACAACAGACACTTCAGAAATACAGAAGATAATCAGAAATTACTTTGAATCCTTATACTCCAATAAAATAGAAGATACTGAAGGCATAGATAAATTCCTTGAGTCCTATGATCTGCCCAGATTGAGCGAGGAGGATATAGACAACCTAAACAGACCAATAACAATAGAGGAAATAGAAGAAACCATCAAAAGACTACCAACTAAGAAAAGCCCAGGACCGGATGGGTATACAGCAGAGTTTTACAAAACCTTTAAAGAGGAACTAACACCAATACTTTTCAAGCTATTTCAGGAAATAGAAAAAGAGGGAGAACTTCCAAATTCATTCTACGAGGCCAACATCACCCTGATTCCGAAACCAGACAAAGACACTTCAAAGAAGGAAAACTACAGACCAATATCTCTAATGAACCTCGACGCAAAAATCCTCAATAAAATTCTGGCGAATCGGATTCAAATACATATCAAAAAAATTATACATCATGATCAAGTAGGATTCATCCCTGGGATGCAAGGCTGGTTTAATATACGGAAATCAATAAATGTTATTCACCACATCAATAGACTTAAAAATAAGAACCATATGATCATCTCAATAGATGCAGAAAAAGCATTCGACAAAGTACAGCATCCCTTTATGTTCAAAACGCTAGAAAAATTAGGGATAACAGGATCATACCTCAACATTGTAAAAGCAATCTATGATAAGCCACAGGCCAGCATCATTCTGAATGGAGAAAAATTGAAGGCATTCCCTCTAAGATCTGGTACAAGACAGGGATGCCCTCTCTCACCACTTCTGTTCAACATAGTCCTCGAAACACTGGCTAGAGCAATTAGACAGACAAAAGAAATTAAAGGCATAAAAATAGGAAAAGAAGAACTTAAATTATCACTATTTGCAGATGATATGATTCTATACCTAGCAGACCCAAAAGGGTCTACAAAGAAGCTATTAGAGCTAATAAATGAATTCAGCAAAGTGGCAGGATATAAGATCAACACGCATAAATCAAAGGCATTCCTGTATATCAGCGACAAATCCTCTGAAACGGAAATGAGGACAACTACTCCATTCACAATATCCCCCAAAAAAATAAAATACTTGGGAATCAACCTAACAAAAGAGGTGAAAGATTTATACAATGAAAATTACAGAACCCTAAAGAAAGACATAGAAGAAGACCTTAGAAGATGGAAAAATATACCCTGCTCATGGATAGGCAGAACTAACATCATCAAAATGGCGATATTACCAAAAGTTCTCTATAAGTTCAATGCAATGCCAATCAAAATCCCAACAGCATTTCTTGTAGAAATAGATAAAAGAATCATGAAATTCATATGGAATAATAAAAGACCCAGAATAGCAAAAACAATACTAAGCAGGAAGTGTGAATCAGGCGGTATAGCGATACCAGACTTCAAACTATACTACAGAGCAATAGTAACAAAAACAGCATGGTACTGGTACCAAAACAGGCGGGTGGACCAATGGTACAGAATAGAGGACACAGTAACCAATCCACAAAACTACAACTATCTTATATTTGATAAAGGGGCTAAAAGCATGCAATGGAGGAAGGATAGCATCTTCAACAAATGGTGCTGGGAAAACTGGAAATCCATTTGCACCAAAATGAATCTGAATCCCTATCTCTCGCCGTGCACAAAAGTTAACTCAAAATGGATCAAGGAGCTTGATATTAAATCAGAGACACGGCATCTGATAGAAGAAAAAGTTGGTTATGATCTACACGCTGTGGGATCGGGCTCCAAATTCCTCAATAGGACACCCATAGCGCTAGAGTTAACAAATAGAATCAACAAATGGGACTTACTCAAACTAAAAAGTTTTTTCTCAGCAAAAGAAACAATAAGAGAGATAAACAGGGAGCCTACATCCTGGGAACAAATCTTTACTCCACACACTTCAGATAGAGCCCTAATAACCAGAATATACAAAGAACTCAAAAAATTAGACAATAAGATAACAAATAACCCAATCAATAAATGGGCCAAGGACCTGAACAGACACTTCTCAGAGGAGGACATACAATCAATCAACAAGTACATGAAAAAATGCTCACCATCGCTAGCAGTCAGAGAAATGCAAATCAAAACTACCCTAAGATACCATCTCACTCCAGTAAGACTGGCAGCCATTAGGAAGTCAAACAACAATAAGTGCTGGAGAGGATGCGGGGAAAAGGGCACTCTTGTTCATTGCTGGTGGGACTGCAAATTGGTGCAGCCAATTTGGAAAGCAGTATGGAGATTTCTCGGAAAGCTGGGAATGGAACCACCATTTGACCCAGCTATTCCCCTTCTCGGTCTATTCCCTAAAGCCCTAACAAGAGCATGCTACAGGGACACTGCTACATCAATGTTCATAGCAGCTCAATTCACGATAGCAAGACTGTGGAACCAGCCTAGATGCCCTTCAATAGATGAATGGATAAAAAAAATGTGGCATTTATATACAATGGAGTATTATTCTGCATTAAAAAATGACAAAATCATAGAATTTGGAGGGAAATGGATGGCATTAGAGTAGATTATGCTAAGTGAAGCTAGTCAATCTTTAAAAAACAAATACCAAATGACTCCTTTGATATAAGGGGAGTTAACAAGGACAGGGTAGGGACGAAGAGCTTGAGAAGAATATTTACATTAAACAGGGATGAGAGGTGGGAGGGAAAGGGAGTGAGAAGGGAAATTGCATGGAAATGGAAGGCGATCCTCAGGGTTATACAAAATGTCATATAAGAGAAAAGGAGGGGTAAGACAAGATAATACAAATGGAAGAAATGATTTACAGTAAAAGGGGTAGAGAGAGAAAAGGGGAGGGGAGGGGAGGGGAGGGGAGGGGAGGGGGGATAGTAGAGAATAGGACAGACAGCAGAATACATCAGACACTAGAAAGGCAATATGTCAATCAATGGAAGGGTAACTGATGTGATACAGCAATTTGTATACGGGATAAAAGCGGGAGTTCATAATCCACTTGAATCAAACCGTGTAATATGATGTATTAAGAACTATGTAATGTTATGAACGACCAATAAAAAAAAAAAAAAAAAAACCATGAACTGAACCTCTGAAACTGTGAACCACAATAAACTTCTCCTCAAGTTGTTCTTTTTTTTTTTTTATATATTTTATATTTTATTTTTTTTCAGTTATCAGCGGACACAACATCTTTGTTTGTATGTGGTGCTGAGGATCGAACCCAGGCCGCACGCATGCCAGGCGAGCGCACTACCGCTTGAGCCACATCCCCAGCCCCTCAAGTTGTTCTTGTCAGGTCTTTTGATCATAGTGATACAAAGCTGACTAAAACATTATATTCTATATTTTCTTAGGCTCTAAAATTTATAAGTTCTTTGACATGACATAGGAGAATTATTGTCTCACTGAAGATTCTAAAATATGGAAGATTAATATGCAAAACTGGTTAAATGAAAAGAGGAAGATAATAAGACTGTGGTGATCATTTAGAAGGAATCTTTTCTTCAGCCTGATCTAGGCAATAGGCAAGAATTGTGGAGGGGAGGATGAACATTAAAAACATTAGCAAAAAGTAACAATTTAATGCCTGTATATACAGAATACAGATGAGTCAAGTTTGCTAGTTTGGGATTTTAAAAGAATAAAAAAATATTTAACAAAGTCAAGGCCATTGGTTCATTGAGCACTAGTATTGGGAGAGAATTAACATGCTGAATCGAAGTTATTGATATATATTAACATAGAGCATGAAAATTTGAACTTGAAAATAAGAATTGAAATTCAAGTGGGAAATCAGGGTTTGAGTGATAATTATAAGAATCATTGAACATAGAGGAAATCGTCAAAGTCCTGTGAGTGAAGAAAGAAAATCCATAAAAGAAAAAAACATGATTAGTTTTCTTATTAATAGCAAAATGTTAAAATTATCTTGCTTTTTTTGGGGGGGTAGGGCAATACTAGGGATTGGACTCAAGTACACCCGACCACTGAACCACATCCCCAGCTCTATTTTGTATTTTATTTAGAGACAGGGCTCACTGAGTTGCTTAGTGCCTCACTCTTGCTGAGGCTAACTTTGAACCCACAATCCTCCTGTCTCAGCCTCCCAAGCCACTGGGATTATAGGCATGTGCCACTGCACCCAGCCAAAATTGAATTTCTTAAGCCATTAATCTTAATTTATAAATTCTATTAGTCTGTCTATAAATCTCATAATCTTTCCATAAAAATATAGACACTTTCACTTATGCTCTGCTAATTCACAAGCTAAACAGACTAAATACTCCTTAAAATATTTAATGATTTGCATATTCAACTAATCAAATTTTTCTGACATTTTAAACTACAATTACAAAATATAACCAGTGAAATCCATATGCATTTATGTAACTCCAGCAAATCTAATACTAATATACATGTGCAAAATTCTCTCAAATGTTTCATACATTTCAATAGCTGATGAAGCACACATCGCTACAATAATTCAACGTTCACAGAAATCATGAAACTGTATGATTCTAACATCTTTACATTAAAGATTATAAACTGTGGTAGACATGGAGATGTTGCCACTCCAATCCTCCTTCAAGAAAGGACTTGCTATCCTGCTTGGGGACAGGTTTTGTGATCAGCAGGTGTCCTCCAGATAACTTTTTCAGGACATGCTCAGCAGCAGTCTCACCCTTCCCAAGGTAGCCCACTTCTACTAATAAAGGGAGGGTACAAGGAAGAGGTATAAAGACCTGGGATGGGACACTATGACCCACAATACTGGCTCCAGAGCTTCGTGTCTAATTATCTGCTTCTGCAAAACCGAACTACAATAGAAACTAAAGCAAGCAATCAAGAATTGCCATCTCAGATGTCCTACAGCAACCAAGACTACAAATCTGGAATATTAGTTGAAAATTGTCACTAATCCAGGTTAACAAACCAAGTTCCTTTATTACAATGAGTATCTACCTGTTTACCCAATATATGACTGTAATCTTATTCACAATGATTTTCTTCCCTACATAAATTAAATTTGTGCATGCATACAGCTTATGGTTCCCACAAACAACATTGCCCTTAATAGTGTCTACTAATAATTAGTTTTGGGAACTTAAGTTATTCACCTGTCTATGCTCAATGTCCTTACCTGTAAAAAAGGTCTGATCTTAAGGTTTGAAGAGTAAATAAGTTAATACATTAAAAAGTGTATAAAATGGCTCATATTATGTACTCAATAAATGCTAACTATAATCATCATTGATCTGAGTTCTATTTGTGCATATTTTATATGTCTTATCAACCAACATTTTATAATTTTACAAAGCAATTAAAGAAAACATCTTTAGATAATAAAGACCCTTAATTATCAGCCTTTTCAGATTTTAGTGAAGTCCTATATTTTGGCCAAACTTATTCAACTTTACCATTTGGAGTGCCTGGCTCATAATGTTTTATTTTTGATGGTACCGGGTATTGAAACCCACCATATCACACATGCTTGACAAGTGTTCTACCACTGAGCTCTATCCTCAGCCCCATTGGCTGGATTTATTTCAAACACTATTTTCCCTATCAGTTTAATGTTTTGGGTTTCCCAATTCATGAAGACATAAACTAAATGTTCTAAGGATTACATGGGGAGCATACACCTAAAGGGCTTTTTAAAATATAAAACACAAAAATATAGCATTCCAATATTGTTCTGAAGCTATATAACTCCTGGAATGGCAAAATTAGATTCTTTCGAAGTAAAACAATGCCCCCTTCTCAAAAATCATCTCCATTAAAATGGAATCAATTTAAAAGGAATTTTAAAATAATAATGATAACAGATGGACAGCCTACTACAGAGCAAGATGAACATGTTGAAAAGGCCTTTAAAACATTTGGAACTAAATGTCAATCCTAGGAAATAATCCACGCAGTTCTGAAAATTGTGTTTAGGGTTAGGCCCCTTTCAGCACCTAAAATGTTCGATCACATATCAAAGAAGTACATGGTGCTGGGAAAACTGGAAATCCATTTGCATCAAAATGAAACTGAATCCCTTTCTCTCACCATGCACAAAAGTTAACTCAAAATGGATCAAGGAGCTTGATATTAAATCAGAGACAGGGCGTCTGATAGAAGAAAAAGTTGGCTATGATCTACATACTGTGGGGTCGGGCTCCAAATTCCTCAATAGGACACCCATAGCGCAAGAGTTAACAACTAGAATCAACAAATGAGACTTACTCAAACTAAAAAGTTTTTTCTCAGCAAAAGAAACAATAAGAGAGATAAACAGGGAGCCTACATCCTGGGAACGAATCTTTACTCCACACACTTCAGATAGAGCCCTAATATCCAAAGTATACAAAGAACTTAAAAAATTAGACAATAAGATAACAAATAACCCAATCAACAAATGGGCCAAGGACCTGAACAGACACTTCTCAGAGGAGGACATACAATCAATCAATAAGTACATGAAAAAATGCTCACCATCGCTAGCAGTCAGAGAAATGCAAATCAAAACCACCCTAAGATACCATCTCACTCCAGTAAGATTGGCAGCCATCATGAAGTCCAACAACAACAAGTGCTGGAGAGGATGGGGGGGGGGGGGAAGGGTACACTTGTTCATTGTAGGTGGGACTGCAAATTGGTGCAGCCAATTTGGAAAGCAGTATGGAGATTTCTTGGAAAGCTGGGAATGGAACCACCATTTGACCCAGCTAGTCCCCTTCTCCGTCTATTCCCTAAAGACCTAATAAGAGCATGCTACAGGGACACTGCTACATCGATGTTCATAGCAGCACAATTCACGATAGCAAGATTGTGGAACCAACCTAGATGCCCTTCAATAGATGAATGGATAAAAAAAATGTGGCATTTATACACAATGGAGTATTACTCTGCATTAAAAAATGACAAAATCATAGAATTTGGAGGGAAATGGATGGCATTAGAGCAGATTATGCTAAGTGAAGCTAGCCAATCCTTAAAAAACAAAGGCCAAATGACTCCTTTGATATAAGGGGAGTAACCAAGGACAGGGTAGGGACGAAGAGCTTAAGAAGATTAACATTAAACAGGGATGAGAGGTGGGAGGGAAAGGGAGTGAGTAGGGAAATCGAATGGAAATGGAAGGTGATCCTCAGGGTTATACAAAATTACATATAAGAGGAAAGGAGGGGTAAGAGAAGAATAATACAAGTGGAAGAAATGATTTACAGTAGAGGGGGTAGAGAGAGAAAAGGGGAGGGGAGGGGAGGGGAGGGGAGATAGTAGAGAATAGGATAGAAAGCAGAATACATCAGACACTAGAATGGCAATATGTAAATCAATGGAAGTGTAACTGATGTGATACAGTAATCTGTATACGGGGTAAAATTGGGAGTTCATAACCCACTTGAATCAAACTGTGACATATGATATATTAAGAACTATGTAATGTTTTGAATGACCAACACTAAAAAAAAGAAAAGAAAAGAAAAACAGAAGCTGCCCTAGCTTTTGACCCCAAGTTAGGACTATTTTGTCGCGTAGGTAGTGTTTAAAATTGTGATCCAATTTTCATTAAGTCATTTCCATGGAGCCTCAAAAGCTTAAAATACTGTGAACGGGACCCACAGTTAACACTACTGTACTTTACCAACCCCACCCATATTCGTTTCAAGAGGCCAATTTGGGAAAGGCTCCAAGGCTCCAAGAATCTCCCAGAAAATGGAAGGGCAGCCTGTAGCCTTTGGCGATGCTGTTTTTTAAAACGGGAGAGCAGCCCGCAAAATGAGAATTCCAGGGAGGGTCGGCCGCTAGTGGGAGGTGCGGACAGTGGACAGCGGGACAGTACCCCGAGGCCCGAGCCCACCTGGGCCTCCCCGCCATCCTGGCTGTCTCGGCTGTGCCCGCGCCCCGACACGCCGACGTCGGGTGTGGGGCAGAGGAGCGAGCAGGGGAGTTTCTTCCCAGATTTCTGCGGGAAAGCCAGGTAAAAAGACAGCGGGCGCACGTCCTGCGCCTGGAGCGCGGCCTGGGGGAACAAAGCGGTGGAGAAGACCTGCGCGCTCTCGGGGCCGCAGCTGATCCACACTAATCACCCCGACTCAGGCCGATGAAAATGCAGATTCCCGGCCGCTCCAGTCCGACAGGTCATCAACTCTATCTGGCTGCACCCTGGAATCTGCATTCTAAACTAGAGCTCGAGCCGTCCGCAGGCCAGGGAAGTTTGAGAACAATCGCTTCACGCCCGGCCGCACCGCTATCTCACCATCCCAGCGTTGGCCGGGTAGCGACGCAACCCAGCCCGGTCCTTTCCGTTAGTCCCGCCCCGCTGCTCAGCGCGGATTGGTGACGGGGAGAAGCTCTGCCGCTGATTTGGCAGCGGCGGAGTCGCTCCTGGAGACCTCAGGGTTCGGCTGCTCTAGAGTGCTAAATTTATCTTCAGACCAGGACCGCGCCAGCAGCGAATCGGATCTCTATGGAGGTGGCATAGGCGGTATCCCTGATCTGAGAGCATCACCCCGTCCCCGCATCCTTCTTTCCTCTGTTTTGTTTTTTGCCCCCCTCCCCCTCCCTCCTCCCTCCAGTCCGCGACGACTGGCTCTTGACCCCCTTCAGGCCTCGGTGAAGGTGAGAAGCAGAGGCGCCAACCGCGGCTGAACGGCGCGCTCTGAAATGGCCGCTGCCTTGAGCTGTCTAAAATGGCGGTCGCAGGCACAGCTGGGGACCGCGGCGCTGTTGTGCAGCCCAGCCGCGGCCAAGGCCGTTCTCTCCAACGCAGGTGGAGAGGCAGTAGAGGGAAGGCGTTGGATGCTGAAACGAATTCATGTGGTCGTTAGCGGAGGCGACCCGTCAGGGACGCGAGAGAAGTCCTGAGGCGAGGGTGGGCAGGGACAGGAAGCACGCCCCCAGACGGGGTGGTCTGCGGGCGGCGCGCACCTGTGACAGGGAGGCGCCGAGGGTGGCTGGCCCGGCCACACGTCGAGGTAACCGTGTAGAAAAGCACGTAGGTGCCGGCAGAGCTGCCCTCACGCACTCCTGCCTAGCCTTTGTGATTGGCCTGCTCTCCTGCCCCGAGGGGGGTGTTCACAGCTGGAACCGCCTGCGGGTGGATGCGACAGGGTGCCTTACCTGTCAGTTTAGTCTAGTCAGAGGAAGAGAGACGTTTTCCCACCTTTTCAGGGAGTGGAATGAAAACTTTCCTCAAGGGAATAGAGATTCTTTGTCCTCAGGTGTGCTCTTGGGTGTCTTCTGACGGCGAGGGAGAGGCATCCTAACCCCAGATAACCCCGCCGCTCCACGGAGGTCTCTGGCTAAATCCAAATTGAAACTGAAAGAATCTGCCCTTTTATTTTCAATAAGAAATAGGATTTTTGTGCTGCTGCCAGTTTCCAGCTGTTGACTTCCTGGCAGTTATAGCCCAACTCCTGGTCCTTTTTTTTTTTTTTTTTTTTTTTTGATGCTTGGGGAATTAAAAGAACAAGCTAGGCATGTGGGCTATGTAGTCAAACTTTTGGGACTTTGTTCTTGGTTCTTAGAAGATGTGTTAACTTAGTAGATACTTAACTCCTCCTTGTTGATAAAGTGGACCTAATAGCCCCTGGCTCTCGTTTGAGGATTAGACAAACTGATCTGTATTAGAATTTGAGCACAGCTACTTGCACATAGTAAATAATGATTGCTCAATAAACCTTAATAGCCTTGAGAAATTGCTTGTTGAGGTGACAAAACTAATTGTAGCCAAAGGTATATTTCATATAACACTTCTGTGTATAATTCCATGTTAGATTTGGTGCTTCATTTTAGAGACATTAAGAAGAGGCTTTGCTTGAGTTCAGTTTTCCTAGTTTTTTTTTTTGGGGGGGGGGCTGTTTTTTGTTTGTTTTTGTTTTTTGGTGGTGCTGGAGATTGAACCCAGGGCCTTATGCATGCTAGGATAGCACTCTACCAATTGAGTTATATCTCCAGCTGGTGGTTTTGTTTTTGATGTATTTTTTTGAAGTCAGTGGGTAGGGAAGCATTTCAAAGCGGTGAAATTGCCACAGTATTAAAGAAGATGAAAATATTCACATTTTTACTTTGCTAGATGCTAGGCATCTTCTGTTTCAGTTCAAGAGCAACATTGCAGTGAAGAACCGTTAGTACTGCCTAGATCTAAAATTTATTGTGATGAATGCTCATCTTAGAAGTTTGTAGTTAATTCTGCTTGTTGCAATGTCTAATTTTAATTTTTCTCATTTTAGGCTTTTGGTTACTCCCCTTTCCACCCCATCCCTTAATTTTATTCTTTTGAAGAGTCTACATTTCAAGCTGTCAAGGTGGAGAGCGTGATTGCAGAAGGGAGTACTCCTCATTTCAGGTATCTTACCCACTAGCATTTTGATTCAGGATCTAACATGAGATTATAAGGCTTATTCTGTGACCAAGATTATAAAGTTTAAATCAAAAGTAGGTGCATTTTTATAGACACAATTTGTATGTTTTAAGTTACAAAGTTTAACTTTAAAAAATAGTATTTAAGTTTGTATTACTCTTTTAATTATGCTTTTTATTATATGAGGAAGAAACCTTTTAAAATGAGAGTTTATGTTTTCTTTAGTTCCTAGTTGGGTTTTCACCTATAGTATAATGGAATCCAGAATAATCAATAAAAATATACATTACTTTGGGGGCTGGAGTTGTAACTCAGTGGTAGAGGGCTTGTCTTGCACATAGGAGGCACTAGGTTTAATCCTCAGCACCACATAAAAATAAATAAAGATATTGTATCCATAAAAAATATATATATATACACACACACACACACACACACACATACATACATACATACACACACATATTACTTTGAGTCTTAAGTTGGATAATGTAGACATATATGTAATTTTTTAAGTCCAGAGAAATAATACCTAATTTTTGGTCTATAGTTCATTGTGAACACATAATATACAGGATACAGTAGAACTCTGTCTTGCAATGCTTTCAACAGTGTTTTTTGTTTTGTTTTGTTTTAAGTTGTAGATAGACACAGTGCCTTTATTTATTTTTATGTTGTGCCAAGGATCAAACCCAGTCAGTGCCTCACACGTGCCAGGCAAGTACTCAACCACTGAGCCACAACCCCAGCCCTGAACAGTGAATGTTTTTAATATAGCTCATGAGAATTTTTGCCAGCCCTAAAGAGAGACTTTGGATGTATGATTGTATCAACACTTAGTACATCTAAGGCCATTAGTAAAACTAAAGAGATTCCAAGATAAACCATGAGATGGGATTGGTAAATTATGGCCTGTGCTCTCTGTTCTTGAACATAAAGTTTTATTGGAACACACCATGCCCATTCTTTTGTGTATTGGTTATGGCTGCAGTCATGCTACAGTTAGGGAGTTGGGTAGTACAACAAAGACTATGGCCCACAAAACCAAAAATATTTACTATGCAGCCCTTTCCAAAATGTTCACCAACCTTAGAAATAATCTTATTAACTATTATATCTTTGTTCAACCATCCTCAGGCTTTTTATAGCATGTTAATATTCCAAGTGTTTTGATAAAAAGATTGCTACTAGCAATAATTTTAATAGTTTATTTTAATGTAAATTTATTTAAATATAACTTTAATACTACTAAACTCATTTCTATAGCTTTTATTTTTATGTGATAATCTACCTTTTAAGAAAGGTGTGCCATACCTGAGAGCACCAGGAAGTCGCATGAGAGATCACCTGATAAACGAACGTGTGATGTTCCATCTGCGCATTGATGCATAGGCAGCATTTACAAATTAACTGATGTGTTACTGTGTATCATCTCTCGTCCTCTTTGTATCCTGTCTTATAATCTCAACACATTTGTGATACTCAATGTTTATTCTAAATTAACCATGTTTTGTACCACAAATTCATTGCCCATGGATCTTTTGCTGAAACAAGGAAATCTTAAACAAGAAGTAGAATCTTTTTGTTACCAAATTGTATCTGAATCAAATGATCAAAAGGTTGGAATATTACAAAATGAAGATGAACAGTTGCAGCCTTCGGTTTCTAAAAAATCAGAAGGTGAGCTTTCCAGGGTCAAATTTATGTCTAATTCCAACAAAATAACATTTAGTAAAAAACCAAAAAGAAGAAAATATGATGAAAGTTATTTGTCTTTTGGATTTACTTACTTTGGAAATAGAGATGCGCCTCATGCTCAGTGTGTATTATGTAAAAAAATTTTATCAAATAGCTCTTTAGCTCCTAGTAAGCTTCGAAGACATTTGGAAACTAAACATGCCGCATATAAAGACAAAGATATAAGCTTTTTCAAGCAGCATCTTGATTCACCTGAAAATAATAAACCCCCAGCACCTAAAATTGTCAATACAGATAATGAAAGTGCTACAGAGGCATCATACAATGTAAGTTACCATATAGCCCTGAGTGGAGAGGCTCATACTATTGGAGAATTGCTTATCAAACCTTGTGCAAAAGATGTAGTGATGCGAATGTTTGACGAACAATATAGTAAAAAAATAGATGCAGTACAACTATCAAACAGTACTGTTGCTCGAAGAATTAAGGATTTGGCTGCTGATATTGAAGAAGAGCTTGTTTGTAGACTGAAAATATGTGATGGGTTTTCACTACAACTAGATGAATCAGCTGATGTTTCAGGACTTGCTGTGCTGCTTGTGTTTATTCGTTATAGGTTTAATAAGTCTATTGAGGAAGACTTACTTTTATGTGAATCTTTGCAAAGTAATGCTACTGGTGAAGAAATATTCAACTGCATCAACAGTTTTATGCAAAAACATGAAATTGAATGGGAAAAATGTGTCGATGTTTGTAGTGATGCTTCTAGGGCAGTAGACGGGAAAATTGCTGAGGCTGTGGCCTTGATAAAATATGTGGCTCCTGAAAGCACTAGTAGTCACTGCCTATTATATCGACATGCACTAGCAGTTAAAGTAATGCCTACATCTCTAAAAAATGTGCTAGATCAAGCAGTACAAATCATCAATTATATTAAAGCTCGACCACATCAATCCAGACTACTAAAAATTTTATGTGAAGAAATGGGTGCTCAGCACACAGCACTTCTTCTAAATACAGAGGTAAGGTGGCTTTCGCGAGGTAAAGTTCTTGTAAGACTTTTTGAGCTTCGGCGTGAACTACTGGTTTTCATGGATTCTGCTTTTCGACTATCTGATTGTGTAACAAATTCATCCTGGCTGCTAAGACTTGCATATCTTGCAGATATTTTTACTAAATTAAATGAGGTTAATCTGTCAATGCAAGGGAAAAATGTGACAGTTTTTACAGTGTTTGATAAAATGTCATCATTGTTAAGAAAATTAGAATTTTGGGCCTCATCTGTAGAAGAAGAAAACTTTGATTGTTTTCCTACGCTCAGTGACTTTTTGACTGAAATTAATTCTACAGTTGATAAAGATATTTGCAGTGCCATTGTACAGCACCTAAGGGGTTTGCGCTCTGCTCTTCTAAAATATTTTCCTGTAACAAATGACAATAATGCTTGGGTTAGAAATCCATTTACAGTAACTGTTAAACCAGCTTCATTAGTAGCACGAGATTATGAGAGCCTAATTGATTTAACATCTGATTCTCAGGTGAAACAAAATTTCAGTGAACTTTCACTAAATGATTTTTGGAGTAGCCTAATTCAAGAATATCCAAGCATTGCAAGGCGTGCAGTTCGTGTACTTCTTCCTTTTGCAACAATGCACCTGTGTGAAACAGGGTTTTCATATTATGCTGCAACAAAAACAAAATATAGGAAAAGACTTGATGCTGCACCTCACATGCGGATCCGACTTAGTAATATTACACCTAATATTAAACGGATATGTGATAAAAAGTCACAAAAACACTGTTCTCATTAAAATTGGAAGGTTTTGCATGTCCCTTGATAACCAAATGTAACATGAAAATAAAAGATGATTTACTTCATCTCTAGTATTTGAGATTTTAAATGAAGTTATTCAAGATTTTTTATACTACATAGATGTTAAGAAAACTAAAGAATCAAAAAAATAAACGTACTTGTTGGCATTTTTTTTTGACATTGTAATCTCAAGGATATCTCTGATCTTAACTGGGAAATGATGGTCCACAAGATAAAATTCCAGTTCCTCATAATAACATACCTCCTCAGGATCTATCTCATCCCTACCCATTTTTCTAGCCATGCTTTCCTTGCAACTCTCTAGCCCCATGGAACATCTTGCCACTCTTTAAACAAATCACACTGTTGCATGTTTTCAGGTCTGAAAAAACTATTTCATCTCCATCTTGCTTTCTGATAGACTCCTATTTGCTTTTCAGTATGCAGTGCTACTCTAGTTTTGTTTTTGTTTTCAGTTATTCTGTTAACTAGAATTCGGTGTGGTCATTATGCAGAAGTCACTGGAGAATGTCATAGTTATGTGATTCAAGCTGCACTATTGAGGAAGAGGAAAAGAAGTAGGAAGAATATTTTCAGATATTTTGTTTCCAGTTCCAAATAGATTATTGCAAATTCCATATACTGTATTCTAAATTAATGAGACTTTTCTGAATAGTACTTGAAGATGATTAAACTTTAACTCCTTATCAGTTTATTCTTGTAATACTATAAAAGGCTCCTGCTGTCTGGACTACTTTTCCCCTATCACATGATACAACACAGGCCCACCATCTGAATGTTAAATATTTTGTGTTGCTCCTGTGGTCAAGAGCCATTATTTATTTAACCTCTCTTATTGAAACCTAGTCTACTCCACTATTTAACCAGCTGACTACACCATTCTGAACTTTCTTGAACCTCAGTTATCTGTAAGGTTATAATTGTCTCTTTTGAAGATTATTATGAAGATTGGATGAGACTATATATAAAACTCCTACAGTGGGCGATCAGGAGTAAGTGTACAACTTATGTTACTTCTCCACCACATCTAACTATGTTCCAGTTAAATTTGACTCACTTCACCCTTCTGAGTTTTTATTCTCTAGAGACTCAACAGTTTCCCTGGCCATAGGACCTATCCTGACCAAGGCAATAAGATTAAACATTTCTAGCCCAGGCTTTTTCCCTGTCACCTTATTAAATACCTTTTTATTGTCAGGTGCTTTAGTAGGGGCTTTGTATATTATCAGTAATCTTTACAATCCTTGGGATTTAGGTAATTTTGAACTTACCCAAGGTCACACAGTAAGTGAAATTTAGTTTAAAATAAGTCTTTCCAAAGATGAAATTTTTTTCAGTCATTACCTTGCAGACTTTTCTGATACCATCAAAGAGTGACTTAGGTGTATAACCTAAAACTCCTTACTAAAATCTGGATTTTTTTTTAAATCTGTTTTCTTCTGAATTCATCCAAAATTAGCTGTCTAATTTTTGATAGACATGAATGTCATGTATAAATTATGAGTGCCTATTTTCATGTAAGAATATGGATTAAATTGCTATCAAGTAAATTCCCCAGAAAGGTACATCATAACTGCTCATACATACAATACTGTTTATGTACTAACTCCAGAATTAAATATGGCCTAGATTGAGAAGTGTGTTCAGTGCCATGTCTGTCTGGCTCAGACCTGAAGTCTGATCACTAGACTCCATGCAACTGTGGAACCTGAGCTCTTGATTAGATAGGCAGTATCCTCTATTCAGGATGTCATTCTCTTAAGATGAGCTCTCTTATGTTCCAACCTTTTTCTTCTAAATCCTCCTCTGGGAATCTACAGATTCCTACACTTAAATCCAATTTCACAATTGGGATCCTGTCATCTATTACTAGATATTGCTAATGCTACCCAACTTTGATGCCAATTCCACTTATTTATAATTTACCAGGACTTTCCTATGGATTGTGAGGCTAGTAAGAACAGGGTTTTAGCACCTAAAGGTGGGTCTGGTACCTGCTGTATGATAGGTAAGTCTACTTCCTGACAGCAACTATCTAAATTAACCTAGTATAGTTACCATGATAGAATCCAGAAACAATATTCTTTTCAGGTTATGTTTAACATAACCTGCCCTTCAGAATTGGCTTTCTCTTCTATAAAAAGGAATTGGCTTTCTCTTCTATAAAAAGCAGAGTAAGCAGCACTGTCATCCTACTAACAGTCCTTTGGTTACCCTTCTGCCAGACAGCATCCCCAAGACTGACACTAGAGCTTCTAACTGGAGCTAGCAGGAATTCTCTGAAGACCTTTCACACAAAAAAGAACTACTATTAAAGAAGAAATGAGAGACATTTCACTGAATAATAGAAGAGCTATTTGGGTCTAACTGATATTCTTGAAGCACCCTCAAGTAATAGCTACCCTCCTTGCCTATCAATGAAACAGTAAAGTTCTGATGTGCCCAAGCCCAAAGGACTCTAACCTTATTCCCTGTATTTCAAGTAATTGGCTTTAATGAATATGTTTTTTTTGTTGTTGTTGTTCAACTTTCCTTACCCCACTGCACATAATAATAACACACTCATAAGCTCTCGGTAGCTAAGGCTTCTTTAGGTCATTTGTAAAACTTCACAAATATCTAATCGTGAAAGGTACTTAGTGAATTTTATATCTTAGCTTAAAAAGTAAAGTATTAAGGTGAAATATAATTCATACTTTATTATGAAAATTAACATGACCCCTAGTTTTACTTAAACAGAAAAGGCAGTGATTAACTAGACTTTGTCTGTCATGGATTTCAAAGTCAACATTTATTTAATCTCCCCTGTTGCCAAGAATCCATCAGCTATGTAAACCTAAGTACCTCTGGAACTTATCTATGCTTATTTCGTTTTTTAAAGTTGGTATAACTGTTAATGAGTACAATGGAAAGAATTCTAAAGTGGGTGTCAAGAGATTTGTATTCTGCAGCTAATTAATGCCTTAGATAAGTTCATTTCCCTCTCTAGGCCTTAGTTTCTTCATTTAGTAAACGAAAGGGATTGAACTAGAATGAACTCTTAAAAGTTTTTATCCATAAGATCAATATTTTTACAACTGAAGATTACAGTGATGATACATGCTCAGTTATTTGAAATAGAACTTTCTTATAAAACAAGCTTTTTCAGTCTTTCATCATAACACTTTCTATTAGCCAAAAGAGAAAATTTATAAATTGCATCATCATGCATACTTACTGGATGGAAAGAAAGATGAACTTTTGGAAGGGAGACATACTTTTTATTTTTTTAAAGAAAGAGCGGAGGGGGGAAGAGAGAGAGAATTTTTTAATATTTATTTTTTAGTTCTCGGCGGACACAACATCTTTGTTTGTATGTGGTGCTGAGGATCGAACCGGGGCCGCACGCATGCCAGGCGAGCGCGCTACCACTTGAGCCACATCCCCAGCCCCGGAGACATACTTTTTAGGTTTAGAAAATATTGAAGAGGAAACTAAAACATTTCATTAGGCCCAGCTAGCTCAGTCAGTAGAGCATGAGACCCTTGAGGCAGTAGTTTCAAACTGTTTTTTTACCATAATCCACAAAAAGAAACACTACATTTTGACCCAAGTGTGTGCATGTACACTAATAATAAACTACTAACCTTACGTTTAATTTCGAATTTTACATGCTATATGTAACTTTTTTAATGATGGTTAGGACCCAGAAATTAATTTCATGATCCATTCTTAGCTTATAGCCCCTGTTAAACGTTGATGAGTATATGCCATTGCCCTTACAGAAAATTGTTCAGAACCTGGATAAGCCTAATAAGGTATTGTATTGCTCTGGTCACAGGAATAGCAGGTGACCTGATACAGGCCAGTAAAAAGCAAGGACAATTTAGGGGGGGCTTTCAAAAGGTGTTTCTTCATTCTGAGGAAGAGATAAATATCCTGTGTGTAAGAGCTGGAATATTGCAGCTCCCTAGCTGCCAGCCTATGGATAAAGCCAATGCATAAGAGGGCAACCCAAAAAATTAATGAGATAGCAGAACAATCAGTCACTGCCTTGCCTTTATTTTTGTTGTTGTTACATAGGCAGTAAATGCCCTTTATTAAGAAAATTTAAGTTGGGTTTCCTACTACCATAGGCAAAATCATCTTAATATAGTGGTCTTAAATTTAGCCAATGAATTACTGAAACCCAGCCATGCCTCTGTCTTATATAATATCACTGTGAGCGAAATGGACTCAAATCAAGACAAAGTTGATGATAGAGTAATGCATTTCTGCATTATTAAATATCCAAAAACAAATCCATACTACACATAAGAAAGATTTAATTAATGATGTTTAAATTCATTTTTCCAATTTTATAATAGAGTATAAAAGCGAATATAAGCTTCAAGAGGGCAGGGATGTCGAATTTCTTTGCCTCTGTATTCTCCGGGCCTAGAATAATGTCTAATACCTAATAGTTGTTTACTAAAATGTCAAATGTCAGCATTACAGTGATGTGAAAAGGTCTAGGATTGAATCTCAGCTCTCATACTTTCTAATTGTGGAGACTTGTACAAGGTACTGAAGTATCTTCATTGCTTAAGTTTCTTCATCTGTTTTAAGAATATTCTGTTTTACTCACAGGCCTTCTCTGAGACAAGAAATCCTATTATGTAAAATTATTATGTCATGTGCTATCTCATTACTAAAAATCATTATTTTAATACCAACAGTGTTATAACACAACATTGCCTGGTAGAGATCCTGTTAACTTGGTTAATAATATCCTTTTTTCTTTTTGACCATATATTGGGTGCCAGATATCATTTAATTATGACAGCAACTCTATGAGGTAGGCTGTCACATTCCTCACGACTAAAACACTCAGGGTCACTCCAGGTGAACTGGGCTGTGTGAAATAATCACACAAGAGACAGAGATATCTTTTTCTTTGGGTCCTGTGACAGCTCCTCTGACCTTAAGGGTCCACAGAAAGAGCACATGCTGAACCCTTTTATTGAGGAGAAACCATTCAAATGAGGCAAGGGGTCAGGTTTCAGGGGGCTGAGTCTAGCTTCATGATGTCTGCTGTCAGCAGGTTGACTGACATCTAGGAAGACCACACCCAAAGCCGGAGCAAGAGAAGGGGACACACAAAAGGCATTTCCATGAAACATTCTATCCCAAACAGGGCAAAGGGGTGGTATTACAAAGGGATAGGTGAGTGTAGCTGAACCCCATGGGTGACATGACTACATCTGAAGACACGCCCTCAACTTCCTGAACTGTGACAATGTTCAGGTCACTACAAAATGTAGTGACCAGTCAAAGCCTCTCGCTTCAGAATGGAAAGCATGAGTCATTCAGAGTGGCTCCTCACAGTAGGCTATCAGCCCCATTTTAGAGATAAGAAAACTAAGGCTTTAGTCATCTATTACATAACAAATTACCCTAAAACCTAGTGACTTTGAATCATCAACAGTTATTATCTCATAGTTTCTATAGGTCAGGAATCAGATGCAGCTTAGTTCAGATTTTGCTTCATAGTCTCACGAGCCGAAACGAAAGTGTTGGCCAGAAGTGCAGTTATTTCAAGGCTCCACTAACAAAGGATGTTCTTCTAAGCTCACTCCTGCCCACAAGATTTGGTTTCTCACAAGTTGTTGGAAATTCCTTGACACATGGACTTCTGTAGGCAGCTCACAACATCTCAGCTGGCTTTATCAAATTGAGCAAGTCGAATAATGTCAGACTGAAATCAATCTTTTATAACCTAATTTTGGAGTTGACATGCCATCAGTTTTGTTATATGCTATTCATTAAAAGTAAGTCACAGGGCTGGGATATAGCTCAGTTGGTAGAGTGCTTGCCTAGCATGCACAAGGCCCTGGTTCAAACACCAGCACCACACACAAAAAAAGCACAGTGTCTAACCCATATTAGGAGGGAGTGTATTGCACAAAGGCATGAATACCAGGGGGCAGAAGTCTTTGTGAGCCATTTTAGAAGGCATCTCCTCCAGGCTGAGAATGTACCAATTGCTGATCCAGTTTTACAAAGCTAATGAGTAGCAAACCTGGGATTTCATGTCATAATCTTGCCAACAAAACCCACAGTGTTTCCATCTATTCTTTTTATTTTATTTTTCATCTGTTCTTCTGGTAAATACATAGGAATGATGTTCTGTCAGCATAAAGTTTCCTAGAATAAACTTTCCTAGAATTCTTCTAAAATGTTACAAGTCTTTTTCTCAAGGATAGAATAAGCCATCTGCATTCTAATTGTTTTTCATAGGATAGTTCATCCTAATTTTCTTTATAGATAGGTCAAGGTAAACCATTTTTATTCTTGGTCTGTGTAATAACTTCCACATTTTGGCAATATAGAATTTTCATTTTTAAGAAAGTATACAAAGAAATTACTTCTCAGCAAGATTATGTAAAGGAAACAACTTGGTAGCCACACCAGTATTACTAATGGGCCTTTGGGGAGCATATCTTTTTGTTAATTTTATTCACATTTGAATGGGGAAGAACATAAACATTTGTAAATAACAATAAAGATGTATGTATACATGGAACTGTATAAAGTTCAGAGAAGAAATATAGTGAAAGAAGTGTGTTAATAAAGAATTCGTTCAGGAAAAAATACATTGAGACTTGAACCATGGATCTGAGTGTATCAGGTTATTATGGCACTGAGTTGTTTTAAGAAAAAAAGAAAAGTATCGCCCAAGATTTTTTTTTTTTTTGTAGGGGTGGGCAGTGTTGCTTTTATGTATTTATTTTCCCATATTTGTAATTGGTACATTATAATTATACATAATACTGGGATTCATTGTTATATACCCATATAACAACATAATTTAGCATGGTCCAAGATTATTGGAGCCTAAGCTGATTCCTAGCAAATTTGAAATTTTGAGTATTTTCTGAAATATAGGGGACAGATGAGATCTGATTGGCAAAACAGCAGTCAAACTTCAGGACCAGCAGTGATAGAAACATGGAGTTGGGGTGTGAGAATGGAGGGAGTACATATGTCCTAAAATAAAGGGTAACTGTTGGAGAATGGAATTTGAAATTTCTAGTTCAATTGGTTTCTTTCCCCATTCACTCTCTTCAAAACCAAGGGTACCCCAGAAAGGTATTTATCCCTTGCTAGCACAGTGACTGGAAAGTTGGGGCAGATAAGCCAGGCAGTAACCCAGAAGGCTATGTCCAGGAAAGGAAACCTAACTTCATACCTACAACACTAGCCAGTGGCATACCCTGTCCAAGATTATATTTTATTCTTCCCTTACAATCACTAGAGCAAACTATGTTGAACAGAAATGGTATCATGTACATAAAACAGGAAATACCAACACAAAAACAAAATCAAAGCCAGGCGTGGTGACGCACACTTATAATCCCAGCAGTTTGGGAGGCTGAGAAGGTTCAAAGCTAGCCTCAACAATTTAGCAAGGCCCTAAGCAACTCAGTAAGACCCTATCTCTAAATAAAATACAAAAAAAGGGCTGAGGGATGTGGCTTAATGGTTCAATCCCTGGTTAAAAAAAACAACAACAACAACAAATACCCAAAGAAGACTAATATCATGAAAAGGTAATACCAATCAACAAACAAAAGACTAACACCCAAGAAACCAGTTATTAGAGTAAACAGAGGAGGATCTTAGAAATTATGATTATATTTATTTAGTGCATACTGGTATGGTGTCAGGCATTGTTCTAAGGACCTTAAATGTAATTTTAATTTAATTCTTATACAGACTATCCCCAGAGGAATGTGAGAGAATATTGCATCATGAAAGGAGAACTAACTTATGAAAAAGAACCAGTTAAAGATTGTGAAAATTAAAAAATTAAAAGATGAATGAAACAGCAAATGGACTTTGATGAAGTGCAAATTAGCAAAACTGCAAAAGTAAGCTGAAAAAATTATTCCAAAAAGAACAAGGATTGGGGGAATATGATTTTAGAGACTATAGATCCAGAAACTAATGAGAGAGACAAGAATTTGGGGGAGGGAATAATTGAATAAGTGATAAAAGAAAAATTCTTAGTATTACTCTAGCATAATTTATATTTAATGCCATTTGCATTTTTAAAATGATCAAGCATTACGCAAGTGTATCTATTTTTTATTACAATTTGCATCTAAAATTCCATCACTTTGTAATATGTATTTCTAAATTATATTTTATATTTTTATAACAATTATGCTGGGTTTTCAAACTTTATTTTGAAATAAATTTTCACCTAACAAAAGTTGCAAAAATACCTTTCACCCAGCTTCCCCTGTTATCAACTTACATAAGTACAGTGTAATCATCAAAATTAATCGATTAACATAAGCTCAATACCATTAACCAAATTATTAATATGCCTTATGTAAACAAGGATGCAAAACAAGTCAACGGGAATGATTAATGTACACAGATAAATGCAAAATAGAAAAAAAGAAAATTAATAACTATTGTATCTTTATTTCTATAACTTGTCTTGGTGCCGCAGTTTACTATGTCCTTTCATCTCTTCATATTCTTTTTCTCAATATCTTCAGCTGGTTAAAGTTTCCGTGTGATGTGTTGATCCTCAAACTTGAGAAATTTTGAGTTCTTTTTTTTTTTTTTAAAGAGAGAGTGAGAGAGGAGAGAAAGAGAGATAATTTTTAACATTTATTTTTTAGTTCTTGGCAGACACAACATCTTTGTTGGTATGTGGTGCTGAGGATCAAACCCGGGCCGCACACATGCCAGGCGAGCGTGTTACCACTTGAGCCACATCCCCAGCCCCAAATTTTGAGTTCTTGATGTTCTGCTTTAATAGGTTCCTGTGGTCCTTTTAACATTTGCCACTGTACCTGGCAATTCAAGGAGATGATCTGAAGTATCTCCTGAGTTTAAGACTTCCTCATCTTTGTGCTCAACGTATAGCAGCAATTATATTTCCCTGATATCAAGCCTGTGCAGTAACCTGTTTTTCCTTCTATTGTTCCAATGTTATGAAAAGCTCAAAATTACCAAGTAATAGAATAAAACTTCCAGTTAAGTAAAACCATTCTCGGGTTCTCGGTGGAGAGTATTCCTTCCTTTGACACAAAGACCTTTAAATAGGCAAAGCTCAAAGTTGTGGGAAATAGAAAGCAAAACATATTATGAGTGGATCAGTAGGTACGATAGTGGAGGTATTCATCTCACTTCTGGGTTTCCCAGCTGATAAATTACAGATAAAAGAAAAATAGCATTTTATGTTGATTATTGGTTCCCTACACATAATGCTGTAGGATAGAAGTTTGAAGACTTCTTTTCTTTTTTTTTTTTTTAATATTTATTTATTTTTTTTAGTTCTCGGCGGACACAACATTTTTGTTGGTATGTGGTGCTGAGGATCGAACCCGGGCCGCACGCATGCCAGGCGAGCGCGCTACCGCTGAGCCACATCTCCAGCCCATGAAGACTTCTTTTCTATAAAGGGCCAGGTAGCAAATATTCCAGGCTTAAGGGCCACATAACATGTTTTTTTGCTTACAACCCTTGAAAAGTGTAAAAACCATTCTTAAAAGCTATACAAAACAGGATGTGGGCCATATTTGCCCTCAGACTCTAATTTGCTATGATAGGGCAACACCTAATTTTGCAAAGTGTTCCCTCCCTGTTGTCATTGGAACTGAGTATTTAAAAGGCCATTTAAGAGTTCTTAAGACCAACTGCTTCTGGATGATGAGATATACTATACAGTAAGATTCTAGTGAGTCTTGTGAGTATATTATTCTGGGCAACCAGGGATTAGCACTATTGTCTAATAATCCCTTTAAAGAGAAAAATGTTTCCATTCCCCATTTTGGTTTTACCCTAGCAAATAACTATCCCTTTGAGGGAAGGCTGAGAAAAAGATTTACATATCATAATCAAAAGTTCCTTTCTTAAAAGTATATAGAATACTATGCCGCAAACTGCCCGGCCCCGGGTCGGCTGAGTCCTGCTCCTGCTGCCGAGCACTGCCTGCGGCACCCCTGCTGAGCGATCCCCTGCTGAGCTGTCAGTGCACGCGGGCTTGCAATCTTGCAACCCGGTTG
This sequence comes from Urocitellus parryii, assembly GCF_045843805.1. Classification (NCBI taxonomy): domain Eukaryota; kingdom Metazoa; phylum Chordata; class Mammalia; order Rodentia; family Sciuridae; genus Urocitellus; species Urocitellus parryii. The sequence goes on from NC_135534.1 coordinate 52,625,401, forward strand.
GGCACAAAAACACAAGCCAGTCAAACTGAGACAAAGTTTTATTTAGAGAGAGGCCGTGTGCGTCCCCTAACAGGTGGGTCCGCCACGTGTGTCTTCTACCTGAGCCGGGGGGTTTCCCCTTCCCCCGGAACACCCTCCTACCATCCTTTCCCAACCAATGGGAACTCTCCCATTACAAGAGTGACATGAGTAACCTGAGTCCTGAAAATGGGCCCAGCTAGACAGCATGAGTCCAATTACCATATGAATGTGAATTGCTGGCTGGCAGTCATAAAATCCAAAGGTGCCTGTATCAATATTTTTGCTGTGGCTCCTAACAATACTATGTACTGAAGGGCCTCAGGGTCTGAACTTCCCAAGACTAAAAAATGGTTGAGGCCTTTTGCGCTGAATAATATCCACAGTCTGGCCTCTGTTTTCCCAGCTTAGAGTATTCATTTGTATAAATATTTAAGTCCTAATGAGCTACCTGTTACACAGCTTTCCATCACTGTGACAAAATAACTGAGAAAATCAATTTAGAGGAGGAAGGATTTATTTTGGCTTACAGTTTCATAGGTTTCAGTCCATGGTTAACTGGATTCATTGTTTTTGACCTGTGGTAAGGCAGTACATTATGGTGGAAGGGGTGGTGGAACAAAGCTGCTTACCTCATGGAAAGCCAGGAATAAGAGAAACTGGGTTAAGAGAAGGGGCCAGGGACAAGAGACACCCTTTGAGGATACACCCATGGTGACATACTTTCTCCAACTAGGCCCCACATCCTAATAGACCACTCAATTAGGAACCTATCAATGAACCAACCCATTGATTAGATCAGAGCCCTCATGATCCAACCACTTTCCATAAGCCCTATTTCTGAACATTGCTGCATTGGGATTTTAAGCTTTCAACACAAGAGTTTTTAGTGGGTATTATAGATTCAAACTATTTTTCTGGTACTAGAAACTGATCAATTAGCCACCACCAAAGATCTGTAGATCAAAACTTTCATCTACCATTCTAACCCTACTTGGTAATCATGTACAACATGATGATGGCAGTTATGTTCTGCTACCTGGCCTCTGCCACCTCAAGATCCTTCACCATCCTTAAATTAAAAAGCCCATTTCAATGCTAGCACATGAAACCTTTATGCCAAGGGACAGCCATTACAGTAATGTTTAGGGATTCATGTATCTTCCTTACCAATCTGTTTCTTCATGCTATGATATGAAGAGAATGTGCTCTAGGCCATTTGGGTATACAGGAGTAGATGATCTTAAAAAAAAAAAAAAAAACACTTCAATGTTGCTTTCTTCTGAAAACACTGGAATTTGTTTTCAACATCATACCAAGAAATTCTGGCAACTAACTCAGTTTTAGTCACCAATTGAGTCTAGTTTTTAATTAATCAACTGAACACATCTAGAACACTCCTAGCTACCCAAACTAGTAACTAGTATGACTCCAAAATTTCTAGTAAGTGTTCTCATATCAACCAAGTCATCACAATCTAAAATTATGTTCTTTTTATGATCTTGCACCCTTGGAGTCTCTTCCTATGCATATCCCTAGCATTTGGCTTCTGTAATTTAACAAATCTTGTCATTTGGGGGGCAAGTAAACCTTCTCTTCCCAGATTTATTATGTAATTCCCTAGAGCATCCTGTGGTCTGACTCAATTTATATATAGGCAGTCATTGAAAAGTAGGGTAGAGGAGGAAATTTGATGTCCCTGTGCAAGGTGGGGCCTGTATTTATCTACTATTGTGCAGCAAATTACCCAAAAGTTAGCAATGGAAGATTATAAGCATTATCTCGGTTTCTTTAGATCTGGAATCTGGAATTCTATAGCTGGGCAGTTCTGGCATAAGTTCACTCATGAGGTTGATGTTAAGAAATCAGCTGGGGACACAGTCAGCAGAAGGCTGTAGGATCTAATTCCAAGATTTCTCACTCACATATCTAGCAAGTTAGTGCTGATTATTAGCTGAGGGCCTCAGTTCCTTATCATGTGGATTTCTCTGTAGTAAATACTACATGACATGGCATCATCTGACTTTTCCCAGATTGAAGAGAGTACGAGACAAAAACTGCAATATCTGTAGGTTACACAGGTCTACCCTATTCAATATAGGAGGGGACTATACACAGACATTTATTACTAGGAGTTGGAGATTACTGAGGCCTTCTTGGAGACTAGTTTTATAAGATCATAGTAGAGTTTTCAAGAAAAGTGAAAAGACAATCTTATCAGGGGACAAAGGAGACTACTTCTGTAAGTAAGGGACAAAGGATTTGAGGAACATAGGATGCCATATTTGGAGTCTTCTCTTTTCTAGTCAATGCCCTAACTTCCACATTGGAGATTAAGTAAAACTGTTAATTCTACCTTGGTCATAATTCATCATTCTTCTAAGTCAAATTTTGCTTCAAGTTTTTGGTGTGTTAGACCTGTAGCTATAGAGACAAGGGATTTTTTTAAGGAAAATCAGAATAAAACCCTGGTTTTCTGAACATGCCCTAAACTAAGAATTTGAAATCTGGAGTCTACAATTTTCTTTAAGCTTTTTTTTAGCACAATTAATACAGTTAGAAGCAATCAGCAAAACCCTGACCCTTGTGCTCCTTGTGCCTTCCACAATGACCTATCACTGCAACAAGTTGGTCCACCAAAGAATTGCCTTTAACCAAAGCTAATAATTTTTAGAGCAAAAAAAAAGAATATGTTTTTATACATAACTGAAATTTTTCTGAATTGATCTAGATCCAGGGACTCTAATTATGTTAGTAAGAATCTCTACTCTTGACTATATCATTCTCTGTTGTGTTTATTTCCAGAAAGACTCCTTCCATGTGATAGCAGAGATGGTCTCTGTCTTACATTTTACTAGCTTGGCAGTTCATAGATGATAATTTTTTTTTAATTTCTTTTTTTAGTTGTAGATGGACACAATACCTTTATTTATTTATTTTTATGTGGTGCTGAGGATCAAACCCAATGCCTCACACATTCTAGGCAAGCATTCTACCACTGAGCTACAACTCCAGCCCCACAACTGTTTCTCCACTGTGTATCATTAACCACTTGCTTCTTCTAATAGTAATCAAATTCTCGCTTTCATATACAATTAGTTCAGAAAACTGATCCCACATTTATATTTCCTAGAAATTTGTTTGCTTATAACTTTTCTTATTACTGCATCAATCAGAGTTCAGCTGCATAGCAGATAATCCAGTTTAGGCAAAAAGGAATTTAAGGAAAAAAACTAAATGCTTACCACTGAAAAGACAAAAGGAGCAAGCTCTTAGACCAACTCCTCAGAACAACCCCTAGTGTTCACAACCACTCTATTTCTGCCGTGATTAGAAAAACTCAATACAATTGTTTCAGAAACCTGCTGCCATTTTTGCTCACCACACAACCACATTACCTCTGCTACTGATGCTATAGGAAACTGCCAACTCCAGACACAACACACATCACCTCTGACAGATCCACACGTGCATCTTTCCTCTCTTGTGTTAGTTCTGAATTCATTTCTTACAAGATACATTGAACTGAACTCTGGAATCCTAATGGAAAGGAAGTCTAGGAAGTGTCACTTGTTAGCTTTCCAACTTTTGCAAATTGGAAAGGGGTTGGGCTTCCATAATATTCTCATAACATTAATCCACAGCTCTCATAATATTTTGTTTATATCAAGAATTGTTATTGTACTATAGAATTGTTAGTTATAATGTCTATGTTAGATTGAGATTTCTTTAAAAACAAGATAAATTTTTACTCATGGTTAGGATACCCTACATTTACCAGTGCCTCCCTCAAACTAATTCCACAATTAAACACAATACTATTTTACAAATGTTTGTTGTTTACTAGGAATCTTTGTGCATCAGAGTATAGTCCTTTCAGTCAGACCCTACTCATTGCCTCCATCCTAACCCCTTATTGAAATGGAAATTTGCTTCACATCATTTCCTTTCTTATCATAGAATATGCTGACTAGAAATATCAAGAATCTGGGATCAATTTGCATTTGAATTTTGGCTTATTTGCTTACTAGCTATATAACTTTGGGTAAGTTATTTATCCCTCTAAACCTTAACTGTACTATGAGGAAAATACTTTCCTCATAAATCTGTTATGAGAGTTAAAATATATGAAATTACCTGCCACATAGCACACACTCAAAAAGTAGTACATATTATTATAAAAATGTCTTCTCCTATCTCGTACATATAACACTGAAGTTGGAAAGAACATAAGAATTTATCTAATCCAGCCCCACAATACAAATAAACCCAAAGTCAAAGGAAGTAAAGTTTCACATCTTGTTTCTACTTGCCCCAGCGCATTCATGGATCATCTCCTGTGTATCAACACAATATTTACTACATGTTGACACAATTGAACCTCAGATTTCCTGATTAAATACTTACTTGAATAGCTTTTCATCTTCCCTTTGAATGAGATTTAGTATGGAATTATCTTCAACTACTTGGCCCAGAAATAGCTATCTTATCTCTATCCATGATATTTAGTCTCAAGGATAAAATACCCCTATGTGCCTCACTCTGAAAGGCAGTTATTGCCTCAGCATTCTGGAATCCAAGAACCTCCTTTTAGACACCAGAACATGTAGTCTTGATGCCAGCTACTTATTTTATCATCACTATAGATTGACCCATCTTTGGCTGTTGAATCTCTCCTACATTGTTGAACATCCCTCTGCCATCAGTCAGACCCAACGTTGTGGCAGTGTCTAATGCATAGGTTCTCGGCTGGGGAAGAAGATAATTTGGGTCGTTCAGTAGACATTTGGTAATGGTGGAAGACATTTTTCATTGTCACAACTGTGGGAAATGTTCTACTGCAGTTAGTGGATAGAGGCCAGGTATGCTGCTAAATATCCTACAATACACAGAACAGGCTCCTATAACTAAAAGATTATTTGGCCCAGAATGTTAATAGTGTTGAGGTTGATAAATTCTGGCTTTTTAGACCAAAGTCTTGTTCACTTAGCCTTGTCTTATAGTGTCATAACTTACTAATAAGTTCTACAATAGGACATTTCCATCAAGATAAAATGCCTTATCATTTCTTCCCATAGAAACTTCTTTCTCTGCCTTCATTAAGGGTTTTAATCATTTATAGTCTAATACTCTCTTAATAGCTAATAGCTCTCTTTTATCTTTTCTGTGTTTATAAGTTGTCTCCCCAACAAAGCCATGAGTAATTTGGGGGCAGTATCCCCATTCCCTATATTCTGAAGCTCTTTTGTAACAGTATTAATTAATCCATAAAAATAATAACCTGGATTCATATCAAATCTTTCAGAACGCTCCCACTTTCTGGGGGCCTCAAAAGAAAAAGAATAGGGTCCTTCTTTATGGAAATATTCAAATTACTTGAAGTCAAACAAGTCAAATCTCCTTGGCTTCATGAATCTCCATCCATTCCCACCCATTCTTGAGTATTCCTGGGTTTTGTCTCAGCTTTTGATTTCTTTGCAATCAGAGTTTTCTTCTGTTTATCTTTAAGTGCTTTCTCCACTAGTTACCATAATACCTTGTGTCTCTGACTACTCTCTCCAATAATACCTACAGCACCCAGGATTTCCTGTGTCATAACACTTCACATTTGAATTTCTTTTTCAGTGCCTTTCTTCCCCAGAAGACTTTTAGCCACATGAAGGCAGAGAAGAATCCTGTCCTCTTCATTATTATATCCCCAGCATCTTAACAGAATGCCTAACACATAGTAGGCATTTAGTAGATATTTATTTAATGAATGCAGCACCTCTGTGCCTGGCCTGAAGTTATACTGTCTCACATTTCTCTCTGGCCCTCATTAGTAAATAACAAAATTTATTTCCCTTGTCATAAATGCATTTGAGATTTTTTTTTTTTCCAAAACGAGTTTCATTAAAACATAATGGAGGGCTGGGATTGTGGTCAGAGGTATATGCTTGCCTAGCAGCATGCATGAAGCACTGGGTTCAATCCTCAGCACCACATAAAAATAAAATAAAGGTATTGTGTCCACCCACAACTAAAAAATAAAAGTTCAAAAACAAAATAATGGAGTGTTAGAGCACTTGCCTTACATGCATGAGGCAATGGGTTTGATCCTCAGCACCACATAAATAAATAAAATGAAAGTATTGTGGGCTGGAGATGTGGCTCAAGCGGTAGCGCACTCGCCTGGCATGCGTGCGGCCCGGGTTCGATCCTCAGCACCACATACCAACAAAGATGTTGTGTCCGCCGAAAACTAAAAAATAAATATTTTTTAAAAAAAAGAAAGTATTGTGTCCATCTACAGCTAAAAAATTTTTGAATTTAAAAAAAAACAACAGATTGGACTCCAAAAGGACATTCTATGAAAGAAACTGCAAAAAAGAAAATTGAAATTTTTAAAGTATAGCTTTCTGTTCTAACACTGATTAATTCCCAGGCTCATGAGATCTGTTTCACAGCCTACTTGACCATCTCATTCACCCAAGGTAGCCTACCTTTCTCAAATAGGAAAGTCTTGGGGAATGTTGTGCATGAATGGGGTGAGTCTTATGTGATGTCCTTACTCTTTTCCTGGTGCCTGTTAAAAGTTTATCTTTCTGTACTTCCATCTGTAGTGACTGGACAAGGGAGATGGCAAGCCTTTTCAGTCAATGAGGGGGAAAGAAAAGAAACTGTACTACTTTTGTCTAATTAGAACCACTTCTTCTTAATTGTCTCATTTGGAGAAACAGATATGCCAAATAAAATTCAAAACTCCATTCAAGTCAAACTTAATTTCATAATCACTTCCCCTTCTAGTCTTCCTGTTACAAAAAAAAAAAAATTGGCTTGAGAGTATATTAGTCTATTTAGTATCCTATAACAAAATACCATATGCTGGGAAGTTAACTACAGTAACTTATTTCTCACAGTCTAGAGACTAGAAGTCTCAAAATGAAAGTGCCAGCAGACTTCTTATCTACTGAGGGCCCTTGTTTTGATTCAGCCATGGTGCACCTTCTCTCACACTGTGTCTTCACATGTTAGAGAAGTAAACCTTGGTCCTCTTTTATTACAGCATTAATCTTATTCATGAGGGCTGTGACCTCTTGATCTAATCACTTCTCAAAGCGGGGAGTTAAGATTTTAACATACAAACTTTGAGGATGGCGTGGGCAAGGTGGTATAACATTCAGATCATAGGTAAGAGAGATTTTCTTTTTATAAAGCCATGCTTGTTATTACTTGTGATCAAAAGGAATAAGGCTTTTTAGGAGCAGGAGTCCAGGGATGGAGTTAGAGAGAAATGTTAAAACTCTTTAAGCATACTGCCCTTACAATTAATTCATCAACTTCAAAGCTTGGCCTCCTGGTTCTATCTGTCCCTAACCCATCCCCCAATGCTAATTTTTGTCCTGGTTTTTAATCTCTTTTTTTCCATCTCCCTCCCCCTGACTTCTTCCTCCTTTTCCTCTTTCTTTTCTCCCTCATTCTTGTTCTCTGCAATTTCTACCCAACATATAAGTACCCAACCAAGAATTTATGAACTTCTGAAATGCCTTATTATTCACTAACTAAACTGTGGGTATGAGTGAATATGTTTGCCCCATTCCATAGGCTGTCAGAGGCTTTTCTTGATTCCCAGAGCTTACTATCAGCCAACTTCCATTATATTTAGTAACTCCCCAGCTTAGTGTGACACTTCCTCTTCTTGATTCTTGAGTCAGGCAGAAATCCAATTCAGATTTAATATATTGTAGAGTTACCCTGGGGCTCTTTGCTGATTGATCTGAGGTAGTATATAAGTGGTGGTACAGCATTTGGGCTCTAACCCATACTGCCTGGCCTCAAATCCTAGTACTACTACTTAGTTCTGTATGCTATTAAAGAGAGAATAATAATATCAACCACCACCAAAGGTTGGTATATATATGTAAAGCATTTAGAACATAGTCTGAAACATGATCTAGTAAGTATTAGTTATTATTATGAATTTACCAATGACCTTACTGGGGAAAGACACAGGTTACTTCTAACACACTATTGAACAAATATTTATTGAATGACCACAAGCGACAGATAATGTGCAGGCAGAATATAGAGATGAAGCAGAAACTAGTTCTAACTTCAATGAGCTGTATTTGGTCTATAGATAGAACTGAGGGCAAAGGAATAGCTGCTTTTCTAGATAATCCTTTACTATTATCTCTATTGACTTGAATTCAAGAAAGAATGTTTACCCTTTGACTAATATTATATTCGGTTTTCTTCAGAAGGTCAGAAACACATTTTGTAACCATATATCATGATCCCCCTTGCTCTCTCCTAAATATACTAGGGATTACAAAATTATATCTCTTCCTATTTTACTATCAACAAAAAGAAATAATAGGGGTTGGGGCTACAGCTTAGTGGCAGAGTGCTTGCCTAACATGCATGGATGGGGCACTGGGTTCAATCTCAACACCACATAAAATTTTTTTTAAAAAGGCATTCTGTCCATCTGCAACTACCAAAAAAAATTAAAAGAAATAATATCTTGTCTTTTCCCCCAAACCTCAGTTCTTCAAATTCTCAGATATGATAACTTTGGATGATTCTGGTCCTTTTTTTCTCTGTCTGGCTTTGATTTGGTGGTTTGTCAATACATATCTGTTTTCCCTATGTGTATAGTGAAATGTGGAAAAGTAAGCTGAGTCAGAAAAGTGTCAGAATTTACCATTGTTGTGGTAATTATTTAAGGCCCTTTCTCAACAATTTTTCCCAGATTCAGCTGCATATCTCTCTGGCTTATGATAACATAGTAAAAGCATGCAGACAGGAAACAAATTTAAAATGTTTTCACCAGAAGATAACAAACAACACTTTCTAAAACAAAGCATGAAGTTCTAATATAAATGGTGCTTGAGAGGGGAAAAAAGGATTTTAAAAAAAGATACAGTGAATTAACTAAAAATAACAGCCAATTCTTTGTTCTGGTTATCATTCTTATTCAAAACCAAGACATTTTTATCTGTATACTCTGATAAGCACTGTCTCTTCTAAGGGAGGGAAGGAGTCAGGGACAAGCCCTGAGCTTAGCTGTAGGAATATGAAAATGGAGAAGTGCAGCACTGTGGGACAGATTAGTCTCTGGAGAGCACTGGGTCAGCATTGTTTTATCATGGTATGTTTGCTTTCTGTTTTGAGTTCTTTAGTGACTCACAAATGTTCTCTCTCTCTCCACCCTTTATCTAACCAGCCACAATAAAATCTAACTGTCAGAGAACAGTATGTTTATTACTAAGGAAAGGCAGGTATTTGATGCAATAGTAACCAAAATTTGCTTAATTATGTAAAATTTGCCATACTATCGTCAAATTTCTTTTTTTTTTAGAATTGATTCATTATTCTCTTTTTAAGCCAATAGTTATTCAACTAGTGATAATTAAAATTATTTTAGTAAATCATTAATATCTTTCAATAATCTTTAAAATCACAACTAGAATAAATATGCTTTAGACAATTTTAATTACATTTAGTTTCTTTTCAGTTTGATGGGGGTAAATAAAAACTCTTCTATATTTTAGTTTGAATACCAAAATGTAAGATTCAAAAAAGAATACAACTGGTTAAGCTGTAAAAACTACCTACTGCTTTACTTGACATCACAGAATTTTTCCATTTTCTCACTTTATCTTTCCCATTCCCACTAATATTTTCAGTCTAAAATTTATAGCCATTATGAGTACTCAATCCTAGATCCAGACATGCTAGAATTCTCAATAGTATATAAATCTTTCAAATTCTCACCTCATCATTAAAGTCACTCTTTAAGGTTATATGCAACCTGTGGCAAATAATTAAGAACATAGAATATCTGAACATATAACAAGTACAACTCTTGTTCACTGCCTAAATCTGAATCAGAATCAGGGATCCTGAATTTCTGGCCCAGGAAACCTATGAATAAACAAATTTTAAAGGGAGAGTATTTGGTCAGGGAATGTGGTATCCTGGCTTCTATACCTTGTGCAACCTTCGGAGCAAGTCCCTAAATATAGATCGTGCCTCAGTTTAATCACCTGTGGAACTGTGATACCACTATCTATGCTTTAACAAATCTCTTCTTAGGGATACTGAGATCTAACACAGGAAAGTGCTTTGAACTGCTCAGAAAATAGTGCTACATAACTTCGAAGATTTTCATTATTGTCACCATCTTTATACTTGATACTTATTCTTGATGTTCTTTCCATTAGAAAAATTCAGATTTACAAAGAGATATATGTATTCATATAGCATATCTCTGAGAGAAATCTCTAATTTCAATATGCAAAATAAGTAATTTAGCAAATTAAGTTTTAAGACAATTTAAATGATCCAAAGCCAGAATTCCAGTCTAGTATATACGAATATATTGGCTCTCAGAGCTACAGCATTATAAACTCACTGGTAACTGAGTCAATCTTCACATGACTAAGTCTAGCAATTTTGTAATTTTGTTGCTGAAAGCTCAGTCCTTGTCCCCAATGTTAATCCAATAATGAGGACACTGTTTTGAGAAAAAGGAAAAAGAAGGTTCATTGCTTTGCTAGCAAAGGAGAAACAAGGAACTCCTATCCCAAAAGCTGTGATTCTGCCCATCCACAGGAACAGGGGGCTTTTATAGAGATGATTCAGAAAAAAATGAGATTAGGGAGGAGACATCAGGAAGGAGAAGTTTAGGGAAAAGAATATCACAAGATCAGGGAGGAGATGGGAAAGGAGAAGAAGGTTTGGGAAAAGAAGATCAAGGAAGAGACTGGGAAGAAGAATTAGGGAAAAGAAGATCAGGGAGGAGAAAAGAAGATTGGGAAAAAGAAAAAAAACATGGAAGTTTCAAGCCAGAAGGGATATAGTCAAAGCATCAAGAATAACAATGCATTACAATTTCACTTTTAAAATTTCCTACAACCAGGACTTCCTTTTAAATGAATGGCTTTTTAAATTAAATTAATGATCAATATTTCAAAGAAAGTGAGAGAATGAGAGAAATTCCAGGTTTCCTAAGACGACAACTCTACTTGATCATAATAGATTTCCAGATAGCTACTGTGTTAATAGTTCTCCAGAGAAACGGAATCAACAAAGGGTGTATGTGGGGAGTATGGGGGACAGAAGAAATAGACAAAACACAGAGAGAGAGAGAGATTTTAAGGAATTGGCTCAGTTGAATGTGGAGGCTAAGTGAATACAATATCTTATGGGCTAGTCTAGCAGAATGGAGATTCAAGGAAGAGTTGCAGGTCAAATCAAAATGCAGATTGAATTCAAAGGTAGTCTGCTGACAGAATTCCTTCTTGCTGGAGAGAGGTCAGTCTTTATTCAGTTAAGCCCTTTGTTTTAGTCAGCTTTTTCTCTACTGAGACTCAAAGTGAGACAGGGTGTCATTCAGAAGAGTATAGCAGAGGAAAGCATCTCAGGATATGGTCATTGAGAGGGAGGGGGGGAGAGAGAGAGAGAGAGAAATTGATTAAGCTCAGTTTACAAAATATATACCCCAAAAGCATGACCCCAGTGACCCACCTCCTCCAGCCATACCCTATCTGCCTTCAGTTACCACTCAGTTAATTGCTATCCAGGGATCAGTTCATTGATTGGGTCAAGGCTCTCATAACCCAATCATTTCACCTCTAAACCTTGTATTGTCTTACACATGAGATTTTGGAGGACACCTCACATCTAAACCATAACAGCCTTCAACTGATTGGATGTGGAAGGAAATCTGATTTACTCGGAATCCAGTTGAAATATTAATATCATTCAAAAAACACCATCACAAACACATCCAGAATAATATTTGACCAAGTATCTGGGCATTATAGTCCAAATAAATTGACACATAAAATTAGTGATCACAGCTGCTTTGTTTAGTGGCACTAAACTATAAAATATAAATATACATTATTACATATTATCTTCATTCAAAACACTTTGATTTTTTAATTGACATAAAATTGTATGTATTGATAATATGATATTTAGAAGTACATATACATTGTAGATTGACTAATTAGTTAACGTATGCATAGTTATTTTGGTGATGAGAACACTCGGCATTTTTCAAAAATATTTAAATATGGTCACTATATGGTCACCATGTTGTATGATAGAGCTCTCGAATTTACTCCTCCTAACTAAAATTCTGTATCCTTAACATCTCTCCAACACTCCCCCCACTTCGCCACACACACAGAGACACAGCTGTTCCAGCCCCTGGAAACTATCATTCTACTCTGTAGTTCTATATGATCTACTTTTTTAGATTCCCACATGAATGAGATAATGCAGCATTTGTCTTTCTGTGCCTAGCTTATTTCATTTAACATCATGTCCTCCAACTTCATCATATTGTTAATATATATGGCAGTATTTCCTCTTTTTATGGTTGAATAATATCCCATTGTATAAATAAATATTTTCTTTTTTATAATACACATCCTAGCAGGTATGACGTGACGTAGCCCATTGTGCTCATTGCATTTTCCTGCTATTAAGTTATGTTGAGGGCAGGGGATGTGGCTCAAGTGGTAGCGCGCTCGCCTGGCATGTGTGCGGCCCAGGTTCAATCCTCAGCACCACATACAAACAAAGATGTTGTGTCCGCCGAGAACTAAAAAATAAATATTAAAAATTCTCTCTCTCTCTCTCTCTCTCTCTCTCTCTCTCTCTCTCTCTCTCTTAAATTTAAAAAAAAAAGTTATGTTGAACATTTTTTCATATATGTGTTGCCGTTTGTGTGTCTTCCTAAGATAAATGTATATTAGGGTCCTCTAACCAGTTTTTGTTTTTGTTTTTAATTTTTTAATTGTCAATGGACCTTTATCTTATTTATTTATATGCAGTGCTGAGAATTGAACCCAGTGCCTCACACATGCTAAGCAAGTGCTCTACCACTAAGCCACAAGCCCAAGCCCCTCTGCCCAGTTTTTAATCAGGTTATTTGTTTACTTACTATTGAGTTGTTTTAATTCTTTATATATTTTGGAGATAAACCCTTTAGCAGATATATGATTTTCAAGTATTGTAGCTCACTCTGTAGATTATCTTCACCCTGTTGATTGTTTCCTTGAATGCACATTTTAGTTTGATATAATCCCACTTGTCTATTTCCATTTTGTTGCCTTGGATTTTGGGGTCAGACCACAAAAATCATGCCCAAACCAATGTCATGGAACTTTTTCCCTAGATCTTTTTCTAGTAGTTTCATAATTTCAGGTTTTACATTTAAGTCTTTAATCTATTTTCAAATAATTTTTATATCTAGTATGAGATAGTGATCTAATTTCATTCTTCTGATGTATATATCCACTTTTCCCAACACCATTTATTGAAAAGACTGTCCTTTTTCTACTTTGTGTTCTTGGTATCTTTGTTGAAAGTCAATTGACTATAGATGTGTGCATTTATTTTTGTGCTCTCTGTCCAGTGGTCCATGTATCTGTTTTGTTTTGTTTTATATTTGTTTGTTTTGCCAGTAAAATGCTGTTTTGGTTACTATAGCTTTGAAGTTGGATAGTGTGATACTACCACTATATTCTTTTTGTTCAACATTGCTTTGATTGAGCAGGGTCTTTTGTGGTTCCATGTGAATCTTAGAATTTTTTTCTATTTCTGTGAAGAATGCTCTTGGTATTATAGGGATTACATTGAATATGTAGATTGCTTTGGGTAAGTGCAGATATTTTAACAGTATTCATTTCTCCAATCCATGAACATGGGATATCTTTCCTTTTCTATGTCTTATTCAATTTCTTTCATTAAATTTCTTAAATTTCATTAAAATTCAATTTCTTTCATTAAAACATTTCATTAATGTTTTATACTTTTCAATGTACTAATCTTTCATCTCCTTAGTTAAATTTCATTCTTTAGTATTTTTTCTGTATTTCTTGTAAATGGGATTGTTTCCTTTTTTTTTCAAATAGGTTGCTGTTAATATATAGAAACACTAATGATTTTTATATGTTGATTTTGTATCCTTCAATTTTACTGAATTATAGCAGGTTAGGTTTTTATTTTGGGAGTGTTTGTTGTTTTGTGTGTGTGTGTGTGTGTGTGTGTGTGTGTTTGAATGCCTTTTCTTTCTCTTGCTTAATTGTTTTGGCTAGGACTTCCAGCACTATATTGAATAGAAGTGGTGAGTGTGGCATTGTTTTGTTCCAAATCTTAGAGGGAAAGATTTCATCTTTTCCATGTTTAGTATGGTGATTTCTCTGGGTTTTTCATGTATGGACTTAATATTGTGCTGAAGAATGTCGTTTCTATACTTAACTTGCTGAGGGCTTTTATCATAAAAAGATGTTGTATTTTGTCAAATGCTTATTTCTATTGAACTGATCATATCTATTAGTGTGATGTATTACATTTATTGATTTGTGTATGTTCAAACATCCTTGCATCCCTATTATAAATCCCACCTGATTATAAATTTAGTTTCCTGGTATTTTGTTGAGAATTTTTCTTATCTATTTGCCTTTATTTTTTTCCTTTTTCTTTTGTTTTTTATTCCTTTTCTTTTTATACTGTCCTTTTCTGGCTTTAGTATCAGAGTAATGCTGACCTCATGAGTTTGAATGCATTCTCTCCTCTTCAATGTTTTGGAAGAGTTGAAGCATTGATATTAGTTCTTTATTTTATTTTATCTTATTTTAAGATAGAGAGAGAGAGAGAGAATTTTAATATTTATTTTTTAGTTTTTGGCAGACACAACATCTTTGTTTGTATGTGGTGCTGAGGATCGAACCCAGGCCGCACGCATGCCAGGCGAGCGCACTACCGCTTGAGCCACATCCCCAGCTCGATATTAGTTCTTTAAATGTTTGACAGAATTCAGCAGTGAAGTCATCATGTTCAGGGCTTTTGTTTGATGGGAAACTTTTTTATTACTGATACAATTCCTTTACTCGTTGCTCTGTTGAGATTTTCTATTTCTTCATAATTCAATATTGTAGGTTGTATATGTCAAGAAATTTATCCATTTCTTCTAGGCTGTCCAATTGTTAGCACTTACCTGTCCATATTCATCTCTTATGATCTAATCAGTATAAATATATGAATACTATTTATGCCAGTAATATTGAGCCCAGTTGTATATTCTATTAATCTGTATTTCTATTGTATTAGGGGGTTTTATTTGGTTGGGTATTTTTGTTGTTGTTTTATTTTTGGTGGTGGTGCTGAGAATTGAACCCAGGGCCTTGTACTTGCTAGGCAAGCACTACCAACTGAGCTAAATCCTCACCCACCCCCACTGTATTAGTTTTAATGTCTCTTTTTTTCATTTCTGATTTTATTTAAAGTCTTTCTTTTTTTCTCAATCTACCCAAAGGCTTGTCAAATGTTTATCTTTACAAAAATCATTTCATTTCATTGACCTTTTTCCTATAGGTTTTCTATCTACTCCATTTATTTCTGCTAACTTGGTATTCTGTTAAGATATAAAAAGTCAAGCAAAGCCAGGTAGAGTGGTGCATGCCTATAATTCAGCAACTCAGGAGACTGAAGCAGGAGGATCACAAGTTCAAGGCCTCAGCAATTTAGTGAAACCCTATCTCAAAAATAAAAACGACTTGGGATGTGGCTCAGTGGCATAGTGCCCCTTGATTCAATCCCCAGTAGAAAGCAAGCAACCAAGAAAGAAAATCAGCCAGTAAAGGAAAAGCCACTGGAATCAAAACTTTTGAATAAATATGGATGTGCCAAGTGCAGTGGCACACTCCTGTAATCCCAGCAATTTGGGATTGCAGGAAATTTGGGAGGTTGAGGCAGGAGAATCAAAAGTTCAATCAAGGGCTGGGGATGTGGCTCAAGCGGTAGCACGCTCGCCTGGCATGCGTGCGGCCCGGGTTCGATCCTCAGCACCACATACAAACAAAGATGTTGTGTCCGCCGAAAACTAAAATAAACAAATAAATATTTTTTAAAAAAAAAGTTCAATCAAGGCCAGTCTTGGCAATATAGCTAGATCCTGTCTCTAAATAAAAACAAAAAAGGGCTGGGAGTGTAGCTCAGTGATAGTTCCCCTTAGTAAAATTCCCAGTACTACCCCCCCCCAAAAAAAGATGTAGATGTATGTTTATCCAAACCTCAGTTTCCTCGTCTGTAAAATGGATATAAGGATATTTCTTCTGAGCTGTGAGTGTAGCGCAGTGATAGAGCACATGCTTAGCATGTGTGAGGTTTTGGGTTCAATCTCTAGCACCCTGAAAAAATTTTTAACTTCTATACAGCAGTGTTCTTGAAAATGTAAATGAGCACTTTACAGATTATCATTTACATATATAACCTGCTTTTTAAAACTTTTAAAATTTTGTTCTTTTTATATATATAACAAAAGAATGCATTCTGACCTATTTTACATACATGCAGTATAACTTCCCATTCTTGGGTTGTACATGATGTGGAGTTACATTGGTCATGTATTCATATATGAACGTAGGAAAGTTATGTCCGATTCATTCTACTGCCATTCCGATTCCTATTCACCCTCTCTTCTCTTCATTCCCTTTTGTAATCCAATGAACTTCTGTTCTTTCCTACCACCCTCTTATTGTGTGTTAGCATCCACATATCAGAGAGAACATTCGGCCCTTGGTTTTTTGGGATTGGCTTATGTCACTCAGCATGATAGTCTCCAGTTCCATCCATTTACCAGAAAATGCCATAATTTCATTTTCTTTATGGCTGAGTAATATTACATTGTGTATATATACCACATTTTCTTTATCCATTCGTCTATTAAAGGGCACTTAGGTTGGTTCTATAGCTTAGCTATTGTGAATTGAGCTGCCATAAACATTGATGTGGCTGCATCACTATAGTATGCTCATTTTAAATCCTTTGGATATTGATGTGTGGGTTAACTGGATCAAATGGTGATTCCATTCCAGGTTTTCTGAGGAATCTCCATACTGCTTTTCATAGTGGTTGCACCAGTTTGCAGTCTCACCAGCAATGTATAAATACACCTCCCCCCCCAGTCCTTGCCAACATATAATCTGCTCTTAACATGTATTTTCTGCCCTCTAAAACATGCCAAAATACTTGGTTTATTGCATGTATATCTCTCTATTGCAGTTCAATAACAATAATTTGCATTTTCTAGAGAATGATTCATCAGCTACATTGTTTTACCACATTTTGGTCATACTTGGATATAAGATGTATTATAAATAAGCATTATCACTAATAAAATTTATAAAGTACTATATAGTTTGCAAATGATTTTCTTTTTTATTTTAATTGTAGGTGGACACAAAACCTTTGTTTTATTTATCCATTTTTATATGGTACTGAGGATGGAACCCAGTACCTCACCCATGCTAGACATATGCTCTACCACTGAGCTACAACCTCAACCCCTCTTTTTTTAATAAATGAGAATGGATTCAATATTACCCCTATAATAACATTCTCAATAACTTGTATTCATATATGTTTTATTTCTTTGTGGGAAAAAAGGAATACTAGGAATTACACATAACTTAAAGTATATTGTCATCTAAGTTGTTTCAATAATCTTGGTCACCTTTCAGCAGTATTTCTTTTCTAAACTATCTCTAACTTTAGTTTTCCTAAGTGAAATAAATTATGATTACAGTAAACTGGAAGCATCTGTTGTTCTCCTCAACTTAACACTTTCAGTTTACAAGTCTAATATTTGAGTGTGTTGATGAAGTCTATTGACATCACCTCAGTCGTGCTACTATTTATACATTTAAGAATTTAAAACAAATTTTTACTAGGGCTGGTAATATAGCTTATGGTGGAATACTTGGCTAGCATGTGAAAATTTCCAGCACTACAAAAAAAAACCAAAAACAAAAAATTAAATACTATGTTTGACTTATAAAAATATTAGCAGGCAGGGGTATTGTCTATTAATTCTTTTGGTCTAACAACATGCATCATAAGTAAGGGGATCATAGGCCATGGATTGCCTGGTATACTCCTGATTTTTGCCTGCTGTACCAATGTAATTAATAATAACCCCCTTTTTCAATCTCCAAGTATAATTTACTCACTGCTCTTTACCAATGTATACCCAATTTCTAGTATTACACATAGCATGTATTAAGAGCTCAGTATTTGTTAATGAATAAATGATAGTCCATATCCAAAGAGGTAATCCCATTATATTCAGTTCAAAGAATATAGTTCTGCATTAAAATACTATGAGCATTTTGGTGGACTAAATGAGGAATCTCAAGAAAGATATGTTCATGTTCTAATCCCCTGGAACCTTATATGGCAAAAAATATGATTAAGTTAAAAACTTAAAAGAGTTTATCCTGGATTATCTGAGTGCAATCACATGTATCTTTATAAGACAGAGGATACACAACACACACACACACACACACACACACACACACACACACAGAGAAGGCACTGAGAAGACAGAGAGATATGACCACAAGCTAAGGAACAACAGCCAACAGCCACCAGAAATTGGAAAAGACAAGAAATTAATTCTCTTTAGAGCCTCCATTCATAATATGGCTTGCTAACACCCTTTATTTGCGGTTTAGGGCCCCTAAGAATGTGAGAAAATAAATTTATGTTGTTTTCATTCACCCATTTTTTGGCAATTTTTTATGGCAGCCAGAGGAAGCTAATATAAGCTTTTTACACATTGCTTGCAAAAGTAAAAAATAAAAGAATATCCTCATGGTTACTTATGTTGTTGTAGAGGAGAATTTTGTGCACTTGGGAAAGTATGAGATTCTTCCACACATTAACTAAATAAAATTGGAAAAATTACTTAAATTTCAATTTCTTGTATCTGTAAAATGGGAGACCTGATACATCCCTGCTTAGCCCAAAGTGGTTTTATATTGAAACTAAATTGCAAGAATGTATATTTCATACTCAATAAATATTTATTGATGCCTACTATGTAGCAGGATCTATTCTAAGCTTTTTTTTTTTTTTTTTTAGAGAGAGTGAGAGAGGAGAGAGAGAGAATTTTTAACATTTATTTTTTAGTTCTCGGCGGACACATCACATCTTTGTTTGTATGTGGTGCTGAGGATCGAACCCGGGTTGCACGCATGCCAGGCGAGCGCGCTACCGCTGAGCCACATCTCCAGCCCCTATTCTAAGCTTTTAATCTCTTGTTTTCCAATACATTGTCTACCAATGTATTTCTGTGTGTGTGTGCATGCATCTTTTAAAACTTTTAAAATGGACACCAAACGACAGTCATGGTTCCTAATGTCATTGAGCTTACATTCTAATGCAATGAGCAGGCAATACACAATAAAAAAATTCAAAACATTATTTCAGATAATAATAAGGACTTTGAAAAAATTAAATGAGGTAACCTAATAAAGTGCTTGGGAAAGAGCATTTTACACAGTGATCAGGAATGGATTTTCTAAAAAGATGGCTATTCAGCCAGGCATGGTGGCACATGCCTATAATCCCAGCAGCTCACAAGTTCAAAGTCAGCTTCAGCAATGGCTAAGCACTAATCAACTCAGTGAGACCTTGTCTCTAAATAAAATACAAAATAGGTCTGGGAATGTGCCTCAGTGGTCAGGTGCCCCTGAGCTGAATCCCTAGTACCCCTCCCCCAAAATGGCTATTCAAGTTAAAACCAATTTAGTGGTGGGGAAAGCCATCTAAAAAACTGGGATAAGAGGCTGAGCGCGGTGGTGCATGCCTGTAAATCCTATCAGCTTAACAGGCAGAGGCAAGGAGGATCATGAGTTCAAAGCCAGCCTCAGCAATTTAGCAAGGCACTAAGCAACTCAGTGAGACCCTGTCTCTAATAAAATACAAAATAGGGTTAGGGATGTGCCTCAGTGGTCAAATGCCCCTGAGTTCAATCCCAGTACCCCCAACAAAAAAAGAAAAAAAAAACTGGGATAAGAGCTTTTGAGCAGTGGAACTTGAAAAACTAACCATAATTTTTGCATGTTTGAGGAATGAAAGCTTTTCATGAGTTTGAAAAATAGAAAAAGGTCCAGTATGACTAAATTATAGAGATCAAGGGAAACAATGCAAGAGATGAAGTCAGATATTCAAGGGTCAGATCATGTAAGGTCATGTAAGCCATAATAAGGAGTTTTGATTTTATTGTGAATATAATGTATATCCATGATTAGAAGGTTATATGCATGAAACTGGCATTATCTCATTTACAGTCTTAAAAGATGACTAGATTCTGAGAATGTATTAGAAAGCAAAAAATGAAACTGAGGGACCAGCTCAAAGAGACTGTTACAGTAATATAGGCTAGATATAATGGTGGTTAGATTAAGGTGACAGCCATATAGATCAAGCAAAATGGATCAAGTTTAGATATATTTTGGAGACAAAACTTCTGATGGATGGGATATGGAAGATGAAATAGAAAAATTATGACCGATTCAAAGACTTTTGGTCTTAGCAACTGGCAGATGATGAACAATAGGAGAATAACATTTTTTTCTTTTGTACTGGGTATTGAACCTAGGGGCACTTAAACACTGAGCCATATCCTCAGCCGTTTTATATATTTTGCTTAAAGGGTCTTGCTGAGTTGCTTCACTAAGTTGCTCAGGCTGGCTCTGAACTCACAATCCTCCTGCCTCAGCTTTCCAAGCTGCTGGGATTACAGGCATATGTCACTGCACCCAATGGAGAATGACTATTCTGAACATGTTAGATTTGGAATACCTAATAGATATCCAAGAGAAAATTTTAGTGGAAATTTCAGTACATGTGATATACATTTAGAGCTTCCATGATAGGGAAGTGTGGATTAGGGATGAAGATATGAATTTGGAAATAATCATCATAACACTGATATTTAAAATCACAGAATAGATAAATTACTTTTGGGGAAAGTACCCAGAGGAAACAGAAGGTCCAGAATAAATCCTTGGGGTACTTCAATATTTGGACATCAAACAAGGCAGAAAACAGAACAAAGACTGAGCTAAACTGTTGAAAGAGCCAATGAGATAGGAAAAAATCCTAAAGAAAAATGAATCAATAAAATGTCAGCAAGATAATATTCACTTCTGTATGTGTAAATAAATCTATTGGTAATACAGATTTATTTACATATACAGAAGTGAATATTATCTTGTACCACCAGCACTAGAACCTTATAATTTTGGAAGGAAGATGAATATAAGCCTCATAAAAACAATAGCGTATATTGCCCTCTAACTGGTCTTCCTATCTCCAAGTTTGCCTTTAATTTACTTCATACAAGCCACAGGTTAATTTCCCCGCAAAACCAGTACTTGTGTCAATGAAAAGTTATTGGCTTTAAACAAAAATGATCATAGTTCTCATATGTTCAAGAATTTTCTTTGCCTATGTAGTCAATTATCATCTCATTCTGGTGCTAAACAAAGGATGGCCACAGCCTCATCTCCTGTTAAGCCATTTATGAGATCTTATAGCATTTTTTTTCTTGGTTGTCCTATTTATCATTGATTTCACCCATTCCTTCTCTTGTTTGTAACTAGTGTATTTATCTTGTCTTTGTCTAAATTGTGAGCTCCTTGAAAACAGGTTACATCTAAGCTCCTTGCTTAGCCACTAGTATAGTAACTAAATGTATTTATTTTTCTTCCAAATGGGCAAAGACCAACAAATTTTAATCATATAATATTTAACATTGGTGTTAAAATGGAGCAAAGTTTAAGAATCATAAAATTAGATTAGGGTTAACTGTGGGAATGAAGGAGAGATGAAGTAGTCTGAAGCCAGATTAAAAAGGGCCTTTTATACCAAACTAAGGAATTCAGATGCTATTCAGTTAGAGGAGAACTAATGAAAAATTTTTTAAATATTTTCTAGATGTTGATGTACCTTTATTTTTTTATTTATATGTGGTGCTGAGGATTGAACCCAGTGCCTCACACATGCTAGGTGTACCACTAAGCCACAACCTCAGCCCGGAGCTAATGAAATTTTAACACTAATATCTGTGTCAGGAATGAATCAGTAGAAGGAATAAATGAGAGTAGCCTCAAATTGGAAGCAATGGGACATTAGTAGGAATGAATTTTTAGGGGTAGCCATACCAGTCTAACTGGCTCCCCAAAAGAAGATTGGGTGTCTGGGAGTGGTGAAAAATAAGACCAATGAAAGAGGAACAGAATATGAAGGACTTGAAAGCCAAGCAAAAGCATATGACTTGAGATCCCTGGTTTCTAATGCCTGTTTCCCTCCTTGGGAAACACCCCTTTTCTTTTCTGGAATGCAGTTTCCTTTTCCTAAGGTTTTCTTCAACAATAATGTTAATTTTCTATAATGCTCTGACCTGATATAGAGATTCTCAACCCTTGACTGCCCATTAGAAATTCAGCAGATTAGACAAAGGGGAATGAAAAGAAGGGGGGTTGGGAATAGGAAAGATAATAGAATGAATCATACATGAATATATGGCCAGTGAAACTCCACATTATGTACAACCACAAGAATGGGATCCTAATTAGAATAAGTTAGACTGTATGTTTGTACAATATGTCAAAATACACTCTACTGTCATATATACCTAAAAAGAAAAAAAAAGAAAGAAATACATGGAGACCTTTAAATACTATTGATTTCTAGATTCTGGATTTCAGATATTCGTACTTGTCTGAACTTGATTGTCTGACCTTAGATGCAGTCCCCAAGTGATTCCACTGTACAGCCAAGGTTGAGTTCAACAGATGTAGAAAACAGTGAAGCATCAAGATTATTAAACATAGTAATGATATGTTGGTTGGGAATGTTTTAGGGAAGACTAACATGAGTATATAGACTCTAGAGGGGAAAAGACTGGAGCAAGCAAACAAGGATTTTTCAATAATTCAGGAGAAAAACTTCTAAGGCCTGGATAAGCATGCATGCAATAACACTATAGGGAAGAAGATGAGTGAAAGAAACATTTAGAGAAAAGTAATACCAGAACTCAATAGCAGATTGAATATTAAACCTGATCAAAAGGAAAGAGAAAATATAAAGTCAAATTTCTAGCATAATACATTGTAAAACAGCTGGTTACTCATGATTATTGACAATATGGTAACCAACATTAACTACTATGTCAGGGTCTACTCTATGTGCTTTATCTCACTTAATCTTTACAACTCTATAGATACCATCATCATTACCATTTTGCAAATTCAAAAACTGAAGACAAGAGAGCAATTAAAGTTGCCCAACGTTACACAGCAAGTTGTAGAGAAGATATTCCACCTCAGTGGGTCTGACTCCTTTTCCTTAAAATAGGAAGATGATCCGCTACATATTAAATCTG
This sequence comes from Urocitellus parryii, assembly GCF_045843805.1. Taxonomy (NCBI): domain Eukaryota; kingdom Metazoa; phylum Chordata; class Mammalia; order Rodentia; family Sciuridae; genus Urocitellus; species Urocitellus parryii. Next base: position 52,648,661 of record NC_135534.1, read on the forward strand.
GTGAATTTGAACAAGCAACTAGAAAAAGCAAAGTGGCTATAAAGAAGGCCAGACAACAACATAAATGACTGAATCAAGTTAGATTTGACTATAGAAAATAATCTTTTTCTTCAATGATAGGAATCAAACCCAGGGCCTCCTCACATATGCAAGGCAAATGCTCTACCACTGAGCTACATGCCCAGCTCCAAGAGGAAAACATATACAAGAGGCTCCTATCCTGCTATACTCAAGTGTTGCCCTGTGTGAATATCAGGCCCATTATTGCCACTTCTTAAGACTTTTTCTGAAAAGATGGAAATCTGGGTTCATATATACAATCTCCTAATACTTAAATGTCAATTAACTCAAGTGTCAACACTACTGGGTTGTGAGCGCAGTAGCGCTCATCTGTAATACCAGTGGCTGGTGTGGCTGAAGCAGGAGGATAGTAAATTGAAAGCCAGCCTCAGTAACTCAGAAAGACCCTATCTCTAAACAAAACAATAAAAAGGGATGGGGATGTGACTTACTGGTTCAAACTGGTTTTGTACTGGGTTCAATCCCCAAGTACAAAAACAAAAAACACTAATGTGGCCCAAACTAAATATGGCTGCAGATTTGCCTCTCTGATCAATAGGCTGTTAGAAATTCAGTATTGGATTTAGATTGGAAGATTGGGGCACAGAGGATAGAAATGCTGTAGAAGTAGTATGCACTGGAATAACTACCAGCATATAACATTTGTTAAAACAATGCAAAAATATATGTTAACAAGACAGGACTCTTTCATGGTTTTTTTTAGCCTTATAGAAAGCTGACAAAATAGAAGTGTAAAACTAGCAGTTGGAAGTATGTTTAATTCAGTTTTCTATGAACTAAATTTTTAAATTCCAGACAATGACTTGAATTTTCAGGTATCCAACATGTGATGAAAACATTTGAAATTGTGAAAATATTTTTATCCCCATTGATTGAAAGGTAAATAAAAAATTGTGTTTTATCTGCACTTTTACTTTTTCTTTGCTACTTTGGGTTACTCCTTCCCAGTCCAGTTTCTCACAAACACTCATATTTTAAAAGCCTATAGCAGAGGGATTTACTATTAGCAAACATTAAAGATTAAGTAAAATCGTTTTAATTTTTAATCATTCAGTTTCAAGTTCCTTAATTATTAGAACATTCAGGTTTTAGGGCTAAGTAACTACTCACTTTGATGTCTAGGTTACTATAGTGTTTCTGAAGCCCATTCTCACTATCAGATAAATGTATTCATTATCAGACATGAGGAATGTAAACAAGTTGTGTAAAAACACACATATGAAAGTATTTTTTTGCAACTGCAAAGTCCTACAAAAAAGTATAAACAAATATTATTCTGGTATTATTTTGAAGCTAGAAGTGTCCTGAAATTATAACATGAAACCTCTTGTATTTGAAACAGAATTTGCATCTTTCCCAAAAATGTTTCCTTTTTTTTTTTTAACACACAACTAAGTTTATGAATAAAAATGCATTTTTCTGGTTCTTAAAAATAAAGTGAAATTGATTTAATAGCAATAAATGTAGTAACAATAAGGTGGGGAATTTTTCCTATTCCATAGCAAAAATCTAAAAATGCAGAATTGTGTCAAAAACCTTCAGAACCACACCACTCCCTTCTATTATCAGATTTAATGTTCACGATAGTGCAACTGTTATGAAAACGGTATTCAGGACTAGGTACTTGGAACACCTAGAGCTGTTTTGACATGTCAAACCTAAGTTTGGGTCTTTGAAAATCCTGCCCTCCATTGGACACTAAGTCGTTCAGGATAACACACAGTTTTTCTTTTGATTACATTGTATCAAGAACTGTGCTCAAAATGGAGAAGGGGACATTTCTGTTGTTAAAATATATAGAAACATGACTCCATTTTTGTAAAGCTAAAATGTCGCAAATGGTGGAACACCCTCTCCTTTAATATATTACCTGAGAAATATAAATAGTTCAACCTGCCAGTTTTGAAAAGCCTAACCCTGTGTCTTAACGTGGACTTTATATAAAATGGAAATAAAACTGCTAACAAGAAAAAAACAAAAACCAAGAGTGAGCAATTTAAAACCCTCCAAGCGCCCCGCGCTCTACCAACACTTCTTCAGAACAAGTCTGGCATATTCTGAGCATTCCTCGGTGACTGGTGGCCGGACGTTCCTTTGCGGAAAGCTGTTTCTAACCAGAGGTACCAGGACAATAAGCCCCTTCCTTTCATCTCTTTCTCATTCACTTTGCAGATGGCAGGCCAATAAAGAGCTTAATGTTTTCTTTCCGTACTGGGGCTTTTCGCTTTCGTCTCGTCTCCTCAGCCCTATCCCCGGATCCCCCACCCCTAAGCCTGCGGAAACCGAGGACCTGAAGCGATTCCCCGCGCGGCGCCCCTGGGGCGCCAGGCCTCAACGCTGCAGGCTGGTCCCAGGACGCCTGGCCCACGCTGGGCAATCTCAGATCCCTAGGGGCGCCAGGGAAATCAGTGCTCAGACACGCCACGGACAGGGGTTGGGTAAGGTAGGAAAATCGTGCGTTTTCTTCCCAGGTTGCAGCAGCAAAAACGAGGAGGGAAAAGAATCGTGTACAACTCGAGCTCGGGATCCGGATTCTAGGAACAAAGAGCCTATGCAGGAAGACGAGGCAACCACACCAACGCACTCAAAAGGGCTCTCCAGCTTTTACGCAAGCGGCCCGCAACTCAACAACGCTCGGCTCCCCTTACGCCACTGGCTTGGTCCCAGAGCCTTCGCGAATAAGGCTTTGCGCACTGCGGCGGGGCTGCGCCGCAACCGAGCTTGGCCCTCTGGCTCCTCCCCGCCGGCCTGCGCGGATTGGTGGCAGATGGCAGCCAGGCTGCTGATTGGGTGGCGAAGGAGCCATTCGGGGTGGCTCTGGTGGGTTCGGCTGCCCCAGAGTGATAAGTTCGGCTTCTGACACGCCTCAGCGCCAGCAGCGAGTTGGAGCTCTATGGAGGTGGCGGCTGGTACCGGGTGGTGGCTGCAGCAGGGACTCCTCTGAGCTGAGAGTTTCAAGCCGTCCCCGACTCCTTCCTCCCCCTTCCCTCCCCCTTTTTTGTTTTCCGTTCCCCTTCCCCCTCCCTTCCCCGTCCCCGACGACCGGATCCTGAGGAGGCAGCTGCGGTGGCAGCTGCTGAGTTCTCGGTGAAGGTGAGTGGAGTCGCCGCCGCCGAGCGGAGCGCTCTAAAATGGCCGCCGCCCCGGCCGCTTCTTCTCGAGTGGTACAAAATGGCGGCCGCAGGCGGAACCGGGCGGGGCGACCCTATTTTAGCGTTTCCTCTGCATTCAGGGCACCTGGAAATTCCTGGCCTTTGCTCTCCTTTGCCGTTTCGATGGAGTAGAAGGGAAACTGCAACTTGACTACGCTTCGTGTCGGGTGTTGGCAGGGTGCGCCGACGAGGCCAGGCGGGCCGAGGCACGGTGTGCTTGGGCGGCGGGCAAGCGTGGCGCGGGCGCGCGCCGCGGCTGGAGGGCGATGGGCAGCGGGCAGGGCCCAGCCGTTGGCGCGGGACCAGCGACGCGCAGGAGTCCCGGAGCCCGGCCTCCCGGCGGGGCGAAGTTAAGCGGGGCCTATCGGCCGGCTGCCCTTCGTGGGGGGAGGCAGAGGGTGAGGGCTTGGGCCCCTTTGTCGGCCCGCGGAGGCAATGGCGAGGCGGCTGTCAGTCCCGGGGGATTTATGGGTGGGAGGGGGCCTACCCAGAGGCGGCGGGTGGGCCGGAGGCCGCCTTCCTGCTCCGAGAACAAAGAGCCGGGCGCTGAGCCGGCGGGGGCGGCCTCCGCCGCTGCTCCCGCCGAGGGACCCACGGCCTCGCGGGGCGCCTGTCGGTAGCACTTACCTAACTCCATCCGGGGTGGGAGGAATCCGCTGCTCTATTGTTCCCAGGAAGGGAAAACGGGGCGGAGGTTTTGCTGCCATGTTGTGGCCCTGGTCTTCCGCCTGCCGAGTGCCTGCACGCCTGGGCCGTCGGCGAGTCTTAACACAACATGCCTTCTGCGAGGAGGAGGGACGGGCAGTGAGGAAAGAAGCGGAGCCGCCTTAGGCCTTGTCCAGGCGGTGCGGCTCGCCACCGAGGCAGCACAATTATGAGAGCAGACATTTCCCACCTAGTGTTCTAGGTGTTGATAAGTTATCTTTTAAGTTTTAAAGATAGTAGCATGTGGCTTGGTTTTGAGCAGTTTGAGTTCTTGTGTGTCTCCGAGGGCTGGTCTTGCGTCCTTGAGCAGCCGGCAGTTTCTTTTAAAAAAAAAATTCTGCCCATTTGTTTTTTTGAGTACGTTCTATTTTTAGTGTTATGAGACCTGCAATGCAGTGAAAGTTAAATCAACTGCAGTGCCAGGATCTGAAATAATTTATTGAATGAAGATTTATAGATCTGTATGTTAGCAGTGTCTAATTTTGATGCTCTTTCTCATTCTAGGTTTTTCATTTCTCCCATCCCCTCCCTTCCCCACCCTATCCATTAATATTATTCTTTTGAAGATTCTTCGTTGTCAAGCCGCCAAAGTGGAGAGTGCGATTGCAGAAGGGGGTGCTTCTCGTTTCAGGTATGTGTAGATTTCTTTAGGGGGATGGTTTGGAAAAGTGATCACAAAATAAGAAGTCACTACACTCATTCTGACTTAACATGCTACAATTTTTAAAGTCCTTAAGTTTATTTTTGTTTTTTTTTTTTTAACTGAGTTTTCTCATTAACTACTCAAAGAATAAATGCAATTATTAGTGTTTTCTCAAGGCCCAAGTTCATCTGTGCTGTAATTTCTGAAGTATTTTTTTAAAAAATAACCTTTATTCCTTTAGAATGAGACATGATTGGTATAATGAAGAAAAAAATTTTTTTTAAATAGTGCTTCTTCGGGCGGAGGAGGAAGTAGGGGTGCACCTCAGCACTATCCCAAGACTGCTGGCAACAGGTATGGTAAACATGTAAAAACATCAACTTAATAGTAGCTTAACTCTTGGTCATCCCTTAAATAGATCATCTAATGTGAGTTAGGACTCTGAAACTGCTTATTCTTGGCTTATTTTTAATGATGTTATTTTTTGAAATCAAGTTATTATTCATGCAAGGTGTTTTATATGGAATATGATCACAAGATATTAGTGTTCTCAAGGTGTGGCTCCTGGATCACCTGCATTAACATCATCTGAGAATATATACTGGAAATGAAAATTCTTAGGCACTACCCCAAACCTGCTAAAGCAAAACTGGGAGTGGGCCCAGCAATCTGTTTTATGAAGCCCTGTGAATGATTCTGATATACCATACTATTTGAGAATCAATAATTTCCAGAGTTACTTTGTTGTGGGGCAAGTAGAGAAAGCATAGCATAGGTTTTTCTGTTTGGTAGAGTTTCTGATCAGTGTGACATTTGGTATGTAACTGGCTGCTGTTTCACACTTTCTTGATTTATGAGTCTCCTTTTTGACGTTAATCAGCGAGTTCCTGGGGAAAACCCCAGGGCAAAACGCTCAGAAATGGATTCCTGCACGAAGCACTAGACGAGATGACAACTCCGCAGCAAACAACTCCGCAAATGAAAAAGAACGACATGATGCAATCTTCAGGAAAGTAAGAGGGTAAGTTTTAAAATCTGCTTTCATAAGAAGGAAGAAGTATAGATTAGCTGTATTTATATACTATATATGTTATACTATTTGTAAGGTAATGTTCGTGCCCAGAGAGCATATTTTTTTCTAAATGTTTATTGTTTTAGTTGTAGTTGGACACAATACCTTTATTTATTTATTTATTTTTATGTGGTGCTGAGGATCGAACCCAGGGCCTTGTATGTGCTAGGTGAGCTCTCTACCACTGAGCCACAACCTCAGCCCAAGAATATATTTTAGTGAATGTTAATGTTCACAGTATCCCAAATAGTCTTAAACTGAAGAGAATCACATCAGTATTTGTACTGCTGGTTCTAGTCAGTTGGTTATAGCCATAAGCCTGTTGTCCTGGCATTTCCATCTTGGCTTAGTGTGTAACCCTATTATAGTAGGGAGTATAACTATCACAGCTAATGGTCTCTGTTTAGTCCCTGATAATGAGGCCTTTGTGCTCTTAGTTTTGAAAAGGGTTTGTTGTCAGACAGCTGGGAACCCCAAATTTGACAGATATTATAGTCTAAACAACAGTGACAAGGAAGAACCTTTATTCTGTTTGCTGATATTTCAAATGTGATTCTTTTTTTTCCCCAGCATACTCAATAAGCTTACTCCTGAAAAGTTTGACAAGCTATGCCTTGAGCTCCTCAATGTGGGTGTAGAGTCTAAACTCATCCTTAAAGGGGTCATACTGCTGGTAAGTTTTAAACGTTGGAAACTTGGGAAGACAAAAATATTAACCCTAGATTGGTTTTTTGTTTGTTTTTGCCTTTAATCATATCTTAACCCTGAGGTCTGAGTTAGATGGACATGTGTTTCTGAATGCTGATAGTAATAAAAACAGAACGATTAGCTTTGTCATAAGATTTAAGAGTGAAGTTTAAATTGTTTATATTGTGTTCAAAGGGCTATCAGCAAGCTATTTGTTTTCCTTTTGTAGAAATGAATTGTATGATAGCAAAAGATTTTTAGTGCCTTTTTCCACACACACACACCCCAGTACCACCACCACCCCTTTGAACCTCTGGCCTCTTATGTGCTAGGCAAGTGCTCTACCACTGAGCTACATCCCCAGCCTTCCAGAGTCTTTCCCAACTTGGTGGTAGGGGAAGAGATGAGAATACATGAGGTCTTTTTAACAATAAAAGAAGCAAAGAGAAATAATCTGTCATGAGATTTAAGACTACCCCAAAAAAATGGTCATAAAAGGACTTGTTTGAAAAGCTGCCGGTTGATTTATTTTTATAAATGACTTCCTCTGTAGATTGTGGACAAAGCCCTAGAAGAGCCAAAGTATAGCTCACTGTATGCTCAGCTATGTCTGCGATTGGCAGAAGATGCACCAAACTTTGATGGCCCAGCAGCAGAGGGTCAGCCGGGACAGAAGCAAAGCACAGTATGTGGTGACTTTTATTTGCTTATTTTAAAATTGATTTGAAAAATAAAAAAAAATAAAATTGATTTGAAAGATGTCGTTAATAAAGCCTGTGCCTTTTATTTTCAGACATTCAGACGCCTCCTAATTTCCAAATTACAAGATGAATTTGAAAACCGAACCAGAAATGTTGATGGTAAGAATTTGTTTATATTTGAGGGCTGGGATGTAGCTCAATGTAGAGTGCTTCTTTAGCATAAGCAAGGGCCTGTGTTTGATCCCCTGCACCACACTAAAAAATTATATTTGATACAGTATATTTTCAACCTAATTCTAAGTGTTGGCTTTATTCTTTTCCCCCTTTAGTCTATGATAAGCGTGAAAATCCCCTCCTCCCTGAGGAGGAGGAACAGAGAGCCATTGCTAAGATCAAGATGTTGGGGAACATCAAATTCATTGGAGAACTTGGCAAGCTTGATCTTATTCATGAATCTATCCTTCATAAGTGCATCAAAACAGTAAGTATTACTGGGAATTTACACTTAAATTAAGATAATCAATGAGAGCATCTTTGGGAGGAATTGAGTCAATTACAATTGTTTTGTGCCATCTTAGAAAGTAGATTCAGTGGGGCTGGGGTTCAGCAGTGGAGCACTTGCCTAGCACGTGTGAGGCCCTGGGTTTGATTTTCAGCCCCACTTAAAAAAAGATGTTGTGTCCAGCTACAACTAAAAAACAAGTTAGTGGGTGGTTAGTGAAATATTTAGATGGCCAACAAAACTAAATGCTGTAGAACAATATTTAATATGAAAATATGCCGTGTGTTTTATAAAGTAAATGTTGAAGTGATTGCCCACATCAGAACTGCTTGTTAGAATAACTAAAATTTTGTCGACATGTGGCCTTTCATTCTTTTGGTAGCTTTTGGAAAAGAAGAAGAGAGTCCAACTCAAAGATATGGGAGAGGATTTGGAGTGCCTCTGTCAGATAATGAGGACAGTGGGACCTAGATTAGACCATGAACGAGCTAAGGTGTGTATGTTGCTGATGAAAGCAGTATATGTACTTTATTTTTTGACATTAAAGGGGGTTGCCATGGTCATTTACCTTGGTGATAGTTTAGGAGTCTTAAAAGCCTAAGACAGTACACATTTATTTTAGTTCTTTCAATTATGTATTTTTCTCTTTTATCAGTCCTTAATGGATCAATACTTTGCCCGAATGTGCTCCTTGATGTTAAGTAAGGAATTGCCAGCAAGGATTCGTTTCCTGCTGCAGGTAAAACTGGTTTGTTTGAATACGCTGTTAAAGCTGAGTTTTTCTGTTCAGGAATATAAAAATGAAATTTACACTTTTAAATTATAGGATACCGTAGAGTTGCGAGAACACCATTGGGTTCCTCGCAAGGCTTTTCTTGACAATGGACCAAAGACGATCAATCAAATCCGTCAAGATGCAGTAAAAGTAAGATGATATGTGTGTATTTAACCAAGTAGACTTGAAGTATTTTTATAGTAGCGTCAAGATGCAGTAAAAGTAAGATGATATGTGTGTATTTAACCAAGTAGACTTGAAGTATTTTTATAGTAGCACAGGGACACAAACCCTCCCCATCTTATTTGAGATTGTCAGTGGGAAGTTCTTACAGAAACATAGCAGTCTAACATTTTATAGGTTTTTGTTTTCCCCAATATTAATTTTAGTTTTCAGTAAAATAGTGTTCAAAAATGAAAGTACTTATTCACCTCATTTTCAAAGGATCTAGGAGTGTTTATCCCTGCTCCTATGGCTCAAGGGATGAGAAATGACTTCTTTCTGGAGGCACCGTTCATGCCACCCAGGATGAAAATGGATAGGGACCCACTTGGAGGACTTGCTGATATGTTTGGACAAATGCCAGGTAATTTTTGAACAGAACAGAAGTTTGGTTAAACTAAAAAATTAGTCTAAATTTTTTAATAGTAGAGTTTTAAGAGTTGCTCATGTATGTATTTTAAGGTAGTGGAATTGGTACCGGTCCAGGAGTTATCCAGGATAGATTTTCACCCACCATGGGACGTCATCGTTCAAATCAACTCTTCAATGGCCATGGGGGACACATCATGCCTCCCACACAATCACAGTTTGGAGAGATGGGAGGCAAGTTTATGAAAAGCCAGGTAAGAAGGCATTAGGAACAAGTGTTAATATTGCAATGTCAATTTATTTTGCTTCTTTATATAAAGATACAGCTATTTTAGGTGTCCTTTCTAAACTAAATTTACATCCTTGGCAGATATTTCAAATTGAGTGAAATACTTATTAAGATTAGTAAAGTCACATTAACTTTAATAGTTAGGCTAGATTTTTATTCTTCCCTGTTTCATCTTTTACTTTCTCTGGGCAAATTCAATTAAGCTTTCCCTATGGCTTGGCTCATCCCTTGGTACTTGATTACCATAATTTGTGGACCCCCTTTTTATCTAGACTTTCTTTCTCCCTTTCTGAAATAGGGGCTAAGCCAGCTCTACCATAACCAGAGTCAGGGACTCTTATCCCAGCTGCAAGGACAGTCGAAGGATATGCCACCTCGGTTTTCTAAGAAAGGACAGCTTAATGCAGATGAGGTACATTTGCCTATGTTACTTATATATGGTAGTTTGTCGATTCAGAAAATCTATTGCCCGATGATTATAAAAAGACGCGTTATTAAGAGGACTTATGCTGGAGTTCTTTTCTTTTTTCTCTCTTTTTCTGTCTTTCTTTTTCTTTCTTTGAATGTCCAGCGTCCTATGAGCGAAGATTATGAGATATGAGGGCAAGACTTTATTAGTTAGGGTGAGGAAAATGGTTGTCAGTATGTTGTTCCTGGTTTCCTTGTAAGCAGAGTGTTTTAGCAAGATGTTTTCTGAACTTCATTTAATTTGCTGGGTTTTTATTTTAATAATGCTAATCCTAGAAGAATTCCAATGGAAATGTAAGGTTTATGACAATATCTTATTCTTCCGTGGATCAGGTCTTCAATTTTCTTGCCAGGAATTAAATGTATTACATAACTTTTTTTAGTTTGTTTTTAAGAAACATTTCTGCCCTAGATTATATCATGTCTATAGAATTAATTTTAGGATATTAGAGTGTTACATTTAACGTTAGCCAACTATATATATTAACTTGGATGTCTGGTATGGTTTGTTTTTAATTCCAGATAAGCTTGAGGCCTGCTCAGTCGTTCTTAATGAATAAAAATCAAGTGCCAAAGCTTCAGCCCCAGATAACCATGATTCCTCCTAGTGCACAACCACCACGCACTCAAACACCACCTCTGGGACAGGTATAGGCCCCATAGTATGACATCATTCTTCCTTTTTAACTTCATGTTTTCTTCCACTAATGTCACATGTTCCTTTTATCTGTCATGTTGCTTATCTTTTAGACACCTCAGCTTGGTCTCAAAACTAATCCACCACTTATCCAGGAAAAGCCTGCCAAGACTAGCAAAAAGCCACCACCGTCAAAGGAAGAACTACTTAAACTAACTGTAAGCATCCAGTGGTTCTATAAATAATCTTTAGTTCTTGGGGTATATTTGGAATAGAGAAAACAAACAGTAATTGGATTGTATTCTTTTTAGGAAACTGTTGTAACAGAGTATTTGAACAGTGGAAATGCAAATGAGGCTGTTAATGGTGTGAGAGAAATGAGAGCTCCTAAACACTTTCTTCCTGAGATGTTAAGCAAAGTAATAATCCTGTCACTGGATAGAAGTGATGAAGATAAAGAAAAAGCAAGTTCTTTGATCAGTTTACTCAAACAGGAAGGGATAGCCACAAGTGACAACTTCATGCAGGTAGAATACTTTTCCTGATTGTGCAATAAAAACTCTCCACTCATTGAAAACTGTAACAAACTGACTGTTGTGTGTTCCTTCTAAGGCTTTCCTGAACGTATTGGACCAGTGCCCCAAACTGGAGGTTGACATCCCCTTGGTGAAATCATATTTAGCACAGTTTGCAGCTCGTGCCATCATTTCAGAGCTGGTGAGCATTTCAGAACTAGCTCAACCACTGGAGAGTGGCACCCATTTCCCACTCTTCTTACTTTGTCTTCAGCAATTAGCTAAATTACAAGATCGAGAATGGTTAACAGAACTTTTTCAACAAAGCAAGGTCAATATGCAGAAAATGCTCCCAGGTAAGAGAATGCTGGTTTGTTAACACTAAACCTAGAGGTTCTTGGTAACTTGAGTGGATTTATGTGGATCAGACAACTTTACCTTTCTAAGTAATAATAAACATTGCCCTGGATACATCTTAAGATCTTATTTTAAAGGGGGATTATCATATCTTTTTACTTGATCCATGTATTAAAAGTTCATTTTGCGGTTGTGGGGTTGTAGCTCAGTGGTAGAGCACTTTCTAAACAGGCCAGTTGGATAAAGCGAACTGCTGCTCAATGATGCAAATGATTTTATCTCTTCAGAAATTGATCAGAATAAGGACCGCATGTTGGAGATTTTGGAAGGAAAGGGACTGAGTTTCTTATTTCCACTTCTCAAATTGGAGAAGGAACTTTTGAAGCAAATAAAATTGGATCCATCCCCTCAAACCATATATAAATGGATTAAAGATAACATCTCTCCCAAACTTCATGTAGATAAAGGATTTGTGAACATCTTAATGACTAGGTAAGATGAGTGGCCTTCTATAAACAGTAAAATCCATGTTTTATTTGCTAGAGAATAAGTCTGCAAGGCAGGGAGCTAAAAGTTGTCTGTTTCTTGAGCCAGATAACTCATTTTGTGGTTCTAAAAAGGCTTCTTTTTGTCCAGCTTCTTACAGTACATTTCTAGTGAAGTAAGCCCACCTAGCGACGAAACAGATTCTTCCTCTGCTCCTTCCAAAGAACAGTTAGAGCAGGAAAAACAACTGCTTCTTTCTTTCAAGCCAGTGATGCAGAAATTCCTTCATGATCATGTGGATCTACAGGTCAGTGCCCTGTATGCTCTGCAGGTGCACTGCTACAACAGCAATTTCCCAAAAGGTGAGATGACAGGTGTTAAAGGAATTAGGAGTTCAGGGGTAGTGCATGATGAGATAGCCCACTAAGTGGAGATTTTGGTTTTGTTTTTTTTTTTAGGCATGTTACTCCGCTTCTTTGTTCACTTCTATGACATGGAAATTATTGAAGAAGAAGCTTTCCTGGCTTGGAAAGAAGATATAACCCAAGAGTTTCCAGGAAAAGGCAAGGCTTTGTTCCAGGTAAATTTTTTAATTTGGTTTGGGGTTTCTTTTTTTTTTTTTTTTTAATATTTATTTATTTAGTTCTCGGCAGACACAACATGGTTGTTTGTATGTGGTGCTGAGGATCGAACCCAGGCCGCACGCATGCCAGGCGAGCGCGCTACCGCTTGAGCCACATCCCCAGCCCTGGTTTGGGGTTTCTTGGTTTTTGTTTTTCCAGTTTCGTTGGTAGTATTTCAATGAGTAGTGTGCTAGCGCGCATGCGCTCGCTCCCTCCCTCTCACTCTTGTAGCCTCACAAAATACCTGTATTTTATTTGTTTATGTGATGCCAAGAATTGAACCCAGTGCCTCACATGTGCAAGGCAAATGCTCTACCAGCTGAGTTACAACCCCAGCCCCTAGTAGTTCTTTTTTAAACTAAAATACAGGCAAAAGATAGTCCTGAAAGTTTCTTAATCCATACATATCATTTTGTACTGTTCAAAGCTATTAAAAGTGGGCAGTTAGCGGCATGAAGTAAAGCTAGGAGGTGAAATTATGCTTAAATCCTAGTGGTTTATAAGATGTTGAATTAGAGGTGATTGACAAAACTTTTTGGTATTAAAAATACTTAAAAATTTTTGGTGATTGGAAGTTTATTTTTTTATTTATTCTGTAAGTAAAGAATTTAGTATAAAGGTTCTGGTTTAGTAGTTTTCCAAGGGACCAGGCTTTGGGAAACTTGTACAGCGTCTTACCTTACTCCTAATAAGGGTTACAGAGTAGCCTCACAGGGATCATCTTGACTAAAAAGATTTCCTGAAATGTAAGTGGACAAATGTCATACTAACCTTGAATTAAAACTTAAGGCTGATTTACACAGTACATTTGCAACTGTTTACAGTAATCAAAATGTGGTTTAAGACTTTTGCCCTTGGGTAAATGTTTGGTTTTGGTTATGTCTTGAACCTGCTGTTGAATAATAATTACAAATCTAATTTACAGGTGAATCAGTGGCTAACCTGGCTAGAAACTGCTGAAGAAGAGGAATCGGAGGAAGAAGCTGACTAAAGAACCAGCCAAAGCCTTAAATTGTGCAAAACATACTGTTGCTATGATGTAACTGCATTTGACCTAACCACTGCGAAATTCATTCCGCTGTAATGTTTTCACGATATTTAAAGCAGAAGCACGTCAGTTAGGATTTCCTTCTGCATAAGGTTTTTTTGTAGTGTAATGTCTTAATCATAGTCCACCATCAAATATTTTAGGAGTATCTTTAATGTTTAGATAGTATATTAGCAGCATGCAATAATTACATCATAAGTTCTCAAGCAGAGGCAGTCTATTGCAAGGACCTTCTTTGCTGCCAATTATCATAGGCTGTTTTAAGTTAGAAAACTGAATAGCAACACTGAATACTGTAGAAATGCACTTTGCTCAGTAATACTTGAGTTGTTGCAATATTTGATTATCCATTTGGTTGTTACAGAAAAATTCTTAACTGTAATTGATGGTTGTTGCCGTAATAGTATATTGCCTGTATTTCTACCTCTAGTAATGGGCTTTATGTGCTAGATTTTAATATCCTTGAGCCTGGGCAAGTGCACAAGTCTTTTTAAAAGAAACATGGTTTACTTGCACAAAACTGATCAGTTTTGAGAGATCGTTAATGCCCTTGAAGTGGTTTTTGTGGGTGTGAAACAAATGGTGAGAATTTGAATTGGTCCCTCTTATTATAGTATTGAAATTAAGTCTACTTAATTTATCAAGTCATGTTCATGCCCTGATTTTATATACTTGTATCTATCAATAAACATTGTGATACTTGATGTACTTTTATGTGACTTTCAGTAGCACCTGCAGCTTTGTGGGGAATTGTTAGCTTTTGAGGGTTAGAAGATGCATCTCAGTTTGAAGATTTAGGAACTTTTAAACTATTTTTTCATGATAGGACACAAAATGAGTAATTTCTCAGGTCAGTTTATTAGAATTATATTTATATAGAACTATCAACAGTTTCTGTAATCAAAGACCATAAGTCTCATGAATTTAGAAGAATGTTGCTATCTGTGCATAGCAACCAAAACTGGTATCTTCTCATCAGGCTGAAGTAGGTTGATAATCTGTTCTCAGGAAGATTTCACATCCCCTCTTGAAAAATCCATTGTCCCAGTAAAATTATCTGGCATCTTTATTCAACTAAATGTTCATCATGGGGGTTAAGATGTATTTTTCAGAAACTCCTTAATGATTTACCCATGCTCCCAAGCCTTGGAAGATTTTTCACAATCCTGGGCCTAATGTTAAAACTTGGGCAGGAACACTACTGCCACCTGAGAATAACAACCTGGTCTTGGTTTACAGAAACCTTCAAGGCAGGCAGTAGTACATCATGCTAATGGGCACTGTTGAAAGAGGCCCCACCTACTAGAAAGGGGTGATAAGTAAAGCCAATATTTTTGTGTTCCATTGAGATCGGAAAGGCTAACCTTTTGTGGGGATGGTCATCACTAAAATTCTAACAATTTATAGCTTTTGGTAGCTATCACAGCAAAAGTGGTAGGTGAACAACCTACTTTAGATTTCAGGAGACTTGAAGGGTATTCAGATAAAATTGTTATTCTTAGCCATCTGCTCAGTGCTACATGCCAAGGCTGAAAATTGATTTAACTCAGCAAAGGTAGCATGTGGTTAGGGGGCATGGGTTGGCCATTGGGTTCATTTTATAGCCATAATTAATCCTATTTGGCCAGGGACTAGCATATACAGAGACTTAGAAATCTTATTCCAAATTTCTGATGTTGTATTCACCTCCTTTTCTCCCAATCTCAAACCTCAATACCCTTTGTACCTCTACTCTCAAGGTCACCAGTAACTCAAATGTTCTGCAGTAGATTTTTGATCACCCACTCATTCCCACCACTACATCCCTTTTATAGCATAAATGCCCCACTATTGAAAACTGTGACAGCCTCTAACAAGGCTCAGGAGTTTACCAAATTCTTGATTGGGAAGAAAAAAAAAAAGGACAACTAAGTAGAAAGTAAGTTTACTGGAACCCAAGTAACCAAAAGGGAGCCTAGAGAACCAGGCTTAAATATGAATAGCAACTGAGGGAAGGAAGTTAGGCAGCCCAAGCCACAGAAATTGGGGCAGATTTTTAACTACCCATTAGTCCTTGCAGCTTCCCTTACAAGTATCTTAAAAGAATTCTCCTGGAGACAGAAGCCCCAGTGTCAGAATCCCAGGCAGAAGCTCACAGCTGCTAGTGGACTGAGTGTCGTGCCTCCACCTTTCACTACCTTGGCTTCCTGTAGCAGAGCCAGAATATGGCTTTTGGGGTCTCTGTTAAATAGGTGTTGACTTCCTCCAAGGCTTACAGTGTGGGAGAAAAACTTTGGAAGAAATTTGGGTGGATTAGAAAGAATGCCCATTCTCAGGCCCCTCTGTACTCCACTGCCTGATACCCCTGCTCTCACCTTTCTCCTGTCTCCGGAGAGGACCATCTCCTTTCCACTGTCCACCAGAAGAGCATTTTCCATCCACAGTTTTGAATGAGAGGACACAACTTGAAAATCTGTGGGAGGGGGCAGCAGGGGCCAGCTGTGAATCTCCGCTGTCCAATGAGGACAGGAGACCAGGATTTACAAATGTCCCCACTCACCTCACTGGCTTTATTCCAAGGAAAAGCAACCAAAGAGATGCCCAAGCATGGAGTGGATTGGTAGAAACAGAATACAGAGCTACATGGGCTACCTAGACCAAGACCCTGTCCTCCCCACCCCACATCTGGTTTAGGAGGATAGGCAGGAGCTCCATGACCCCTGAAGAGACCTGACTCCTGCGCCCTCTGCTTTGTAGCCTTGCAGGTGAGAGACCATGTGGTAGGTGAGATTCAAGGTTCTCCGTCCTATACATCCCAAAGGAAAGCAAGACCCAGACCTAGCGAACACAGTCGCCAAGAAAGGGGAGTGAGAATTTTGCTCTCAGCTTGGTTCCCCGTCAACTATGGAAGATGCCTGATGTGCCTGATGAGCAGTGAATCCTTAAAGGAGAATAAACTATTGTTTGAAGCCACCTAGTTTGGCACTCTGCAAAACTGCAGCCTTGGGGTATCAGTCGCCTGCCCCCACAGACTCACCTCCACGAGGGCACTATGGCCTCCAGCTGTTCCCCTCCCTCTCCCCTCAGACCTCTGGAGTTGTTTCACAGCTCAACTGAGTACAGAGGTGAAGGGAGAACTTTCACAAACTAGTGGAGGAAAGAAGAAAGGAATGTGGCAGTGATTAGAACTCTGTTGAGAATTCTTTGAAGAAACTTACTGCACTAGTAATCCACCTTGACAATGAAAAACTAGAAAATAAAGATAAACCAGAAGAAAAGATAAATTAACATTGTCCATAATTTGCGATGGAGTGACTTTTGTTAGTATCAGAGGAAGTTCCAGATTTTATGGGATTGGAGGGCTCTTTCTCTTTCTGTTACTAGAAATTAAATCAAGGAGTACTCTGCCACTGAGTTACGTCCTCAGGTGTTGAGGGCTACGAATCAAGTCAAGATGGCGCCTGGCATTTTGCCAGGAGGAGTTGTTTGTGAGGCAACGCCACTGAGCCATTAAGATGGTGGAGATTCCTTATCGGCTGATTGCTGTATCTGGATGATGCTAATTGAGTTAAGCTGTGTGTAATCAGTTAGGTATATATACCGCAGTTGTTCCATAATAAAGCAGTTCCCGTTTCAACCTTCAAGTTGCTTGTCACCTCCCAGTTATTTTGCCCAGCCGGACTGTGGCACTCAGGCCCTTTTATTTTTTAATTTTGAGATGGGTCTCACTAAGATACTGAGACTGGTCTTGAACTTGAGATCCTCCTGCCTCCACCTTCCAAGGCAGGGGGACTATAGTCATGTGCCACCATGCCCAATTTGAAGGGTTCTATCTAAGAAATTGAATCCAGAATTATATATACAAGATGAAGTATTGGGTCTTGGAAGAAGCCCAAGCAACTGCGGAACCCTGATGCATAAACTTTATAACTTTACAGAAAATACACTCGTGTGTGGAAAAAAAAATCCACAAGTCATAAAGGAAAATGTGCCTTTTAATGTTTGATTCGAAATGCTACAAAGGACAATCTAAGAAAAATATTTGCTATACACAAATTATAGGCTTGGCCAAAAAAAGCTCTTTAAAAAAAAATGCCCCCCTATTCCTACACACACAAAGTGAATTTTAGGGCTGGGGCTGGCTGTCACTCAGTTGTAGAGCACTTGCTTAGCATCCAAGAGGACCTGGTTCCATCACCAGCACTGGAAAAAAAAAAAAAAATCAGTGGGGAAAATGTTTCGAACCCTGACTATATTAAGATGTTGAAAACTCGGTCGTTGTCCCCAGTACCAATCCAATAACAAGGACACGGTTTTGAGAAAAAGGGAAAGGACAGTTTATTGCTTTGATAGCAAAGGAGAAACACAGGGGACTCCTGTCCCAAAGGCTGTGATTCTGCCCATCCGCAGAAAATAGGGCCTTTCATAGAGGTGATTCAGAGAAAATGAGATTAGGGAGGAAAGATCAGGAAGGAGAAGATGAGGGAAAAGAAGATCAGGGAGACGTTTAGGGAAAAGAAAAAAAAATGTAAGTTTCAAAGCCACAAGGGATATAGTCAAAGCATCAAGTGAACCCCTGTTACAATTACTCTCAGAAATGTCTTGAGATGTAGACAAATGTCAGTGGAAGACCTAGGATTTTAGGTTTTGGATAAGCCTGAATCTTTCTGTTTAAACAGCTCGTTGAAATTGGAGCTGGTTTCTAAGTGTGGTGAAAACAAAGCAAAACATGGCTCCTAGGTACTTCCCTAAGCTTCCTCTAGCTCCCACCAGCCTCTTGATCTGGAAACGCCCTACCTTTCCACACCCCTCCCCTGCTTGATGACATCACCTTCTTTAAGCCCAAGTGAAAAATGTGATGATGCCCTCTAGCAAGGACACATTTGTCAGGCTATAGATCCTTGCTACTCAAAGTCTAGGCTTTGATCTAGTACACTTGGAAGCTTGTTAGAAGTGCAAAGTAATAGCTGGTCTCCCTCCACAGCTACTGGATCAGAATCCCCAGGTGAACCAGTAGCCCATTAGAGTTTGATGAGTTCTGATCACAAGACAACCTAGGCCTGCCACAGTGGTCCACTTTATGCATTGAATGTAGCCTTGCAGCTTTGCCACTGCAAGTGATTTTTTTTTTTTTTTTTTTTTTTTTTTTTTAGTTCTCGGCGGACACAACATCTTTGTTGGTATGTGGTGCTGAGGATCGAACCCGGGCCGCACGCATGCCAGACGAGCGCGCTACTGCTTGAGCCACATCCCCAGCCCTGCAACTGATTTTTTAAATGGATGTCTTTCTTTCTCTCTCTCTTTCCCTGCTCCTCCCAAACCTCTTCCCCTCTGTAAGTAATCTCCAGGGAAATAGGATTACCTTTCTCCCCCATCCCAGGCAGAGTTATCTGTCCTTGAGTACACACCCACCATAGGAATGAAATTTCCAGACTTTGAGGATGGCACCAGAAGATCTCAGAAATGACTACCTTCCAAATTAACAAGTGAATTACAACTCCAACAGAGGACATGTGGAATATAGCTTTTGAGTCACCTCTTTAAAGGCCCCTGTTCCTGCTGATGAGGAGAATCACAGCCTCAGGGACAGGAGTCCCTGTGTTTCTCCTTTGCTAACAAAGCAGTAAACCTTCTTTTTCCTTTTTCTCAAAACTGTGTCCTCGTTATTGAATTGGCATCGGGGACAAGGACCAAGCTTTCAGCCACAGGCCCTCTTACTGACTGCCAAGGATTATCTTCCCAGCTAAGGTGACCCTATGTTCGGCTTCTACTTCAATTTAGAAGCAAATTCTCTACTCTTATATCTTCCTACCATCCAAAGTACTGACATGCCAAGTAGTGTACTGAGACATGACTTCCTTCTCTTTATGAGGATGACAGGTTCCAGCTCTTTCCAAAGACAAAACCTCCTTAGGCATGGACTCCATTCCCTAGAGCCAGATCACAGCAAAGCTTTTGCACCCTCACCACAGAGAACCAGAGCTCACTGGCCCCAGCACAACTGTCCTGTGGCCCACCCCCACCCCCCCAGCTCAGGGGACAACTGAGAACATCAAAGCAGCCTTGAAGAGGTTTTTTTTGTTTTTGTTTTTAAATATTTGTTTTAGCTGTAGTTGGACACTATAACCTTTATTTTATTTTTATGTGGTGCTGTGGCTCAAACCCAGTGCCTAACACATGCTAGGCAAGTGCTGAGCCACAACCCTAGCCCCTGAAGAGGGTGGGGGGTTGGGACAAGATCAGCTGTTTACAATGTGAGATTCCAGAAGTCCCTGGCTCTTCCTAGAGAACAAGAGGATGGAAACCTGTGTTCTGCAATTTCTGTGAACCACGAAAAAGGCTATGCAAGGCACTGCTAGAGAGTTCAGAAGAGGACCTCCAAGAGGATTGTGGGCTGCTGTGGCAGGGCTTTTATGTCTACTAGACCAGCCCCAGCCCTGGTCCCTCACACAATTGTTCATGGTCAAGGAGTATAGCAGGGCTCCAGTCTCCCACTTCCTTGGCCCTCAGACGCCCCTTCATACTGCCTTAGCTGCTACTCCAAGCTGGAAGCAGCAGGAGGTGAGATAAGCCAGGAGCATGTCTGAAGGTTCCAGCCGCCAGGACAATGGGCAGTGGTTAGGCAGGAAATGAAGTCTCCCCTTCTTTCCAGTTAAGGAAATGGAGCACCAGCTCCCATGGGAGAAATCAAAGCAGTATTGTTTCAAAGAACAAAACAGTTCAGAAGAGAACAAAGTTTTTGGCATTGACTCCTCTCTGGAGAGGATACTATCATATACACCACCCCACTTGGATGACTGCAGCCTGTTTGGCGGGGAATTAACAACCAATGTACATGTTCATTTATGAGAATTATGCTCAAGGGTAGTGATCTTTCAGTGTCTTTTAATACTCCATACCTTCACAACTGTCAAAATGAGAACAAAGTCTGGCCAGCAATGAGAGCCCTTTCTAAGTTGGGAAGCAGGAGAGTCTGACAGTGCATTTGCTCAGACGCCATATCTGTGAAGGGCCCTTGGACTCATGCCACGTGGTTGCCATTGACATGACTTCCAATTTTCTGGAAGGGTAGAAGAGAAGGATGGAGCTACCAGAGACTGAAGAGCCTAGAATCTAGTCCCTTTCCACAACTTCCACTTTTAGATACAAAGTTAAATTTTAGGAACAAAATAGACATTAGCATCTATTTCTTGCCAAGTCTTATGGCTTGGCCATTGGAAAATTGATGGAAAAAAAGCATAAACCCTGTCCTTGGGTTCACTGTGTGATGGGAATATATACACAGAACATTTTCTGGGGCCTGACATTGATCAAATTATATTGTTACATTGTTTGCATGTACGAATATGTAACAATAAATCCCTCCATTATGTACAACTATAGTGCACCATATAAAATGTGGAAATGGGGGCTGGGCCTGGGGCTCAGAGGTAAAGCTCTTGCCTGGTATGTGTGAGGCACTAGATTCAATCCTCAGCACCACATAAAAATAAAGACATGTTGTCCACCTACAACTACAAAATTTAAAGAAAAAAAAAAAACTGGAAATGTGACAGGGGGTTCACTTGATGCCTTGACTATAACTCTTGTGGCTTTGAAACTTAACATGTTTTTTTCTTTTCCCAATCTGTTTTCCCCTAAATTTCTCCTCCCTGGTCTTCTTTCCCTAAATTTCTCCTCCTTCATCTTTTTCCCCCTAACCTTCTCCTTCCTGATCTCCCCTTTGATCTTCTTTTCCCTGATATTCTTTTCCTAAACTTATTCTCCCTCATCTTCTTTTCTCTAATTTTCTCCTTCCTAATCTCGTTTTCTTTGAATTTCCTCTATAAAAGCCCCCTGTTTCTGCAGACGGACAGAATCACAGCCTTGGGGACAGGAATCCCCTGTGTTTCTCCTTTAGCAAAAGCAATAAGATGTCTTTTTCTTTTTTTCTTAAAACTGTGTCCTTGTTATTGGATTGGCATCAGGGACAGGGAACAAGCTTTCAGCAACAGAAAGAGAAAAAAATAATTTCCAAGGATAGTGTGAGGGCATGCAGGGCAGAGACACACTTTAGTTTTTATGGCAGTGCATGACGATAACCAATGTCAGATTATAATCCTGGGTTAAATCTCCAGGTAGGTTTAAATGCTTCCCTCAGAAGTGTCATATGTAGGAAGAAGAGAAATGAAATTGAGAAAGAGTACACAGCAATCCTTCAGCAGGAGTATAGGTATATTATTTTTACATTTTTACATTACATCACATATTCTGAACCCATTTATCATGGTAACATTTAAGAATGAATGAAGCCATATCTTTGACAATACTGAGTCTTCTGATTGAAATGCACCTTCCTCTCACCAACTGCACCTCACTCCCCATATCCAGTCAAAGGATGTAATTACCTTCTTAAATCAGTAGTGGGAAACAGTCTCTGTGATTTGTCACCAAAAGCTTCTGATTGCCAAAGGGCATAGCTTATCTGACTCTGGACCATTTTGTGATGGAGTAACTTCTGGGAGTAGGGTGTGCTGGAAAACACTCTGGAAACCACATTGGATTAGAGATCTGTTTGGAAGATAGAATGGACAAGAAGGTGAATTCAAATTAAGGTGACTTCTGGGAGAGACATCTGAAAACCCAGCCCCCTTATTCTGTATATTCACAAGTGTTCTTCACTAGTCAGCTGGGGGATCCATGAACAAATACAGATTTGCCTCCGGAGTAAAGCAAAAAAAAAAGCCAAAATTTAGACTTGAAATAGCGGACATTTTGTTTTCATATACTCAAAACAGAAATACCTCAAGTTACTAATGAAGTTGGGATAGAGACACACTATTTAAAATTCTCTTGAAAAATGCTGGAATGTTAAAAGATTGCTAACGACTTTATTTTTATTTGCTAATTTATTTGTACTAGGGATTGAACCCAGAACATTTTTGTCACTGAGCTACATCCTCCAATTTTTAAAAGTTTTGAGACAGAGCTGGACATGGTGATTCATGCCTGTAATCCCACTGGCTCTGGAGGCTGAGGTGGGAAGATGGTGAGTTCAAAACCAGTCTCAGCAAAAGCAAGGTGTTCAGCAACTCAATGAGAACTTGTCTCCAAATAAAATACAAAATAGGGCTGGGGAGGTGGCTCAGTGGTTGAGTGCCCCAGAGTCCAATCTCCAGTACCAGAGAATCTTGCTAAATTGTTAAGGATTTTGATAAATTGCTGAGGCTGGCCTCGAACTTGCAATCATCCTGCCTCAGTCTCCCAAATGCTGGGATCACAGGCATGTGTCACTATGCCTGACAATAACCTTTATTTATATAGATAGGCTGAAAGTGAAACATTTTGTCACACCAATGTGTTAGGGTGGCTGAAAGCTTTGGCAACCTTCCCACCACCAGAGTCTGATGCGAAGTGAGAGTATTTGAGGGAGGCTGAGCTGCTCATTCACTTGACCACACGTCATAAGGTACACTGAGATTTTGCATGTGGTTTGCCTTTGGCATTTGCCCTCTCCTGTGTTCCTATGCTGCATGAGAAGCATTACCAGCAAGCTGATCCAACACACCCAAAGCCAGAGCACCAGAAGCTACCTCTAGAAGGCTTTAGTAAGCAAAAGCTCTGAAATCCAGTTCATTGATCTTATTCTCTTTCAAAAGGTCTTTCTTGCCTCTGATGGCTACTTATACACTCAGGGATGAAAACAATTCATTAGTGGAATCTAAACAATGGACACCTTAAAAGCCCCAGCAAAAAAAATCATATTTCCTGAAGATTCTAACGAATTTTTCTCAAAAGGGAACTAGGAAGAATCGAGAATTTTTTAAAGGACGACCTTAAGAAAGAATAACTGGCATAGTCTCGGTTTGATCCAGACAAGTTGAGCAGGATAAACAAAGCCCTTCAGAACTGATTTGATCACATGGGCACTTTTTTATTGAGAATTTATATTGTGCTCATCAATTAATGTACCTTAAGTTGTAATCTTTTTTTTTTTAATAAGGGTCTTTATTTATTTACTTTATTTTTTAAAGAGAGAGTGAGAGAGGAGAGAGAGAGAGAATTTTTTAATATTTATTCTTTAGTTCTTGGCGGACACAACATCTTTGTTGGTATGTGGTGCTGAGGACCGAACCCGGGCCGCACGCATGCCAGGCGAGCGCGCTACCGATTGAGCCACATCCCCAGCCCCTTAAGTTGTAATCTTTACACCAATCCTATGAGTTAGGTATAGTGTTTTGCTATAATGAAATAGTTGTCTGCTAAGAACACCTGTTATAAAAATAGCAATTTCAGGGGGAAGGGGTTTAAAGTTTCAGAATAAAATGGTTTTGTTTTTATGCAGCATTCCTGGACTCCATCATCCCTGCTCCTTATTCTACACCGCCTTCTCTGCAGACATTGACCCACTAGAAGATGGAAGGCTGATCCGCGTGCATAGAGAGGCTGTGGTACCAGAGGATGGGCTGCTGAGTTCTAGGGGCAGCAGGAGTGGAGCCTGCCACTTCGTCAGAGGAGCACTTCCCACTTCTGGGTCATTCCTGTAAGTGGTCTGCCTCAAGCTGCAGCCCACAAGGAAGCAGTACCTGGAGAAACATCAGTCTCTTCTGGTGTGGGCAGGACGGTGAGGAACATTACTTACCTAGGGACAAGGGGGAGGGGTGGGGGGTGGAGGCGGATCTTCGGATACAGAAGAGTTTGTGCTCAAAACGCACCTCTGTAATCAAAACCTGGAAGAGGGGGTGAATCACTGGAGAAACCGCCATATACATTAGGTAGAGTCTTCCAAGGAGGCCCAACAATGTTCATTGAATTACTAAAGTGAGCCGGAAGTTCATTGAGCCTGAAGTGATGGGAGTTGTCAGTTGGGAAATGCTGGGTTTTTTTGTTGATGTTGTTAGGGGGGATTGAATTCAGGGGCACTCGACCACTGAGCCACATCTCCAGCCCTATTTTGTATTTTATTTAGAAACAGGGTCTTACCGAGTTGCTTAGTGCCTCGAAGTTGCTGAGGCTGGCTTTGAATTTTTTAAAAATATTTTTTAGTTTTCGGTGGACATAACATCTTTATTTTTTATGTGGTGCCGAGGATTGAACCCAGGGCCCGAGCAAGCCAGGCGAGCGCATTACCACTTGAGCCACCTCCCCAGCCCTGGCTTTGAATTTTTGATTCTCCTGGCTAAGAAACATCAGTCATCAGTCTCTGTAATCCCAGACCACTGGGATTACAGGTGTACGCTACTGGGCATGGCTGGGAAGTGCTTAATTTAGATGGATTCTTGTCATTTGGGGATTAATCCACCTCAGGTAGTATGGGCACATTGGAAAACACAGGCAGACAACAGAAGACCTGGATCCTAAATCTGAATGTCACTGGTACTAGCTGCACCACCTGCATGCACGTCACTGAAACTGAGGCTCTGCAGAGCACCCCCTGCCTGTAAGGCCCTCCCTGACTCACAGCTTGTCCTGAGAGCTGCATGAAGCCTCTTTGGTGCTACCATATCCCATGACATCAGCAGCCAGTCCCTCACACCAGGACGATTCCTCTTCATGAAGTTTGTGAGGACAAGATGAATTGAATGTACGATGAATTGAAATGCATTCTGCTCTCATGTACAACTAAGTAGAACAAATAAAACATTAAAAAAAAAAAAAAAACCAATGGTAGAATTTAAATACTGACTGTACCTAACTATACCACTTTTGAAGTCAGGATGTGTCCTGACAGCACTAAAACTCACCAGGGATTATCTCTGTAATTTCAATACCTTAAGTGTTTAATACTTGTGGACTATAGTAATTAAACTTTTTTTTAAACAAACAGTTACATAAAATATTATTATTATTGGTAATAGGGATTGAATCCAGGGTGCTTACCCACTGAGCCACATCCTCAGCCCTTTTTATCTTTTATTTTGAGATAGGGACTCACTAAGTTGCTGAGGGCCTCACTAAGTTGTTGAGGCTGGCTTTGAACGCACAATCCTCCTGAGCTGCTGGGATTACAGGCATGTGTTACCATGCCCAGCATAAAATATTATTATATTATAAAATATTATTCTTAAACTGTTAGTTACTGAATAACAAAAAAATTACAGAGACACAGTTTTCTCAAAAAAATCTGTAGAGAATTAGAGGAAACTACCTTTTGGTGTAATACAGGTTTCCCAAAATTATCTGTGTAATTTATTTATGTTAATTTTCATACACAAATGTTATCAAGCAAAAATTGCACACAAAGTTACACACAAAAGTTGGTAAAAGAATTTATTATGTGGCTTGGGAGGTCTTTGCATTCTAACAGAAAAGCATGTTTCCACACCTCATTTAACCTAACAAAGTATCTATTTGTGACTTTACTGGATGGCTGCAGCACTATACTATGAACACCTGACTTTTCACATGTACTTCGGTGCAATTATACAGTAGACGCCTCTTTTTCCAGGAAATAAAAATATTCTCATTCTAAACTCAAAAGGGAACAAAGACATTAAAAATGAACAATTTAAAGTTTCTGCACCACTTCATAAAAGACTGCAATAAAAATCAAAACAGTATGCTGCTTCACATACAAAGAAGAGACATCTGCCACAGTCCAGTCAAACCTTTGTAGGAATGATTTAGCATCTGGGTTTATGTTTACTGCACTTTCACATATGACAGGTGGAACTGTACCACGATGAAGAATACTCTCATTTGCACAAGAGGTTCAAATATTACGATGAAGAATACTCTCATTTGCACAAGAGGTTCAAATATTGGACTCCGGCACAGGAAATGTCTCTTGGGGCTTAGTAATATACAAATGGGTAGAAAAAAAATCGCCTTAAGAAAAATTTCACAATTGTTTGACCAAACATCTGAAACGTTTTTATCACAGCTTTCATATATTAAAAAAAAAAGTCTCCTCCAGAGATGAAGCTCCTTTATGAAACAACCTAGTCGCTATCATCTGACCCATGTTCTGAGCCTCGATCCGAGGCCTCGTTGTTGGATCCCTCTGGCTCGGATTCGTTGCCAGAGCCTTGCCCGGAACCCTCGTTGTCAGACCCTCGCTCCGACTCGCGCTCCGACTCGGCACTGGGAGAGGCCGCGCGGGAGTCGTCGTTCTCCGAGGCCGCCGAGGGGCTTCTCCCAGACTGCGCGGACTCGTTGTCAGACTGTTCAGAACCCGAAGGCCTTCTCTTTCTGGATGGCTGGTCGCTGTCGGAATCCTCATCTGACTGCTGTCTGCGGGGCCTGCGGGGACTGCCCGCCTCACTGCCAGACTTGTTGGGGTTCTCATCAGAGTCGCTCTCGGACGAGGCGCGTCTCTTTGGCCGTTCATCCTCGTCGGAGTCGCTGTTGCTGTTGCTGTTCCTGGGGTGTCTGCAGGAGAACAATGCAGGTTAGACACTGAAGCCTCTGGCCATCTCAGCTCAGCTCAGGCTCAGCTTAGGCTGTGATGATTGGAGAATGCGTTTTTACAAAATAAAGACACTTAAGGATGATTCTCACTGGCTCACGGCAGGCACTTTTTGTGAGAATTTTCCCAATTTCATACCCAAAGGAAAAGGAAGGGATTTGTTAATCTTATAAATAAATTAATAGCCACCAAGGTAAAACCAGGATCTCAATGGCTGTCAAGATTCTGAAGTCCCAAGGACTCCCTGTCCTATGTACCATCTGAACTACCAGACACCTAAAGAAGAGTGAAGTCACTGTTTTCTTCTGTCGTGGGATTTCTATCCTAGATCCCCTGAACCATGATGAGACTTTATTCAAGACAGGAAGCTGGACTAAGCAGGTCCTGCAGCTTATCTACCTTTGCTCCCAAGCTTCACCTCTCCCCCCATGGTCAGCTGATACACGAAAAGGAAAAGGAACTGGGAGTCTTGGCTTGGCTTCCTGGAATCACGCAGACAGCTGCTGGAGAGAAAGAAGGCGCACTTCTCCAGCATTGTCAGTCCTACACAGTTCAGTCTAGGAAGGTCAAACATATTATTCTCTTCAGAAACTAAGACATCCTACAGAGTAAAGAAAGGCTCTTTGCACCTAAATCTGAAAGAAGAAACCAGACACACATTATATAACCCAGGTCACTCTGAGAAAACATGAAGAATGACTGAAAAGGGGATAGTGTACACTCATTCTGTATATTAAAGTCCATAGGTCCTGGGGCTGGGGCTGGAGCCTAGTGGCAGAGCACTTTCCTAGCATGTGTGAGGCACTGGGTTTGATCCTCAAAATAAACACATAAAATAAAGGCATACTGTCCATCTACAATTATGGGGAAAAAAAGAGTCCATAGGTCCTCTATGATCTATTTCACTTCAATCCATTTGACTAAATACACAAACACATTTGATGATGGTCAGGATAAAGTTTAACTGACTCAAGTGCTTCAAATACACTTGGCCTTGATCTCAGGCATAGGCCTAGCAGCAGCTCAGCCTCATATTGGACAGACCTTTCTACCTTCACATTTTAACAGACTCATTCTTCGAAAACCACACATTTCATTCCACTGATCATGCATGTAGCAGACCAGGATGACACTGTGGGAGAATGGGCCAAGCAGTGCGTTAGGGAAAGCAATCCAAATTTGTTCAGCCAGTGTCTTCAGAGCAGCACTTCAAATCCTTACAGATGGATTTCTACACATTTCTACCCTATGAGGCTAGTCCCTCAGCAGTACCCTTATTCCCCTCAACATGTTAACGTCTCACTTTTGCCTCACGTTTAAGTCTCAACATCCTTTCTGTTACAAATAATATTTCTTAACAACTTCCATCATCAACTCCAGATTAGATATGGTCCCTAGAGCAATAAATTACTGCTTCATCAGGTGGGATGTGAGCTGAAGTCCTGTCTAAGCACCATAGGGTAAGCCCTCCAAGGACCAGAGGTGAATCACCACTGCCCTCAGCAAGGGAGGAAACAAATAACCATGAAGCTCCCCATCTGCACACGGCCAGGACCAGGCTGCTACTACAGTCAGTCAGTCAGTGACAGAGCAGCAAAATTAAAGTTCATTTAGGAGGATGTTACCTAGGAAGTAACAGCTAATATCCAGGAAGAAGTAAGATTTCAAGGATTTGTTCTATGAGGGAGAAACATGTAAAAGGATAAATTGACAGGGTTGGAATAAGAGGTCAGCTAAGGTTTCTTCATGTTGTAAGATTCTAAGAAGCTGGAGAGAAAAGACATTTTGGCACAATGACCACTCCTAGTTATCTGTTTCCCCCAATTTTTCAAAAGTCTCTTTTCCCTCATATTAAAAAAAGAAAAAGAAAAGTGTATTTTCCCTAATCCAGACAGGGTATTTAACAACCACTTTTGGTTTTACCACATCAGTAGGAGACTTTACAAGGAAAATATTCTTACCCCTCATCAGCAATTTTTAGCTTATCCTCATCTGAAGAATCATCGCTTGATGATATTATGGCTTTAGATTTTATTTTCCCCTTCATTGAAGGAGGCAGACGTTCTGGCTTGGGCTAAAGAAAGAATGTCAAACATAATAAATAAATTAGTCAAGACTCTTACATTAATTAGGACATCTTATATTAAATTAGGTTTGCATAATAATGATATAATCACAAAGCCACCAATAAACTTAAAAAAAAAAATCTGTACTTGAAGAAGCTGCAAGGAGAGAATAATTCCAATGTGCTATGATTTTCTGTTTTATCGGGGGTGGGAATTAAAAAGAAAAAAAAAAAAAAAACAAGGAAAAAAGAGGATTATGAACTTACAGTCTTCTTCTTCTCTGCTCTTGGTGGACGGCGCTTCTTTGGTCTGGGCCCATTTTCTGTTTCATCATCATCTGAGCCCTCTTCTCCCTTCGGAGGTCTTAAAACAGTGAACACCAAGAGTTTGTCAAGAGGCAGTCATGCCTGTGAAGTCTACGACTACTTGATTATCAAGTATTACCCCCTGCATGTGTGCTGACTTCAGCCATACTGCACACTTAAAGGCAGAGTCGACAATTTACTCTTGGTGCACCTGTCTCAGTCTGCAAAATCATATTTATGCAATGTTTGGGACTTAGTCACCGCTGAGCTCCCCCCTCATCAATCTACATTTGAATCCTGCCCTTGGTAGAGTGATTGAGAATGGGAGAAAACATCCAGTGTCCAGAGCTCCACATCTTTCCCCTCCTTTTCCTTCCCAACTACTGACTCCAGGCCTGCTACTAATGTCCTTATCATAGCTCTAATTAACCCAGGTCAGTGTCTCAATGAATTCACCAGGTTCTTGCCCATGTGTAATCAGCTAAGGGCCAGGAAGGGCAGGTTTAGGTAATATAACTGAATGAAGGTTTCCGGATAGGAAAGTGCCATGAGAAAGGAACAGTACTGCTCAGCAGGCACCCTTGATCTTACAGCAAATGACACTGGGTGGTTTAAAGGGCACTTTCATACACGTTCACATTTTAGGCGCTGAGCAAAATCATGAGGTGGTCATCACTGCTACCGTTTTACAGAGAGAAACCTGAGATTCAGTTGACTTGCCAAGATTGATATGAACGAGTGTAAATATAATCCACATCTTCTCCTTCTACATCACATACATTTTCAAATAAGTATTCTAATTTTAAAGTCACAAAACAAGTGATGATTAATTTGTAGCTCTCAGAAAGATGGAATGGAAATTAAGCACCCGGGGGATTCTGAAATGGGGTCTGTCTTAGGATTAAAGTTGAGAGTGGGGGCACAAAAGTTTCACTGTTAGGGAAGATTAAGTGGTTCATAAATTCTCCACATACTCAGAAGATGAAGGGTCTTTTGCCACTTTTGTAAGGCTATTTAAAACACTAAGGATGATAGTACCTTCTCCTCTTTTTCTTTTTTCTCTCACCACCCTCTTCCTCTTCTCCTTCTTGTTCACTACCACTGCCCTTTCTTCTCTTCTTCTTTTTGGATATAGGTAGGTCATCATCAGTATCATCATTGACAAATTCATCAAACTCTCCTCCTTTCTTAGAACGCTAAAATCCAAACAAGAAGACAATCAGTTTTTTTCAGGCTGGTGTAGTGGGGGCTACAGGTTAGGAAGAGGCCATACAATATTGTTTATAGTCATTTGGCAAATGAAAGATCTCTTACTAAGCTACATGAAAGAGGCTTGGCTAGGCCCTTGTTTGAAAGACTCCTAATGGAAGAATGTTTCAACTGTTAAAAAGTTGCAAAAGTCATCAACTCAAGAGGTTACTACAAGGTAAAAGGCATTTAGCTAACTATGGAATGCATTTCTAAATATGAATATTCAACTTAAGATGAAATTATGTCCTTGATATATGCACTGTAAGTTAAAAATGCATTGAATACATCTAACCCACTGAACATCACTGCTTAGCAACACAGCATGCTGTCACCTTGATTGTTTACCCTTATCATCACTCAACTGACTGGGAGTTGTTTCACTACTGCTGCCCTGCATCTCGATAGAGTATTGTACTGCGTATCCCTATCCAGGAAAAAGATTAAAATTCAAAATTCAAAGTACAGTCTCTATTGAATGCTATCATTTTTACATCACTATGAATTCAAAATTGTGAGCTGAATGGTTGTTAAGTTAGGAACCAACGTGGCTGAATGGTAGAGCATTGGCCTAGCGTGTGTGTGGCCCTGGGTTCAACCCCCAAGCACCACCAAAAAAAAAAAAAAAAAAGGGGCAGGGGGACAAGTCTATACTAAATGCCATTTAGATAATTCTGTACTGGAAGACTCTTAATGATGGAGAAAGTTAAAGCTAAGAACCAAGCAGAGAGTAAATTTAACCAATTGTCTTCATTTCTAAAAGCCAAAAGACAGAGATGATGTCATTAGTAATGGCAGGAATACTGTCTTACCCGTCCACCACCTCCACCTCTTTTCTTCTCTTTTGTTGCTTCAGTCTCACCAGTAAACATAAGAATATTTTTGGTCTTCTCCACATACTGGGC
Organism: Urocitellus parryii; assembly: GCF_045843805.1. Taxonomy (NCBI): domain Eukaryota; kingdom Metazoa; phylum Chordata; class Mammalia; order Rodentia; family Sciuridae; genus Urocitellus; species Urocitellus parryii. Next base: position 52,679,883 of record NC_135534.1, read on the forward strand.
CCGCTGTTCTAAAAGCTTTTTTTGCTCTTCCTTTTCTCTGAGACGTTTCTCTTCCTAAGGAAAAAAAAAAAAAAAAAAATTAGGGAGAAAAAAAAAAAAACCCAAAATGTTCTTAAGATGAAAAAGCTCATGCATTATTATAATCCTAAACAGAGGACTTTTTTTTTTCTTTAAACAAAGCACATATATGCACACAATGTTTTAATACTAGCATAAATGAACAATAGATACCTGTTCTTTAAGAAGTTTCTGCCTTAGTAGCTCCTTTTCTTGCTCTTGCTTGGCCCGCAACTCCCGTTCCTCTTCATCCTGTTTGCGTGCCCGGGCCACGTGGTACTGGGCCTGGCTCAGTAAATCAGAGCATTGCCTACAACGTTCAGATTTAGAGAAACATGAACACACTATAGATTATTTAAAACTTCGAGCATTTGTTTTCCTTACATGCATTTTAAAAATTTGAAGCAGAAGGATTGGCTGATACCTATATGAAGTTGCACAGCTAAAAAGATTTCCAACATTGACTTCACATATGACTCAAAAGATAGGAATCATATCTTGATTCTAGTGACAGAGCTAACTCTAGTGAAATAGCATTTTTTCTCCAGAACCCAAGTACTTGTACTAAATCAATTTTGCTTAATTTCCTGAAAGGAAAAAGCCTTAGCACAGGTTTGGGCATCCCCATGAAGAGTGCAAAAAGACTGACTTTTGGGAGGATGCGAACCCTGTTCACTACTGTGACAATCTCTCAGTCCACACCAATATTACTAAAATGGGTGACCACTTGATGCCTTCCATATACAGTAACATTACCTGGCTTCTGTAGCAGCGAGGGCCAAATCGAATCTCATTTTATCTCCCACTTTACTTAAGTAACTGAAGTATCTAAATGAAGTGAGAAAATAATTTGCTTTAAAAAAAGATTCTAATGAAACAAGACCCTCTATATTTCTATAAAACAGTCTGAGAAAAGGTTTATGTATTTCCCAACTTATATGAATTATTTAATGCATAAAAAGCCTATCATTTCAATAGGAAAATATACACATTTCTCATTTTTTAAAAAAGCTCATCAATATGCCATTCAGTATGTTTAATAAAACATAAGTTTATCCAAAAAAAATCAAAGATATATTTAATATTATCAGAAAATCCAGAATTACCCCCAAAACCATGCAATGAATGTTTGATACACTCTACATTTACTAAATATGTCATATGGAGATAAGAGTACTTAGGCCATGAAAGCACCTATACTTTATCAGATACCAAAACAAAAAAAGAATGTATACACAATTGGGATAAAACCTGAAGGAATGTCAATATTTAACTTCATCACTAACTGAATTAATAAATAAATAATACAAGGTTAAACAAAGTTTTAGATGAGATGAATAAATCTATTAAACAATATTTAAGAGATAAGATCTTAATTCAATCTTAACAAAAATCAACATTATCCTAAAAAGACACACTATTGTAAAAAATAAAAAACAATGTAAGTGCACTTTAAAAATTTCGCATTTAAAATGCTAGATCACATTATTGTCAGATTAATGAGCAATCTAGGGCAAGCGTACAAAGCTAGCCCCCAGCTACATGATGGCAGGATAAGGGCTACAGTTTGGTGCCCCCTGGTGGTAAGTATCTGCTTTGGTTTAAATATTGGCAGAATGATTCTAATGGAGTTACTTACTTATTTATTTTTGGTACTGGTGATTGAACTCAGGGGCACTCAACCACTGAGCCACTTCCCAAGCCCTATTTTTAAATTTTATTTAGAGACAGGGTCTCACTGAGTTGCTCAGCCTTGTTGCTGAGGCTAGCTTTGAACTCGTGACCTCCTGCCTCAGCCTTCTGAGCAGCTAGGATTACAGGCTTACGTCACTGCACCCAGCTTTGGAGTTGTTATTATTTTTTTGTGGTGCTGGGGATTGAACCCAGGGCCTTATGCATGCTAGGCAAGCACTCTACCAACTGAGGTATACCCCAGCCCTGGAGTTATTTTTTGAAGAAAGTGATTTTCAGCATTTTTTTGAGACAAACAGTTGTGTGTGTGTGTGTGTATATGTGGTACCAGCAATAAAACCCAGGGCCTCACACAGTGTTCTACCACTGAGTCACATCCCCAGCTTTTGTTTATTTTTATTTTGATACAGATTCTCAATAAATTGTCCAGGATGACTCAAAATTGCAATCCTCCTACCTGGGTCTCTGAGTAGCTGCAAATATAGGTATGTGCCACTGAACCTTATAAGACAAACAGTTTTAAAGTGACAAATCATTTCAAAAGTGGATTCTATAAAATCTCTTACCTATGTGCAAGCTCCAGTTCTTTCACAGCATTGAGTACTTCCTTCAGATTACTTTTTTCATCTTTCAGGACAGAGGTAGCTAATCTTTGCAATACCAACGCCACATTAAACATAAGAACTGTATCACTGGGTGCTACATGTCTAGCCTGTAAACAAAAAGAAAGCAGATTATCTCATATGATCTAATGACATGAAGAGTTTTAATCAAATAAGTGTGCTAGTACATTTACACACACAAACACACACATAAAATGCAATACAGCATAGGAATGGACAAGAGTAAGAGTGAATTCTCCCTATTACCTTCAGTAGAGTCTGTTTGCATTCCTGTAACTTGCCACATTTGAAGAGGGCCCGGGCCAAATAGAGCACAACTTCAGTATTTTGATGTTTATAAAACTTTCTAAGGCAGTTTTCATACTAAAAAAGAAAGAAAGAAAAGAAAAAGTTAATTAAAAATACAACAGAGTAAGTGATATTTTCATTTTGTAGCAAAATTTTAAGCCATTTTAAAGCTCTGTGAAAATGTATTCTTCTCTGGTTAATTTTAGAGAATAATTTGAGAATTTTTTTTTTTTTTTTTACATTCATCAGGAAACATTTTCACAACATAAAAATCTGATCACAGAAACATAAATCTATTAACTTCCTTCTTTCCCTCCTCCCTTTCGCTTCTTCTCTCCTCTTCCTTCCTTTTCTCTTCTTTTTTTTTTCTCCCAATGTTAGGGACAGAATTCAGGGCCTCACATATGCTAAGGAAGCACTCTACCACTAAACCACATCCCTAGCCCTGGAAACTCTTTTTCATATGCTTAGCAATACTACCTACAATCTATTTATTGGCCACTTAATAGAAGTTATATACCTGGATCCTTTCAGTTATAGTCTCTAGCGCCTTTATTTAGATTTGTGGAACCTACCAGAAAGGAGCATAAGGAGTCTTACAGTTCTGTTTGTTAATTTGTTGGTAAAACCAATATAACAATACCAGTGTTCACTGTGACATGAACATGGCTCTTTTTGACCATGGAATATATCTTGTCAAAGGTAAATGACAAGATGATTTCAAGGAAAATGGTTAGTTCCCCCCCAACTCTCCCTAGTGATTTATTTGTGTTTATAAAGGGAAATATTATCATTTTGAGATAGGAAGTCTTAAGAAGTCTTAAAAAAACCTCTGAGATTACCATATGCAATCTGGGTTCTGTTACTCTGTAGTAGTGTCTAGAAAAATTGTATCTAGAAAAAAAGGTAAACCACTTCCCAAAGCCTATACTTATACTAGTTTATTCTGCCTTTTATAAGAAGCTTGTTCTTTCTGATCATAAATTATGAGCATAAGAGTCTTTTTACTTTTTAATGTTATAGATGCTGAGTACAACTTTTATTTCAAGTTCAAGCACTCAACAAATATGATATGCATAAAAAATTCTACAGGCATGACACTCTATCCCCATAATTTTTTCTTTTTTAAAAGAAGCTATCTAAGATAAGTATAGTCCCTGTAATCCCAGCTACTCAGGAGGCTTAACTAGGAGGATCACTTGCCCGAGCCCAGAAATTTAAGATTATCTTGGGCAACACAGAGACCCCCATCTCAAAATACACATATAAGTAAATGAATAAATAAAGTAGGTCATTTAACCTTTTTGAAACTCAGTTCAGTTCAACAACTGAACAAATATTAAATCTACTTTTCCTGGATACGTAAAGAGTATTCTAGGAATGTTAGTGCCAAATACTGGATCCTTACAAAATTCTATGTGGTTAAGGTACAATTATCTCCCTTTCATAGATAGGAAAACCAGGTCAAAGAAAATGTTCTTTGCCCAAGGCATGTAATTAGTGGCGGAACCAGGACTCACATCTATCAGGACATCAAAGTTTGTCCTTATCATTATATAATTATAAACCTCTGAACAAAGTAGAGAATTCATGCAGCTCCACAAGAGGGCCAGAATGGTTAAGGAATTCTGTTTATCAATGAATGTGACATGAAGATATATTGAAAGATAAGACATTACCATCTGAACAGCACTGATATACTGCTTTTGCTCCACATAGATGTGTGCTAAGTTCAACCACACATCACTGATATCTGCTGTTGCTTCTCTTACTTGGGCAAATACATCACGAGCTTCACGGAAATATCCTTTGTGGGCCAAAACAGCTCCTAAAGTTATAAAAAGGCTCACATTCAAAAATTTTCTAACCATAGCCAGAAAAACAACTAAAAGCGCAATTTAATTTATTTATTTATATATATTTTTGGTACTGTGGATTGAATCAGGGGTACTCGACCACTGAGCCACATCCCCAGCCCCCTTTTTTGTATTTTTTATTTAGAGACAGGGTCTCACCGAGTTGCTTAGTGCTTTGCCATTGCTGAGGCTGGCTAAAAGCACAATTTTAAAACAACTACATAGTTAGAGAGAAAAACCTGATTTACAAACATGCCTCCAAAAGCATTCACTTCACAAATCATTATGGATACCCAAGTCTTTTAATTACCTATGCCATTAGCAGCATACAGATTCTTTGCATCATTTCTAAGAACTTGTTTATAGATGGCCAGAGCACGATCTTGATGACGCTTTTCCTGAAAGAAGAATCAAGCATTATTAAAAAAATTTAACCAACATGCAGAATCTCAGTTTTGCTTAAAAAGATAAAACAGATTACCTTTTCTCGGTCTCGGGTGGGCTGATGCAAAGTTTGGAGCCACACATTGCCAAGGGCTAGCATAGAGTAAGTGTCACTCTGTGTGGAGGGCTGTTTTAATATCCTCTCAAATTTCTTCTGGCCTGGACCCCATTCTTGTTTTGCCAAATGAAGATTACCAATCAAAGACCAAGCATCTGGATGATCCTGAAACACACATGTATAAAGAAACAAAATTGGTAACTTAATGAGCAAGATCAACCATCTTTCCATGATAGCTAACAAATGATGTGTTATAACTTTCAAATAGAGTTGAGACTCGTTAGTGAGTTGCAAAATTAGCTTAATGTATAGTTATCAGTATATAAAGTGTAACAGAAAGGAATACAGTAAAATATCACTATACTGCCCATTGGTGAGGGCAAATGATGATTTGCAAAACTTTCAGTTGTTTGTATACACATACATTACATGTGTACTAGACAGTAATGTGAAATCTATTTCTGATTGGCTACAACCAAAATTAAATTAAACCAAAAAAATTTAAATTTTTTAATAACGCTTGTTTCTTCTTACAGCAAAAGCGTCATCAAGATCGTGCTCTGGCCATCTACAAACAAATTCTCAGAAATAATGCAAAGAATCTGTATGCTGCTAATGGCATAGGTAATTAATTTAGACGACCTCTAAAGTTCCATTTAAAATGCTAAGATACTATAAACTTTTCTCATACAGTGCAACTAAATCCTTATATGTGAAGAAAGTAGAGAGGATAAAAGACACCTGAGCTATGTCATATGTTGATGTATAGGTGAAAGGATAGAATGGGGAAATAGAAGGAACAAGAAGGGACATAGAAGAGATCTATATAAATAACGTAGTCCCCCTTATTACATGATTAATCATGCAACCTACTATACTCTTCGATATCTTATATAAGTGGAAAGAAAAAAAACAACACCAAAAAAAAAAAAATAAGCAAAACAAAACAAAACAAAACAAACCCAGAAGGATGCCAAGATTATTAGAAACACGAGTCATTAAAAGGAAAAACAGAGCTAGGCATAGTAGCACATGCTTGTAATTCCAGCTATTTGGGAGGCTGAAACAGGAGGATTGCAAGTTTGAAGTCAGCCTGGGTGATTTAGTAAGATTCTGTCTCAAAAGCAAAAAATAAGAAGAGCTGAGAAAGTAGCTCGGTAGTAGAATGCTTGCCTAGCATGCACAAGGTCCTAAGTTCAATCCCTAGTACAGAGAAGAAAGAGAGGAGAGAAAGGAAGGGAGGGAGGGACAGAGGGAAAGAGAGAAATAAAGAAAAGCAGGGTATAAAGTGAAAATAATTATTTCTCAAGAGTCAGTATTACTAACCTGATTAATCTGAAGAGCTTCCTTAAACCAATCTGAAGCCTCATAAAAGTTTCCTTTATCTCTGGCCATGGCTCCTAGACGCAAATAGCCTGAAAAAATACATTCAAAAGTTTTTATGTTCAAAATATTAGCCATAAATGATCATAACTTTAAAGTCATACTTTTGAGAAAATTGTGTTTGTTAATACATCCATATAAGGAACAGAAAGTCTCATAGGTGAAGAAACATCAAACATCAACCTATTGAGTTATAATTTTGGAATCAAGTCTCATGCTTGAAATCTAAGATTCATCTCTTCCAGTTCATTCCAAAAGCTAGCTCCCTGCTGCAAGTCCTTACCTCAAGCCAAGTTATTTTAAAAGTTCTGTTTCCAATTTCTCTTCAATGTATACTACTACCAGTTATTTTTTCTTAAAAAAAAGTAACTGGTATGAAAAGTAGTGAATGAAAAGTAGTCATATGAAAAGTAGTGAATAGCTACTAGAGACCATCAGTTAGAAGGCCTGAGTTCTGACCTTGGTTCTTCCACTTAAAAAAAATATAGTTCCATACAAATTTAAGTTGTTTTCTCTGGAAAATTTCTCCTCAAGAAACCAATAATTTGCCAGGTGCAGTGGTGGCACATGCCTGTGATCCCAGTAGCTCAGGAGGCTCAGGCAGAAAGATTGTGAGTTCAAAGCCAGCCTCAGCAATTTAGCAAGGCCGTAAGCAATTCAGTGAGAGCCTGTCTCTAATAAAATATTAAAAAAAGGCTAGAGATGTGGCTCAGTGGTTAAGTGTCCCTGGGCTCAATCCCTAGTATCAAAAAACAAAACAAAAAAACAATAATGGCTATTACCTATCAAATCAATTTAAATTCAATCTGTTATTCAACTAAAATATTATTTATTCTTGAGCTGGGGATACAGCTTAGTTGGTAGAGTGCTTGCCTCACATGCACAAGGCCCTAGGTTGGATCCCCAGCACCACATACACATATACACTTACATATAAAAAGAAAAGAAGGGCTGGGTTATGGCTCAGCAATAGCGCACTTGCTTGGCATGCGTGAGGCACTGGGTTCGATTCTCAGCACCACGTATAAATTAAAATAAATAAAGGTTTATCAAGAACTTAAAAAATTTTGTTTCATGGACTGGAGTTGTGGCTCAGTGGTATAGTGCTTGTCCCGTATGTGTGAGGCCCTGAGTTCAATCCTGAGCACCACATATAAATAAATAAAAGATCCATTGATGCCTAAAAAAATATTTTTTTAAAATCTTATTTATTCTAAATCACTTTTGCATCCATGATGGCAAGACAGATGCAAAAAAAAAAAAAAAAAAAAAAAAGATCTGACTAGAATCAAAACATGTTTTAGGTACTTTTAAATAAAGTACGGAAGTCCCCATTATCCTTGAAGGATTCATTCCAAGTCCCCCAATAAATGCTAGAAACTGTAGATAGTAATGAACACTATAATTATGGGTTTTTTCTGATATATATAGAGAATTTATCTGATAAAGTTTAACTTATAAATTAAGATAGTAAGCCAGGCGCGGTGGTGCATGCCTGTAATCCCAGCAGCACAGGAGGCAGAGACAGGAGGATTACAAGTTCAAAGCCAGCCTCAGCAATGGCAAGGCACTTAGCAACTCAGTGAGACCCTGTGTCTAAATAAAATATAAACATAGGGCTGGGAATGTGGCTCAGTGGTTAAGTGCCTCTGAGTTCAATCCCCAGTACCAAAAAAAAAAAAAAAAAAAAATTAGTAAAAGATAAAACAATAGAACAATTACAACAATATACTGTAATGAAAGTTACATGAATATGATCTTTCTCTAAAAATCTCTTATTGTACTATATAGATCTTAGTAACCTCAGCATATAATTTATTCATTTTTCTTCCTTATTAACTGATATGGCTACTAAGTTACTAACAGATGGGTAATATATACAGCATTGATACACTGGACAAAGGGATGATTCATATCCTGGGCTAGATGGAGTAGGATAGGACAAGATTTCATCACACTACTTAGAATGGTGTACAATTTAGAACTTATAAACTGTTTAATTCTGGAATTTTCTGTGTAACACTTTGGGACAACAGTTGAACTGTGGGCAAATAAAACTGAGAGTGAAACTATGGATAAGGAGGGACTACTATATGTTATTGTAAATTATTTTTTAATTATAAACTTTGAATATTTTACAATGTCTAAGTTGTAAAAACTCAAAGTAGGACATTTGAGTAATAATTGTTTCAAGGAAAACCACTTCTCTTACTCTTATAAACACGTAAAAATGTTGATATGAAATCAAAGGATAGTTACAAAAGTAAATCCACTATCAAAATATGCCAAGGAGTTACTAAAAGCTTAACAAAGGTAGCAGACCCACTGAACATAGCCTCATTGAATATAGTTCAAGTAAATTTTGTTGTTTCTTTTGTTTTCTAGGATAAATGTAAGTGAAGCTGTCCTTTTTTTTTTTTTAAGGCCACAGATCTGCCCTGAACAAAAAGGGACACCAGAACCTTCAAAATATACGATTGTTTCTAAGACTTTTTTCCCCAACTAAGTTTTTGCTGCTATTGTGGGAATTTTATTACATAAGCAAATTTAAAATTCTTACAGTCAACATAATTAGGATGCTCTCGTAAGATGTTTTTATATAGTTTTTCTGCTTCATGGAATTCACACATTGCCTCATACAGCCTGGCTAAATTGTATGATGTGGTAACAGAAATGGCATTATAATAATGTTCATCATGCTCAGCTTCTGCCTTTGCACGATCCAATGATGCCAAAAAATATTTCTGTGAGGAAGAAAAATTACATTGTTAAAAGATTTGATACATCTATAAAATATGCATTCAACTTGATCAAGTATAAAAGAAGGGAAGATTTCAATTTTCCTACCTTTGCCTCCCCTAGGTTTCCAAGTCTAAAATGGAGGGCACCAACGTTATTTAGAATCTCAGGGGGAACATCAGCCTGCACTTTCTCTTGAAGGATTCGTGTTGCTGTTCCATAGGCTGAAAGGGCACCCTGTATTTTTGCAGTGGACAAAATACGGTATGTGTGCAAATCAAAAAGAAATAGTACACCATGTTTACAAAAAACACATATAGAAGATGAAAAGCATGACTACAATACCTGTATATCAGTCTGTTCCAAGATTTGTGCCAATTCAATCCAAGCTTCAACATCATCGGGATATTGTTCTGTGACCTTCTTCAAATGGCCCTGGGATAAAGAGAGCATCATATAAGTGCTGTAAAAGTAATAAATGGTGGCTAACTTAGCTAACTTAAAGTCAACTGCTTTTTTATCTAAAGCAGAACAAGCTCATTTAACAAAACTGCTTCTACTGTAGCTCTACTAGCAAAAACAATAAATGAGCCAGGCATAGTGGTGCACACCTATAATCCCAGTGGTTCAGGAGACTGAGGAAGGAGGACTGAAAGTTCAAAGCCAGCCTCATCAACTTAGCAAAGCCCTAAGCAAGACCCTTTCTCTAAGTAAAATATAAAAAAGGGCTGGGGATGTGACTCAGTGCCACTGGGTTCAATCCCTGATACCAAATAAAACAAAACAAAACAAGAAATAAGGACTTTGTCAAGGTTTTTATAAATTTACCTTGGCAATATCTCGTTTTTCTTGATCTTCTGAGGCAGCATAGAGAGAACCAAGAATTTTCATAGTTTCATAATTATTAGGATAAGCTTTCAAAACTTTCTCAAAACATTGAGATGCATTTTCTTTGTCACCTCGATAAATATACATTTGTCCCAAGCCAAAAAATGGCAGCACAAAAGAGGATGAGGCAAACTGTGTGGCTTGATAGTAGTACTGAAAAGCTTGGTCATAATCTTCCTAAAAACAAACAAATAAGACCACAAAAAAAGGTTAAAAAAAGGTTAAAAAGAGCTGAAAAACTATAAATGCAAGAACTAGATATTTAGAGATGTTATAAAATCATATTACCTGAACGTGGAATGATCTGGCCAGCTGATAGCAACTTTCTGCTTGCATAGCCTCCACTTCTGTATTATGGAATGCATGAAGAGCCAGGTGCTGGACTTTACTATAATCCTGAATAACAGAGATTAAGTTGGATTAGCTGCTCTATAAATCATAACATTTCATTTATGTATATAACACATTTCCATCTTCTCCCTAAATAGTTGTCTATTAGTACTATAACCATTATAGCCTAAAGCTTAATCGTAATTCATATGAAAGTACAGTGTACTTCTATAGCCAGTGTAAAAACTACGATTAGTAGCCATGTACACTTAGGCTATTAATTATGCCTCAGTTTGCTCATCCACAAAATGGGGAGATTACTTATTTCAGTGAATTGTTGTGAAGATTACAGAATACTTGGAATGCATATTGATAACAACATAGTAGCTCTTACCAATAAGATTTGATACATTTTTGTGAGCTTTTATTTAAATTGCTATTTAACTGGTTTAAAATTCTTAGTATAATTTAGTATCTGGTTTCAATACGGTAGGTTAAATTTTCATGTTCACTTTATAAAAACTCTGTCAACAAAATCTTGGTTACATATTTTAATATACCTAAAATATCACTGCTTCTACAGAATTAGTGGCAACTTTAAAAATGTATCACAGTAAACTTGCAAACATAAAAATATCAATGACTCCTTGTTACCCACATAAGTACATCCAAATTCTACTACACAAATGCCTCACTCTCTGGATCCAATGCATTGCCGGTCAAAAAGTCCACCACATGCTATGCTCTCACTGAACTAAACTGCTGAGACTATTTTTAAGAAGTCTATCTTTCCCTTTTCAACTGCTTAATGCTCACCTCCTAAAAACCTAGTTTGAGAGCTTTTCCGTTGTGGTGAAAACCCTTCATAATCACTTGATCACTTCCTAATTTTTCTACCATTAGTTGGCAGAGACCTTTATTTTTACATTTACATTTGCTTACTCAACTGTGTTTTCTATGAAACTTATCTCCTTGAGTGCAGAAACCATGTCTCACTCATCTCCACATTCATATCACAGTGTCATACACAGTATAAATGTCAATAAATATTAAGTAAATGAATGAATAAACAAATATATCCAAGCCCAAGTAACTAATATAAACTAATTTGGAAAAAACTCTTTTGACATTTTCAATTTTTTTTCCAAGTTAAAAAAAAAATAAGGAATCAACTACATTCAGGAAAACAAAAATCAGGATTTAAAAATAAATGATTCCTCCTACCTTTTTGAAGAAAAAATGATTTGCCAAGTGGTTTAATACCATAGGGTTGCTAGGATCAATAGTATAGGCCCTGGAAAGAAGCTGGACACCATTTTTGATGGAATCAGCCTAAAAGAAAACATTGCAACAGAGTGGAGTGGAAACATTACTTAATTAGCACTTATTCAAAATTTTCTTTATATCCTCAAAAAAATAAGGTTATATAATCCTAAATTCAGACACCAAGATACAACTCTTATTATAGTTAGTCATTACCAAGAATGACAAATTTCAATCAACGAGTCCCCAAATTGTTAGAATTTAGTTTTCTTAACAAAACTTAAATAATAAGTTACACCTATAATCCCAGCTATTTGGGAGGTTAAGGCAGGAAAACTATAAGCTTAAGGCAGGCCTGGGCAACTTAGCAAGACCCTGTCTCAAAAATAAAAAATAAAAAAGCTGGCAATGTAGCTTAGTTTTAGAGCAATTTAGTCCCCAGTACTGAAAAAAAATCAAACAAACCAACTAACTAATTATAAAAGCACCCTCACTGTAAAGAATTCCTTATTCTCTGACACTAGGTTCATATAATAAATACATTTGCTTTTATTGTTTTAAATAGTTCATACTGATCTCCAAGGGCAAATATTAGAAAATATTGCCCAAACCTATTTTTCAACAACTTTAATGAACTTTGTATTTATTGAGCTATATACTTTATATGCTATGTTGAGCAAATTGTGCCATTTTGCCATTGCAACAAGAAAGATCAGCCTCTTGTGAATTTTAAATATTGATGTTGCATTTGCAATGAAATCCCCCTTTTAATCCTCAATATTCTGCCACCCAGGGGGTTGCCCCATTTTTTCCTCTTTTTATTCTCTTGTTCAGTTCTTGAGATTTATCTACTTTTTAGTTCCTGCCTCAGCTGTCTTTTTGGTGTGACAGCCATATCTATGGATAACACAACAATGATTTTGCTTCTCTTTCCCTACTAAAAAAATGGAAATTTTATAGCCTGTGTGATTTCAGGAAGGAAAGCTCCCTTCCCCTCCTCACAATCCCATTATTGGTTTTCATCAGTCAAGAGAATCTATTCCTCATTTCTGGAGACTGGTTTAAAGCAGAGGTTCTGAACTAGGAACAATGTCATTTTTTGGTTTTCTCAAGTGGGGAGATGCTACAACAGTGCTGATGCTGAGAAACACTGGTGACCTTATTTTGGACAGTAATAAATAAGAAACATGATGGGGGGAACTTCTCAATATAAGATAGAGATTCTCTAAGAAATACTTTTATCCTTTCCATTTTCTCCTCTAGTGTAATAACAAGATGCCTGGAAAGGTGGCAGCCATCTTATGAGGTGACAGACATGATGCAGAAAGGCCATACACACTGGGCTGGGGTTGAATAGAGCATTTGCCTAGCATGTGAGAGGCAATAGGTTCAGTGTGCATATAAATAAATTTTAAAAAAATGCTTAAACATTTCTACTTATGAGTTGCAAAATTCCCCAAATTAGCCTCAGTATAGCTACACTACAAAATTGCTTGGCCTACCACACTAAGGAAAGGTGGATAGAAAGATATTTTAAAAACTCTCGGTTTGATGACTCTGAAGTGCCATATCTGAGAGCTTAGACATTTGGTTTAAAACCCTTATGTTTTCAAGTTGCTGAACTGTTTTTTTTTTTTTGTTGTTGTTGTTGTTACTTGCAACTGAAAGCATTCCAAACGGATACACAGGTCTACAATCCTTATGTGAAATTCAAAAACAATTTTTTAAAAAAATATCCAGGTTTTTGTAATCATGGAGCAAATTCACTTGATGGGAACCCTTTATCCGAATTGTGAGGCTATCGTATTAGTATGAAAAGTAACCATTTTGCCACAGAAATATGTGTACTTTGGGGGCAGTGCCCCAATAACTTAAGTATTATATATTATGCAGTATAAGTACCATATTAACCTTTCTATAATCAAAAGTCTTGATTTCTAAGGCATATCTGCCCTGAGAACTTTAAATTACAAGACTGTAGGTTAGACAAATGAGTCAAAAATATCTCCCTTACATACCTCTTTATTGTTGAGTTCTAGAACAGCCAGGCCAACCAATGCTCCCACACATTTGGAATTGAGTTCTAAGGCTCTGCTGAATGCTAGACGGGCTTTCTCTAGTTTGTTAAGTTTCACAAAGCAATGGCCCATTCCTAAACGAACTTCAGCTAAAAATAAAATCAAGTCATTCAATTTGTCAAATTAAGCATTTTTAGAGTTCAATTACAAGAATGCTTAAACATTTTCTACTTATGAGTTGCAAAATTCCCCAAATTAGCCTCAGTATAGCTACACTACAAAATTGCTTGGCCTACCACAAATTGATTTCACTAGAGGTTAGACTGTAACACTCTCTACCTCTCTCACCTCTTTCTATCATTGAACAGAACATCTATAATAATATTGGTATTATTCTTTCTCCTAACACCCCTGCTATATTTTACCTTCATCAACATGCCTCACTCAATTTCAAATTCTTGAAGAGAAATACTTAAAAAGAGAAAAATTTCATTAAGACTTCAAATATTGTGTCCAATTCCACATATATACCATCATTCCCTTCAGATCTATGCTTATATGTGCTACCTCATTTCAAGACCATTCAGAACACAAACAATTCCTACCTAAGGCCAACTTCTATGATAGTCACTGGATTCTTTTTCATCTATTTGAGGCCACTGCTTCACCAACCCTTCCCTATTTTTCCTGCATAAAATATATTTTCCTTCTCTACTGGATCATCCTCATTCACATACAAGCATTCCCCCATTTTTTTTTTTTTTTTTTTTTTTTTTACAGTGCTGAGGATTGAAACAGGGCTTTGCATAGGCTAGGCAAGCACTCCACCAACTATGCTATATTTCCATCCCTATAAACATCCTTTGTTGAATTAATTTCCTTTCCCAGTTATCAATTTATTTCTGTTCTTCCCTTGGGAGCAAAATTCCTTGAAACACACAACAACTGCTGTCTCTAATTCCTTTCCTTCCATTTTTCTCTTGAACTCACTCCAGTGAGGTGCTTGCTCCCACCATTCCAGAAAAAATTGCTTTTATCAAGGTCATTAATGATCTAAATGCTCTTTAATCCAAAGATCATTTCTCTGCCCCTATTTTATTTGGCCTAACAATATACCTATTCTTTATGAAAATGTTTTATACTGCACTTACCTTGTTTTCCTCCTATACATCTAGCTTTTCCTTCTCAGGTCCCTTTGCTGATTCTTTCTCATTTTCCTCACCTCTAAATATCAGAGTGCTCTAGAGCTTCACCCAGGACCTCTTTTCTGTCTCCATTCACTCCCCTGGTAATTTCATGTAGTCTCATAGCTTATATACCATCTATATGTTGATGACTTCCAAATTCATTACTTCAGCCCAGACCTTTTTCCTGAACTCTTGAAGGTCTGATCTCTTTCTTCCCTTGTTGCCTCTTCAAACTTTTCATGTCTAAAACTAGCTCCCCTTGAACTATTTTTCCAAATGTAGTAAAATATAACTACATTCTTCCTACTGCTTATTCAAGAGTTACCTTTGCTTCTTACTCTTGTCTTTACACATCACATCTACTCTATCAGCTCTCCCTTCAAATTACATCTAGAATCTGACTACTTGTACCATTGCCACTATTAGCACCCAGATGAGCCACAATCACACATGACCTGGATGACTGTGATAACCTTCTCCCTAGTCATCCTACTTCTGTCATTGCCTACTCACCCACATCCCACTCTAGACTCAACTCAGAAGCTCAAATGACTCTTTTAAACTCTAAGTCAGATTATGCTTTTCTTCTGCTCAAAGTTCTCCAATGGCTTTTTATCTCTGTTACATTAAAAACTGATAATAATCTAGGATGCCCTACATGATTAGTACTAGGTTATATCTTTGATCCCATTTCTTACTATCCTCTCCCCCCACATCCCGCAGAGATTACTGTTTCTCAATCTTCCTTCAGTACTTTGTAACTCCTATGTTCCTCTGGGAATGATACTCTCCCATATATATGCATGGCTCTTAAGTTTTCTTAGGTCTTTACACAAATGTTATTATCTATGATGAATTTCCTTGGTCACCTTTTTTACCAACTCCCAATGCTTCTCATAGGCCTTTTTTGCTTTATTCTTCTTTTCAGCCTTTGGCAATATCTTACATAGTATACATTTTCCTCATTTCTTCCCCACTGGAAGTAAATTACATAGGGGTAGGGACTTTGATCTCTGGTTCATTGCTACATTTCCAAGGTTAAGAACAGTGCTAACATGTGTTGGTACCCAGTAAACATCTGCTAAATGAATAACATTTTGCAAAGTGTCATGGTTTGGATGTGAGGTTCCCCCCAAAAGCTCATGTGGGAGAAAATGCAAGGTTCAGAGGAGAAATGACTGGACTGTAAGAGTCTTAACCCAATCAGCAAATTAATCCTCTGATAGGGATTTAACTGAGGGGTAACTGAAGTGGTAGGGTTTGGCTGGAGGAGGTGGGAATCGGGGCATGGCTTTAGGGTATATACTTGTATCTAGCCAGTAGAGTTTCTCTCAGCTTCTTGATCATCATGTGAGTTGCTTCCCTTCACCACACTCTTCTGCCATGATGTCCTGTCTCACCTTGAGTCCCAAAGAATGGACTGCTGTCTATGGACTGAGATCTTTAAAACTGTGAGCCCCCAGATAAACCTTTCCTCCTCTACAATTCTGCTGGTTGGGTCATTTAGTCACAGTGGCAAAAAAAAAAAAAAAAAAAAGGCTTACTAGGGCTGGGATTGTGGCTCAGTGACAAAGCATTTGCCTCATACAGGTGAGGCACTGGGTTCGATCCTCAGCACCACATAAAAATCAATACATGAAATAAAATATTATGTTCATGTATAACTAAAAAAAATTTAAAAAAAGGCTGATTAAAACAGAAATAAAAGTTGTATAGGGCAAAAGATTATAATATGATCCATTATCCAGCTATTAAATCAAAGATAACACTAAGAAAAAATAATCTTTCAGGAGGCTGAGGCTCTAAGGAACTTAGCAAGACCCAGTCTCAAAATAAAAAATAAAAAGGTTTGGGGATGTGGCTCAATGGTTAAGTACCCCTGGGTTAAACCACTGGTTGCCCCCCACCTCCCAAAAGAAAAAATATCTTGATTCTGTCATTTTAATACTCCAGTAGTATCTTTTCACAACTGACTTCATAAGAAACTATCAAATTATCAGTATTTCAAGTTGGGCCATATACAGATTAGACCTAAAATAAAGTTTTTCTTTTACCTGGGCATCCTGGATTAGTACGTAATGCCTTCTTATAGTAAGCAAGAGCTCCTCTGTAATCCTTTTTGTTGAATGAAATGCAAGCTTTACCTGTAATGATTTAAAAAAAAAAAATAAACATGCACTGTCTGATTAATACAAATTTACTACACTTTATACTAACTACTTAAATTTAATACATCT
This sequence comes from Urocitellus parryii, assembly GCF_045843805.1. Classification (NCBI taxonomy): domain Eukaryota; kingdom Metazoa; phylum Chordata; class Mammalia; order Rodentia; family Sciuridae; genus Urocitellus; species Urocitellus parryii. The sequence continues at coordinate 52,696,946 of NC_135534.1, forward strand.
TTCAGTAAGAAATACTTAAAAATAATGAACACGATTTCACATTAAAAACTTGTTTTCCATTTGGGTATATTAATTTATGTCAAAGACAGGATGTTCTGTCTTTATATTAAATGTTATAACGGAATAATTGCAACAACTTGAGTTGTCTAAGTATAGATTGTTTACTGACTTTCTGGAAGCAAATAAATTACTTTTAACTGGTATATATTTTATTTTTGCAATTTTAACAATAATCTATTGTAGATCATTTTATTTTTAACAGGATAAAGCTCTTCTACTTTGCTGTCCAGCTCAGTTATTAAGTTGCTATTACAAAGAGATACAGTCTAGACATATGCTGAAAAAACTAGATTCCTAAGATGGTTGCAAAGATCACTCACCAAGAAGGGCTGGGATGTTATTTGGAGATTGGTTGAGTACAAAATGAAATTGTGCATCAGCTTGATCCATTTTGTCACCTTCAAGTAGACAGAAGCAGGCTCTTCCCAACAAATGGTTCTATAAAATAATGTATCACCTTAGACTTTACTAAGGGTAAACAATAATTTACCATAAATGTACAAATAAAAATGAAAACCACATAGGAAAGTTCAATAAATAATAATTTATTTCTATACAGATGATATAAATGATTTACTCATCATGTACCCAAATTGGCTATTGCTCTCAACTGTAATGTTCAAGCTACCAATAAACAGTTCTTCACTACAAAATGAGAAATTATCCCAAAATGTAAAACCTCTGTGCCAATAACAATGACAAAGAACTATATTCAAGATTCCTTAAAATATGGTTGAATTTCACCTGGAAATGTTAGAATTATTGATTCAACATAGGAGGACGTTTTACATACTAAATTTGTCTATATTACTTCAACAGTAAGTATAAGGATTGAAGGAATTCCAGTTTTAATGAGGAACCCTTCTTCTTCTTCTTCTTTTTTTGATTATATCAACATGGTTATTTTAAGAAACATTCTTTCAAAAACATCTGCTGCCTATCGCACACATTTTGTTTTCATATGGTAGTTTTATCCTTTCAGAAATATCAAGAAATTTGATTTGTTTTACCTGATCATACATTATAATTTTATCAGCCATTGTATACAGCAAGGTTGCCTGTGTAATAAGATCCTTCTTATTATCCTTGTTCTTTTCTTTTCGAGCCTGTTGTACATAATAGGCTGCTAGTGTATCCAAGCAAGTCATCTGGTCTTTTTCATGGTCTCTATAGTCCAAATTACCATCTATACGTGCTGCTTCCAACAACTTTACAAACTCTTCTGTTTTTCCTTGCTTGTAGTATTCCAGCTATAAGGTAAAGGATCAAATTAGATCATTAAAGCACACGTCCATATTAAAAAAAAAAACTCCACAAATATTTATAGCAGCTTTATTTGTAACAGCAAAATACTTGAAACAATCCAAATGTTGACTAATAAGTGAATGAATAAACAAATTGTAGTATAGTTGTACAACAAATACTATTCTGCCTCAAAAAGAAGTAAACAACATGGATACATCTCAAACCAATTATGCTGAGAAGAAAGCCAGAACAACAACAAAAAAGTACATATTGTGTGATTACATTTCCATATATTCTAGAAAATGCACACTAAATTTTAGCAAAATAAAAGGTTTGTCTGTCACTAGGGGGTTGGAGTACTATTAACTTAAATGAATTTTGCCTTTATCTTTATACATACTAATTTACCAGCAGAGTAGCATATCACTTAAGAAACTAGCCTTATTGTTCAATAAATGATAATTTATTTCCATACAGATGATATAAATGATTTACTTATCATGTACCCAAATTGGCTATTGCTACATCTGAAAACAGAAAACACATATTTTCCCAGTCAACAAATAAAAACTATTTGCTACATGAACACTGACCGCCAAAGCAATCCATATGTGCAGTTGTGTGTGTTCCTGTTTCAGAATACTGATAACTTCATCTCCCTCCGGTAACTGATCGAAGTCAAGTTCGATGACCTAAAACACAAAATGTAGGTTTTATCTCTTATTTTTATTTTTTAAATTCCTATTTTTCTTTTCAGTTTTTCCTGACTATATATCAACACACATATACAGAGGATACTCATTTTCAACAAGGTTTAGCCAACACACAGTTTTTATAAACACAGATTAATTATACAAATTAATGGGTTTCAGTGACAATTTCATACATGCAGATATCGTGCATTGATAATGTTCACCCTCCCTTCTACTCTTTCTTAACCTCCCTTATTTCCCTTTTCCTCCTGCTCCCCCTTCCCAATTCCATAAAAGTCCCTCTTCTACTTTCAAGTCTTTTTTTTTTTTTTTTTTTTAGTTTCCACATTTGAGAGAAAACATATGTCTGTGTTTTGGCCAATATGTATTAATATTTAGGGAGCACAGGACAAACAAACTACTAACACATTAAAGTAAAAGTCTAGAGAAACAAAGAACACTGGTAATTGTCCCCAAATACTAGAACTATAAAATGCTACAAATGCTTTGTTTACTCAAAAGTAACAAAACAAAACCCTATTTCATCTATAAATCCAAATAAAGTGCTGATAAGCACCCTGAAGAATGATGCCATAGGTCTGACACCTTGGAGAAACATGACTCTAGAGGCCATGCAAAGTTGAATGCCACTGTACACATAAATCATGGAAGCAACATTTGTGTGTCACAATCATTACTGAATGTGGGAACAAAAATAATAATAGAAAAATGTTCTGGAACTAGATGGAGGTAATAGTTTCACAACTTTGGGAATATATACAAAAGAAAACTGGATTTTATAAGTGAATATTATACCTCAAACCAACCAACCAAAATAAGTACATGCAATATCCAAGAAGATTGAACATCAAAGCTGAGATTTACTCAGACAAACCAAAGGCCACCCATGAATGAGGCAGTGTAAGGGAAAGGGGGTTAATTCCATCAGCACGCAGTAGTGGCTAAGTTTACTTCGCACATAGTGTACCACGACATACTCGAGTTTCTAATGCATAAGGGGCAACCTGCTATATATTCCTAGGAGTTCGAGTAGCAGGTGGATCACGGTGACATCGGCGCCCACCTCTGTAATCTGTGAGGTGCTTCAGTTTATTGGGCACTCTCACGCCCCTGCGCCGGTGAATCGGGGAAAAAAATAAGAGTACTGTCAAATAAAAACAGGTTGGAGAGGAACTTTCAAGAACTCCTCCAGTAACCTGCCGGGATGCAGCGCAGGGGCGGGGGAAGGTGATCAGGGCTTTGGCTGGGGATTTCGATCGAGGCTTCTGCGGGAGAAGGGTGTGCCCTCTTCGGAAACGAAGTCTAGCGAAGTCGGTGGGGGTCATAGTCCAAGTTCACGACCCCCACCCCTTACACACTGGACACCTACCTCGTCAGTGTCCCGGAGGGGAATCTCGATAGAGCCCCGCGACATGATGAGATCCAAAGGCGAGCGGGAATAGCGCTCGCAGCTCAGCAGCCGGCAGTCCTCGCTTCTGGCTCGTCCAGGAGGTAGCGACCGCCCAGGAGCTGGTCGTGACTGCCGCCCCGCGGCGTTGTCGGAGCTCGGGCCTCTCCTTCCCGTCAGCCACTAAAACAACGAACAGCAGACGGCGACCGGTCACTTCCGGAGGCCCCGCCCCCTGCCCCGGAAGCACTGCCCGCGGGGGCGTGTCCGACGCAAGCTCTGCCTATGGCTCTGTTGTTTCCCTCTTCGGAATTATAGCTCCGAGGATGTTGGCGTGTCCGCAGCAGCCGGCCCAAGAGCCTGCGGGACCTTCAGGGCTCTGCGGCTTTGGAGTCTGAGCCTGGCGCTGGCGCGGGTCCCAGCCAAAGCCCGGAAGGCGTAGCCGCTCCGCCCAGCCGTGGGCGGGGCCTCTGGCTGACGTGTCCTCTGGAGGCGGGGCCTGGCCAGCCTTGTTTTTTTCTCTAGATTGTTGAGCACGATTCCATTCAGTCGTTCATCTCACCCAATCATTAGTTCATCGTCCGACAGCTGCTGCGTGCGAGTCATACCGCTGTTATCATGGTGACCAGTTTAAATAGGTTGCAGTGAATTCTGTAATCACGGGATAAAACATGTAATCCTTTTTAATAGTTTTTTGAAGTATAGAGGATCTATTAAATTTGTGATTTTAATAAAATTGTGGAAGAACTTTATTAAATCTGTAATCAATATTTTGATTAAAGTATAGCATTTGGTTAAATTCGTTTATAATCAGTGTTTTTACTGAATCGGAGAAGTATCTCATTGAGAGTATGAGTTTTACTTCCCAACTTTTTCTCAGGCGCATGCCCTTCTCTTCACCATCTCTTCACCATCTAAACCACTATCATTACTCATCTGGATTACTACAGTCGCATTCTTTTGTACCCAATACTTTATCTTTTCTGGCCCTGAGCTCCAATCGAGCTTCAACCGTGTTACCCACTAGGATTTAAAAATATCTATCTGATTTTGTTTTTTTCTAACAGCTTAAAACTCTTAAGTGGAAACCTTGTTAAATTTATGTTTTGATTTATTGGTTGTGTAACAATTTTAATGTGTGTGGGTAATGTTGTCCAATACAAATACAATGCTAATAATGGGTAATTTAAAATTTTCTAGTGGCCACATCACAAGAGTGAAAAGCAGATGAAAAAAATTTTAGTAGTATATTTTATTTAACCCAATGTATCAAAGATATTATCATTTCAAATGATAAACACTATAAAATTTGAGATAATTTACATTTTTTTTCCAGTATATACATAATACTGGTTTACTTCACCTTTAGAAAACAGCCCTTGCTGCTTATTTTAAAAAGGGACATGTTTTTCTTTTCCTCTTCTCCTTCTCCCTGTCACTAACCTTTTCCCATCCTGGACCAAGTTATCTTATCTTTGAGTGCACACCCACCATAGGAAAGAGTTGTCACCAGAAGACCTAAGAAGTGACTATCTCACAAATTAACAAATGAATTTCAATACACCATCAGGGACTGGACCTCTGTCAAAACACACCTGGAGTGCAGCTTTTGAGAAAGAGCTTCCTTAAAAGCCCTCTGTTCTCATTTTTGGGCAGAACCACAGTCTCTGGGACTGGATTCCCCTGTGCTTCTCTATAACTAGCAAAGCAATAAACCTTTTTCCTTTTTATCAAAACTGTGTTCTTATTATTAAATTGGCAATTTAATAATACTCAATTCATTTGCTTACTCTTAATTAGGTCTATATTTATTTATTTTTATTTTTTTTAAAAGAGAGTGAGAGAGGGGGGAGAGAGAGAGAGAGAGAGAGAGAGAGAGAGAGAGAGAATTTTTAATATTTATTTTTTAGTTATCACAACATCTTTCTTTGTATGTGGTGCTGAGGATCGAACCCGGGCTGCACGAATGCCAGGCGAGCGGGCTACCGCTTGAGCCACATTCTCAGCCCCGTAGGTCTATATTTAAATTTGATAAAATTTACAGTTGAAGAAAGATCTACATACATTAGTTTTTCTACAATTTCAATTAATTAAAAATTAAAAAATTTAAACTCAATTCTCAATTGGATGAGTCATATTTCAAGCACTCAACAGCCCCATGTGGTTAGTGAATACTGTGTTGGATAACAAAGAACAGTATTTCTTTATTTTATTTTTTTGTGTGTGTGTGTGTGTGTGTGTGTGTTGCTGAGGATCGATCCTGGGGCCTCGCACGTGCTAGGCGAACGATCTACTGCTGAGCCACAACCCTAGCCCCAGAACAGTATTTCTAGAAATATGTTTAATACATTTTTAAGGTTTATAAAGTGAGCATTAAAAACATAGTAGTGGGGCTGGGGATGTGGCTCAAGTGGTAGCACGCTCACCTGGCATGCGTGAGGCACTGGGTTCAATTCTCAGCACCACATAAAAATAAAGATATTTTTAAAAAATGGTCAAGATGGTAAATTAAAAACAAAACCAAAAACATAGTAGTGATTGTTATTCTCTGTGCCCCCAAAACATTGCTGGTATTAAAGACCCTACTGATATGTTTGGTCTTTCAGCTTCTGAAAACCAAAGGCATCTTAACTTACAATGCAGAACAATATGATTGAATAGTAGAGGAGCTCAATTTAGATTGGGATTTGGAAGAAGGGACATTTAAATTGCAAAAGGGAAAATTAGCAAGATTTTGTTAGGTAAAGGATACAGGGGAATATATTTTAGTCAGTCAGAGAAGACAGCACTCTGGTGAAGACATTTCTGATCTTGAAAACCCACGTGGCTAGAACAGAAAAAGTGAGGGAAGCTGTTGAAGTGGCACATGCCTGCAATCCCAGCTACTCAGGTTGAAGCAGGAGGACTGCCCGTTCAAGGTCAGTCTGGGCAATTTGTCTCAAAACAAATATTTTAAAAAGGGCTGGGGATGTAGCTCAGTAATAGAGTGTCACTGTATTCAATCCCCAGTACTAAAAAAAAAAAATGAATTAATTTAAAAATAAATAAATAAAAACGAGAGGAGAATATCATGAGAAGAAATTGAAAACAAGAAATACTCTGACCATGCTGGGCTTTATCCATAAAGCAAAACGGACAATTTGTACTGCTTCCAATGTAAATTAAATGTAGATATCACGCCCCATAGTTAGGAAACAGAAATACTTGGTGCTCTGAAATAAGTCTTAAAAGACCAGTAATTCACTATTTATTGTATCCAAAGTGAGTGAAATAGTCAGTATTTCCCATATGTTACTGACTCTTTAAAGTAAAACAATTTAATTGCTGACTTTGAAAATGCAAAAGTCAGAAGATATGAAATAATTTGGGGGTGCAGGCCAGTATATAAGAAAACTGCCTTTTTCCTAGCAGAATCCAACTAATTATAAGACTGTAATCTGTGTGCTTGGAGTGTGTGTTTGTATTTGTGTGTGTGTGTGTGTGTGTGTGTGTCTGTCTGTCTGTCTGTCTGCTGAGTGACTAGCACGCCAGCTTCATACTAGAGGTTCTAAGCATAGAAGTTAACTAGTGAGATCAAAATAAACACACATAAACTCAATTTACCTTTTTCTTTGACCAGGTCTGAGACAGCTCCCCCTCTGGCTCCTGCCTCGAGCCAATCAGTGGGATATCGAGGTTTATACAAGAGACTTGCAGGAGAGAGAGAGAGAGAGCTTAGCATCTTGCTATTGACGAGGCTGCCTTTGAACTCTAGATCCTCCTGACTCAGGCTCCCGAGCCTCTGGGATTACAGGCATGGACTGATTTTTTAATTTTGAGACAGGATCTCACTAAGTTGCTTAGAGCCTTGCTGAATGGCTAAGGCCGCCTTTGAACTTGACAGAAGGTTTTATCTTAGATGCTATGTGACTGAAGAGATTTAAGTGATGTGTTTATGTCAATGAGAGGATGAGAGAGAATTGATTTTGTGGTTCTAAAAGATTATTCTGACAATGGGGTAGAAAATGGATTACAAAGTGAGAGGATGTAGGCAGATCACTTGGGAAACCACTGTTGCAGCGACAGAATAAATAGCTAGGTATAGGTTTAAAGAAATGGAGGTAGAAAGAAATGAATGGGTTTAAGCTGTATCTCCGTCTATCCATTGATTGATCAATCAGTAATCACAAGGACTTGCCAAGGTATCAATATAGGGGTAACTGAAAAAGTAGTGTTGAAAAAAACTTTAAAAATCTCTGGCATAAACAACTGGTTAAATATATGACATTTCCTATGGTAGAAAAGACTAGTGGAGGAGCACATTTGGGCGATGATGGATCATTAGTTGAGTTTTAGATGTGTTGTTCACACTGTTTCTGGGACATCCTAGTAAATTCATAGCGAAGTCACCTAATCATTTGATTAACAGGCAGTGAGGGCTTTGCTAAGGCTAACCAGATAGTGGTGGGTGAGAGCCAAAGGTTGTCCATATTCTAGTGACTTGTGTTTTAACTCCCACATGGAGACAGAATTAGACTTTGGGCCTATCCTGGAACCCTTAAAAGACTACATACACCCTAAGTGAAAGGGGAAGCTAGAAACAACCCCACTGTTACAAATACTGCAGTGATGCAAAAAAAAAAAAAAAAAGAAAAGAAAAAAAAAAGAAAGAAAGAAAGATAGAAAAGAAAAATAAAAAATCTTGAAACTGGGTGGGCAAGGCAAACTTTTACCCCTGCCAGAAGAGTGAGCTACCAGAACCTGGCTAGCAAGCAGCTAGGCAGGCAGGCCTTGTGCTTACATGCCCTTCACTCTGATTGGAGGAGTTTGGGGTTACAATCTATGGGAATGGCTAGTTTTAAAACCGGGGGTGGACAAAGGGAAGGGCTGTAATTAAAATAGCTACAGTTGGATCCAATGGAGGCTATATTCTGGAAATGGACCACTGGACTTCTATTTCTCATACCACCAAAAGAGATGCCAGTCTGGCTCCTGGGTATTCCAGTTAAAGATTGCATAGGTCTGTATCTCAGGTAGGTTCCATGTTGGACATTTACCTGTTTGGGAGTCTCCAAGGCATGAGATTAGTATAGAAATTATCCCAAAATGTGACATTCTTGGCATGCCTAGTCTGGTGGCCTAACCTCTTTGGTTGATCCTTACATCCTCTGGTAGTAATTACATAATAGTAACTAACAGGTAGTGAATGTTTGTGTCAGATTTTACATGCCCAAACTCATTGAATCATTAAAACAACCCTATGCAGTAAACACAGCACTATCTATGGATGGTGTGGTGTGACCAGGGTGGGAGAAGGGTAGTCCTATCTGTCTCCTAGGATTGGTTTAAAAATAAGATGAAGTGGGTGGGGAGTGAAAGGGGGTTGGCGCATGCTGGTAATACTAGCAACTCAGGAGGCTGAGGCAGGAGGATTGCAAGTTCCAGGCCAGCCTCAGCAATTTAGCAAGACCCTATCGCAAAGTAAAAAAAAAAAAAAAAAAAGAAAAAAAAGAAAAAAAAATATATATATATATATAAAGGGCTGGTTATGTGGCTCAGTGGGTAACACCTCTGGGTTCAATTACAGGTACCTAAATAAATAAATAAAATTAAGTATTGAGTGTGTTAGATCAGTGCTTATCTGTGTCTGCTTTGGATGCTGCCACCATATCCCTTGGGGTTTTCTCACTTCAAGTGGGACATAGACTCTCAAATTCATTTCTTCCTCACTTTCTTCTTGTCCCCACAGATAAGAACTGACAAGAATTTCTTATTGTCTCCAAAAATAGTTTGGCATTCCAAACTATATTTAATTTGGAAGATTAGTATTTATCACAGCATATTTACCCCTTTCTCTTTAAAGTACACTGTGAGTGTGTGCCTGTCTGTCTGTCTTTCTTTCCTTCTGACTCTGACCTTCTGGAAGAGATACTTTCTGAATACGCCCCTCTTCTAGTGTGAGGACCCTAGACAGCCTAGACAGTGTTCAGTAGATGAAGATTTTTAATTGCTTTATAAAAACTATAATTGAAAGCATAGAAAAGGACTTTTATTTCCAAAGACAAATGTACTCATGGAATTTGCATGTTATTACATCCTATAGATGAAGCTTTCTACTTAAATGTTTAAAGAAATAATTTGAAGATATTTTCAGGACCTCAAAAAGAGAAGATTGCTCTTCACATGCATTTCTAAAAGTTGTAATAGTATTTTAAAGTTAAGGAAAGATGAGTTATTTTGACTGAATTAGCCTAGACTTTATGTATTAAAAGACCAATGTTTATAAAATGATTTTAGACCTATTTAAAAATAGTTTTTCCTGATTCTTTGTCTCCATTTATGTATGTTATAAACATGCCCCTGCATCCTGGGACTTCCTGGGGCCAAGAAAGTTAACATGCTCTCCAGTGAGAATTTTTTTAACTTACCCCTGGAGTGATTTTATGCCTAAAGAAGTATAACAATTTAAGAAATTTCTTTCCCAACTATCCTATCTGCTTGCCCCTTCAATTAGTGTGGAAAATCAACTTGACTGTGTTTATAGTTTGGTCAATTAATGGTTTAAACAGTGTACCTAAACTTAGCCAACTTATCAGTGTGTTTTGACTGAGGAGGTGTCAAGGCCAGGTCATACTGACATGTACCCTGGAGGACAGGCTGCTCCCACACAAGAGACCTGCTTACAAAGGCTTTTTTTTTTTTTTCGTTTTCTTTTTTAATGAAGTCTTGGGATCAAAATTTCAACACTATTTTTATTTTCATTCCTTTTGTTTGAGAAAATTGTTTTCCAATGTTAATAGCATTTTAAAATAACTTTATTTTATGATAAGATAAAGAAAGAGCTTTTCAAGTTTTGGAGAGATTTTTCTTTTCCTTTTCTGTTTCCTAGATAGGACTGTTCTTTAGAACAAACTTTTTCAAACTTTATTGTAATAGGCGTCACCTAGAGAATAAGTTAAAACTCAGATTTCTAGGCCCCAGTGTCTGATTTGGTAGGCATGAAGTGAAGTGGATAATTTGCATTTCTGCTGAGTTCCCAGATGATGCTGTTTCTGCTGGTCCAGAGACCACATTTTGAGAACTTGTGATTAGAGAAGCCTAGAGTCAGACCTTAGAAAGAAAAGCTATAATTTCTTGAGCATTTAAGCTGTGCTAGGCACTGTGCAAATCACTTATACACATTCTGTTTAATCCATACCTCAATCCTACAAGTTGGGGTGATTATTACTTCTTTTTTAAAATTAACTAATTAATTAATTAATTTGTTCTAATTTGTCATACATTACAGCAGAATGTGTTTCAATTCATATTCACAAATGGAGAACAATTTTTCATTTCTCTCGTGGTACACAAAATAGTCACACCATTCGTGTCTTCATACATGTACCTAGGGTAATGATGTCCATCTCATTCCACCATCTTTCTTACCCCCCTGCCCCCTCCCTTCCCCTCCTTTCCCTTTGCCCTATCCAAAATTCCTTCATTCCTCCCATGCTCTCCGACTCACCCCCATTATGGATCAGCATCCACTTATCAGGGAAAACATTTGGCCTTTGGCATTTTGGGATTGGCTTACTTCACTTAGCATGATATTCTCCAACTCCATCCATTTACCTGCAAATGACATAATTTTATTCTCTTTTATTGCTGAGTAAAATTCCATTGTGAATATATACCACAGTTTCTTTCTTTTTTTTTTTTTTTTTAAATACAAGCCAATTCATGGCTTGGTCTTTTCAATATTTTTTTTAATGTTTTATTTTTTTAGTTATAGTTGGACACAATACCTTTATTTTATTTATTTATTTTATGTGGTGCTTACAATTGAACCCAGGGCCTTGCACATGCTAGGCAAGCTCTACCAGTGAGCCATAACCCCAGCCCCATATACCACAGTTTCTTTATCCATTCATCTATTGAAGGGCATCTAGATTGGTTCCACAGTTTAGCTATTGTGAATTGTGCTTCTATAAACATTGATGTGGCTGTGTTACTGTAGTATGCTGTTTTTAAGTCCTTTGGGTATAATCTGAGGAATGGGATAGCTGGGTCAAATGGTGTTCCATTCCAAGTTTTCTAAGGAATCTCTATCTTACTTTCCAGATTATTTGCACCAATTTGCAGTCCCACCAGCAAATGTGTGTCTTTTCCTCCACATCGTCGCCAACACTTATTGTTGCTTGTATTCTTTTTTTTTTTTTTTTTTTTTTTGTGGTGCTGGGGATTGAACCCAGGGCCTTATACATGCAAGGCAAGCAAGCACTCCGCCAACTGAGCTATATCCCCAGCCCTTGCTTGTATTCTTAATAACTGCTATTCTGACTAGAGTGAGATGAAATCTTAGTTTTGACTTGCATTTCTCTAATTACTAGAGATGTTGAATATTTTTCATTTATTTGTTGAACTCAAACTTTTGAGAAGTGTCTGTTCAGCTTCTTAGCCCATTTATTAATTGGATTTTTTTTTTTTTTTTGGTGTTAAGGTTTTTTTTTTGGGGGGGGGTTCTTTATATATCCTAGAGATTAGTGCTCTATCAGATGTGCATGTTGTAAAAATTTGCTCCCATTCTGTAGGCTCTCTGTTCACCTCATTAATTGTTTGTTTTGCTGGGAATGATTATTACTTCTTTATAGATCAAGGAACTGAAGCTCAGAAAGTTAATTGAATCATCCAAGATCACATAGCTAGTAAGTTGTGGCTAACAAGTAACTTTTTTTTTTATTCTTTTTAAAATTAGAGCTAATATTAGAGCTAATAAATGAATTCAGCAAAGTGGCAGGATATAAGATCAACACGCATAAATCAAAGGCATTCCTGTATATCAGCGACAAATCCTCTGAAACGGAAATGAGGACAACTACTCCATTCACAATATCCCCCCAAAAAATAAAATACTTGGGAATCAACCTAACAAAAGAGGTGAAAGATTTATACAATGAAAATTACAGAACCCTAAAGAAAGACATAGAAGAAGACCTTAGAAGATGGAAAAACATACCCTGCTCATGGATAGGCAGAACTAACATCATCAAAATGGCGATATTACCAAAAGTTCTCTATAAGTTCAATGCAATGCCAATCAAAATCCCAACAGCATATCTTGTAGAAATCGATAAAAGAATAATGAAATTCATATGGAATAATAAAAGACCCAGAATAGCAAAAACAATACTAAGCAGGAAGTGTGAATCAGGCGGTATAGCGATACCAGACTTCAAACTATACTACAGAGCAATAGTAACAAAAACAGCATGGTACTGGTACCAAAACAGGCGGGTGGACCAATGGTACAGAATAGAGGACACAGTAACCAATCCACAAAACTACAACTATCTTATTTTTGATAAAGGGGCTAAAAGCATGCAATGGAGGAAGGATAGCATCTTCAACAAATGGTGCTGGGAAAACTGGAAATCCATTTGCACCAAAATGAATCTGAATCCCTATCTCTCGCCGTGCACAAAAGTTAACTCAAAATGGATCAAGGAGCTTGATATTAAATCAGAGACACGGCATCTGATAGAAGAAAAAGTTGGTTATGATCTACACGCTGTGGGATCGGGCTCCAAATTCCTCAATAGGACACCCATAGCGCTAGAGTTAACAAATAGAATCAACAAATGGGACTTACTCAAACTAAAAAGTTTTTTCTCAGCAAAAGAAACAATAAGAGAGATAAATAGGGAGCCTACATCCTGGGAACAAATCTTTACTCCACACACTTCAGATAGAGCCCTAATAACCAGAATATACAAAGAACTCAAAAAATTAGACAATAAGATAACAAATAACCCAATCAATAAATGGGCCAAGGACCTGAACAGACACTTCTCAGAGGAGGACATACAATCAATCAACAAGTACATGAAAAAATGCTCACCATCGCTAGCAGTCAGAGAAATGCAAATCAAAACTACCCTAAGATACCATCTCACTCCAGTAAGACTGGCAGCCATTAGGAAGTCAAACAACAATAAGTGCTGGAGAGGATGCGGGGGAAAAGGGCACTCTTGTTCATTGCTGGTGGGACTGCAAATTGGTGCAGCCAATTTGGAAAGCAGTATGGAGATTTCTCGGAAAGCTGGGAATGGAACCACCATTTGACCCAGCTATTCCCCTTCTCGGTCTATTCCCTAAAGCCCTAACAAGAGCATGCTACAGGGACACTGCTACATCGATGTTCATAGCAGCTCAATTCACGATAGCAAGACTGTGGAACCAGCCTAGATGCCCTTCAATAGATGAATGGATAAAAAAAAATGTGGCATTTATACACTATGGAGTATTACTCTGCATTAAAAAATGACAAAATTATAGAATTTGGAGGGAAATGGATGGCATTAGAGCAGATTATGCTAAGTGAAGCTAGTCAATCTTTAAAAAACAAATACCAAATGACTCCTTTGATATAAGGGGTGTAAACAAGGACAGGGTAGGGACGAAGAGCTTGAGAAGAATATTTACAGTAAACAGGGATGAGAGGTGGGAGGGAAAGGGAGTGAGAAGGGAAATTGCATGGAAATGGAAGGCGATCCTCAGGGTTATACAAAATGTCATATAAGAGGTTGAAGGGGTAGAGAGAGAAAAGGGGAAGGGAGGGGAGGGGAGGGGAGGGGGGATAGTAGACAATAGGACAGACAGCAGAATACATCAGACACTAGAAAGGCAATATGTCAATCAATGGAAGGGTAACTGATGTGATACAGCAATTTGTATACGGGGTAAAAGCGGGAGTTCATAATCCACTTGAATCAAACCGTGTAATATGATGTATTAAGAACTATGTAATGTTATGAACGACCAATAAAAAAAAAATAAAATAAAATAAAATTTTCAAAATTAATTAATTAATTAATTGTTTTTACCAATAACCATAACGAGTAACTTTTGTTGTTGTTGTTGTTCTGAATCCAAGCTATTTCCATTAAAATGTTTTTTGTTTGTTTTTGCACCAGAGATTGAACCTAGGGCACTTAACTATTGAGCCACATCCTCAGCCCATTTTTGCATTTCTTCTTCTTCTTTTTTTTTTTCCCCCTATTAAACCCAGGGTCTTGTGCCTGCGAGGCAAACATTCTACCAACTAAGCTATATCTCCAGCCCTCTTTTTTGAATTTTATTTAGAGACAGGTGAGCAATTCTGCTCCCTCAAATGTTGAAGTTTAAACATTAGAGAAAACATTAGGCAAGCATATAAAGCAGAGGTTATTAAAAAGGGGTAACATAGACTTCTCCCAGGAGGGAGAAGGGGGCCATAGTATCCTGGATCCCATGAAGTGAGGTGTTCTGCTCTTTCTGTGTGTCCTAGGCTTCCTTTGTTCTCCTACCCTCTTCCCCTTATCTTTCTCCCTCCTGTGTATGTGACTAGGCCCGGGAATGCTGGGTGGTGTGGCCAAAAGATGGGAAACAGGTGGGCTGAAGGGGGAAGGGCAGGATGGAGTAGCCAAGGACAGACACATTAACAACCTTATAGCTCCCTGTGGGGAGGGGAAATTCCTGGGACTGGTTACTTTGGCAACAGGTTGGAGCAGGGGGATGTTCTTGATAAGGGTGGAGAAAGGGCTCTAAGGAATCCCTCTGGGGACAGTTTCCAACTTGCCAGACTCACTCAAAATTGTCCTCCTTGATCTGACCTGATTCGATTTACCTATCCATACTGACTGCCTGTCTAATTCTGGCTTCACAGGGTCTCCATCAGGGCCTAGATAAGCTGCTGAGGCTGGCTTTGAATTTTCCATCTTCTTGCCACAGCCTCCCAAGCCACTGGGATTACAGGCAGTTGCCACCATGCCTGGCTAAAATGGGCTTTTTGAATCTGAATTAAAGTTCTATACCCGGTTCCTTGTGTGTGCTGGAATAGTTCTCTAACAGCCCCAAACCCTGGCTCTTTGGCTTCTGCCCTCAACCCCATCAGAGAGAGGCACTCAAAGCTTCAATGAACAAGAACTTATTGGGGGACAGCTAGAGTGACCAACCATTTGTCACAGATGGGACCATTCACCTAGGACCATGCAGTTTCCTAGGGTAAGATTTTCATTTTTAAACATTTTCAGACAAACTGGGAATGCTTGGTCACCTGGGGGCAGCTCAAGCCATTTCCAATTCTTCATAATGAGGGGAACCTCCTTTCTATAGTTTTGCACTTCTGTTCTTCCTCCAGAGAGTTGAAGATGGCAAACCTTCCACCAGTCTCCAAGCCATCTTCATTTCCCTCAGAATTTCTTCATTCAACCTCATTTCTATTGCCCTCCTCCTCTATGTCAGGAGGTTTTCTAAATGCTTTGTGAATAACTAAACCTATCTTCATGAGAGTCCTAAGAGGTAAGCAGTGTTCTAACTCCTATTTTGCAGGTAAGAAAGTGGAAGCACAGCTTAGTATCTTGCCCAGGGTCACAGTTAACCCATGCAGTATAGCTCCAAATCCATGCTCTGAACCTCTGCTCCTTACTGCTCCTCACTCGTCAACATGGCTGTATCGAGCACCTACAGTGTACTGGGTGACAAGATTCTGAAGAGACACATGATTCTGGTCATTGTGGTTCTGGTCATATGGTTCTGGTCATTGTGGGGAAAAAAAAAACTTTTTCCCCCTCCTTATATTCTCTAAAATGTCACTAAAATATATGTGGGCTGTTTCCTCCACATCAATCAATTCTGTAGTGGACGCCAGAATTAAGGGCTCAGTACCACCACTTCAGATGCCAATCCCAAGGCCCAGGTGGTGGCCTGTACTTTGAACCAACTGGCTATAAATTGGGAGTTCACATGACCCCCTTCTCCAGTTCCATTGATTTGTTTTTTTTTTTTTTTTTTTAAAGAGAGAGTGAGAGAGGAGAGAGAGAGAGAGAATTTTTAACATCCATTTTCCAGTTCTCGGCAGACACAACATCCCTGTTGGCGCGTGGTGCCGAGGATCGAACCTGGGCCGCACGCATGCCAGGCGAGCGCGCTACCGCTTGAGCCACATCCCCAGCCCTTGATTTGTTAAAGTAGCCCCTAATCCATATTTTAAGATTTATTTTTTTACATTTGCCTATTTGATTCATCTGGTGTGCATAAAGAGTGAGATAAGAACTCAGAACTTACATCCTTTCAATAGGTGCTAACCAGCTGTGCTGGAACCCTATATACACTAACATTTCTTTCTTTTTAATAATATTTTTAGTTGTAGTTGGACACAATACCTTTATTTTATTTATTTATTTTTATGTGGTGATGAGGATTGAACCCAGGGCCCCGCATGTGCGACGTGAGCGCTCTACCGCTGAGCCCCAGCCCCAGCCCCCTGCTACCCTTTCTTTTTCCAAGTGATTTGAGATCTCATCTGTACAGTATATACAGTTCCCTGCACACTTGAATCTATTTCTGGTTTTTCAAAGTACCTTCTTGACTGAAGTTTCCAAGTCTGTTTTGGTATAAGTGGAGACTTGGGATGGAGTGGCCAGAGAGAGTGTTGCTGACTAGGGAACATTCAAATTGACCTTCGCAGAACAAGAAGTAACCAAGTCTGTGGAGGTGGCAGCAGAAACAATCAAGTTAGAGGGAGCAGCACCTCCAAAGCCTGGGAGGCACACTGACAGCTTGGTGCGTTTGAAAGTACTAAAAAACAAAAACAAACAAACAACAACAATAACAACAAAACCTCCCAGCATTGTAATCACATTCAATAAAGAAGAGAAGGGTGGGAGATGGGGTTGGATGGACCAGATATTGTAGGACCTCACCAGACCCTAGTAAGGAGTTTGGTTTTGTCCTCAGCACAAAGGGAAGCAGTTAATGAATTTGAAGGAGGGAAGTGACATGCTCACAATGTCATTCTGGGGGGCTGGGGCTGTAGCTTAGTGGTAGAGCACTTGCCTAGCATGTGTGAGGCCCTGGGTTTGATCCCCAGCATCACATAAAACTAAATAAACAAAATAAAGGTATGTGTTTGTCTACAGCTAAAAAAGAAAAAAGAAAAAGAAAAAAAAAAACCCTAACAATGTCATTCTGGCCATTAGTTAGAGGAGAGGTGGGAAGAGAGAAAGTTGCATGAGGGGCCAAGTCAGAGGTGGTGGCAGTGTTCTAGGTCAGGCATGGTGCCGCTCTGGTGTGGGCAGTGGAAAGGAGAGGAATGGTTACTGTCTAGACACATTCTGGAGCAGAATCAACAAGATTTGTTGATGGATAGCTTGGGTGTAGAATAAAGAATATGAAGGAATCATGGCTGATTCCCAGGAGTTTCCTTTTCATTTTATGCTTTTCTCGACCACTTATATTATTCACTCATTTTATTCATATATACATTTTTTTTAAAGGAGAGTGAGAGAGAGAGAGAGAGAGAGAGAGAGAGAGAGAGAGAGAGAGAGAAAGAGAATTTTTTAATATTTAGTTTTTAGTTTTTTAGTTTTCGGCGGACACAACATCTTTGTTTGTATGTGGTGCTGAGGATCGAACCTGGGCCGCACATGCTCGCTACCGCTTGAGCCACATCCCCAGCCCTCATATATACATTTTAAAATGGGAAAATGGCAATGGATTGAGGAGGGTTAGGAACTTTAAAAATACCATCTTTGGGTTCATTTATATTCTCAAGTCTCAGCAAGTGGTATCATTTACTGAGATAGGGAAGACTTAGAGGGGAAACAGGTTTGGGAGTGAAGGGAAGGGGGCCGAGTTTATATCAAGAATGCAGAGTTGAGATGCTAAGGTTGTCAGAGATATACAAGCAGAGGACAAACAACTGTTATTCAGTATGTGGTTCTGGAGCCACAGAGGTCCAGGTGGAGACACCAACCTACCATGAACACTATTTAGAAACAGAGCAATGATGAGATGATGTAGGAGGAAGAGGGTGCAGAGAGAGAAGAGAGCCCTGGAGGGATGCCTACATTAATATGTGGGTGGAGAAGAAGGAGTGGGTGGGAGACTGGAGAGCAGCCAGAGGCATGGTGGGAAGACAGGAGGGTACCATCTCCAAATGCACTCCCCAACCCTTTCTGGTTTCCAGTGCTCTTGGAGTAGAGGCCAAACCCCTTTTCACCATAGGTAAGGCCCTGCCCACTTTGAGGGGTGTCCACTCCCTGCTTCAGCTCTCCTAACTCCCAGCCTCTGTCACCTTCTTTGGTTCTCACCAGGGTCTTCTTGCCTCTCTGCTAGGAAAGCCAGCCCCCAACCCCTTGTCTCTTGGGTGTGACTCATTCATCCTCAAGTTGCCTCCTTTCCATCTGAGCAGCCTCTCCTTGTTATGGCCCAACCTTGCATCTTATTTATTGTCTTCATGATTCATCTCTCTATATTTGTTTATACAGGGCAAAAAGCTCCATCAGGGCAAGAATTGTTTCTTTTTTCTTCCTTGTTGTATCCTTAGTTCCAACAGTATCTAGCAAACAGTAGGCATACAATAAACATATGACTCATGAATGAATAAACCCTTTTAATCCTACCATGGCTCCCTAATGTAATTTTATCCCTTTTCTTTCCTTAAAACAAAACAAGGGCTGGGGCTGGGGCTCAGGGGTAGAGAGCTCACCTAGCATACATGGGGCACTGGGTTCTATCCTCAGCATCACATAAAAATAAAATATTGTGCCCACCTACAACTAAAAAAATAATATTAAAAAATCAAAACAAAAACAAAAGCGCAGGGGCTGGGGATGTGGCTCAAGCGGTAGCACGCTCGCCTGGCATGCGTGCGGCCCGGGTTCGATCCTCAGCACCACATACCAACAAAGATGTTGTGTCCGCCGAGAACTAAAAAAAAAAAAATAAATGTTAAAAAATTCTCTCTCTCTCTCTCTCTCTCTCTCTCTCTCTCTCTCTCTCTCTCTCTCTCTCTCTCCCTCTCTCTTTAAAAACAAACAAACAAACAAAAAAAAAAAACAAAAAACAAACAAACAAACAAAAAAAACAAAAAAAAACAAAAGCGCAGTTGAGAACTTGAGACTCAGAACCAGCCGGTGATTGTTCAGAGGTTCTGGCACAGTGAGCAGCGACGTGGGTGAAAATACCTGCGAGCCGCGTTCCAGCCGGGGACCAAAGGGGCAGGTGCTGGCTAGGGTTGCGGGACTGGGCGCCGCGGTGCATGCAGGGTCCCAGCAGAGGGCGACAGAGGCCGTGTTAGCGGGACGGGTCGCCAGGCTGGAAGAAAATGACCTGTCTAGTTCTTTGTAGGAAAGAGCGCCGAGGTAGCGCTGTTGCCGGCCTTCCTCTAGGTGCCGATTTCCACCGCAGAGTCCCGGGAAGCTTCTTCCCGTGCGCCCCCGTTGGAAAGGGCTAAAGGAGGAGTCCCTCCCAGGGGGTGGCGCTGGCGGGGCGAAGGATGGTTGGGGTGGAATGAGGAGTGCAAATAGGATTTTTTAGATTGGCTGCAGGGGACAGGGGACAAACCTCCTAGAGACTGTTCTGCAAAGCAGGAAATAAGGTGGCGCCGGCAGTTGGAGCCAGGCAGGGAGTGGGAAGGATCACAGGCAGACCGCACCTTGGGGAAAATAGGTCTTTATTATCCAGCCCCCCCCCCCATACAGTGTCAGAAATGTCTTTGTATGTTTCTTACGCTCTCTGAATTGATTCTTTTCTGTTCTCCTGTTTTAGTTGCTATTTGTTAGTAAATTTTCTTCTTTTTTTTAATTTCCAAACTATCGTCTGTGCCTCTGGGAAAAGGGATTTTACACTGGCACTGACCCTGGGGCCCGTGGGGGCACAGAGCCCCTGGAGCCATCAAGGTGGTAGCAGCAGAGAATAGAGTGAAAGGCTCCATTTTGAGACGACCCTTACTTCAGGCATATGATCTTTCAACTAATATATACATACTTCACATAAAGTAACAAGCACACACAACATACACGAATGTATGTACACATCTCATATGCATGCTCATATGGATAGGACACCCCTAACATACACTCATATATGCACAAGTGTACACATCACACTGACACACACAATATAATACACCAACACTAATAAAGAGTCTTTTATTTCTATTTATTTATTTTTGTGCTGCACTGGGGATTGAATCTAGGGATACCACTGAGTACATCCCTAGTCCATTTTGAAACAGGTTCTTGCTGAGTTGCTCAGGCTGGCCTCAAAACTTGTGATCCTTCTGCCTTAGTCTCCTGAGTAGCTGTGTGAACCAAGTTCTGATGATGAAAGGTCTTGGTGGTGGATATTATTGTTGTCTCTCCAGTAATCATTTGAGGTTTTCTCTCCCCCAAACCCATGCCGTTGCATATAGCAGCAGAGTGGTTAAAGTCTTGTACACAATCAACTCTTAGTTTCAAGGGTAGGTTCCCACTGGCCTAAATCAGTTGACATAATCCTAATCCCTGGGCTACTGTGATTGTTTTAGGAGTGGGCACACCATCATACTGATCCATTAGATGTGAATAAGGAAGCATGTAGCCGCCATCCTGTTACCCCAAGAAAAGTCCAGTTTAAAAAGCTAATGGGGAGATGCAGGTACAAGACTTACAAAGACTCCCCAACACTGGGAGCCTCTGATTAACCTGTGCCAGAAGTCTTTACTGCTTCTGGGCTTGAGATTTGATCAGACCAATGAATTGTTACAATTGCTTATGGCATTTGGGTTGGAGTTTCTGTTTCTTATATCTGAAGACCTCAAAGTGAATCATCTCCTCCCAGAACTCTTGTGAGAGGTCTGGGATGGCCTCACCTCTTCTTTAATAAGTCTGTTATTAAAGAAGCTGTTCCTTCTCCTCTTCCTCTAGCCTCTTGGTTTTTGATGTGACCACAATGCACCTTGGCACAGTTCTTGGAGTTTTACACATACAGCAGAGAAGCAGAAAATGGAATTTAAAATCAAGACCAATTGTAGCTTCTTTGCCTTATAAGGAAAGTGACACAATTCAAATTTATGCAGGAATAAATCTCTAAATGGATCTTATTTCTTGCAGAGGCTGGGATGAGATGCAAGCCAATGGTTTTGAATTACAAAGAGCAGGAAATCTTGGCTGATGGTATGTTCGCATACACACACATACACACACACACTCATTTAACCCCTCTTAGTACCCTAAAGAGGGCACATTACTAACTCCATTTTATAGGTGAGGAATGAAGGAGTGTCACCTGCTCAGCCACAAAGAGGTGAAGCTCAGCTTCCATATCAGGAGTCTTTGGTTCTAAGGCGTGGTTGCCTTTTCCCATGGCTACTTCCTACATGTGATTTAATCTGGGTGGGCTTCTTGAGGAAACGGGTAATGAAGAGGGTCAAAGGAAGTTATTCTGGTATGTTTATTTAACTTTTCATGGGTGTGGTGGAGCAAATAGGGAGAAAAGTGAATCTCTTACACTAGATTCTGATTGTGGTAGAAAGGAGGAGCAAAGTGGGTCTTGGAGAGCCAACTTCTGCTGGGAGGCAGTATAGCACAGTAGCTGGGCATCCAGGTGCAGAGCCTGGCCAGTATGGGTTCAAGTCCCAGTACAATGGTGCATTATTTCTATGACCTCTTTTCCTTACCACATGGGCTCATCTCTTTAACACGACAGTTTTCTTTCATCAAAGTCAGCAAGCTGAGAAGGAGAAAGAGGGAGAGGGGGAGGGAGAGAGAGAAACTGAAAGTCAGGGTCCTAGTCTAATCTCAATAGTGATACACCATCATTTTTATCATATTCTTTTTTTAAAAATAATTTTTAAATTTGTTTTAATTAGTTACACATGACAGTACAACGATCTTGACATATCATACATTTGAATCAGATGGGATATAATTTCTCATTTTTCGAGTGTACAGGTTGCAGAATCACATTGGTCATGTAGTCATGCATGACTGTGTATTATTGTACAGTATTATTGTATTATTGTACTGTATTATTGCAGTCAGTAATACAGCAATATTAATGTCTATTTTATTCTGCTGTCCTTCCTGTCCCCCCTTCCCTCCCCATTTTTGTCATATTCTATTTGTTTTTAGAAGTAACTCTATGGCCAGTCTGTCCTCATCCTCTGTGAAGAGATTACACCAAGGTGATCTGCTTAGAGACCAGATCTTCAGGAACCATTTCAGATGAGATAGGGCATGTTTGGGGTGGAATGGCCGTGGATCAGGAACCACTTCAGAAGCCGCCTACCACAGGAAGGGGGTAGGGATAAGCAACTGGGATTTATTGAGGTCCAAACATGTGTCAGAGCCCATTAAGTTCTCAGAGTAGGCTTGGGAAGAGACTGGCCTTAGTTATCCTATGCATGAAAGAATATAG
Organism: Urocitellus parryii; assembly: GCF_045843805.1. Lineage (NCBI taxonomy): Eukaryota > Metazoa > Chordata > Mammalia > Rodentia > Sciuridae > Urocitellus > Urocitellus parryii. The sequence goes on from NC_135534.1 coordinate 52,719,533, forward strand.
AGGAAGCCTTTGAGGATTTAAAGGCCATTTGGGAGACCCATATAAATCTGAAGAAGACAAATCTGAGAGTAGTGAGAAACTGCCTGTGGGACCCTAAGGTTGGAACTCAGAGACTAGTTCAGTGTGTAGTAGGACTGGTAACTGACAGACAAGCAGACTTGAGATCCTAAGCCACTCCTTGAATGGGGCAGGTCATGGTTCTCATGACAAGTGAATGGGGGGACAATGATGAGGCTGCCAGAACAACTCCCCAGAGGCTGAGGCTGGGATTGGATTTACAAAGAAAATGCACTCTGATGTTCCAGAATTGTCCACGATATTGTAAAAAATGGTGAGAGGCTCCTAAAAGAGGAAGTCATCTGAGAATCAGCCTATGTGCTTCCAGAAGGGTGGCAGTGGGCATGGCAGCCCCACAGAGCCTCACCTGGGTCGCAGCCTCAGGCAGAAGTCAGCAGATGGGGTGGTTCCTGACATGATCAGAATGTCTAAAATAGGAAGAGTTTGTGTGGGGAGGACCTCAAAGTGGAAATCATGAACATTTGGAATGTTTATAGATGAACTAGTTCTTAGCCTGCATGGTAGGAATTCTCCCTACTATCCTGGGATACATCTGTCCTGATGTGACTTGGAGTGAACAGCTTGGCCATCATAAGCCTTAGTTCCCATGCCTTAAATAAGGTGGTAATATCTACTCTGATTGTGTTAAGGAATTAAATAAGTAATGGATATAATCACCTTGGATGTAATAAGTACCTGATAAAGTACTCACTGTCTTCTCTCTGCCTCTTTTCTTTCTCCTCCCATTCCAAATGATATGGTGTGGTCTGTATACACACAAGTGATTGACATTCATCCTTCACACACACATACTGCAAAGACCTGGGAAGCTAAACACTACTTTTCCCAGATTCCCCATAGGGGCTCTGGAGGGGATTCATATGCACTGTGGGGGACCTGGGCAGAAGCCAGCAGAGACCATACTTCTGCTCCTGTCTTTCTGCTGGCCCTGCAGTGGAGGGACTGAGTTTTCTCTGGGTGCATGAGCAGACAGCCTGGACTCCTGTCACTAGCCTCACAGATGTTGGAAAATGAGGGGCGTCTCTTTTGCTGGGGGTCTTGTGTCAGGAGCAGCTCTGGTTCTGGAGCAGGCAACCTCCTGGTCAGAGGTAACCCTGCAACTCCCTTGGTGACCCAGTTATCCTTTGTGGAGGTTTTGAAAGCTCAACCTAAAGTCTTTTCTAAATCCCTCCTTGTAGTTCTTTAAGACACTTAATACTGTGTTGTAAATCCTCTCTTGCCTAATGTAGCCAGAGTGGATTTTGTCCTCTTCAACTAACCAAGCCAAGTGGGATAGTGAGGTTTTAATTACTGGGATCCTCATAGAGAAAGTGTGTGTGTGTGTGTGTGTGTGTATGTGTGTGTGTGTGTGTGTGTGTGTGGTAGTGCCCCTCTCCTGAAAGCCTCCCTCCTACTCAAGGCCCAGGTGACAGCTCACACTAACCCTTTAGGGAATTGTTGAGTTTCTCCCTAAAAAGACAGACAAAAGTGTAGCAAGAAGGCAGAGGAACACAATGAATGGCAGACGGTCAGTATTATATCCTATGACCTTTTCCGGGACCCCTTCCCATATTTTCCACAAAGCCTGTGTATATGCTTGGCGGGAGTTGACTTTTTTTTCTTCCTTTTCTTATTTTTGTCATCAAATCCAAAGGAGTGACTGAATTTCATGTTGGGGAGAACACAGAACAGAGATAGAAGTGGTGTGAGAGGAGGCAGGAGTTCCAGAAAGTAGAAGAGCCAGGAGACCATGGGTCTTCCTGATGCAGGGCACTGGGATCTTTGGACCTGAAACTGATGTAAATGAAATTGAGTTAAGTGAGGGAACATGAAAGCAAGATTTTATTGGGACTTCCATTTAGAAAGGGAGACATAGCTCCAACAAGAAGACGTCAGAGTTTCCTGAAGGAAAGAAGGGAGCTGATTTTATTGGTTCCTTGCAGGGGTGGGAATGTAGAGTTACTCAGCTTGAGCGTTGCACCCTGTTCTAAAGCTGAGTTACTGCTGTTGACTGAGCAAGAGAACACACTCGGGGCACCCTGACCTCAATGATGCAAGGCTGACCCTGATTGAGGGTGGCACACACCAGACCCCCTGGGACCTGCTGTCAGTCAGCCTGCAAGACAAGGCCCAGAAGTGCCTTTGCCCTTTGTGCCTATGGTGTCACCATCTCACTCCCAGGAAACTATCAGAAATCTTGGGGAAGGTGTTGAATTCCTCAGCCCATGGGATTCAGAAGTGCAAGGCCATCTCATTTGGCTATCAAGGAACAGAGGCCCTCCAGAGACTCTGCAGTATATACAAATGGCATCGAGGATGGATTCCCTCCTCTTCTGCTTGGCTCTTGACCTTACAACTTGATCTCTAACTCCCTGGACTCTCCAAATACTCAAGCTCCACAAAGCTTCAAGTGCTGGTCACCTTCTCATCCCTATTTGCATGGTGGCTGTTCCCCTTCTCTGAGAGTCTATCAGCTCCTGGAGGGCAGAGGCCTAAGTTGAGTTCACCTTTCGATCTCTGAACCTACTACCTGCAAGAATTGTGTGCATATAGCTTTGTGCACGTTTCTGAGGACAGTACCCAGAACTTAAATCATATTTTCAAAGGAATAGGGGCCTAGAAAGTGTTTAGAAGTTGCATGAGTGGATCTTTGGGGGGAGGTAATCTGGACACTGTTCCTTTATTACATATCCAAAAGAGTCAGCTTTCAAGGGTCAAATCCAGCTTATCTACATGCGAGTCTTCCATTGAGACTGTGCAGCCAATATGGTCTAAAACCCACAGGCAATGCAGCAAACTTGGAATCTGTCTCTGGCTTTTAACATTCTGCCCAGCAGTGCGTGTTTATAGCTTCTTCCCCAGGACGCTCTGCCCTGCACTCAGAGAGGTTTACAAGGCAGACCGACACCAGGCAAGCCTCCTGGTGGGTGGGATCCATGGCTGTTGCGTGCTTTCCAATCTGCTGTCTCTCAGACTGTAAATATTTATCTGGTGAATGTGGGCATGTCGGGCTCCAAAGAGTGTCCAGGGCAGAGTGTGTGTGTAGGGAAGAGAGTCCTGTGGCAGCTGACAGGGGATGTTGATGTTTTAAAGATTGAAGACAAGAGCAATAAAAAAACCATCAGGAGTCCGAGTCTCCACGCTTCACTCTAACCTGTACATCTTGGCTCAGTAAAGCACAGCTGGGTTCCCCAAAACTTACTGAATTGGTAAACTTTCTCAAGTTCCCATATTTCTCTCCTAAATTAACGGAGGGACACTTCCATTTGGGCGACAACATTGCATGTGAGAGTGTGGAGGGTTTCAGCAGGGGAGGCAGTAAAAGATCAGAGAAGGCCAGAGTATTTTGTTGTTATTGTTGGTGGCATTTTGTGGTTTCTAACTTGGCATTGTTGTTCGTTTAAAGTGGAACTGTTTGATTCTCAATTAGCAGAGGTTCCATAATTCTGGCATTTTCCAAAGTAAGATCACCTGTGAAATGCTTGCAGAGGGGTGGTCCCTTACTCACTTAAGGCTGTGAAAGAGCTGACATTGAGGTGTCGAGAAGGAGTGAACCCTGAAGGAAGAGAAGGAGGGAAGCTCTCTTTGTGCTCAGAGTCTCTCCACCCAACTCTAGATGGGGTGCTGAAAGGCCTGAGCATTTTCTACTCTCAGGAAGCTACCTGTCAATTTGCACAGCCGACATCATGGAACCATGCTACACCTTCAAGATCTTACAGCAAAAGAACATATACTCTTTCACTGGACGCCATGAGCTAATGTCTGAACAGAGAGACCACAGCCACCTGTACTAAAGAAAACGCCAACGTCTCCACAGAAGAGCATGGCAGCTGAAACAGCAGTAGGCACAGAACCTGGTCCTCCTCTGATGTGTCCTCCAAGACTTGCTATAGTGCATACTACTGGCAGAACCTAGATCCTATCCAGAATATCACTTGCCAAGAATCTGGAAACTGCTTTATCTTATCATGTGCAGTATAGAAAGGCACACCAGAAAGGGTGGGAATGGGTGTTGAGCTTTAGTTCAGCTCACCTAACACACTCCTACTCATACCCCAAGACCCACATCAAATGCCCCTCCTTTCTGATAATCACCTCCCACTCCCCTCTGACTCCCCTAGAAATCTTTCTATTTTATGATCCCCAGTTTTGTTTGTTTGTTTTTTTGTAATCCAAGGTAACATATCAGCCTCCTTTGTTAAGATGAGAGTTTTCCTGAGAGCAGGGATTTTGTCTTTCTACGTCTCTATCACTTAGTAAAAGGCCCAATACACAATAACTGTGGTGCTTTTGAAATAAACCCTCACAAATTTTGATACTCCTCTCTTCAAAAAGTAGAGCCTAATTGCCCTTGTTTTGAGTTTGGGACAGACTTACTTGCTTCTAGTGAATAGAAATGATGCATGATTTGGAGAATGGTCATAAAGAACATAGCTTGATCTCTCCTCGATTGCCCCTCTGGGGGAAGCCAGCTGCCATGTTGTAAGGACACTGAAGGATCCCTGTGGAGAGAGCCACGTGGCAAGGACTGAGGCTTCTGGCCAACAACCAGCACTAACTTGCCAGGTCTTTTTCTTCTCCCAGGAGGGAAACTCTCACCTGATGTGAGAGGACGTTCAAGACTCTGGCTTCCTCTGATTCACTGAAGTGGGTAAACCACAGCCTGCTGACTCATCCTGTCTGTTTCCAATGAGCTGAGGTGTGGTGGACAAAAGGAGAAGGCATCCAGGGTGGACAGGGTAGAACAGAGGCTGGGGCTTCCCTGTTTTCATTCAGGGTTACTGATTGTGGTTTGGCCAAGCCTGAGGAAGGACCTCAGTACTTCAGAGTCCCTTCACTCTCCTTGTCAGGAGGAGCCTGAGGTTCTAGTGGATCCCAGAGTCTGGCGTGATTCTTGCCTGAGGAAGGAAAGTTCATTAGGGAGCAAGCAGGGGATCTGGAAAACTACACCACACAGCTGAGGGAGGAAAAGGACTGTTAGTTGCAGTCATGCTCAAGGATCTAACCCAAGAGTGTTAAACCAGTTATGCCAGCAGTGCCTCCACCAGGACCCTTATCCCCAACACCACCGTCTTCTCTGCCTGTAGAGTCAGTTAGTGATCCATTTTTCAATGTCATTGAAAAATTCTAATGACACAGTTACATATATAAAAAAGCAAATATTTCCCTTCACATTCTTTTACCTCCAATCTCATTCCCCCCCTACAGGTAGCAGCTGAGGCTAACACCGTGGCGCATGGTCTGCCAGAGCTTCTGGATGTGCAGGTTTCATGCTTTACGTTTGCCCTGCCACGTGGCTGGGTTTTTTAAAAAATTCTTTTATTTGATAATAAATCTTGGACACCTTTTTTTTTTTTCTTCCATGTCTGTGTGTACAGATCTAATCATGCTCTTCCCTAGGAGGTGTTGAATTCTCCATAGCACGTGTGAAAGGAAGGAGACATGGTGGGAATTACCACTTCTGCTGCTGTCCGTGGGGAGGGGTGAGCGTGTCAATGGAAGGCTCTTTGCTCAGCTGAGCATCAGAGGGGTGAGAAGGGAGAGCGCTGGGAGTGGGTCATGGGGAGCTGAATTACTGTAGGATGGACAGGGGGGCGGGGGGGAGGCGTTTGGAGCTTTGGAGTCATCTGGAGAGGAGGGAGGATGGGGGAAATAAGAGGTTGCTGATAAGATGGCATATAGGGGGCGTTCTTCAGAGTGACGGCTCTCCACTGCCCTTATATCTTCAGAAAGTTTGCTACATTCATGAATGAACGTAGTTCTTATGTTTTGAGCATTTCCTTAGTATAACATCACAAGGATTCTATTACTGGGTTGAAGGGTAGGACTTCCTCTGTGGCTTTTGAGACATTGTTTTAGTTGTTTTCCCAGAGGACTAGAAGAATTATGCTGCTACTTATAACGTTTCCCTGTGTGGGGAGCTGGAATGAAACCCCAGTTGGGGATGTGCACTTCTAGGATCTAAGAATTAAGATGATCTTCCAGAAGTCTGATGAATCAGCACCTAAATATGGATGCCTGTGATGTGCTAGTCCCTGATGCCAATGAGGGTGACCAAGCTCAGGTATCCATCTCAGCACCCAGTTCCATGGCACTGACAAGCCTGGAGGTCAGAGCATGTGGATAGGGAGTGGCCAAGAATACTAAAGAAGCCACAGGCCAGCCATGGTGTATGTGTGGCACTTGTGCTCAGGATGTTTTGCAAATGTCCCTGATTCATCAATGGACATTTCTTTCTTGCTGGCCCAGGGCCTTCCTCAGAATCCTTTTCAACACAGTGTTCCACGGAGCCCTTACCAGTCAGATATGGATACTGGATGGAACACATTTGGAATATATTTGCTTTCCCTGCTATAGGTTTAACTTAAAATGAGTTTCAGAAATTTTGCCTTATCCAGGATTTTTTTTTTTCACAATGTAGGTTAGACTATATAACTAAAAACATTTAAAATGCCTCTCCATGCCCCCACCCCCCGCCCAAAAGTTGGCAGGCACACTGGAGAAAGTCATGGCGTGTTGGAAAGAAGGGTGAGCAGAACCCAGAGGAGAAGTAAGTCTCCTGTCACCAGCTTCCTGAAGGCTGATCGTGGGCCCATCTGGTGAGCCTGTGAGACCATATCTGAGACTCCAGACTTGGGGAAGCAATGGTGGCCTGCTGATAGTGTCTGGGAACCTTGGGAAAGTGGCTAGGGCACTTCTGCTGAGCCTGTTGGTATGCTATCTGGCAGGAAGTCAGGGCCTGAAACTGGAAGAGAAATGAAGGGGGTGTGTTTTGTTCAGCAGCTGTTAATTCCTCTTCTTGTCTCTGCCTTTTCCCTACAGAGTCAGACCCTAGGGGATCAGCCCCTGAGACCAGTTAGTTCTGATGTTGGGACAGCATCTTCCCAGAGGGACTCCTCTCCCCATCCTACCTTCTGGCCAATACTAGAGTCATTCTGTCCTTAAATCACAGTTTTCCTGGTCTCTGCAGGTCCCAGATCCTGCATTTTTAACCCTCTCTTTAATCCAATTCCTCCCTAGGCCCTGTTCTACCTAACTGCCCATCTGTTTCCTGCCTACCCTGGGTTCTCTTGGTGCCCAATGCCACTCGCTCTAGAATTGTGACCCAGCCTTCCAGGCCCATGAATACTGTCCTCACCTCCTTGACTCTTCCTCACAGCTGGGCTTGGCCTATTAGCCACTCTAGCCCCTGTGTGGTCATCTGGGAGTTGTCACATGCTGTCTGTCCTGCGTGGCATGAGCAGGAAACTCGTTTGTATTGACAGTGCTTTGAGCACGTCCACACGGAGAGCTCACTTGAGCCCAGGACACAGGACAGCATTACTCAGAGGACAGAAGTAAAGAACAGGGACTCCAGACCTGAGCAGCAGACTTCAAATACTGGCTTGACAACTTAACACCTTGGGCTAGTTTCTTAACCTTTCAGTCCTTATTTGGACAATGAGGGCAAATAAATCACCTAGAGGAGTTATTGAAATGGTAACTGGAATGAGTCAATAGGATTTATAGTGAGGAATTTGGGGTTGAAGCTTCTGAGGATTGAACCCAGCAGCTCTTAACCACTTTTTTTTTTAATATTTTATTTTGAGACAGGGTCTCGCTGAGTTGCTTAGGGCCTCTAGTTGCTGATGTTGGCTTTGAACTCACTATCCTCCTGCCTCAGTCTCCCAAGTGGCTGGGATTACAGGCATGCTCCACCACACCCAGCCTTAGCCCCTTTTTATGTTTGTCTGTTTGTTTTAGAAGGGGTCTTACTAAGTGGGTGAGGCTTGTCTCAAATCTGTGATCCTCCTGCCCCCGTCTCCTGAGTTGCTGGGATTACTGGAGCGCACCACTGTGCCCAGGTACAGAGTTTTTAAAAAAAATTTTTTTAGTTGTTGATGGACCTTTATTTTATTCATTTATTTATATGCGATGCTGAGAATTGAACCCAGTGCCTCACACATGTGAGGCAAATGCTCTACCACTGAGCCACAAGTCCACTCCTACAGTGAGAATTTTTGAAGCGTATTATTGGTTTGTCAGGGCTGCTCTAGCAAAGTGCTACACACTAGGTTCTGGAGGCTAGAAGTTTGAAATACAGGTCTCCTGGGGTGGTTCCTGCTGAGGGCTGTGAAGGAAGGATCTGCGACAGGCCCTTCTGCTTGTCTGTAAATGGGGTCTTCTCTCTGTGTCTCTTCACATCCTTCTCTCCCTGTGTGCATCTTAGAGTCCAAATTTCCTTTTTTAATAATAGTCATATTGGATTAGAGCCTACCCTAATGACTTCATCTTAACTAATCACATCTCCAACAACTGTATTTCCAAAAAAGGTCATATTCTGAGGTACTGGGAGTTAGGACTTTTATATATATGAATTTGGGGGTGATACAATTCAACAATAGTAATACAATAGTAAGTTATCAGTATTTGTCAAAAGTTTTAATAAAGCCCTCATTTATTGATGGGATTTTTGTGGAATTCAGCAGCAATCATCAAACCTTCTCAGTGAGCTGCATTCTATTTGAGCCACCTAGTACATCAGTCATTGTTATGGTTTAGAAATGAGGTGTCCCCCAAAAGCTTATGTGTGAGACAATGCAAGAATCTCTGGAGGTGAAATGATTAAATTAGGAGAACTGCAAACTAATCAGTGGATGAATCTACTGATAAGGATTAACTGGGTGGTGACTGTAGGCAGGTAGGGTGTGGCTGGAGGAGGTAGGTTCCTGGGGGAGTGCCTTTGGGGCTTATATTTTGTCCCTGGTGAGTAGGGTTCACTTTGCTTTCTGATTACTGTATCCTGAGCTACTTTCCTCTGCCATGATGTTCTGCCTCACCTCTGGCTCAGAGCAATGGAGTCAGCCATGGGTGGACTGAGACCTCTGAAACTGGGATTTCATCTTCTGGTTTAGCTTAGATCCAGCCAGTGTTTATTGACTATCTTCAACATGTTAGCAATTACAGTTGAATACTGACACACAATCCGATTTCAAGGAGTTGACATTCAAAAGAAAGATGGTAAAAATTCACTGAAGTATAGGCAGAGAGTGACAAGAATGGCTCAACAGATGACAGGCAGTCCTGAGAAACAGAAAAGGAGTGGTTACTTCCAACTGAGGTCGTGGAAAGTCTTCACGGAGGAGGTGGTGTTTGTGCAATTTGGAAGGATGGGGGTGGATCTCAGTGAGTAGAGAGAGGGAGGAGCAGAAGGAACAGACTGAGTAAAGACAGGAAGGTTGGAACATGCAGGTCGGCGATAGTGAGCAGGTATTCAGGTGTGGTTGAGTACGGGGTGGCGGCAGGATTCATGTAGGGATAAGATGGGAGATGAAATTAGAAAGCTGTGCCTGGATTGCGTAGGATCTTAGATGTTCCCTTGAAGGATTTCAATTTTATTCTGTAAGCCATGAGGATGATGTTAGAGGAGTTTAGATTGTTACAATCATGAGGATGATGTTAGAGGAGTTTAGATTGTTACAATCTGATCAGAATTGTACCTGAAGATTGATCAGATAGCTTTCTGGGCATGGATGGCTTAGTGTGGTAGAGGATGGAGGCAGAAAAGCCAAAATGGAGGCTGCTGTATTAGCCTAGGAGAGAGATGAGGCGTCACCTAAGACAGTAGACAGGGGTAGGATGGTTACAGGTCAGGAGTCAGAGTGGATGAACCGTAAGGGACCTCCTAACTGGACAAGTCCTTGAGGATACGACCCACTGGCAGGTCACACAGAAGATTCTGGCTGACATATGCTGTGACCATGTGGTAAGCAACAATTATTTCTGTCCCTCAACAACATGGGTCTACAGTCATGGTGGGGCATCTCGAGTGGGGAGCATGAGCCCAGAGAAGTCCAAGTTAGCAAGAGCTGGAATTCCAGGCAGGGAGCCTGGAAGCCAGGAGTTCTTTTGGGGACCCTGCAGCGTTGTGCAGTTTTAACCAGGTGTTTTTTCCATTCTACTCCAAACCCAGTCTTGTTGGTCAGGTCAGCAAGTATCTTGGCTATCTGTGTCTTCCAGGTTTGCCTTTATTGAGAGGCTAGGGGACAAGAATTGGGGATTCCATCCTTCAGTCTGATCTCTGTGGCCAGAGCTGCTTCCCCAAGGTTTCCCACAACGTTCAAGGCCTGGGCCTCTGCTGTAAGAAAGACAGGACAGTACACCGGCTCCTGCACCTCCCAAGTCCTTTGTCATCTCCAGGGAGGCTTCTTGAGTCTCTTCTAACTATCCCATCATTCTTCCCATGAAACAGCAGGAATGGGGAGTGGTGGACTGGTTTTGGCATCCTCAGGAGAGCTGTTGGTACATTCCAGATTCAGGGTTCAGGCAGGTGGGACATGACTTTCCAGTCCTGGGACAGTGATTAGCCACTTCTCCCAGAGCCAGTGGCAGCCAGGCGCACACTGCCCCACACTTGGTAGTGTCTTCAGGGCCGGTCGAGTGGCCTTTACCTGTTCAGTAGCTCCAGCTGCTCCGTGTCTCAGGGATACTTGGCTCGTCAGATGCTGGACACTGGATCAGGCTTTACTCCCCCACCCTTTGTTTTTCTCCTTCATACTCTCCGGGATTTTTGTAGCTCTACTGATAAGCTGAGATCTAGAGAGTCTGTGATCAAGCCTTTGACCACCTCAAAAGAGGGACAAGCTTGCCCTTGTATAGTTGTCAGCTGCGGCCTCCCTAGTATTTGAGCCCTGAAAAAGATTGCTTCCGACCCCGAGTCACAAAGTCCAGGGAAATCCAATGCACTCCCAATCTACTGTGAATTCTCATGGTGCTTCTTCTCCTGGGCTCTCGAAATGGTGTAAGCTATTTTGGGTTGAAATGTCTCAAGCTTTACAATTTACACCTGCTCTGGTGTCCACAAGAGATCCACTCGTAGTGAGCATTTGTGAACTGGGCAGAAGGAGGGCACTTCCTGCTCCCCAAGGCCTTCTTACTGACTTCTCTCGCCTAATGCTGTCATATCTTCCTCCACAGCATCCAGGAGTTTCCTTCCTCCTTTGTAATGCTGAATAATTCCTCCTCTGATGCCCTTTTCCCAGTCAACACTCAGATATCTTCTTATCCTAATAATTCTTAAGGTGTTTTTCTCAGCAAAGTTGTCTTTTCCCTAGAAGATATACTACAGTCAGCTCTTATAATAATTTAAATTTCTCTGTTATTTCTATATATTATACACAGGGCTAGGACTTCTTAAAACAAGAAGTTCTCTTTAGCAATGAAGATGCTTTGGGTACAAGTTAATAGGAACCTAATTCAAAGTGGCCTAAATGATAAAGATAATTATTATCCCATAAAATTAGACAAATTGGCTCCCAAAACTCCAGGGTTCTAGCTCTACTTCTTGGTTCTGTTCCAGGTTTAGTCTCAAACTGGCAGCAATATGGTTGCTGCAGGTCCAGGCATCACAGCTGGACCCCACAATGTACAGAGCAAGAAAGGACAGTCTCTTCTCATGCCTCTTACTTTGTAGGGCAGAGACACTTCCCAGAAGTTCCTCAGCAGATATTGCCTTCCTGTCTCATTGGCTAGCTTTGGTCACAAGCCTACACTCATGGCCAGAAAAGGAATGGGATCTGTGATTGGCTTAAATTAAATAAGAACTATTCCCTGCTATTGAGGAGTGGTGCGTATCCACTGAAGCACAAGCTGTAACCCTAGGGAGCCCTCCGCACTCCTGCCGCTTAGCCTCCTGCCCAGCAATGGCTGATTGCTAGCTCCTCTCCCAGCCCCAATCTGTTCTTACTGCCAGCCAGAGTGGGCACCTGCCAACCCTGAACATCTCTGTTTTTCCAACTCTGCTCCCACCTCTGCACCAAGGGCAAGCTATTCCTTCCTGGAATAAATTCTTCTTCTTCTCCTTCTCCTTCTCCTTCTTCTCTTTTTTGCAGAATTAGCGTTTTCATCTTTGTTTCCCTATTTAGAACACTCTAGCAGACTTCTGCAAGAAATTGCCTGGAGTATTTTTTTGAGAGAAATGACACACATTTGAAGAATTCCAAAATTTGATTTCACGTGAGCTTGTTAGAGTTTTCTTTTAAAAAAATATTTTTATTAATTTTTTTTGTCTTTCACTAGCCAGGGTAGTGGTTCTCAGATCTTAGTGGAAGTTTTTTTTAGAAGATTGATAGAAGTAATAGAATTCTGTTGGGTGCAGTGCACTTGTAATTCCAGCGGCTTGGGAGGCTGAGGCAGGAGGATTGCAAGTTCAAATCCAGCCTCAGCAATTTTGTAAGGCCCTAAGCAACTTAGCAAGACCCTGTCTCAAAATAAAATTAAATAAAACAAAACAAAACAACAACAAAAACCCCACAAAACAATAACAAGTAAATCAGCAAAACAACAACAACAAAAACAACAACAACAACAACAACAAAATGGGGATGTGTCTCAGTGGTTAAGCACCCCTGGATTCAATCCCTGGTATCGAGAGAGAGAGAGAGAGAGAGAGAGAGAGAGAGAGAGAGAGAGAATTCCATGATAGAATTCCATGTCCTCCCCCCACTGCCTCACTGAATTCTAATCTGAGCATGTGTATATACAGTATGCGTTATAGGTGACCATAGGAGAAGAATCTGGACCTAACCCTGCCTTGACAAATTAATTCTGGGGAATGGTGATTATTCCAGTTTTATGAAGTTTCATTTTTGTTTATACAAAAATGTCAAACTAGATGTAAGTTGAATTTTAGATCATCAGGAGATTCTTCTTTGAAGTACCTGTTACAATTCAGAAATCTCCCACTAAACAGTCTTCTTAACTGGAATTTAGGGTGCCATTTGTTCAGATCCAGTGGTAACTGCTTACTTTCCAAATGGCAAGTGCTAGGCTGTGTAAGACCTTGACATATCTGGGGATGAATAGAAGGATGAAATGGGAAATTCAAGGGGCTGAGTCCTTTCTTTTAGTGCTGGTATTTGGTCCTCTCAGCCAGAGCATGAAAGCATGGATAGCATTATAGAAGTGCCTCTCTGGATGCTGTGGGGAGATCAGATTGGATAAAAGTAAGCAACGAGAAGAATCGTATATAGCTCAGTTGGTAGAGTGCTTGCCTTGCATGCACAAGGCCCTGGGTTCAATCCCTAGCACCAAAAAAAAAAAAAAAGGTAAATATGGATTTTTATTTCTCCCAGCACCATTTGTTGAAGAAGGCTCTCTTTTCTCCAATGTATGTTTTGGCACCTTTGTCTAGCATGAGATGACTGTATTTATGTGGGTTTGTCTCTTTGTCTTCTATTCTGTACCATTGGTCTACATGTCTATTTTGGTGCCAATACCATGCCATTTTTGTTACTATAGCTTTGTAGTATAGTTTAAGGTCTGGTATTGTGATGTCTCCTGCTTCACTCTTCTTGCTAAGGATTGCTTTGGCTATTCTGAGTCTCTTATTTTTTCCAAATGAATTTCATGATTGCTTTTTTCTACTTCTATAAGGAATGATGATGGTATTTTAGTTGAAATCATATTGAATGTATATAGTGCTTTGGATAGAATGGCCATTTTGACAATATTAATTCTGCCTATCCAAGAACAGGGGAGGTCTTTCCATCTTCTAAGGTCTTCTTCAATTTCTTTCTTTAGTATTCTGCAGTTTTTGTTGTAGAGGCCTTTCACCTCTTTTGTTAAATTGATTCCCAAGTTTTTTTTTTTTTGTTGTTGTTTTTTGTTTTTGTTTTTTGAGGCTATGGTGAATGGGTAGTTTCTCTAATTTATTTTTCAGAGGATTCATCAAGGATGTACAGAAATGTAATTGATTTATGGGTATTGATTTTATATCCTGCTACTTTGCTGAATTCATTAATTAATTCTAGAAGTTTTCTGGTGAAGTTTTTTGGATCCTCTAAGTATAGAATCATGTCATCAGCAAGTAATGAGAGTTTGAGTTCTTCTTTTCCTATTTGTATTCCTTTAATTTCTTTCATCTAATTTCTCTGGCCATATGCAACAAAATGAAAATAAACCCCTATCTCTCACCATGCACAAAACTCAACTCAAAGTGGATCAAGGACCTAGGAATTCGTCCAGAGACCCTGTGCCTAAATAGAGGAAAAAGTTAGCCCAAGTCTTTATCACATTGGATTAGGACCTGACTTCCTCAATAAGACCCCTATAGCGCAAGAATTAAAATCAAGAATTAATAAGTGGATGGATTCAAACTAAAAAGCTTCTTCTCAGCAAAAGAAATAATCAATGAGGTGAAGAGAGAGCCTGCTTTTTGGGAGCAAATTTTTACCACACACATGTCAGATACAGCACTAATCTCCAGGATATATAAAGAACTCAAAAAAAACTTTAACACCAAAGAGACAAACAATCCAATCAATAAATGAGCTAAAAAGTGAACAGACACTTCTCAGAAGTTTGAGTTCAACAAATATATGAAGAATATTCAACCTCTCTAGTAATTAGAGAAATGCAAATCAAAACCACTCTTAAGATTTCATCTCAGGCCAGTCAGAATGGTAGCTATCAAGAATATAGACAACAAGGGGCTGGAGTTATGGCTCAGCGGTAGAGTGCTCACCTAGCACGTGCGAGGTGCTGGGTTCGATCCTCAGCCCACATAAACATAAATGAATAAAATAAAGGTATTGTGTCCAGCTATAACTAAAAAAAAATTTAAAAAAACTTAAAAAAAATACAGACAACAATAAATATTGCCAAGGATGTGGGGGAAAAGGCACACTCATACATTGCTGGTGAGACTGCAAATTGGTGCAACCAATCTGGAAAGCAGTATGGAGATTCCTTTGAAAACTTGGAATGAAACCACCATTTGATCCAGCTATCCCACTCCTTGGTCTATACCCAAAGGACTTTAACAACAGCATACTACAGGGACACCGCCACATCAATGTTTATAGCAGCACAATTCACAATAGCTAAACTGTGGAACCAACCTAGATGCCCTTCAATAGGTGAATGGATAAAGAAACTGTGGTATATATACACAATGGAATATTAACACAGCGTTAAAAGAGAATAAAATTATGGCATTTGTAGGTAAATGGATGGAGTTGGAGAATATCATGCTAAGTGAAGTAAGCCAATCCCCAAAAAACAAAGGCCGAATGTTCTCTCTGCTGATTCATAACAGGGGACAGGGAGGGGGGCCATGGGAAAAATGGAGGAACTTTGGATAGGGCAAAGGAAAGGGACTGGTGGGGAGGGGGCAAGGGGGCAGGAAAGATGGTGGAATGAGATGGACATCATTACTCTAGGTACATGTATGACTGCACATATGGTGTGATGCTACATTGTGTACAACCAGAGTAATGAAAAGTTGTGCTGCAATGCTGTACAATGAATCAAAATTCATTCTGCTGTCATATATACATACCTAATTAAAATTAATTAATTTTAAAAAAGAATAGTTAGCCTAATCATGTACAACCACAAGAATGGGAAGTGATAGTCCCTGTATGTATAATGTGTCAAAATACATTCTACTATTGGGACTGGGGTTGTGGCTCAGTGGTAGAGCACTTGCCTCCCATGTCTGAGGCCCTGGGTTTGATCCTCAGCACTACATATAAATAAACAAATAAAATAAAGGTATATAAAAATACATTCTACTATCATGTGTAACTAAGAAGAACAAATAAAAGCAAACAGGCTAGAAGGAGTTAGAGAAAAGCACATGCTTATTGAACAGATGTACTGCTGTAGCTTTGGGTCCCTGCTCCAGCCACAAGCCATTCCCTGCAGCTTGCACCATGCTCCCTAGAGACAGAGGCAGGTCTTCACATTTCTGGAAGAATGAAACTCTTCCCTTCCCAAGTCCCTTCCACTGACTGCGGATCCCTACTCTTTGCTTCCCGGGACAAAAGTCCCTGTGACTGTAGACCCTGAGATGCTCTTCTGGTTTTCCTGTGCTCTCTGGTGCTTGGGAGCTCATCCACAAGCTGGCATTGAGACTAGTTCTCTGCTCTTCACTTCTTCACCTCTTATAGTCTGAGCTTTCTTTTGCATCATAACAATATAATTCGCATCATTTTCAGCCCACCGGAGTCCCCACACCAACACACCACATCCACATTGAAAGCGCAATCAGGTAATCTCTGGGCTGCAGGATGGGTGCTCCCAGGCAGAGCCCACATGGCTGCCAAGGGCTATGCACTTGATAGGGATCATCCACTCTACTTAGTCCCCTACTCCCCTTGGGGGATCCATCTCCCAAGAATCAGTCCCCAGGGCCCTGGATGGTTTCAACTTTTAGAAAAGCTAGACAGGCATCATTTCCACCCAAGAAAGATAAGGAAGGTCCTGAGCATCCCCAACTAGCTTTTGGAGAATCCAAAAACAGGCTTAGATGATTTTAAGACATCTTTTGCTTTTAATCCAGAGGAGGGAAGGAAGATCACAAAGGAAGGCTCAGATCCAAAATGAATTCCTTTGTCTAGTACATGGTTTATTTTAAATGTGAAAGTTCAAGGTTACAAAAACAAATGGTTTGGATGGGGCATTTTGTGAATTCTGGAGCATAGACATTTCTCCATGTGTGGAGGAAGTGAGATTTGTGCAATTTTTGTCATTGTGTAATAAATGAAAGAGGTACCGAGGCTGTGGAACCATGTACTCAGAACGATGTGAGAAATACATAAACGACAGTGTTCTGCAACCCAAGAAGGGGAGGCCCTGGATGGCATTACCCACATAGGGCACCAGGTTGGAAATCTTCTTTCTGAAGCTCCGGGCCATGGGATGGACAGGTCTGCTGATTGAACGGAATGAGTTTGCAAGGCAGCTGCTAGGGGTCATCTTGGAGAAGATCTTTGTTTCACCAAGCTTCCTTCTCTTAACTGGAAGATGCAGACCAAGCACTTTAGGGTGGTGGTGGTGGGGGTTGGGAATGCATTCTGAGAATACACAATCTATGGTGCCTGGTAAGTCTTCCATGCCCAAAGGCTTGTTTTCCTTTTGGCCTAGCTTCTCTCCCCATTTCCCTCTTCACCTTTTACAAATGCCCAACATGGCTCCCATTTTTAGATCCGGGTTCAAATCTTGGCTCTTACCACCTAGGATATCCTTGAATTCTGGCCGACTTATCTGTAAAATGTGAGTCGTAGTAGCACTTAGTAGATACTCAGTAAACTCACTTATTCAGCCAATCAAGAAGTATTTACTGACTGCTCACATATGTACCAGGTACTGTCGCAGCACCAGGGATACGACAGCTGATGAAGCAAACTCCTGCTTTTACATCCCTGGAGCAAGAAATAGGTAACCGACAAATAAACATATAACATATTAGATGTCGGCAAGTGCTAGAAAGGAATAAAATTGCAGAGAGTTGCAGGGTAGAAGACGATGCTTTAGATCAGATAATCATAGAAGGTATCACTGAATAAGATGACCCAAAAACATGGAGGGAGGGATTTCAGCAGACGGTAACTGGGAGGAGTATTTCAGGCACAGGAATAGTAACCTCAAGGGCCCCAGGATGGAAGTGAACTTGCAGGAATAGTGAGGCTGGGGACCAGGCCCAAGAGACTAGGATCTGACCAAGTAGGGGTCAGATTGAGTCATGGAAAGGTCTCTTGAGTCATGAAAAGGACATTGGCTTTTATACTGAGTACATGGAAAGCCATTGAAGATGTATTAACAGAGAAGTGATCTAGCATAATTGAGAAGAATTACTGTTCCTGCTTTGTGGGGCAGGGGAGTGGTTAGAAGGTGATCATATTGATGACACTGTGAGAAATAACGAGGGCTTAGATCAGGGCTGTGCTGGTGAAGGTGGTCAGAAATGGTCAGATTCTGGACATATGTTGGACATGAGCCAACAGAATCTTCTGAGGGGTTCCCTGAAGGGTGTGTGGGGAGAGGAGCAATAATGTATGAGACTCATGCTTTGTGTTCAGCAACTTGAAAGATGGACTTGCATTTACTGAGACAGAGAAACAGAGTGCAGAGAAGGTACTGGACTGTTAAGTGGGGGGCATCTATGAGACATCCAAGGAGGTCTTGAGTGGGCAGTCAGACAATGACAGTCTGGGGAGAGGTTCAGGCTGGACAGAAACATTTGAGAGTCTTCAGATGGTATTTAAAATCAAGAGCTTGAATAAGATCACCTTGGGGTGAACACAGACAGAAAAGAACCTGGGCCTGAGCATGAAGCAGGGAGATGAGGAGGAACAAATGCACCCTCCCCCACTCCTCCGCCTCCTTCTTTTTCTTTTTTTATCATCATGAAAAACAACTATTTAATTCGGTTAGCCTTCACTGGAACAAAGCTGCTTACAAAACTTCTCTGGCTTTTGCTCTTCAAAAAAGTGATATGTGCTCTTTGCAACTTCAAAGACTTTTGAAAAGAAAAAAGCACCAAACTCGGGCCTGAGTGCCTCGTGGTGCAGGCACTGAACCAGCAAGGCCAGTGCACCCTTTCAGGATTAGGGGAAGGGAGCTTTTGTTAGCATTCATCTGATGCTGGAATGTCAACTTGAAAACCTCAAAAATCCTCTTCTGCTTCATATCTCTTTCCCTTTTCCATCCAACAGAAAAACTATGTGAAGCCAAAAGGGGGAATCTGAGAAAGGTTTGATTTCTTTCTTTGGGGAGATAAACAATCTGTTATGTCATGGCACCAGTATAGAGATGCTGTGTCGGAAAAGCAGACTGAAGCTACAGAGTTAGCTCAGGATAGTTTCACGGGGAACAAAGTAGGGATATCAGCCCCTGTGATAAAGATCTGAGGGTCTCAGGTTTTTTTTTTTTTTTTTTTTGTTTGTTTGTTTGTTTTATGAGCCAAATAGTAACACGGCTATTATGAGAGCCAATACAAAGAGGTCTAGTTTTTCCAGCCATAAGAAATCAGAATCCCCTAAGTAAAGAGACTACAGGTTGGAAGATACCAGGTGTCCCTTATTTTGTGCTGGGCATTGCCTTATGAGAGAGATTTTGGCAAACGATGTGGTGTTCAGTGCAGAGAAACCAACATGGGATAAAGATTTGAACAAACAACAGGACTTTGGCCTGCTGATTCGTGGCTCTGCCATAATCAGTGTCTTCGGGTATTCAAAGGGCTGCCAGGGTACAAGGAGGATTAGTTCTACAGGTCCCCACAGGGAGAACTAAAGGCCGGAAAGTGAGGTTGCCCTTTTTCTTGTTGGACAGAGCTGCCACATACAGCATGGAGCTTTCTCTCAAGTAGGGGGGGCAAGTGATCAGTAGTCAGGGAGGCTGGGGTGGGAAGACTGGCAGGAGGTGCCTGCGAATCCCATGGAGGTCTGTAAATCCCATGAAAGTATATGCCAAATTGTACAGTCATGTTATTTCTCTGGGGAGAGGCTCCATAACTTTTATGATATTTTTGGACTCATTTATTTGACTTAAAAATGTTAAAACTGCTTGACCTCTGTGGTCTTCCTTGACTAAGAAAAATAGTTTCTTTTTTTTCCCCCTTAATATCTTTGTTTTATTTATTTATTTTTATGAAGTGCTGAGGATCGAACAGGGCCTCGCATGTGCTAAGCGAGTGCTCTACCACTGAGCCACCACCCCAGCCCAATTCGATGGTTCTTACTAGCTCTACTATCCCCACTTCCCAGGTGGAGTGGTCCTGTGGAAAGACTGGTTATTTTTTAGTTGGACAAATTTAAATTAATCTCCCTTCTGCCTTTGAGACCCCGGGCAAGTGGTTCCATTTCTTTTAAAGCTCAGTTTCCTCGTTTGTAGAATAGGAATAAGGACATCTCTCTCACTGGGTCTCCCAGCACAGGCTTTGGTAAATGTGAGGTCCTTCCTTCACTCCTTTTCTGTGACATCTCTTATGTCCTGACCCCACCACAGCCTCTGAAAAGGGTGACCCTGGTTACCACGAGGCCCAGCAATGACTGTGAGAGAGGGATTTCCACTCCAAAGGCAGCTCATGATTCAGGAAGACCTGATCAGACCAGCCAGCAGATCAGATCTCTTCTGAGAATCTGAAGCAAGGGATGGTTTGCAGGCGGTCATGGGGAAGACGGGGTTAGAACTTGGAAGCATGTTGGGCTGTACTTCTGCACACAATGAGAACTCAGAAAAAGCAGGAGTAAAGAGAGGAGGGGAAGGAGGAAGCAAAATGTATGGAGAGGAGAGGAGAGGAGAGGAGAGGGGAGGGGAGGAGAGGAGAGGAGAGGGGGGTACCTCACCATCTGTGGGATATGAGAGCAGGGCCTCAGTTCCTGAGAGCTCTCTGCATCCTTCCTCCCTGTCCTTGGTTCTCTTGTGGGGGTTCTGTTCCTTTGCACTTGACTCAGCCAGAATTGGTTTCTGTTCTTTGCACCTCCAAGAATCCTATGCTCTGGCCATCCATTATGGCCATCAGGCCCAGCACGGCCTGCCCACCCAGTGGGCACAACCTGCAGTTCCTTATTCCCCCTTCACTTTCCCAATTCTCCCAGCACTCAGGTCCAGCTCTACCTCCCCATGGGCCCCTTCCCGACCACCCCAGGCCCGAAAGGCCTTTCTTTCTTCTGAGTTTCTGCAGTTTTTCTGGCCTTCCAGCCCGGTCTCATCTTCCCATGGGCAGGCCAGGTAGAGGTCTTCTTGGAGGCAGAAGCTACACCTCATTTCATGTCCTGCCTGGCTTGGTCTGGGCTTAGAACCAAGAAGAACCTACTAGACAAGTGTCCAATGGCTGCATCTCCTCAGCCACTCAAGCATGTAGACCTGGGTCACTCTTCTTTCTTAGCAAGGAGGTTTTAAATTTGGAATCCCCAGACTATTCTGGATTCCTGGACAGTCCCCTTGCTCTTTCTGAGATTCTCCTTCCATGGACTCTTGCCCCTCTTAAACATCAGCCCTAGAACTTCACAGAAGGAATGCAATTGGTCAACAAATAGATTAAAAAATGTTCAACATCTCTAGCAATTAGAGAAATGCAAATCAAAACTATACTGAGATTTCATCTCACTCCAGTCAGAATGGCAATTATCAAGAATACAAGCAACAATAAATGTTGGTGAGGATGTGGAGAAAAAGGTACACTCATACACTGCTGTGGGATTGAAAACTGGTGCAACCACTCTGGAAAGCAGTATGGAGATTCCTAAAAAAACCACAAATGGAACCACCATTTGACCTAGTTATCCCACTCCTTGGTATATATCCAAAGGACTTAAAAACAGCATACTACAGTGATGTAGTCACATTAATGTTTATAGCAGCACAATTCACAATAGCTAACCCATGGAGTCAACTTAGGTGCCTTCAACAGATGAGTGGATAAAGAAACTGTGGTATATATACACAATGGAGTATTACTCAGCCTTAAAGAAAAATGAAATTATGGCATTTGCCAGTAAATGGATGGAAATAGAAAATACTATGCTAAGCAAAATATGCCAATCCCAAGAACCATAGGCTGAATGTTTTCTCTGATATGTGGATGCTAATTCACAATGTGGGTGGTAAGAATAGAGGTGTTTTAGACTAAACAGAGGGAAGTGAAGGGAGGGGAGTGGGCATGGGGTAGGAAGGATAGTGGAATGAATCAGACATTATTACCCTATGTGCATATGTGATTACATGACCTGTGTAATCTACATCATGTATAACCAGACTAAAGAGATTATACTCCATTTATGTATGATGTGTCAAAATGCATTCTACTGTCATGAATAACTAATTAGAACAAATAAAAAGAAAACCAAACCAAAAAATCAGCCCTAGAAACTATCTGCCCATAACTAGCTCTTTCATTCTTCCCATTTTAACTCAGCCAATGTTCTTTGAACACCCAGCATGTATCAGACATTAAACTAGGCATGGGGTCCATTAAATAAGGATGGTTTTAGAAGGTGGTTCTTGATTTTGACTTACTGGATCAAAATTCAAGCTTGCTCTTCTGACAGCCAGTATCCTTGGTTGAGTCCCTGGGTGTCCCCAAGGCTTAGTTTCCTCACCTTTGTCATGGGTTGATGTTGATATTAATAGCATGCCTGCCTCATGGGGCACTAGTGGGGATGACAAAGGACCTAGCACAGTGCCTGACACATCGATCACCAATGCCTCCCTGATGTCATTGCAGTTATTTTTATGATATAAAATAACCAGGTGAAGTCCCTGGTTTTGAGGACCACACAACTAGGTAGGAGAGGCAGAAAAGCCCAAATTCCAAGTGACAGGGTCTGGAGCTCAGTTTCTCTTTGTGAACTCCAGCATGTTCATGGCCTATGAATGGGGTATCTTTAGGCCAAGATATAAATTCCCCTCAGTTCTTTGGGTGTGTTGATAGGGTCTGGGGCCATCAGAATCCCCAACCAATTGGCTGTAGCCATGAGCATTCTTGGCCATTGTCCCTCAGGTGCCTGCACATAGACTGTAACCCTTCACGTGTGCTCTCTCCCCAAAGTTCTTGCCTTAGCTCTCTTTCATTTATATTTGCACCTTAGTCATTTGCAAAGGCCTCTGACCTAAAGGTCTCCTAGAACTGTACTTGTTAGATCCCTGATGGCAGGGGCCAGCAGGACTTCTCTTAAACAATAGCCTTGCAACTCTGCATTTCTAACCACCTGCTTGGAATCTCTAGGGGTATCCCAGCAGCTTCTCAAATTGGACTCATGTCTTCCTTAGCTTATGCACTCCTGCTCCTGCTTTCCGTGTTGAAATTCTCTCTATCCAGAGATCGAAACTCTGAAGTCACCCCTTGTTTTAGTCATCTTTGTATCACTGTGGCCAAAATGCCTGACAAGAACAACTTAGAGGAGGGCTTATGGTATCAGAGGTTCAGGCTATGGTGGGTAGCTCACAAGCTTGCTGAATGTATCTTTCATCTGCGGATCTCATCATTGCAGTCACCACTGCTCTGTGGGACGTCACATGATCAACAACCTATGTGTCATCTCACCTAGAAGTTTCATAGCCAACTATAACTTAATATGACCAAAATGTAACTCTTGCGCCCACCGCTCCTGTGCCCCCAGCTCACAGTCCCCAGGCTTTCTCATCTCAGTAAATGACCCAATATAAATTAATTGCTTAACTCGGTCATCTTGATATCTGCCACTCTCTTGAGGGCCACATCTTTATGGAGTATTCCAGGCTAAGGTTCCAACTAGCCTCCCAACCATAGTCAACTATTGGCATTGTTTAGCTATTGAGGTACTTCCCTGCCAATTGGTCAATAGCTGCTTCCCTGAGATCCATCACTACTCCCTGCTCCTATCACCCCAGTCATCCTGGCCTCTCTCCCACTGAACCTTCCCAGGATTTGGCAATTAAAAGGTTGATGCCTGGTACTGCAGGGGACCTCCAGGACATGGCTCTGACAGGACAGCCACAGTATTATTCCAATTGGCCAGTACCTGGGCTTTAACAGTTGTTAAGTATCTTAAAGACAGTCCCCAATGTTACTTATTTTGAGGAAATAGAAACTGACACAGGAGAGGTTAATTATTTCCCCAGTTTCTTGGAGTCCATGTGGTTCCAAAGCCCACTGTCTTTCCAGGATATTTTGTAATAATTCTCTCACTCTTCCCTTTGCCCAAGAGCAAAGCCCAGCTGTCAGGTACTTTCTCTGTTTAGAAACTTCCTGGGGCTCCCAGCCCTCATGGAGGTAAGTCCAAGCTCTTAGACCTGGGGTTCAAGGATCCTTCATAATCCAACCTACTCAGTCGGCCTCAGGACAGAACCTCTACCACTGCATTTCTGAACACTTTGCCTCAGTAAGGCCTGCACCACTTCTTCCTCCAGGAACACCCTCCCTGAGTTGCTCCAACCTTTTGAAACCTTGACCTATTTGGACTCATGAATGTCTCAAATGCCAACTCCTTCAGGTAGCAAATCTTCCCTAGTGCCTCTCTTCTTCCTTGAGACTCCTGCTACACTTGATTCAGGTTCAATGACCCCACCCCAGCCTGCCTGTTGACCATATTCTTCCTCATAGAATAGTTTTACTATTCACAGAAGCACACTGACAAAGAGTTTGCACACACTTCCATACACCTTGTATTGTAGATGCTACTGACTCATTTAGTTATTGAGACTCCAACCATCAGCTAGCTCCTGGAGGTGGTTGTGTCTTGCTCACCTCTATAACTGCTGCCTAGCAGAGGCCCAGGAGCAAGACATGTGCACAGTGCACATCAGGGAACAAATGCATAAATTACACCCTTGAGGCCTGTGGGAGACCAACCTTACACGTGACTGAGTCACACTCCCCGGCTGGGTGCTGAGGCACTCAGTCACAGAAATGTGGCAGAGCTTTCCCCACCCTTCTTGGGTTCTAGGGTCAGTGTCTCGTGCATGGGTGTGTCTTGCTACAGCCCCATGGGTGGACCTACGATCACCTGTTCCTTTGTAATATAACCCCTTGCCCTGTTTAGGATAGAATCTTCCATGGAAGTGCCTTGTGAGTGTCCCCTTCTCTTACTGTGCCCTTGGGTGTGGCCTCCCCAGGTGTTAGTCAACCTGCTGACAGTGGACATCATGAAGGTAGACTCAGCCCCCTGAAACCTGACCCCTTGCCTCATTTGAATAGCTTCTCCTCAATAAAAGGGGTCAGCGCATGCTCTCACTCTCTCTTCCCGCAGACCCTTAAAGTCAGAGGAGCCATCACAGTGACCCCAAAGAAAAAGGTACTTGTGTCTCTTGTGTGGTTATTTTGCACAGCCCAGTTAGCCCAGTTTACCTGAAGTGACCCCTAAGCCTTTTAGTCGCGAGATCAGAAACCAGTGGAGACCAAGTGGGGAAAGTGGCTGACACATTTTTTTTAGTAGTTATTCCTTTCTATGCAGGATGCCAGGACCCTTGCTCTCCTTTTTTTTTTTTTTTTTTTTTTGTGTGTGTGTGTGTGTGTGTGTGTCCAGAATACTCTACCACTGAGCCACATCCCCAGCCCTTTTAATTCTATTTATTTATTTTGATACTAGAGACTAAACTCAGGGGCATTCAATCACTGAGACACATCCCCAGCCCTATTTTTGCATGGGTTCTCAAGGGTTGTTAAGCACTTTCTCTTTGCTGAAGTTGGCTTTGAACTTGTGTTCCTCCTGCCTCAGCCTCCTGAGCTGCTAGGCTTACAGGCACGAGCTGATTTTTAAATTTTGAGACAGGATCTCATTAAGTCGCTTAGGGCCTTGTTGAACTGCTGAGGATGCCCTTGAACTTGTGATCCTCCTGCCTCAGCTTTCCAAGTCCCTGAGATTACTGTCATGCACCACTGCATCCATCTTGAACGAAGTTTTAAATCAAAGTATTACCTTTACATTTTTTTTAAAGGATGCGATAAACAGGGTGTCGTGGTGCATGTGTATAATCCCAGTGACTCAAGAAACTGAGGCAGGAGGATGGCAAGTTCAAGTCCAGCCTCAACAATTTAGCAAGACCCTAAACAACTTAGGGAGACCCTGTCTCAAAATAAAAAATAAAAGGGCTGGGGATATGGCTTAGTGATAAAGTGCCCTTGAGTTCAGTCCCTGGTGCCAGAGAGAGAGAGAGAGAGAGAGAGAGAGAGAGAGAGAGAGAGAGAATCTTTCTGTTTTAAAAAAACTTTTTATTTATTTATGTGGCTGAGGATTGAACCCAGGTACTTGTGTATGCAAGGCAAGTGCTCTACCACTGAGCTACAACCCCAGTCCCAAGAAAAAATCTTATAATAAGTCTTGGTCCCTCCCCTTCAAGTTTTTTTTTTCCTTTTTTTTTTTTTTTTTTTTGTTTTGGTACCAGGGATTGAGCTAAGCACCTCGCTGTTGCTGAGGCTGGCTTGGAACTTGCGATCCTTCTGCCTCAGCCTCCCGAGCCACTGGGATTACAGGCATGTGCCACTGTGCCCAGTTTCCCCCCCAAGTTCTGCTGGAAGGAATCCCTTTAACTACCTTTTGAGGCCAGCTGTTTCATGTACAAATCTGCCTTCTGCTAGTGGAGGTGAGAAGAAAGGAGATTGATGTTTTATCTATAGATTTTTAAAAAACTGAAATATTGAAATTTGCCTAATGAATGTCAATTCCCACTTCTTTGTCATAATTTCACCTACAGAAAAATTTCAAGAGTAGTCAAATAATTATTGAACACACTTCACCCAACTATCTCAAATATTGATCTTTGGTTCCATTTGCTGTATCTATCCTATGTATCTATCCATCTATTCATCTTTTTCCTCAGAACTGTCTGCATATCTTATTCAGATTTTTGCCAATGGTTGTAATAACGTAGTTTAGAACAAGAGAAAACCCCAGATCATTTTTTTTTTTGCATTCAATTGTCTTGTTTTTTTTTGGTCTTCTTTTATAGGGAATCCAATAATGATGCTGAGATTTTTGAAGAGTAGAAGCAGATTTTTGCTTTTTTTTTTGCTTTTAGATTTGGATGTATCCTCATGATTAGCTTCAGGTCACACACCTCTGCAGGAACATCGCAGAATCCATGCTGTATTCTTATTGCATACTATTAGGGGGTTCATTGTGTCCATTTCTCCCATTGCTAGTGACCTTAACTCTTGTTCACTTGGCTATGATGATATTGGCCAGTTTTTTCCATGTAAAGTTACTATTTCCTCCTTTCTTTTTAATTATCATTTTGTGGGGGAATACTTTAAATATCTTGTTATTCCTTAAAACTTTTGACCAAGAGTTTTAGCACTGGTTGATGACATTTTGTCAGAATCAACAATTAACAAGAAAATTGCTAAATTGTGATTTTCGAATTCTGTCAATCTTCTAATTTTTTTCAAATAACTTTATTTAATTAATTAATTTATTTATATTTATGTGGTGCTGAGGATTGAACCCAGTGCCCCATGCATGCAAAGCAAGAACTCTGCCACTGAGTCATAACCCCAGCTCCAATCTTCCACATTTCTTTCTTTCTTTTTTTTTTTTTAGTGATTTTTAAAAATTTATATATGACAACGAAATGCATTACATTTCTTAAAGGTTGCTTTCTACTGTAAAGCCAACTTTCCCTTCTCCTTGTTTGTTATATCAGTATGGACTTACAGATTCTTATTTTATTCAATGGATTATAATCCGTTACTATCATTAATTATTTTTATGTCCATATTGTCTCATATTTGGCCAATGGGAGAGCCTTCAAGTGGTCCTGTGTCCTCCTGATACATATTCAGAATATTTGTTTTTGTTTTTTGTGGGTTTTTTTTTTTGGGGGGGAAACCAAGATTGAACTCAGGGGCACTTAACCATTGAGCCCCTCCCCAGAACCTTTTTAAAATATTTTACTTAGAGATGGGGTCTCACTGAATTGCTTAGGGCCTTGCTATGTTGCTGAGGTTGGATTTGAACTTTCAATCCTCCTGCCTCAGCCTCCCAAACTGCTGAGATCATAGGCATGCACCACTGTGTCCAGCCGGAAGGTTTATTTTGTGACATAATAAGATGCTGAATTCGTCTTGTACTGTGCCTGTCTCAACTCTAGAATAACCCACTTCTCCAAAGATCTTGATTTCTTTTTATTGGAAAATGGTATTTATAAGCCAAAACCTGGGTGTAAAGTGTGCTCTTTTCTATTGGAACGTTCTTAATTTTAGGCCCTCTCAGTGGCTAGAGATAGAAAACAGTTGAATTTTTATGTACAAACAAGTACATATGTACATCATATATGTATGTGCATAAATGCATATCCAGACGGTCCCTGAATTATGAGGTTTAGTTTAATGATTTTTTGACTTCACAATGGTTCTAAAGCAATACACACATCCAGGAGAAACTATAATTTGAATCTAAAATTTACATCTTTTCCCAGATTGGCAATATGCAGTGTCATGGTGCTGGGCAGTGGCCATGGGTTTCAGCTTTCAGAGGGCCACACAAACCCTAGGGTGACAATCTCCAGTGTTTTACAGATACAGGTATTCAGTAAGTTCCATGAGCTATTCCACATTTTATTATATGATAGTGTTAGCTGACCTTTTTCCAACTGTAGGCCAATTAAGTGTTCTGAGCACTTGGAACAAGCTAGGCTGAGCGATGATATTTGGTAGGTAAGGAGTATTAAACACATTTTCTTCAGTATCATTGAATTTTTAAAAATTCCTTATTTGTTCCTTTTAGTTATACATGATAGTAGAATGAATTTTGACACATCATACATACATGAAGTCTAACTTCCCATTCTTGTGGTTGTACATGGTGTGGAGTTACACTGGTCGTGTATCCATATGTGAACATAGGAAAGTTATGTCGGATTCATTCTACTGTCTTCCCCTTTCTCATCCCCCTCCCTTTGTCTAATCCAAAGTACTTCTATTCTTCCCTTCCCCCCACTTATTGTGAGTCAGTACCCATGTATCAGAGAGAACATTTGGCCTTTGGTTTTTCTTGGGATTGGTTTATTTCACTTAGCATGATAGTCTCCAGTTCCATCCATTTACCAGCAAATGCCATAATTAAATGCATTTTCAACTTACAATAGGTTTATTGGGATACAATTCCACAGTGAGGAGCCTCTGTATATGCACACCCATGTACATATCTATCTGTCTACCTCGTCCACTCCAGTACCTACAGTGGCAACACAACTCTGCACGATTTAGCCTATTTCCCCCCTTTTCATATTTGACTGAAAAATTTGGCTGTAATTATCCATTTCCTAATTTGTTCCATCCTAGAATGTACAGAAAGCATTTTCAGAATTGCTATCCCATGTATCTATGAAACAGAAATCTACTCGATATTTATTTATAGTTCTTTTTCACTTTAGCCTGAGGGCCTCTAGTCTAAATATAATACAAAAAAGTTACTTGGACTAATTCCTTTTTTGTCCCTTCTGTCCATAAACTTTTAACTGTCCCTTCTCTGTGTCACACCTGTTTTTTCAAGTCTGGAGCTTATTGGGGTCTCTGGGCTGGTGAGTTCCCCTCTCAGCTCACCCTTTCTGTGTCTAGGCAAGTCTGCCTCCTCCCTGCTCATTTGCTCACTAGGCACCACCCTCCATTCTCTACCAGTTTCCAGAGATGCTCACTCATTCCCCTGTCTCCCATTCTCTTTGTGGCTAAAGATTTCTTTCTTTTTTAAGGCGTCCTTGGCTCTCATTTTAATGGGATCACAAGAGGGAGAGGGAGACGCCTTCCTTGTAGGAGGGAAAAAGAGACTGAGAACCTAGGTTCCCAGTCTGCTGCCTCAAACTTGACCCCTGGGGCCTCAGGAGACAGAAAAATCTGGTTTATAAAGTGTGGGGTATTGGCAAGCTCCTTGACCTGTCCAAATCCCAGTTTCCTCACCTAGGATGTGGAGGTGAGGAGCCCCACATCATGTGGTCCTGACAAGGACAATGTCAGATGAAGGGTGTGAAGTGGTGGGCACGATGCCTGTCACCGCACTCAGTGCCTGTCGTTGTTGCCTGCATGCCACTCTTGCTGATCAGCCTCTCATGTGTCCACGTCCTCGCTCAGGCTCACCAAGACTTGAGCACGTCACAGAGTCCCTACTTATAAAGGGGCAGGGAATTCAGAGCTCCCAGAGAGGCCATCCCAGCAGCCAGAGCTGGCAATACTCTGCTGTGTCCCCTCTCCAGCCTCCCTCAGTCCCAGGATGTGCTTTTTGCCTGGAACTTTAAAACTTCTTGCCTGGCCCTGGTTTAGGGGCCTCTCTGAGAGCGCCCCCTAGCTGTGTGCCATCGGGTCTCTGCTAGCCGGTGGCTTTTAAGTCCAGGACACATGATTGTTCCTGATGAGATGAGTGATGAGCTGAAAATTTTGGTAGAGAGAGGCCAAATCCCTGTGTGGCTCCAGGAACAAGGATAAATATAGCAGAATAATTGCTCATGCTCTTTTAAGGATTAAAAGTCAGCTTTCGGGCAGGCTGTGAAGCTCCGTGACCAGGACAGCAAGAGACACAGTTCCTTTTTTAGAGCCATGGTCAACACTCCCTGTGTATTCCTGGATCCCAGGCCTCTGTGCTGCTACTCTCACTTGACTAACGGGGTCGCACTCCCTGGTCCACACATCATGGGGGCCGGCAGGGGTCGAGGTGTTCCTACTGCACCCCATTAGCCAGCACTACGCCCGGCTCATCCAGGTGCTCAGCGAACACTCCACACGAATGACTGAGAGCTGCAAGAAGCCTATGTTTTAAAAATAACCTTTAGAATGAGATTTATAGTCTCGTTGACAGTAATGTCCCAATGCCAATTTCCTGGTTTTGAAATATATCGTATAATAGCAATATAAGATGTCATCAGTGAGGGAAGCCGGGTGAAGGGTACATGGGACTATGTACTATTTTTGTAACTTCCTGTGTGCCTGTAATTATTCCAAAAGAAAAGGTTTTTAAAAATCCACCAGGAACCTTTAGTTAGAATCATCCAACACTCTTGACACTTGGAGGAGGCAAGTGCCAGAGATGGATTGATTAAATTCCTACATCCCTGCTTACAGCAATGCTTTTGTTTTATTTTTTAATTTTAATTTATTTTTATTTTTGGGTGCTGGGGATTGAACTCAGGGGCACTCAACCACTGAGTCACATGCCAAGCCCTATTTTGTATTTTATTAGAGACAGGTCTCACTGAGTTGCTTAGTGCCTTGATAAATTGCTGAGGCTGGCTTTGAACCCGTGATTCTTCTGCCTTTCACCTCCCGAGCCTCTGGGGTTAACAGGTGTGTGCCACCGCACCTAGCTTTTTGTTTTATTTTTACTGTTATTATTGAATGTAAACACGTGATTTATTCATATGGTCCAAGAGGTTAAATGATAAATAACAGTGTATTCAGTGGAGAGTCTACCTCAGCCCCTTAGTTCCTCTCCCCATGAGCAACCATTGTTAATGTAATTCATTTTTGCACTAATTTTAATGATATTCTATGCACACATACAAATTATTTATTTGTGTGCACACACATATATAAATATGAGCCCCCTCACTTTTTTTTTTTACTTAAATGGTAGCATTATATAAACCTCATTCTTCAATTTTTCCCATGTAGCAATATATCTCAATGGCTTGTCATATCAATATACCAAGAGCTTCCTTGTCCTTTGTTGTGGCTACACCACCATCTTCTTTTATGACCCCCAATTAGTGAACATTTATGTCATTTCTAAGCCTTTGGCTTTTATAAACAATGCTGCAATGAATAATCATGTTCATCTGTCATTTTCCAAGTGTGGGAGTGTGTTTGTAGAATAAATTCCTAGAAGTAGAATTGGGTCAAAGGGTATATAAGCTTTACAATCTTGATAGTGCTAAATTGTCCTCTATAGAGTTCATTCCATTTTATACACCCACGAGTCATGTGTTTTATAAAATGTGTGTTTAATGCAGTAATTTAAAAAAAATTACTTGGTGACCTCTTTGTGAGTCTGATAAAAGTTATTGGCCTCTACTCAAGAAAAACACAATCATGTAATGTTTTGCATACAATTTCAGTTGGCTCAGAGACCCATGAAGGCCATTGATGGACCTCAGGTTTAAAAAATGTGACAGAAAGGGAAGCAGTATGATAAAGAGGAAAGAGTTTTAGGAC
The DNA here is from genome assembly GCF_045843805.1 of Urocitellus parryii. Classification (NCBI taxonomy): domain Eukaryota; kingdom Metazoa; phylum Chordata; class Mammalia; order Rodentia; family Sciuridae; genus Urocitellus; species Urocitellus parryii. The sequence goes on from NC_135534.1 coordinate 52,750,971, forward strand.
TAAACCATCTAAATTCACATATTTGTCCTAATACTCAAGGCTGCAGAAAATTAGCCAAGTCATTCTACTTTGACCTTTGGCTTCTTTTGGAAGGAAAGATATAGTAATTCTATTTCTTAAGACACCTGTGAGAGATATGCATCCTTTCATGTAAAGCATCTAATATGATGCTAAGAGTTTAATATGTGTGGACACTCACATGCACACAAAGTCTTAAGTTCCATTTCAACCTCTGGTAGCAACTGCAGCTGGATTCACAAGATCAGCCTCTGCAGCAACATTTCCCAAAGTAGGGTTCTTAGACCAACTACATGAGAATTGCTCCAGGGCCATAATTCAAAGGCAGATTCCAGGCTCCTGCTTTAGATCCATGGAATCAGAATTTTTGGAAGAGAAGTCTAAGGACCTTAACACTGGGGATTCTAATACACACTGAGGTTGGTAAAGCATGCTAAAAAGTTTGGCAAGTCCCTTATAGTCCCTATGCTTGCAGTTCCAGTAGTTCCCACCATGTGGCTCTGCCAGCAGGAACCTGTACCAGCAGATGGACAGGTGTGGACACCAAGAGAAAGCTTGGTTAGTATCCAAGGCAGCCATCCCTCACCCCAGTTTCAAAAATAAAAAATACAATTACTCATGAGGGTAACAGGCAGAATGACTGCACCCCTACCAGGATACCTTTCATAACACCCAGGAAGGGAGACAATCCAAGGCTACACATTGAAGAAAGCCTAGGATGGAGGCCAGGTGGGCCAGCCTCAGGGGATAATGCCTGCTGTCGCTGGGGTGACTGGCCTGTGGCCAAGAGCTGGGAATGGGGACTGTGCAGGTCCTGGCAGACTTCACCAGGAGGGCTTGAAGCTATGGGCCTCAGAGCTCCCATCACTAATTCTCTTGTCCATGCCTGGTGAATGTTTTCTGGGGTGGCCAGTGATGGCCCAGGGATAGGATTTCCAGATTTAGCAAATAAAATTACAGGATGCCCTATTAAATTTGAACTTCAGATAAATAACACACAGTCTTAATACAAGCATATTTTATACAATATTGGGACATACTTCTACTGAAATAATTATGTGTTGTTGCTGTGAGATTCAAATTTAAGCGGTTGCCAGTCTTGCAATAATCTGGCAACATGACCCAAGGCTTCTTGGTGTTTCTTTTAATCACAGGAGGGAGTCCCCTTGGGGTCGTTCTAAACTTAGTGCTCCCTGATCTTGACCTTGAATGGGAAATGCACCTGAGGAGGGAGAAGAGTGAGTGTGGAAGGCTGTGGGACTTCCAGCAGAGATGCAGCTCCTCCTCACCTGTGCCCGGGTAGGTGCAGCCCATTCATGCTGATGTAGCTCTTGAACGTATTTCATTTCATGCCCCCAGGGAGCCATGAGTTAGGCATTTTCACTATTACTCCCACTTTAGAGATGAGGAGACTGAGGATCCACGATGTTAAGATCACAGGGCTGTTAAATGGAGGAGCAGGGACTGGCCCTTGGGGCCAATGCCAGGTCTGAATTTAGCAGAATCTCCTAGTCCCTTGGCTCTGGTAATCCCAAGGGTTTAAGGTAGGAGCAACTCCCGCTCCCAAATTCCTGGGACAGGAAACATTCTCAGTCTCTCCTGGCGCTGGGCCAGGGTCTTATCCCAGCTCACATGCTTGCCAGAGAATCCAGGCTGGGAGGCGGGTCTGCAGAGTCCCCTTAGTCCCTATCTGACCAGGACAGTGTCCAGCAGCATGAGCTACCCATGGGCATTTGCCATCTGCTGTGTGGGTGCCATGGGAGGGGCCTGGGGTTAGTGGCTACCTCACAGGCCCTGCGTGCCCAGAGCCCTGAGCGAAAGGGTAGGCATCCCCTGCCTTTAGACCCCAAGAGCCAGGCTGCAGAGGAGCTCTGGCTCCAAGTCCCAGCCCCTCTCAGAGGAGGCGGGCGGCCCTCTGCAGCCAGCGGCTTCTCAGCTCGGAGCTCCAGAGCCAGATGTAACATTGACCTTAAATGGTAAAAGCTCCCCAGAGTGAAGAGAGGCTGGCCAGAGGAGGAAAGGGGAATAACTCAGTTTTAGGTAAGTCACTGCTATATCCTAGAATAACCTGCCTCTTCAGCTGAGAGGGAAGCAGAGGGAAACTTCTCCTCCTTAAAGGTACAGGGTGCTGGGAGGGGGCACTGAACTTGGACTTTCCAGGGGAGCTGGCTTTGTTGGGTGGTATTTCAGCTGAGCGTTTTTATTGTTGCTGTCTTAAGCCTTAAATAAGAAGTGAACCTTGCTGGTACTAACTTAGCTAAATTATGCCCCTTTTGTTGGCTGTTGGAAAATATGCACATGTTGGGGTGAGGATGTGACTTCTTACTAGAGATTCCCATTCCAAGCTTTCATGTGGGCCTCTTTGTGGAAATAGAGGGGGGTTTTGAGGTTATGCAAGACTGCCAGGCAAGGTTTTCTCTCCTCTGTGTTTCCTGTGTCTCTCCTCTGTCCTCCTGTGCCTCTGTGTATGCGAATTCTGTACTGGCCCATTTTACCTCCATCCTTGGCCCTGTGGCATTTCTGTCCCTGACCCTCCTGTCCTTTGTTCTGGTCACTACCTCTGCTTTTATCTCTGCCCCATCTCTCCTTTTGTCTCCAACTCTCCCCGCCTCCCGTGCCCTTTCCCTGTTCCTTAGAGAGGTACATGTGTCTGGGCCTGTGCCCTGGCCCTGCTCCCTTCCAGGGGCCCGTGTTGAAGCTATTCCTAGAGTGAACTGCACTCAGACTGGCTTTCTGCAAAGGGAAAGCCCGGGGAAGCCAGAGGCCAGAGAGAGGCCCAGCTGCCCCATCCCTCCTGCGCATTAAACAGTTGTAAAAGCTGGAGAGGCTCTGCAGTTTGCGTAAACAGCAGCGCAGGTCCTGGACCCCTGGCTGGCTCTCCCAACTGCCAGAGCTCCAGCTGCTGTTCGCTTACACTTTTCAGGCAGCTCTCTGGAGTGGCAGGGGAAGTGAAGCAGCCCCAGGGCTTGTCTGAGCTGGGTGTTCTGCAGGGAAAAGGAGGAAGCTGCCCAGATCTGCCAAGCTGGGGGCGCCAGGGAGGCAGAACCTGCCCAGGACAGTGTTGCCCCTATCAGGGGGTGCTGATGGGCCTGTGTGGCAGGTGGAGCTACCTACCCCTCACCCCAACTCTTTGATAGAGGAGGAAACTCAGGTTAAGTGATTTGACCAAGGTGATACTACCAAGAAAGAGCAGTTAGGATTTGAACCCTGGCCTATGTGATTCCCATCCCAGTGCTCCTGCTCCTCAGCACAACTGAGTGTCCCCAATGGTGTATTGTAATTTTTTACCTAATAGACAAAACAGTTGTCATTGTCATGTTTGTTTGGTCCACGATTCAGTGGTGTGTGTGTGTGAGTGTGTGTGTGTGTGTGTGTGTGTGTGCGCGTGCGCATGCATCGGAGATGGCTGTTTGTATTCACAGCTGAGGTCCCTTCCTCCACGGTTGGTGGTAAGTGAGGTGTTTCCGTGTACTCTCTAAGATCATCTGGGAAGGACAACTCCATTCTAATTGTTACAACATGATCAATTATCCTCATAAGCATATTTTTTGTGGGGAGAGGAAGGAAACGTATGCAATGAACACTGCTCTGAGCCCTTCCCATATACCATTCCCACAACCCTACAAGGCAGGGATTATTATCACTATCCTCATAACTCAGAGAGGTCACACAGAAGGCATGTGACCCCAGGCAGCCCATCTCTGGAGGCTCTGGTCTCGACCACCTCAGCCCTGTTCACCTCTGCTTGGCTCCATTTCTGAGAGGACAGCGGGAGAAGCACAGATGCTCTTCCAACATACTGCATGTGAGGCTGTCACAGGTGGGGCCATGTGGCCCTTACAGCAATGCTAGCAGAGATGGATCTTTACTTCAGTTTTGCAGGTGAGGACACTGGGGCTGGAGGGGGTTAAGTGACTTTTCCAAGCTCACCCAGGCACCAAGCAGCAGAACAGATCTAAATAGTATCTTGGGTAAGTTTATTTAGGGCTGCATGACACTTTCTACTTGAAACTGAATTCCAAAGGGGTCCCAGGGCTGGTTCTGGGATGAGGGTTTCTGTAAGCATGAAACGCCTTACCTGAGCTGCCCGGATGGTTCTCTGGTTTCTAAACAGAGGGCATGTCTTTCCTCTTCACCTTCGTAATGAAGATGGATCACACACACCAGCAGGAGCATATGATAAGTGCTTGAGATCAATTATTTTTGGTTGAATAAATAGACAAAAATGATAATAAAATGTGTCCTGGTTAATGAAGGTCCTGGGTTTATTAAGCACATGTTCCTGATGACCAGATTCTTGTAGTCTGGTTTGAAGGGATGCAAGGTAGGGTCTCTAATTATCCACCCTATCCTGCCACCTCTCCTGCATGGCCCCACAGAGACACTGGGCTGCACCTCACCCATCCTCACTGTGGCTTCATGGTCAGCAAGATTCTGTTTGATGCCCAAGAAGGAACAGAGGCCCATGTGGATGGAGGAGAGAGAGCTTTGAGCTGCAAGACTCTGCCCCTGCACCTTCAGGAGCTATTTGAGTGAGAAGAAGGAGATGGAGAACTGAGTTCTGGTGTAGTGAATGCAAAAGGAAAGAGGGGAGAAAACTGATATTAATTGAGCTTCTACTTTGTGGCAAGATCTTTTATTCAATCCTCTGGTTAGAGTTAAGGATGCCATGGTTCAAGGAGAGGCACACACAGCTGCTGGTGGTGAGCAGGGATTCCAGCTCAGGCTGCCTTGGTTGGCACTTTCTGTGTTAGATGTCACACTATAATTAGGGAATCGGGTCTCAGAGGCAATTATTGAGTGTCACAGACCAGATCATGGGAGAAGCAAGAATAGAAGGAAAGGGAATATCATGCTTGCCTTTAGAACCTTGAGTTCAGATGACAGCTCAGGGCAACCTCCTCATCTGATGAACCTTCAGACCCAGACTTAGCAGAGGTGACACCTGTTGTAACCTTGAAAGCCCCCACCTTTTCCTTCTCTGAGGGAGATAGAAATCAGGTGACAGTAAATTAGACAGACAGAAAGCCTTTTCCAGCCAGCAACAGATGTCAAAATGTTTATTAAAGCAAGGCTTAGTCAGTGCTGCTATGCTGTTACATTCTTCCTAGTACTGTTTTTTAAATTCTAATTTTTATTAAAATTCTTTTCTGGTACCAGGGATTTAACCTAGGAGTGCTTAACCTCAGAACCACATCTCCAGCAGACAGGGTCTCATGAAGTTGCTGAGACTGGCTTGGAGCTCACTATCCTCTTGCCTCAGCCTCCAGAGCCAATAGGATTATAGGTGTGTATCATCACATCCAGCTCACAAGTTTTTTGGTCATAAAGTAACATATATTCCTTGCTAAACATTCTTGGAAAATGCAGAAATGATATAAATAATAAACTCAGAATAAATATAAAGGGTTTAAAAACTTTCCAGAAAAATCCCATCACTCAGGAAAATATTATTATTATTATTATTATGGTATGTTTCTTTCTTTAAATTTCTCTATACTTTACAAAACTCAAGTATTATTGGCAACTTGATTTTGAAGTCTGCCTTTTAAAAACTGAACATCTAATCATAATCATTTTTCCACATCATTAAAGATTCTTCCAAGCATGAGTTTGCAATAGTTGTATAACATAGAGTAATTTTAGTTGTGTAACAGTTTGACCATTCTTCCTGTGGTTGGCATTTACAAATGTGGGTTTCCTTTGAGGACTATCTCACTGACACACGCAATGTGACAGCTTCCCAATATTTGCAGCATTGGGGGACTCTGCTCTCAGAGGTGGGCTTGTGCCGCATGGCCATGATGTGGGCTTGTTCTGCAAGATGATTATAAGATGCTGGCCCAGCCTCAAACACCCAAAATCACACGGTAAGACAGTATTTTGTTTGAGTTTTCAGTCCTTCCTGTCAAGGACGAATTTTCTATTGGAGATCCAGTGACCAGCTGTTCAGGTTTTTTTTGGGGAATAAGAGTTGCCCCAGACTTTTAGTGCTTAAAAAAAAAAAAAAAAAGATGGTCTGGGAAGACTTGGAAGTTAGTGGCCCTCCCTTGAGCCCAGTGTTCCTTAACATCCTTCTGACACTTGCTTGTCTTCCTTCTTGGCATGTAGTCTGGTAGGCAATAGCAAGAATTTAATAACTGTTTTCATTACATTTATTTTTACCATAACTCTCTATTTGTAGTAAGTGGTACCGATTTTTCCATGTGAGACAGGGACATAAAGTTTCCTTTTTTTTTTTTTTTTTTTTTTTTTTTTGTGGGGCTGGGGATTGAATCCAAGGCCTTGCACATACATGCTAGGCAAGCAGTCTACCATCATGCTATATGCCCAGCCCAAAGTTTCCCTTTTAAATCAAGGTAGTGGTGATGTTAGCTAATATGTATTAAGTGCTTGCTGTGTGCCAGGTGCTGTTCTCATGCTTTACCTGCAATAGGTCATTTAGCCCTCAAAGCAACCCGTGGAAGTAGTTACCAGCATTGCCCACGGTATACAGATGAGGAAACTGAGGCACAGAGAGAGGTAAGGAGTTTCCCAACAACACAAAGCTGGTAAAAGGCAGAGCTGGGATTTCACTCTTGGATTTCTGACTCAACACTAGTGAAATTAAAGGATATTAAATAAATAAATATATAAGTGGAACACAGATGTGGCAAATAATGTGAGAGCCGTATGCAAATCTAGGACACATGGCTTGGTAGAATTGGGGCATCAGTAAGAGGAGGTGAGGGAAAAGCTGATTTGCCCTGGTAAAACCAAAGGAAGTTTAGAGACCCATGGGCTAGTGGGAGAGGTGGGGAGGGAGGAGGCCACACACCACTCACAGCCTAGCTAGAAGATCAGGATGTGGTCCCCAGAGTGGCTCTGCTGGGAAGGGACACAGAAGCTATAGAGAGTTCTGCTGCTGACAGGAGGATGTTTCCAGAGAACCCCAGGTCCCTGGTTCCTCAGGAGAAAGCCTGAAGACGCCCTTGGCTTTACTCACACAGGTGTGGCCAAATATACACTGGAGCTGAGTGGGAAGATGGGCTTAGTGTCCACCAGCTCCTCCCTCGTTGCTGCCTCACGCGGGAGCCATCACAGCTCCCTGGTGTAAAGTGTGGGCCCTGGACAGACCACGTCGTGCCATCACTGAGCAGCTACATACCTCAAGCTGCACCCATCTCTCTGAGACTCAGGATCCTCTCCTGTGATACAGAGTCTACTTTGCATGGTTAAATCCCTTAGTCCAGTATCTGTTCTTGGCACCCAGGATACAACAACTATTATGATTCCTAGCATTCCTCTATCCACCACCAGAGTTTCCATCAAGGAGACTTCTCACTGGGTTTGAAATTCTGACCATCCATAATCCTGGGCACTACTTGTATCTCTATAGACACCCAAGGAGAATGGGGAACTTATTTGCTAGATGATTGGCTTTTGGTACCTGATGGAGTCTTTAAAGAGACCCAGTAAATAACCTCTTTGCTTACCTTATGTTTTGAGGCTTGTTGAGATTCAGGGACCAATACCCCCACATGACTGGTAAAACTGGGCTTGGGGAATGTGGGTCCATTGGCGGGCAAGCAGGCCTTCTAACAGTGTATTAAGCAGATGTATCCCCATTTCTCTGTGGTGCCCTGTGGTGAAGGCAAGGCCCTTTGAACCTGGAAGCATGAAGGAGCAGAGCAGATGGTGTGTTCCCTACGGAAAGAGCTGAACCGTTCACGCTGATGTGCCCGAGGGTTCTCTCAGAACCATCCCTCTTGGGAAGTACAGTAATGACCTGGTCCAAGGCCAGTTGCAAAGCAGTCCTCTCAGGTGACAATACCTGGTGAGACTTGTGCTATACCCTAGTGAGAGATGGGACCATGTGAAGCCCCAGCTCCTGCCTTTCCCACTTGAAAGAACCTCATCCTCTCTCCTCTGGAGATGCTGCTGGGGTGGGAGAGAGTTGTTTGGGGTAGGCCTTCCTCAGACAACACAAGCACCGAACTGGAAGGATCTGGAATGATTATTTTTTTTTCAAGAAGTTCCATTAGTTCCATTTCCACACAAGGAAGCAAATGATCTTTTAACCCCTCCTTCTAGGTTACTTTACACAAGTAAGTGAAGAGGACAGGGGAACAGAACCACAATTATCGGAGCACAATGTATGTGCCAGGCATTTTAGGTAAAATAATGCACTAAATCCATATGTTAGCTGTTAAGGTCCATGAGTGAACTGACTCTAGGAGGTTGGGCTACTTATCCAGGACCACTAATTAGTAACTAGTAAGCGAAGAGTGGAGAGTTAAACCTACAATCATCAGGCTCCCACACTCCCTACTCTTTGCATCTCTCTGTGGCTTACACACTGGGCCACAGAACAGAGTGAATAAGTCCAGCCCTTTGGTCCTGATCCTATAGGAACAAGGTCCAGGAGGCCCTAGTGCTGCCCAAACAGAGGCCCTGAGCTCTTGGGACAGCTGCCCCCTAAGCCTGCTCTGCTTTGCATCTTTCTTTTGTCTTCTTTCAGTATGTGACAGTCTTTATCAGGTCTCATAAACTTATTCACAAACAAGATCCTTCCTCTATTGAGAAGGAAAACACATCTAGCCATGAACTTTCTACTGACAAGAAATACCATGCCCTATGTCATGAGTCTGAAATCATGGTCTTGGCTCACCAAGGTCATAAATATTGTCAAGGTCACCTAAGGCAGTCATGAGCAGTGGTTGAGCCGGGTTCGAATCCTAGCTTCACAATTTACTAATGAACAAATGATCTAACCTCTCTCTGTCTCACTACCATTACCTTTAAAGTAGGGCTGAGGATAGTGCTATGACTGCTCAAAGGGTTGTCATGAAGATGGAATGGATCATTGTATCTAAAGCACTTATACATGTGTTTTAAACAATGAAAATAATAATTATTACTATGTTTTATAATAATAATGATGATGTGACGATTGGGGTCTGGATGGACATCAGGCACATGGGTCTTAGATGGTCAGGTTTCCTGAAGGGCTGTCTTGTCTCGATATTTTCAATCTCTTTGGAGATTGGCTTCCTGGTAGAAAGAATGTAATAGCCTCCTGGAATTCTTTCCCAGCTGAGGCCCAACTGATCCTAAGGTGGGTTAGAAGATGAAGACGAAGCTGGGGCTTGTCAGGAGGAAACTGGCTTCCTAAGGAGCATCACCATAGACACAGTTCTAAGTGTCTGTGTGCCAATGTATTGTGGGAGATGACTGTGTTCATAATCAAAAAGCCTTGGAGATAAAGATTTCAGTTGTGGGTAGACAGTTCTGATGAGCCATCTCTTCTCATATCAGAGAGACTCCTCCAAAGCCTGAGAGGCATCTCTCTTCTTAGAAGTATAGATGAGCCTTTTCTTTTTTTGCTATAGGGAAAATACTCTAGAATTTATTTGGTGGTATCCACATGGCCTGTTCCCAGGTAGGACACAGAAATTTATTAGATTCTACCTTTGTTGGTTAAAACTCTTTGGTTACCAAGTATCAGAAACCTACACTGGCTAACTCAAGAGAAAGTTTTGATTTTTGGAAGGTATTCCAGAGACTTCAAGAATGAAGTAGTCAGCCAAGCCTCAGGAAGGCAGGACCTGGCACAGCTCAGCCCGCAGTGGGAAGTTGCCAACAGTTTCTCTGGAGCAGAGAGCTTCAAGTTTTTGTTTTTTTAACGGTGCATCTTATTTGTTTAAAAAAAAATTAATCATGCATTCAAACGAATGTCTATTGGTTTCAATTTATAAAATATTTTATAAGACATAAAACAGAATTTTTTTTAGAATGAGAAAAATAAATAATATTGAAAATCATGCCTTTTATTTTTTTAACAGTGCCAATAATTTTTCTGCTTTACCCAAAGTAAAAGACATGTGATAAATCCTGCTTCATTATTTTGAAAATCTTGGTTTGGCACTTTGAATAACCCCTGGTTTTAATAACTGTCACGGCTGAAAGAGACACTTTGTCAGTCAAGTTCCCAGCAAGGAACCAAATCCAAGTCAGATGGCTCAAGAGACTTTGACAGTTGACAGAGGTATGGGAGCCAACAAGGGATGATGCCCAGAAGCCCCAAACTTGCAACAGCAGGAAGTCATTACCAGCCTCACTGGGAGGACAAGAGAAAGACACTGTGTTACCAGAAGCCAGTGAGTTCTGGAGCCAGGGAAGAGGGTTTCTCTAAAATAAGCTGTGGTTATGGAAGAATGCAGGCCCCCAGACCTCCTGCCAGAGATGTAGTGCTAAAGCAAGGAGGGACAGCAGGAAAGCCCCAGCCTCCCTCTCCTCCAATCCTGCTTGTCCATTGGTCAAACTCAGAGAGCCAGCAAGGAAGGCCAGGTGATACGTCCACAGGTGTCATCCTGGAACATGGAGGGGGGGGGGGGGTGGCTCTCTGACAGGGCAGGCAGAGAGAGAGGGAGGGAAAGCAGAGAAAAACCAGCTCATGTGGAAGGGAAATATGGCTACTTTCTGAACAACATGCTAAAATTTCTATTTTATCCACCTGTTTGTAAAGATGTTTGAGGTTGGTTGTCATTTTTATCACCAGCACCAGTATCTTCACTCCTCTGTTTTGGCAGAGAGTCTTTTAAGCCAATTGCCTGTTCTGGTGGTTGGTTTGATTAAAACTAGGTAAATATATTTCACTAATCCATTCACTTACATACAGACTGTGTCACCCTGCACTAAAAGCAAATGAACACATAGGAGCTGTATCAGTGGCTCCACTGTGGATTTCCCTCTGAGACCTTAGAATGTCTCATGAACTGGACATGAAAGTGACCTTTCAACATACAGAGTGAATAAGGGCACCATTGCCAATGTTTTCATTGAATATTAAGCAAGTTTACTTTTATTTTTACTTTAAGATATATATATCTTAAATATATAATATATATTATATATATATATATTTTTTTAAATGTGGTGCTGAGAATGGAGTCCAGTGCCTCACAAGTGCTAGGCAAGCACTCTACCACTGAGCCACATTCCTAGCCCCCTTTTTTTTTTTAACTTTTTAATAGAAATAGCAGTTTGGAATTTTCTTCCTATGTTTCACTGAACCATCTTGTATTCCTTGGCATATAAACTCCACTATGCAGATCACTGCTCAGCGACACAGGTCTAGCTTGTCCAGGCTCCAATGGCTCATAATTTCTGTCCTAGTTCTCAGGAAAAAGATCCTGATACACCTAGTTTGGAATTATAGCCATGATCAGTGGTCAGTATCATAGGACACAGATGTGGCCATGAGGATCATCCCTGGTATATAGGGGTTTCTTCTAAGAAGGGGAAATTTCTAAAAACGAAAGTGTCTTCAAAGGATGTCATGGACCTGTTAACTTATAACAGCCCTTCTGTCCTGCCTCCTGGAGGTCCAGCAAGCCCCCTGATTCCTCAGCACATACATAGAAAACCTCTTGTGTGATTTCAACAAATAACTCATGGTGTTCATTTGTGTGTGGGTTTCTCACCTGTGAATACATTGGAGCACAGCCTTATATGCTATTGTCTCTGTGTATGGCCAACAGTCCCAACAGGTCTGGGGTCCACAGGATTTTCCCTAATCTGGAGGCAGACTTCTTCTCAGGCCTGCTGGGCCTGGTAGAGGAAAATATGGTTGCTGATGGACCTCAAGCATCTGGTGCATTAGGTCCCCAAATACAAGGTAAATTATTCTTATATCCTGGTTCCTACAATTGGAAAGCACAAAAGTTGTTTCCGCACACAAAGAAAGACTAACTTTTCAGAGGCCTGGAAGGGAAGGTTCCACTTGCTGAAATCTGTTGGGACTTGTTTCACATGACAATAACAAGAGTAATAATACTGTATTGATGATTATTACTATAACAGCTATCCTTTATTGAGCACCAGCTAAAAACCACGTTAAGTGCTTTACATATATCATCTCATATTTTGCAACATCCTCAGAGATAGGCAGTAATAATATCTCTGTTTTACTGATGAGAAAAATTGAGGCTTAGCAATTCACTCGGGACCACACAGTTGGAACGTTCCAGAGCCAAGGCTTTATTGACTTTGGTGCAGAGTACGAGAGAAATTTGCACTTGGGAGTTTACCAGGCCAAGAGGGAATAGAGGCTGGGCCAATAAAATTTCAGAAAAGTTAGATAGGCTTACAGAGAGGTATTAAGGGAAGCCAGCACCTGGACAGGGGTTCCAAACTTTAGGCCTGGCTCTGCCTCCAACTCATGCTGTGACTTCAGTAAATCAATTCTCTTTTCTGAGGCCTCAGTTTCCTCATCTGTGAACCATTCATTCTCCAAGGTCCAGGAATTCACCCCAACAATCACATGACTGAGGCCATCCCAAAGCAATAATTTCACCAGACACTGGGTCCGTGACAAGGGAGAGACTGCAGGTATGTCAGAAGGGTCTCTGTAATTGTTCATTCTCCAAAAGCCACTGCAGTGTCTTGGGGACAGTTGGAACTGACATCAGGTCCAAAGCAAATGGAAGGGATTGTTTTTAAGACAGTATTTCTGCTGAAGGGCATGTCTACTCATTTTTTTTTTTTGGTTAAAGCAAGAGTCTCTTGATTCTTGCTTTAGACATTTACTGTTCAGATCAGAAATTATGGTCTTCTTTTTGTCACTAACAAAGGCAGCTGCTAAAAACTGGTCCCTGCTCCCTGTGTTATAGGACCAGCTGCTTCAAGCCTCCAGCTCTGGGAGCAGATGGGTGTGCCTTCTGGAGTAGGTGGTGGGGACATCGACAGGGAGGTCAGTGTCCTAGAAGGGATGACCATCATAGGCATCCTACTTTGAGGGGAGGGGGCTCCAGGAGGCCTTGGGTGCCCTTTGGAACTCCCTAAATAGAGGAGATCTGGTGAATGTGAGGACTCCCAGGAAACTACTCAAGCAGCTCACCAACAGAAGTGCACAGCACTTTCTCTGATCCGCCCTGGGGGACCATGGAGCCTGGTATCTAGGTAGCCTTTCATGAATTCTCTGGGTTTTACAGTGTTAAGTGGCAGAACCACTCCTACCACTCCTTGCCCCATCCCTGGACTCCCACTAGTATTTTTGTGGGTCCCCAGATACTTTTGCCTTCATGGATCCCTTCTTCCTTATGAAAACACTAAAAATTTTATTTTATGATTGTGCTGGTGGGAAGATAAATATACTACCATTACCTATTAAAATGTTTTCTTTGACCTAAAAGCTTGTTTGTTTTTTCCTTCAAATTTTGGAATTGAAACATTTTCTTGGGCCCTCATTCCTGTTCCTACTGCACATTGGATTGACAGCCCTGTCCCTGCCAGCTTATTTTTCCAGAGTATGTTGTCTAGGGACCAGCAGCATCAGCATCACCTGGAAGCAGGTTAGAGATGCAGAATTCCTAGAACCGCCTCAGATCTTTTGCATCACACCCTGCACCTTAACTAGACCCCAGCTGACCATCTGCACCTTACAGCTGGAAGTTCACTGCCTATACACTGACTCTGGTATACTGGAAAGACCTGGATCACAGGACACAGGTTGTTCCACCAAATTATAGCAAGAAGTCTCATGGTAGAGCATCCTATATGGAAGACATGTCCATCATTAAATGGCTATATAAATGCCAAGAATTCCTGTCTGCCTCAGCCCTTTTCTTCCCTTACTCAACCAATGCTCTCCCAGTTTCCCTGACCCCAGGGGAAGGAGTGAAACCCAGGAAAAGTGAGACCCAGGGGAGGGAGCTAATTCTCCCAACGAATCTTTCAGTTTTCCCACGGTATGGCCTCCAGAGTCATCTCTGCAGAGGAGGAGAGGGATGCTGGAGGCACCAGCTCTCAGGGCTTTCACCCAGAGGTGACATGGTTTATTGTCAAGAATTAGTCATGTGACTCCAGGCTGTAACCACTCTACCTTCTCACCTCTAGATGGCCTCCAACCCTAAAGGGTTTAGGACACCCGGACTGATCTCCACTTTGAGATACTCCTTGAAAAAGACATGTCTGGTCAAATAAGATTGGAAAACATTGTATCTTGTTGCTCCTTCCTGGAGACTTATATTACAGGATTTGCTTCATAAAGGCTCTGAGTTGTCCTGCAGGACAGAACTGTCTCACATTGATATCTCCAAATGCAGTGATACACAACCTTTCTTTTCATAGCTCCTATCACTAGAACTAGGGTTGTCTAGAACATGCTTTGGGAAAAGCTAACTGGGGCATTTGTGCTTGAGTGGATGTAGGGTGGATCTTGCAGCATCTAGAGAGTCCTTCCCACATGCAGAACTGCTAAGGAGGCTCTAAGTGGGCCCGGTCAGCCCAGAAAGCTTCTCTCTAGGAGGCAGACTGTGGGCTGAGGTGGAGAAAGCAAGGGCTCTGATGGTTTTCAATTCCCTCTTGGCCATCCATCAGTTCTGTTATCTTGGAGAAGTTATAGCTCCTCATCGAGCCTCTCTTTTCCTTTTTACAAAGTATTATCTACCTCATAGGAAAGTGAGGGGATTGAGTAAACTTACCTAAAGCATTGCACACAGTGTGTCTTTGCTGAGTGGGAAGTTTCTGCTATTACCTGTTGTCTCTTTTGCTTGTTTTATTCTTTACCATCACATGATCCCAGGTTGATGTAGGAGACAAGGATCAGAAGCCTCCAACAGGAATGCTGGACACAGCTCCACCATGTCAGATTTTTGTGCCTCTTTTTTACTCCAAAGAGGTCAGGGGTCTCCTTGGTCCAAGGGATAGTTTCCTCCTAAGAAGGTAAAGGGAACATTCTCGTGATGAATGAAAGAATGGGAGAAAATTCAGAGAGTTAAGGTTGAGCTTGGGGGACAGGTTCAGATTTCCCTTCCTATTGACATCAAAAAGGGAGGTTTACCCCAGGATTCCAGAAAGGAACAAAAGACTCCCCAAAAGGCAAAAGTCTCTTTGCTTTGGGCAAAAATATGCCCCAGGAAAAACGTTTTGATTCTAAATGAGGTGCCAACTGACAAGAATATATTCAGGAATCTTGACCAGTCACCCATCAAGGGCCATTTCTAAGCAATGGTGGATCCTAGAATAGATTTCTAAAGGTGATCATTTTCAAATGACCTTGGACAGAGAGCAAATGGAGAGAAGGCCCTGATGGTAGTGTGGAAAGGGAATGGGGTTGGGGTGTCAGACTTGGCTGGACCTTTAATGGCTGAGACCTTGCCAAGTCACTTTACCCCCCTGAATCTCAACCTCTGTTTCTGAAAACAGACATAATAGTATGCCCTGCAGTGTTGTTGTTGGAGTGAATCCAATAGTGAACATGAAGTAGTTTGGGCCATGGAAAGCTCTAAACATAAGAGGTTAGTATTGAAAACCAGGAGCTTCCTTTAAGGTATGCCAGGAGGGATGATGGTTAAGGTGAAATAGCTCCCTCTAGACAGCCTTGAACCCTTCCTCTCCAGGTGAAGTCAGCTAAATAAATCCAGTATGTTGGCGAGAAATGGAGATAGTAAGAATAGCAACTTCCTGGTAAACAGAATTTCCACATGATACAAATGGGTGACCCCACTCCTAGGTATATATCCCAAATACTTGGAAATATGTTTTTGGTCAAACAAAAACTTGTGTAATAATGTTTACAGCAGCACTAGTCACAATAACTAAAAGGTAGAAAGGACTCAAATTTTTAACTCCTAATGAGTGAATAGGCAAAATGTGGTGTATCCATACCACAGAACTTTATTCATCTAGAAAAAGGAATGAAGTTCTGATACATGCTACAATGTGGATAAAACTGAAAAACATTATCTAAATGAAAGATGCCAGACACACACACACAAATTACATATTGCATGACTTTGTTTATCTGAACTATCCAGAACAGGTAAATCTATATACAGAGAAAGCAGTGGTTGCCAGGGACTGGGTGCAGGGAGAAGGGAGAGTGACTGCTTACTGGACATGAGGTTTCTATTTGGGCTGATGAGAAGGTTCTGGAACTGGATAGTGGTGATAGGTGCCCAAAATTGTCAGTAAGCTTAGTGCTGCTGGATTGTACACATTAAAAAAGTTAAAATTATAAATTCTATGTCATGTGTATTTTATCATAATTTTAAAAAATAAGGTTCCTGGCCAAGAAAAAGTATGAACAAAGGATAGCTCCTATTGCTCAAGTGTTGAGGGAATGGGGTGGGGGATGCAGAGTTGTCCGATGGAAGGTAAGGACTGATCTGACAGAGTCACCAAGGGCCTGTGGGGGCAAATCCAATACAAAGGCCCTAAGGGGATCTGGAAATGAGTAAGACATACTTCTGTTCTCAAAATGTATATAAACGACCCTCACATAAGATAGACTCAGTGGTACTATACATAAAGGAGAAAGTTCAAGACAGGGAGGCATTTCTTTTTCTGGGGTCATTTGTAAAATAAATCTTAGAAGAAAGTTGAGTAGGTGGAATTTGGGCAGGTAGGTAAGAAAGAGGCATAAGGTCTTTCAGGGAAAGGGTGAGGCATGAGAACATGGAGGGAGTGTTTCAGAATGGGAGTAGTTTGATATAAATGGGGTGCAGTGTGCATGAGGCTGACAGAGATGGTCATGGGAGAGAAACTCTTGTAACAATTAGGGTCAGATTGTGGCAGGCTTTGCAGGTGGAGCTGAGGAACTCAGGACCTTGATGTCTAGGTAGGTAGTCAGGAGACTATTTAGGAGGAGACTTTGGAGGTAGAGCTGAGGGAGTCAGGACTTCTCTAGGCAGTAGGGAGTCAAGGAGTCCTCTTAGCCAATGTTTGAGAGCAAGCAGTGTGGTAGAAGATGGATGATGAATAAGGAAGAGAGGACAGGGAGTTGAGCTGTGGTTTCATCTCTGTGGGGGTAAGGAGGGCCCCACCAGAGAAAGGGCAGAAGGAATGGGGAAGGTAAAGCAACTCTCTTGAACTGTGCATTAGCCAGGATTCTTGTTTGCATGGACCAGAAATAGATGCAAATTATATTAGAAAATTATCAGAATTTTCTGGGTCACATAGTTGAGAAGTCTAGGGCAATTTCAGATCCCTGCAGCAAGAACTGCCCCAAAAGTTCCAATAAAAGTTACCAGATTGAATTTGTTGGTTTGTTGACTTTCTCTAAATGACATGCTCATCCTTGATTAATCACCAGAGCCAGGGGTCTGGGGTGAGTTGATGGACCAGTCCTGTGTCAGTGGCACACTCCCCTAGCAGGGCCAACCGCCTCTATCCAAGCACAAGAATGTCAAAAATGCTGCTGATACGAGGAGGGGGACTGGACACAAGATGGGCAAAAGCTGCAGCTATCCCCACAGTTTACCAGCTCTATTCCAAGCAGTTGAAACATTTGATTCATCCTCTAAGCCAGTCTGAAATAGAGACTGTTATCTCTGTTTTTACAATGGAGCAAACAGGCTTGCTCCTCCCTCTGCCCCTCACATCCAGAACTTTCTATTCTGGGGTACTGACATTTCTTAAGGAGGCAAAGTAAGGCCAATGAGATGCAATACAAGGGACACAGCTAAGAAAAGAAGAGCTGAAGCACAGGGTCATAAAGATCAAATCACTTTTCTTTGGGCCACAGACATCAAACTACATTTAAATCAGAAAATCCACACAGGGGCTATAAATCCCAAGCACTTAATTGTTAGAAAATTAGAGGTCAGTCTCCCAAGAGGCAAAGGGCTGCTTGTTCTGCATCACTCCTACCCTGTGGGCAAGGCAACCAGGAATCATGGTCCCTGGGCAATGGGAAGGAGGGGAAGTATGAATCTCTGAGTTTGCCCAGAACAAAGATGGCTGCTCAAAAGCATTCAGAGCAGACCAACTCAGGGAAGACTCAGCTTCCCCGCCCTTAGGAAGGCACTAAATAACAGGGCGAAGGGCGCTGCTCAGTCATGGGGAGGAAAGGACACTCTGCACACAGAGCACATTATGAGGAGAGGCTCTAGAGTGTGCATGGAGTAGCATGTCTTCTTTATGAGCAAAGATCCAGGGATCCCAGAGCAATTTATCTAAGAAAGACCAGACCCTTTGGGAATGGCTCCCTTTAGCATTCTGAACAGGCCAGAGGCTCAGGGATATCCCAGGTGACTCTACTTCTCCAATCTTCATTTTTCCTAATTTATTATTATTGTTATTAAGTCACAACTCAATGACAGAGCTACCCTGGCCACTTCTCCAAGGGGTTGTTTCTGCCCTTCTAAGCCATGAGCCAGGATAAAGTCCTCTGACTTGGTAACATTAGGCATCAGGCATAAATTTCAAGAATTTCCCACATTTGGGAAGCAGTGCATGTGATGCAGAGTAGAGAAGGAACCGGCAGGAGCAAACAGAACCAAGAGGACATCTGGGTGGCCCAGATCGAAGTTGAGGTCTGAGAGGCATACTGGGTAAACAGGGATGTCTTAGAAATGCTAACATTCCCAGAGGACAGGCCCAGCCCAGGATGGAAAGCAATTTTAGATGCTCTGACTACTATTTTTGGAGCCTGAATCACATTAATTCACTACTGCTCCAAATGGTGGGCAGCCAGGGAGACCTTCAGGAACCCAGGGACTGTTTCCCAGCCCAGTGGGGCTACAGCCTTCCCAGACTCTGCAGGCCAGTGTCTAGGCCTTTTCTGTCCAGGTTGCTGTGCATTTCCTATACATATGCTGCTACCCAGTGCCCAATGCACCCTCCATCGATGTTTCCACAGAGAATCCTTCTCTAGCTCATACGCAGAGGGTGAACTGCCATCTTAGGACGGGATTCCAGGCAATCCCAGGAATATCGTTCATCTTGGACTCTAGCTAACTCTGGAGTTCGAAGGGGGACCAGAGCAAAAAATATCCAGAAACTTCCCTGGACTTCTCAGAGTTGGTTGATTGGCAGGGATCCCGCACCGAAAGGGAAGCGGAGTTACTTCTGAGCTGAAATTCCGTTTCACGTGCAGGTCAGCAGTAGAGGATCCACAAGGCAGGGGAAAGGGGCAACATGTGATGTCCTTTCTGGCTACATCTGGAGGGGATGAAAGGAGCAGGGAACAGAATGTGTTCTGGGAAGTTTCCAGCCGAAAGCCCAGAGGAGGAGCACTGGTGTGCTTGCAATAGGTCACATTCCTGTTTCCAGTTGAGTGCTCACTGATGAAGGGAAAAGCGCACTGGGAATCTCTGGATTGTGGGATGAATCCCGTCCTTGGCCTCATTTCATAAAGACTTCAGGGTGAGAACTACAGGATGCCATCCCCATTGGTACCCATACTTGTGAAAACATGACATCAACTCCAATGTCTTTGCTGGCAGAATTCTAAATGCCTTAGATAAGCAATGGTGCACCCCACGAAAATGACTCTGGTTTGGGAAGTGCTTCGTTGGTGTGTGTGTGTGTGTGTGCGCGCGTGCGTTCATGCATGCATCGTCTGTGTGCTGCCGCAACATCTTGAACTGCTGCGTGAAGGCTAGCACTGTGTCACTGAGTACATCTGTACATGGCTGTCACTGCTGTACCTCTTACCTCTGCCTAAGCAGCTCATCAGCCAGGTTGACTCCATTGCACATTTTGTAGGTGCTCAGTAAATAGTGGCTAAATACGAGAATGGATAAGTGATCTGTACCTGCATAGTGAGTTTCTTTCTTTTCTAGTGTTTTCTCCTTGGGTCCATGAGTCTGTCTCTCTGAGACTGTGTTCCTTGTCCCTTCTTCTCATACTATTTCTTTTAGTCTTTTAATTGTCTCCTCCTCCTTCTCTTTTCCCCACATGATCCCATCCTAGACACAAACTCCAAGTCTTTTTCTCATGTATTCTCCTGCATTATGTATACTCAGAGATTTTAGAAATGGAAGATTTTAGAAATCATTTAGCTTAATTTTCGCCTTCTATGTTTGAGAAAATGGTACCCACAGAGGTCACAATGAATGACCTAGCGCTCTCTCTCTCTCTCTCTCTCTCTCTCTCTCTCTCTCTCTCTCTCTCTCTTTCTCTCTCTCTCAGAAGGTTTATTTTTTATTTAAAAAACTTTATTAAGATGTAATTCATATATGGTACATCTCACCCATTTAAAGTGTAGAATCCACTGTTATTTTAGTATATTTGGAGGCTTATGCAACTGTCATTACTATCTAATTCTAGAACATTTTTATCACATAAAAAGAAACCATGTGCTATTAATAGCCACTCTTCTTTCCCCATCCTTCCAGCCCTAAGCAACCACTAACTTACTTTCTGTCTTTGTAGATTTCTCTATTTTGGACATTTCATGTAAAAGGAATCATGCAACATGTGGTCTCTTGTAACTGGCTTATTTTACTTGACATAATGTTTTCAAGGTTCATCCTTTCATTCATTTCAAGGTTCATATTTTAGCAGTACTGTATCTTTTTTTTTTATAACTTTGCAATGCCATTGTAGAAATATACCACATTTTGTATGTCCATTGATGGACATTTAGTTTGTGTCCACTTTTTGACTATCATGAAAAATGCTGCTATGCGCACCGTGTTTGTGTTATTATGTGATCATACATTTTCATTTCTCTTGGGTATATACCTAGGAGAATCAGTGGATAATGTGGTAACTGTTTAATCTTTTGAGTTAATACCAAACTGTTTTCCAAATGGCTACACCATTTTACATTTCTATCAGCAATATATAAGGATTCTAGTTTTTCCACTTCCTTGTTGACACTTGTAATCTGGCTTGTTAATTTTAGCCATCCTAATGGGTGTGAAGTGGTCTTTCATTGTTCGTTTCAACTTGTACTTCCCTGATGGCTACTGATGTGGAGCATCTTCTCCTGTGCTTTTGACCATTCATATTCATTCTTTGGTGAAAAGACTGTTCAGATCTTGCACCCATTTTTAAAACTGAGTTGTCTTTTTATTACTGAGTTGTTAAGGTCCTTATTCTAGATACTGGTCCCTTACTATATAATTTTTTAAAAAATATTTTTTCCTATTAAGTGGGCTATCTTTTCACTTGCTTGATAGTATCTTTTGCATGGCAAGTTTTTTATTTTGATGAAGTCTGACTTAGGTACTTTTTCTGTTGTTGCCTATGCTATGATTTTGTATTTCAGAAGGCACTGTTTAACCCAAAGACACAAAGATTTACTCATATGTTCTTCTATAAAAAATTTATATTTTTGGTGCTTCCATGAGGGTGTTTGATCTATTTGAAGTTAATTTTTGTGAATGGCATAGGAAAGGATCCAACTTTATCCTATTTTTGAATCATATCAATTTTTGTACCTAAAAATTTAGTTGTTCCGGAATCATCTATTGAAAAGACTATTCTTTTCCCACTGAATATCTTGACACCCTTGTTGAAATCTATTGACTATACACGAAAGCATTTATTTATGGATTCTCAACTCTGTTCTATTGATCTATATGTCTCTCTGTATTATTAGAATAATATATTACTATATCAATGCAGTTTTATAGTAAGTTATGAAATTGGGAGTTTCAAATCATTCACTTTTCCTTCTTTTTAAAGTTATTCTTGGTCCCTTGTATTTCCATATGAAATCAAAATTTTCTATATGCCATTTTTTTTTTTGCCAAAAAAACCCTTTTCTAACAAACAAACAAAAAAAACAAAAACAAAAAGGCAGCTAGGATTTTTGTTAGGGATCATGTTGAATTTGTAGATCAGTTTGGAAAGTAGTGCCATCTGGGCAATATTGAGTATTCTGAACATGGAATGACATTTCATCTATTTAAGTCTTCTTGACTTTCTTTTAACAATGTTTCTGTAGCTTTCACAGTATAATTTTTGCATATATTTTGTTGACGATATTCTTAAGTAATTTATGCTTTCCAATGCTGTTTGAATGGAACTGTTTTCTTAATTTCACTTTCAGATTGTTCATTGCTAGTATATAGAAATATAATTGATTTTTGCTTATTAATCTTGTGTCTGGCAAACTTTCTGAACTTGCTTATCAGTTCTAATAGTTTTGGGGTGGATTATATCATCCCATCATCTGCCAATAGAGATAGTTTTACTTCTTCAAAGGTAAGTAGTAGTCCAGAGCATTCTTATTTCATTGGAAAGATCCTAAAAACAGCTTTGTTGTTGGCTAGGAAAACACTAAAGCAATTTTTCTCCAAAATTTATTGATCTTGATTTCAAAGATTAGGTGCTTAAAACAAACTATAATTTAAATATGATATGGCTAAGAAATTCTTTCAATAGCTGTATGAGTTTGCTAGGGATGTCATAGCAAATACCTGGTTTAAGCAACAGGAATTTATTTTCTAACAGTTTTGGAGAAGCCCAAGATCACAGTGTCAGCAGGTGTGATTGATCCAAGGCTCTCTCCTTGGCTTATCAATGGCCACCTTCTTGCTGTGTCTTCGCAAGGCCTTTTCTCTATGTGTATACAATCCTGGCATCTCTGGGCATCTACACTTTCTCTTTTTATAAGACAGTAGTCAGGGGGCTGGGGATGTGGCTCAAGCGGAAGCGTGCTCGCCTGGCATGCGTGCGGCCCGGGTTCGATCCTCAGCACCACATACCAACAAAGATGTTGTGTCTGCCGATAACTAAAAAATAAATATTAAAAAATTCTCTCTCTCTCTCTCTCTCTCTCTCTCTCTCTCTCTCTCTCCCCTCTCTCACTCTCTCTTTAAAAAAAAAAAAGACAGTAGTCAGACTGAATTAGGCACCATTCTAATGGCCTGTTTAAACTTAATTTCGTCTTTAAAGGCTGTATCTCCAAATACAGTCATATTCTAAAGCACTGAGCATTAGGGATTCAATGTAAGAATTAGGGTAGAAGGAGCACAATTCAACCCATAACAAAAATCTTCTAGTGTTCTTCAGAGATCTGAGTTCTGATTAGTTGCAGAATTTATAAAACAACACATTTACTATGGCTGCTCAATGAGAGTGACCTGCAGCCACTGCTATTGTCCCTGAGCTAAAGGATCCTTGATGTGGTTTTTGGTTTTGCATTTTCCTGGAGTTCTTTGTAGTCAGAGTCTACCCTAATGCCATATCAGGGAGGGCTGATGACCAGCCATCAGATTCAAACATGCACATGACATCTGGAGTCTCTATTTATACTGCCTGCTTTAAAAACCAAAGCAAAATCTCTCCAGATCCTACTGTGTAAACAGCCTGGGAACACATTTGCACAAGGACAGCTTCTATGATGGGAACTGTAAAGTTCAGAAATGGAAAATCTCCATGTATAACTAATTAGAACAAATAACAAAATATAAATAAATAAAATAAAAATCAATAAGTTAAAAAAAAAATGCAAAATCTCATTCCAATTCTGCTCTTTTGAGCTAAGGGTCAGTTCTGAGGATTAAAGATGTAAGTATCCTTGCTCTGCAATTCTTTCGGAAGCCAAAAGCAAATGCGGCTGATCTTAAGTGGTTGTCAGCAGGAACTGGGACTCTAGATTCCCCTCCAGTCCCAGAGCTCAGGAGTCATTCCACCTCAGCATGGAGTTATTTCCCTTTTTCTTCTGCTTGTTCTTTCAACCATTATTTTTAACTCTCTTGGCCTCTGAGTGTTTTTATTGACATATGGCCACAAGCCCTTTTAGGAAACAGGCAGTTATAAATCACCCACAAGGAAATTGATAAGAGTCAGTTCAATCTCTGGTAAAACTGATTTGCCTCCAGATAAACAGGACTCTGCAGGCTCAGGATTTGGGCCTATGGGGGTTTCTGCAAGAGGGTAAAGGGTAAGGTGTTGGGGGAGGCCCTTCTGAAAAGGCAGTAGTATGCTCTGACTCCTGGAGGCTGAACAAAAGAATAGGCTTTGACCTCCCTCCATCATCCATGGCTTCTTGTCCAGCCTCAGGGGAGAGCTCAGTGTTTCCATTTCACCCAGCTAAGAGTTTTCCACATCAGTGGTTTCCTTATCTTCTGAGGATCTGCTTCAGGGCTAAAGTATCTTCTTTAAGCCTGAAGAAAGGACCATAGGAGGGAATGTCCATATTTGCTGAGGAGGGCTACAGTGTGTTACCACAGTGCAGAGGCACAGGAGAGGCAAGAATCTCTACCACGCTGTTTGTTGTTTGGCCACTGCCTATGGTCACCAGAAGCTGGGGGAGGCCAGTCCGTTAACAAAGTCTGAAAGTCATTGTACAGAAGCTAAAAGTGAGGCCCAGAGAGGGATATAAGTAGCCAAGGTCACAGAGTGGTTTCATAATCATCTCACAGAGAAAGGGACTCATTGCTTTGAAATCCTAGTTCTCTTCCCAGAAGGAGGTTTTTCTCAGAAAATATGAATTTATGGGTAGTTGAAGCTAAACAAATGTAATTCTCCAGAGAACTATCAATCAGTTCGTTTATTAGAAATGGGTAGACCAAGTTGCCACTGTAAGATTTATAGGGATCACTGAACCATTTGGACCATGCACACATGCCCTCTTAGAAAATGGGAATACACTAACCATCGAAAAAGACAATTTCCTAGAAGTCTCTTTTTATTTTTATTTACTTATTTATTTTTGGTCCCTTCTGCATCAGGGAAAATATTACAACTGCAAGGCCTAGGTTCCTGGGGTTGGGTGGTAGGAGTCAATGAGACCCTGATGCACTGAGACCATCTCTTCTCCTTCCCCAGGGCAGGAGACAGGCTCAGAACCAAAGCTCCATGATCCATGGTGAATGGAGCCCAGAAATCTGCCTGGCTCACAGCCTTCAGGAGGGCCAGAGCTGGAGAGAGTCCATGGGTAGAGTCCAGGTTCATTGGCACTAATGTGAGACTCTACTCTGAGCCTGCCAACTTCTCTTGTTTATTCTCTAGCCACTAGCACCAAAGAACCCCATACCCCAGCATCACCTAGTGCCCCAGTTTCCAGAATCTTCAATATGCTGTCAAACCTTAATGCCACTCCTGCCTAGAGGACCATTTCCCCTACTTGTCTCCATGGAAGACTCTACTCATCCTTTGAGGAGCCACTTCATCATTCTCACCACATGAACCTCTTCTTTCCCATGATCCACAAATGCCTCATTTTAATTCCCATTTGTCCTTTGTTTTCCCAATTTCTTTAGCCCTGGCCCTCCAGAAGTCTTGCTTTAAGGGATCTCTGGAGATATATGCATTTAAACTAGATTGGAGAATTATTTGCTTCAGTTCAACATTTGCTAACCCCGAATCATACATCAATTGTTAAGGAAACAAAGGTGAGAAACACTGGTTTCTGAGGGAGAGGTACGAGTCTGCTTTGAAGACCTTTGAGTGCAGTCGGCCAACCGGAGACCAACCTGAAAACAAATAATTGCAATTGTATTACAGCATGGTTGGTAAACTTCTATGAAAGATAGAGATAGAAAATATTGTGGTTTTGTGGGTTAAATACTGTGTGCCTTAACTGCTCAACTGTCCTTCAGTATGAAAAAAGCTACAGGTAATACACAAATATTGCCGTGGCAATATTCCAATAAGGATTTATTTACAAAAACAGTCAGTCATTCATATTTGGCTAAGAGGCCATTCTTTGAACTCTGAGCTAGAGGAATCTCATCATAATATAGGAATAATAATAATAATAATAATAATAATAATAAAAGCTACCGTTCCAATAGTGATTTTGTGTTAGGCCCCCACTAGGCACTGCATAAATACACTTTACATCCTATTTTTCTTTGCAATTTGTGAGGATACTGAGATTCAAGATAGAGCTAGGAAATGGCACATACAAGGCTTAAGTCTCTGTTCCCAACTAAACTATTTTAAATGCTGAAAGGAAATGGGACAGAAGGGGTAGATCTGGTGAGGATCATGAAATGGCTCTTGAAGGATGAGTAGAGCCTTCCATGGAGACAGGTAGGGGAAATGGCCTTCTAGGCAGGAGTGGCACTGAGTTTTGACAGCACATGGAAGATTCTGGAAACTGGGGCACTAGGTGATGCTGAGGTATGGGACACTTTGGTGTTAGTGGCTGGAGAACAAACAAGAGAGGTTAGTTCATATGTAGACAGTAGAGAGTCTCATATGTGTGTCAATGAACCTGGACTTCACCTGCGGATCAGGGGTTCTCCAGCTCTGGTCTCCCCTGAGGGCTATTAGCCAGACAGATTCCTAGGCCCCATTCCCATATTCCAATTCAGTAAATGGGATGAGTCCAGGAAACTGTATTTTATCAAACGATTCAGATAATTCTAGTCAGCAGCCAGATTTGAAAGTCAGTGCATAGGAAACCACTGAAATGTTTTAACCAGAGGAAAACATGACGACAGTTGTAGAGAGACCATTTCAGCTTCGTGAAAGGCTGGTTACTTTATTAGGAGAACCAGTCCTCCCCTGGATCCTTTTTTTCTGGTTAATTATCAGCTCCTCTCATCAGAGGCAAAAGACTGCAGCATGGCTAGATTTTGATGAGGAGGGAATTGTGGGCACCTGAAGCAGGAAGAGGTATCCGGAAAGCACTAGGTGGAGGCCCAACACCATCTATGCTGTCCCCTGTCTCCTGTCTTGGAGCTCCTGGACCACCTGGGCTTTCCAATCCTGCCTTAAGGCTGGCAAAGCTGAGCTGCTCCAAGTGCCAGCCCCAGCCTCAGAACCTGCTGGCCATACCCCAGACAGCACTTCCAAGGGCAGGCCCAAGGAGGCCTTCACTTTACCCAAACCCTGCCAACCCGAGAAAGGGCCCCATGTGGAGGCTCCAGAAGGAGGGGTCAAGGAAAGGGCTCCAGGGGCAAGACCAAGAAAATAGTGTCCCAGGCCTTTGAGATCCAAGGTGACCCCAGATTTGCTATCTTTTTCTTAAAATTCTGCTCTATAACCATCCAGGGTCATATTACAAATATTTATATTCCTCCCAATTCTATCCTATTGTTAATGAAAAAAGAAAAGAAAAGAAAGCAGGGAGTGGAGGCAGGTGTCCAGAGCCCACAGGCCACCCAGCTTCCTGAGGGATGGAAACTCCCAGTGTGTCCACAGAGGCATCGGGGATGTTGTCTTGCAAAACACCAGAGACTTCCCAGTGCCTGTGCTCCTCAGGGCTGAAACTCAGCCTGGAAGTCTGCTGGCCTGCCTGCTCTCTCCACCATGTCAGCCACTGCAGAATTGCTGAGGCATCTCCTGCCTGGCCCGGACCATAACTGGCTTTCAGCTCTCATTACTCAGACTTTATACAGATAAGGGAAAACTTCGTGATGTGACTCAGCTTAACACCCTGGATGAACCCTGTGATGTTTACCAGTTAACTGAAATAGAGCTAGGCACATTGAACAATTGGCAGCTTAACAGAACAAATGTGGATCCGATGGTCAAGGACAGGCTCAGCCTCATGAACTCCTTCTGCTCCTCCATCATTGTTTCTCGGGAGCGGGTGGTTATGGTTGAAGTGGTTGGTGATGATGTTTGGTTCTCTGATGCTCCAGAGGCCTCATCACGAACTATTGAGCAGAACCTGGGATTGAAGTCAGACTACTCTGAGCTTGAACCCTGTGTACAACATGTGCCTAGTAATCATGATGCCTGGAGCAGATTACTTCACCTTTCTGAAGTTCAGTTTTCTTGCCTGTAAAATGGGAATTATGGTACTGTACAGGGCTGTTGTAAGGACTCGATAAGAAAAAGGATGGAAAGAGATAGGACAGCTGGCTGACAAATATCTCTTCTCTCCTGAGATGCCTTGGAGTTACTCCCACACCCTCCCCACCTCTCCACTGGGGAGAAGCAAGTCCTCCAGACAGAAATTCTGTGTGGCTTCTTCCTCTCTCATATCAAGAAGCAGCCACAGTTACACACATCCATTTCAGTGGCAGGATGCTGAAATGTAGGTGCCTCAGGCCCCTATTGGGAGGACCCTTCCCAGGACCCTGCCCCCACCTCTCCTGGTCCATTTCTGAACACAGATTATGGTTTAACTTGTGTCTATCAACTTGTGTCTAAAGACTCAAATCCTGCCACACTGCACATAGAACTGAATAACCAAGGGGACTTCTCAATTTTACTTGAACATATGGCTTCATGTGCACACAGTTGTCATCTCACAGTCCCACTCAGGATCTATTGGAGAAGCAAAGACACTGGACAAGATCCACAACTGCCCCCACCCGACCACTGGTCTTGGTGGGTGAGGCTTGGGCTTCCTTCTTGTCTTACACACTGGACTCCTCACTAGGGGTCCAAGCAGAGGCCTGCAAACCTATTCCCACAGCTGATACTGGCCTGGGTCTCACCTTGGGGCAGCTCTTGGGGGAGGGTGAGTCAGAGCCCATCTCACTCACTCTGAGCTGAGGATAGGTGGATAGTCAGTTCCAAGAAGCAATGATGTTTGAACTTGGAAGTTGAAACTTGACGCATGAACATGTCTTGCTGTCCTCTAGACTATCTTTTAGTTGGGAACATGGAAGTTAGTCAAACCCAGTCCCTCCTCTGGGACTAAGTGTTTAGTGGGGAAGAGCCCTGACCCAGTGGTTTGGGCTGGAGTTTCTGAAGGATGCTGAACTCATCAATGGGAGCAGGGATACAGGAGAAAGAGCAGGTTCTGAGAATGGAGTGTGGTGATATTTTAGCTCAGGGCAGGCTCATTGGTTCTGGATCTTCGGGGGTTTTTTATGTTTATTTTTTAGTTGTAGTTGGACACAATACCTTCCTTCCTTCCTTCCTTCCTTCCTTCCTTCCTTCCTTCCTTCCTTCCTTCCTTCCTTCCTTCCTTCCTTTCTTCCTTCCTTCCTTCCTTTCTTTCTTCCTTCATTTATTTATTGTGGTGCTGAGGATCGAACCCAGCGCCTTGCATGTGCTAGGTGAGCGCTCTACCACTGAGCCACCACCCCAGCCCCTGGATCTTAGTTTTCCAGTTTAAACTTTCATGTAAGCAACAGAGCAGAGAGGAGAGAAAAGTCTTTGGTGCTGAGAAAGACCTTGTACAGACAGCTTTATGAAGGCTAGGCTGTATGTACCAACTGAAATTCTTTATCATAAGTGCCCAACGAGCCCACACACGCTAGCTTAAGGAAGAAAAAGGAGCGGGGTGGTATTCATTTGTTCTCAAAACACAAAAGCCCAGAGATACCAGGCACAGCTTGATCAGGGCCTTAGATGGAGGTTAGCCTCAGTTTCTTTTTGGTTCTTAGCTGTGCTCTATTTCATCTTGATTTCATCCTTATACAAGTTTTTCATCATAATTGTTAGCCCCCCAAAACCAGGCCAAACGCAAACTTCACAAATGAGCTCAGCAATTTTATTTAGGAGTGAGGTTTCATGCAGGAATGGGGTGTACAGGGATGGGGTGACGCTCCTCTGAGGGACCCACTTTCCTGAGTCCCAAAGGAGGAGTTTGGGTTTACACAGGTTATATGGAGAGGTGATTTAGTGAGCATGTCAGCTTGAGCACTCGGGAATTTGGATTTTTGGGTTTGGGGTTGGTAGCCAGCACCTGGAGAGGGTTTATCTTGGAAGAGATGAATGTTTCCAGAGATATCATTCAAGGGTTGATGAAACACTCTCTCCCCACCTGTGGCCAGCATCTGAAAAGGATTTATCTTGAAAAAAATGAAAGTTATCAACATATGGCTTTCTTTTTCACTCCCTTTTCCTGGGCCACATTATCTTGGGGTTTTTAATTTTCCATATCTAATAAGAACAAGAGTGATTCTGCAGTTAAGAATAAGAATCTCTTTCCCTGGATGCCCAGTGAAGTCTTATTATTTCTCATTGGCTGTGGCCAGGTCACATGTTCACTCTCCAGCCAATCACTGTGAACAGAGGGATATGAGGCAGAGATGTCTTAAGGCTGCCTCTGGCCCTGGGGTTGCCACCTAGGCACCTCACTTTTGACGGCATGACTGCTATCAATAGGCAGTAGGGAACCCTGAACTTATTGGGGAGAAACTGGGGGCATAGGCAGGCAACTTAGGTCAACCCTGCACTGTGATGGGGAGCCAAGAGCCACCGTGGTGGAGAACTCATTCCCACATGGCGATAGTGTCACAGTCTGTTCTTCGTCTCCCAGAAGGCCCTGTCTCAGTCCTGCCTTTGGTTTGCTGGAGCACAGGTTAAACCAGACTCTGCCCTCCAGGCCACACCCGGGTTATTGGACCCATTTCCATGGCTTCTGAGAACTGGGATCCCCAGCATGGAGATGAGCAGGGGCAGCACTGAACCTGGGGGTGCTCCACCATCCCTGGAAAAGCTCTCTCTTCTCTGTGCCTTAGAGGATCTCAGCTGCTTT
Source organism: Urocitellus parryii (assembly GCF_045843805.1). Taxonomy (NCBI): domain Eukaryota; kingdom Metazoa; phylum Chordata; class Mammalia; order Rodentia; family Sciuridae; genus Urocitellus; species Urocitellus parryii. Next base: position 52,781,050 of record NC_135534.1, read on the forward strand.
CTGCGGACCCCAGGGGACACTGTGGAAGGACTTTCAGTTCATTGGAGCAGGGCTGTACCTCACCTGGGATGGTACTGGTGGACTGTGCTGACCCTGGGGTAGGGCTGTGATCTGGAATGATCAAGATCCCCATCAGGAAATGTCTCCCAACGCCCTGTTCTGTCTCTGCTGAGGTTAGAGAAGAACAGAATGAGCCCTCTTGAGGGACAGGGTGAAGACCCCATTTTGGGAACAGGAGAGCCAATTTTCATCCTGATTCTCTTTCTCATGCTCACTTTGCCTCTCTGAGGCTCAGTTTCTTCATCTGTAAGATGGAGATATGATAGTTTCCTAAGAGCGGAAACATCCAAGAGCGCAGCTATGGTTATGTGCTGGGTGTGTAGCAGGCCATGTGAAAACTGAGGTCTGATTCCAAGAGTCCACAGTTTCAAAAGTGGGACCCACCAGGTACTCAGCATTGCCCTTGAGCTGTGATAGGTCCCCACAGTGAAGGTAATGACAAAGCTCTCTATCCTCAGACTCAGCAGATGAGAGGAATGTGGAAGAAACAGAAATAACTGCATGGCAGACAGGGGAAGCCACGTACATAATATCCAGGAAAGAACAGGGAAGGCTTCCTGGAGGAGGCAGCCTTGACAGACTCACTCTAAAGCCCCAATGCATAGCACAGCACCTGACACAGATGCTCAACAAGCATTTTTTGAATGAATGGATGATTTAGGCAGGCATCAGGGAGGCCATCTTTATCTTCTGACTTTCTTAAGTTCCTGCAGAGAGATCCTGATGGACACTTTCTAGAACAAAACTGGCAAGGGAGGGGGAGAGGAAGGGAAGCAGGAGAGAGGAGCCCTTCAAGGTGGCAAGAAGCATCTGGACTCCCTATAATGAGACAAAATGGTTTCCAGAGGTCTGCTTCAAAGGAATGAGTGATTCCAGGTGCTAGAGAGCCAGGTTGCCTTAATGCCAGGTTGTCCCCTTATTAGGCGTTGGGCCATGTGTCCAGGTTTGATTCAAGATTATAGCCACCTTGCAAACCCTCATGGTCCTCTCTCTCAGGAAGGAGACCGTTCTGAGAGTATCATGGCAGCTTTGCTTTGACCTATGCCACCAGCTTCTTGGGGATGCTTTGGTTAGCTTCCTGAGTGGAGCTGGAGGGGGCTGAGGGACTGCTCTGGGTCTTCCTGCTGAGGTTGAGGTAAAAGTTGGAAGTTCTGATAAGTTAATCCTAAAAGTTACGTTTCAAAGGACTCCTGAATGGTAAAACAGAGGCATGGAGGGGTCAGAGGAGGAGACCCTGCTCTTGGTGAGGTTCTATTTGATTGAATCCTATGGGGCAATTTGCACGTCTGTGTGGCAGAGAAGACAGGAGACCCAGCTACATCACTGGGAGAAAAGCTCAGCTGGGAACCTGGGGAAGCTTGATGAGAACAGGGCAGGCAAGGCCATCCACCTGTGTGCACAGCAGCAGAGTTGACTCATGCTCACATCCCTCCAAGAGAACCAAGTTCTCCCCATTTCCTGTGAGTGGAGCAACAGGCTGTGATGGGCTACAAGTTGAATCAGCCCTGAAAGGGTCTCTTGGCAAAAACCAGGTTTTGGATTCTTAACTTCTCTGTTTTATGGAGTATGTGAGAGTTTCTTTTTTTTTTTTTTTTTCACTCATCAGTTCATTCATCTGTTCAAGAAACCCTTGGAGGTAGACTGTACACTGCCATGCTGGAGCCCATCCCGACATGATTCTTAAATGAAGCATAGTTGAGAAGAGGGAAAGGGGGAAGGTGGCGGGGAGAGTGTGCCCCAGCAGCGGGGAGCTCAGCACAGTGAGCTGGAGGACTGTTCACACTTCATACCACCCTAGAGATTTATGCCTCTATGGGTTGATAGACATTTGTCATATCTGGACTGGGTGGCAAAAACCGTGGAGAACCACTGAACAAATGATCACAAAACAAAGTGACAGCAAGAGACTGTGGAACCCAGAAGAGGGGCATCAGAGGGGGACATATGGAAGGGTTCCTAGAGGAAGTGGCTGAGCAAGAGTTAGCCAGGGAACTCCAGACAGGAAATTCCCCTGCAAGGTTCAGAGCCACAATCAGCACATGCTGAAATGAAGACCACTGATGTGCTAAAGTAGTCCGTGTCAACCATTCACTCTAAGTCATTTTTCAGGACTCCAAAGAGACTATGTTTTTTCCCTTTAACAATTCCATTCTTTTGTATGCAAATAAGGCAAGCTTATATCTATGGGAAAACATAGATATAACTATTTTAAATAGAGTTTATTCATAATTCTGCTTGAAGATAACCACTCTTTTCTGGAGATTGAACTCAGGGGCACTTAACCACTGAGCCACATTCCCTGCATTTTTTTTGTATTTTATTCAGAGACAGAGTCTCACTGAGTTGCTTAGGGCTTCACTAAGTTGTTAAGACTGGCTTTGAACTTGTGATCCTCTTGCCTCAACCTCCCAAACTGCTGCGATAACAGGTGTGACCAGCAGATAACCACTCTTAACATTTGGGTTTTGACCTTTTGGACACACATACACATACACATACACTTCACATACAATGTAAATACATAAAATGATATGTGATTTTTAATTGAAAGTAGAATCATGCTAATCATAGTTTTCTTTCCCCACTCAGTAGATTGTGAGTAAAAACAAATATTTGTAGAGCATCAAATATTTACATATTTTGAATGAAAGCATTCTGAAAGGGGACTTATTCTCTGGTGTGTCCCAAGAAGCCAGCATGGGAGCTTTACTTCATTCATGCCTAACCCATGTGCTGGGCTGTAATCTGGGCATGGGCTCTGTGGCCAGGAAGGAGCAGAGAAAGAAGCCCACCTGTGCTGAGCAGGGCCAGAGTCTGCTATCTGCGCTTCGGGGTGCAACCATTCCCTTGCTCATGGTCACTTGCCCCTTCTTACTGGCCTTCGTGTGCTGTGGGTTGGAAAATCAGAAACCCAAACCTGAGACGTGCGTGGAAAGGAGGCACCTAAGTTAGAACTGAAGTCCCTATTGCAAAAGTGAAGGTGACTGTGTTTCCAGTGTTCTGTGTCTCAGAGACAAGTCAAGGACACTTCCTAAGCGTCCACTCTGTGCTGCACTTTGCGTGTTTTATCTTGTTTGAGCCCCCATAGCAATCCTCTGAGAGAGTATCTGATTCCCATTTGACAAATGGAGACTGAGCCCTGAGAAGTTCATTGCTTTGCCAAGGGTCACTGAGCTGCAAGGGACAGAGCCATAAGGGAGCCTGGTCTGTTCCACTCCCAATCCCTGCTGTTCTCTTGGTGCCTTGGTTTGCTATCTCTCTGGGGATGCTTTGGGAAGGATGGCGTTTTCATAGGCAGGAGGCATGAGCGCTGGAGTGAGAGTGCAGGGGTCCTTTGCTTAAAGAATGCTCTGTGTCCCACGAAGGTTTGAGGCAGACACAGGCCAAAGGATGTCTCCTCAGGTGACTTTTCTGGGGACCAGAGACAAAGAGAGACCCACAGTGTCACAAACTGCAAGGAGAACAGGAGTCATGTGGACAGAATGGGGAATCATCAATCTTTAGGAAGGACGGGTCTCTGCTTAGCTCACTGGCCCCGCCAGAGAGAGCTCACAGATGACCCTGCTTGATTTAAATTAGATTCATTAGCGAAGAAGGCCCAGAGGAACATATTTTAGGGTATAAAATCAAAGGTGGCAACTGGTGGCTACAGAAGGAATTCCCTGAAGATCTGTTTGGCCTTCATATTTTTCTAAACTTTTTATTGTTGTTTCTCTAAATTTTTCTGTTGGCTTTAACATTTATAAATTGAGTGATATTACTTTTAATATCTATAGCGTTTGGTCTTTTCTTGGAAACTTGGGAGATTTGGTCAACAAAAACTGGTGTTTCTTCTTGACCCCCAGAGTGGTCAGGAGGCAGAGGGCAGGGAGAAAAGATGCCCCAGTTCAATGGCACCTGCACTCTCTGTCTCACCACTGTCCCCATCTCTCCAGGGTGGCTCTGTCATTCACTGTGCCTACCTGGCCCTGAAAGGACTTGAGTGTATTACTTCTGCATGAATCTTATTTTCACAGAAAATCTTCTTATCTGTTTATTAGAGACCTGCTATTATTCATTCACTAATTTGATAAATATTGAGTGAGGAACTATTCTATTTTTGACCCCATACTAGACATAGGTCATTAAACGATGAATATTTATAAGGGTTTTCATAAAAAATATGAGTAAAGCTTGGTCCCTGTTATCAAGGTGGGGTGAGGTCTGTGCCAAGTACTCTGGGAGAAGAATCCAGTAGACTAAGTAACCCCCCTGCCCCCAGATGTCTACATCTGGAACCTATGGATTTTACCTTAAATGGCAAAAGAGCTTTTGCAAATATAATTAAACTGAGATGCTTAGATGGAGAGATTACCCTGGGTTATCTGGGTGGACCCAGGATAATCACAAGAGTCCTCAGAAAAAGGAGATGGAAGGTCAAATTCAGAGAAGGAAATGTGAAGATGGAGGCAGAGGGCAGGGAGAGAAGATGCCAGTTCCTTTGCTGGCAGATTTTCCTCTTGAGCTTCAGGAGAAACCCAGCCTGGCCAACACTTGGATTTTAGCTCTCTGAGACTGAGTTTGGACTTCTGACCTCCAGAATTGTAAGATAATAAATTTGTGTGGTTGTTCACAGAAGCAATAGGAAAAAAATACAGGATAGGAATAACTTTTTTTTCTGGAGAAAAGAGGAGGGATGGGTTTATGAGGGAGGGTATATTTGAACTGGGTCTTGAAGAATGAGTTGATTAGGTAGAGAATGGGGGTGGAAAGCAGCTCAGGCATAGGAAAAAAGATACATGCAAAGCGTGTTTTAAAAAGCAGGGCATATTTGGAGGTTGGCTTAGGTCTATTATGGTTGGAGCACAAGGTGTGCGACGGCTCTAAGAGGAGATAAGGATGCAGACAGACTGAGGTTGGCTCAGAACTGGTCCAAAACTCAAAAATTTTAGAAAGGGGAAGGACAGTCACATTTTTTGCTTTAGAGAGACTGCTCTGGCATCATTGTGGAAGGTGGTTGGAAGGAGCCAGACCAGAGGTAAGGAATCCAACAAAGCTATTACAGTGACTCAGGTCCCACAGAGCCCTGGCAGGGACGGCAGGATGGGAAAAAGGGAAGTGATCAGAGGTAATTCTGAGCTAGGATTGGCAGGGCTTGGAGTGTAATGGGACATGGAGAGGGATGGAGATGGCAGGGTCATGATGGCTTTGGGTTTCTAGCTTAGTGCCATGCCCTTGAGCACCCGGGCAGTGGGCTGGGGAGGGCAAGAAGCAATGGGCTCCCGTGGGAGGGGCCCATGTTACACTTGGGAAGTGTTGTCCAAAGGAAACTGGCATCAAATCTCCATCCCAGTGCTGGGGCAGGGTGGTATTCTGTATTCCTTTTGAACCCTGACAGGAGCAAGAAACAGGGGGTCTGGGAGTACTGGATCTGTGGTGGCAGATGTTTGACAGGCAGCTCTCTGGAGGAAGAGAGGCCCAGCTGCCTGGCATTTTCTCCTTCTGTAGGTCACTACTTTCATTATGACCCATTGCTAAGTGGACATCACTGATGATGAAGCTAAGAGATGTGTGGTGCACATCAAAAGGCAGTGTGTCCCCTCTACAGTCATCTCAAAGTCCTAGATCATAGTAAAACCTAGGAAAATGAGAAGGAAGTGGTTAAGTATTTATTTCTTTTAGTGCAATTTATTACATTCTAAGTTTGTGTGCATTATTTACTTATTTTTGGTACCAAAGATTGAACCCAGGGATGCTTAACCACTGAGCCACATCCCCCCTTCCCTCTACTTTAAATATGTATTTTATTAGAAACAAGGTCTTGCTCACTGAGTTGCTCAGGGCCTTGCTAAGGTTGCTGAAGTTGGGTTTAACTTTCGATCCTCCTGCCTCAGTTTCCCAAGTGCACCCAACCTGATTTAATTTTTAATAATGTGTTTAACAGCCAGCTTTCAAAACTTTACCTTTGGCCTTGTGAACTGTACAAGCAGGGTCCTGCACCCCACTGGGAGGCCCCTCCAAAGTACGAGGTAGAAAGGTCTAGAAACCTGCCTACCACTCCTCCACGCTCAGGGGTCTCACAAGGTGACACGCCTAGGGAGGCAGAATGGAGCCCAGATCTAGGAGCAGCTTCCTGGCCTCCACTTCTTTGTGGTGGCCCCTTGGGGCCTTGCCCTTTATGGGGTCTCAGACCCAGGAATACCGTGTGGTCCTTGACCGCAGAGATGATGACTCATGTCACCCCGCAGTGAGTGACTCAGGGAAGAGGCTGCCGGACGGACGGATGGCCTGGAACAAAGCGAACTGGGCAAGATTTATTTCTGCTTAGAGCTAAATGGGAGACTCAGATACTTTTCTGCTGTTCCCGGCGCCTTTGAACTGCCTCCGATTGAGCAATTGCACATATTTCCAAGAAGAAAAAAAAATGTTTTCAAGTGGACTTATTTTTAAAAAAGAATTGCTGAAGTGAACAAGCTGGAAAGGAAACCTGGGGAGATGTTTTGGCTTATTTCCTGTCATGGCCAGGGGAGGGGGAGGGAGGGAGGAAGGGAAGACTGACCCTGGCTTGACCGCTTCTTAAGGGGTACAGGACCTGGATCTCAGACATTTCAGGACTTCCTCGACCCCTCTCTTTCTCCAGAAGGCATCTAAATTCCAAGGGGCTTCCTAAGAACCAGGGCACCAGGGCAAGGACAATGTCACCTGTCCTGATTTGACAACATGCCCCTCACCTCCCCAGCAGTTCTTGGTCAGTAGGTCACTGAATCATCCTTCTCAGGGCACCTAGGGATCTGGCAACTCCACTCCTGGGTCCACAGAAATGATTGTATTGTCCCCTGCCCCTGGAACACGAAGGCCCTGTGAGGTTGTCTAGAGGCCCATGCAGACATACCAGCGGCTACTCTCTCTCACTGGGGGCTTCGCCCTGAGGTTCTGGCTGGGAAGTGGGATGCAAGGTCACTGGGCTCAGCTTGGGGTTTTCCCAAGGAAGGGAAGCAGGCTCAGGCCCCTTCTGGGGACATCCCAGTCTGCCTTGTCACTGCTTCTCCTCATCTCTGTCTCCCTCACCCCCTAATCCTATACTAGTCCTGGGAGAGAGGCTTACCTTCACTTGGGATGTTTTCTCCCAAATCCTTTTTTCTGTGTCTTATACCTTTTCCATATCCCTTTGAAACCTAAAAGGTAGGACTGGGCTGTTTCTTCTCTACCTCCTGCTGCTACAGTGTCCCCAAGGCAGTGGGCACAATGATGTCTCCAAGGCCCTGAGATAAGAGTCATTGGGGAAAAGGAAGACCCCGAGAAGTGAGGGGCCTCATGGCTATTTACTTCTCTTGGTGCACTTCCTCCCTGCCCCCTGCACCCCCAGGAGCTGGTCCAGCCTCTCCTTACGTGGCCTGGCTCTGGTCTGCAGGTGTGGACTCTCTCTGGGAACCTCCATCCCACTATAGAGATCTGTGGGAGTGAAAAGTGTGGCCAGAGACACTGGGGCCTGCAAGGTTTCCCAGAGAGGGGCAGATCCCAGGGAGCTGGGGTGCTGGGGTCAGGCCCTGTGCTCCAGCCAATGGACCACAGGAGGTGGTGCTGAGGGACAAGTCCTGGGGAAAGTGCCCTCCGATTCCTCATCCTTCCCTCTCTTTGCCCAAGGCCTTCTCCCTACTCCTCCACCTTCTCCACCCCTCCCTACCACCCCATTCTGCCCTACAAGCAAAATATGCTTTCTGAAAGAATCTGGGGCCCCCACCAACAACTGGGTGTGGTGATGTCCTCTGCAGTCATTCATCTACTGGCCAGCACTGTGTCCTGTGCTCTTCCAGGACAGGACCCGCTCTAGGTCACGCCTCTTACTTGTGGATAGAAACCTCTTGTCCTTTGGGGCCTACCCTCACCACAGGGGTGGCAGAAAGAACTGGATGTGAAACCAGACAGACCACACTACAGATCTAGGAATGACCACGGTGCAGATCTGGGACTGACCACACTACAGACCCAGGACTGACCCCAGCACTGACCTGGGCTGTCCACAGCCCTGTGCTCCCTCTCCCAGCCCAGTCATGTTTGCAAAAGGACCCTCATCCACAGGGCATGGCCTCTGAGGGCTCTAATTCCAGGCCTGTCTGATGATGTGGTATTTGTTTTTCTGTACAGATGAGAAGCCCATGGCCAGGCCAGGACTGTGTCTCCTCGACTCGCAAGAGACCAGCCAGGGGATTCTGAGCCACCTAGGATGAACTGCAGGACATCGGGGCCGTGGTTGGGTCGTGATGCCATGGCTGAGAGAACTCATCAGCCTGCTCAGTGCGTGGGAAGGACCCTATGGAGTACATGCTGTGTGCCACCTTGCACGCACTTCCTAATTTAATCCACACGACGGCCCTAAAAGGTGGGTACTACTACTTCCATTGGACAAATGAGGAAACTGAGGCTGGAGAAGACAGACCCAGCAAGAAAAAGGCAGAGTGAGAGTTGCGGCTCCATCTGTCTAGCTCTCAAGCCTTCTTGGGACCTCCCAAGACTAGGAAGTGAGTGGGTGTCCTGGGGTGGGCCTCCACCAGGGCCCATTTATGGGATACAGGACTCAGCTCTACAGTTGGCCAGGCCCAGGAACCACAGAAATACCTCCCAACACCTTGAGCTCTTTTCCAGTGCCCAAGGATGTTCTCCAAGTCTGCCCTAGGTGAAGGCGGGGTAGGAGCGTCCTCTTTCTCAAGAGCATGAGACAGATCTGGAGGGGAAGGAAGGTGGGGGTGCTGCTTCTTGATGCCAGCATGTTTGCTTATTCTCTGTTACAAGCCCAGCCTCCAAAATCAGATGCCAGAAAACTTCCAGGGCAGCAGGGGCCAGGAGTTGGGGGGCCTTCTCGGATGCTGCCTGCCTCCCAGGCATGGCATTGGTCTAATCTTTACCCCTGTCTGGTCTCAGTTCCCGGAATGCAGAAGTGGGAGCAGAGAAAACACTGACAAATCTCCAGGGACCCTCCCTGTCCCTTCTGGATTTTCAGAAGGGTTGAGAAAGATGTGTACAGTTACCCCAAGCAATCCCCTGCCTCAGCTCCTCATCCAGAGAGAGCTAGACCAGATATTAATAGCAGCCTAATCGCTCTCACATTCTTTATGTGCTAAATGAAAGCAAAATCCCAAGCTGGAAGAACAAAGTCCTCCCTTCTGAGCAGACTGAGTCACTCCATGAAGGTCAGCGGAGCCTGGTTAACCCCTGCTTTCCCAGATTGGCTTCTTGGTTCTTTCCCAGTGACAGAAATGAACAGAGAGACTGAGCCACATGGCACACAGGCTGTGCTCCTGGGACACTGTGGTTTCAGAGAGGGCTTTGATCTCTTCTGGGCTGGTCACACAGCTCTGGGAGAGGCCACTGCCTGCCACTCACAAGGCAGAGGGCCCCACAAATAGCTGGAGAGTCAGACAGATCTGCAATGCCGTTCAGAGACCATGTGAGGTTGGGCAAGTCTTGGGCCCTCTGTTTCCTCATCTGTAATGGTGACTGTGGCTGGCCACACCGGGGCTTGCATGGTCACTCTGTCATGGCAGCCCTCTCCTGCAGCCCACAGGGCCCTGCAGCAGTTCTTCTCTGCAGCTTGTGGAACAGCTTGTGCTCTTGACCTGGAGTGGGACTTCCTGGGGTGAATGGTTGGATGAACAAACCTGTAGTGTGAATGGAAGAGTCAGGAGGTGAGGGGGGAGTGCATGGCTGATGCAGTGGACAGAAGGATGAAGGAACACCCCTGTAGCTTCACACGGTGGGGGTCACGCAACCTCAAACTGTGGTCCACTCTTTTGCACTCAGAAGACCCCTGGACTGGCAGCCAAGGTGCTGGTGTTGCTTTCCCTTCCCTGCCCCTGGGAGCTGATGCTCTGGTTCTCAGTGGGTTGGTGCTAGGCTTTTCTGCTACACTCTAGCAGAACTCCTGGTGGAGAAGGCAGAGGAGAAAGATGATAGGCCTGGGAGTCAGATGAGCCTGGTTTATAATTCTTGCCATTTGCTACTGTGTAATCTTGAGCAAGTTGCTGAACCTCTTTAAGTCTTCATTCTTGAATATCTTCAACAGGAATAATCCAACCTATTCCACGAGGGTTAAAACGAGGGTTAAACAAAATAGCAAAGTAGCACCTGAAATGTACCTAGCATAGGGCCTCATACAAAGTAGGAAACCTAGAAATATCTGATGCATGCAGGTGTGAACAAAAGTATACTCCACTAACAGGGGCAGATAAGCATATTTAAGGTTGGGACTTCTAGCCTCTTGAGTTACACAAATGATGGAAAGTTACTCCAGAAGAGGCTCTTGGATAATTTGCACCAGGTGAAAAGGTTACTAAACCCAGTTAAGTTGTATCTCCTCTCTGCACCTCAGTTTCTCTTCCTGTTAAATGGGCCAGGTTCTATTTAAGCACTGGCTAGAGGCAGATTGAATGGAGTCCAAAGAGCTGATTGGTTCTTGGGATAGTCCCATCTAACCCTTTCCTGACCCAGCTGGAGAGAGAGCGAGAAGGGCCGGGAAGCCAGAGAAAGAAGGAGCTGCAGGGAGACCAAACATCACCAAATGTTTTTTCCTTTTTTGGGCTGGTGCTCTAGATCACCACTTCCTGGAGATTGTATTCCAAACTCTGCTGTGATGAATGTGAGGTCCATGTGCCCATGAGCTCCTGCGGAACCCAGATGTCACTCTGGGGGAGGGACTCAGCTTCTACCTTGCTATTTTAAGCAGCCAGTTTATAATAATGGATGGGAGAGAAAGCAAACAGGGCCAGAGCAGCGTGGGAATGGCTGCAGGCAGGGCTGCCAGGGCTCCTCTGAGCAGCGTGGGTTCCACCTTGTCAAGGGTGGGACCTCAGCCACCATCCACTCTGCTTTCCTCCTGCAGCAGGCCGCTACGTTAGTGTTTGACAGTCTTCAGTCATTGCTGTTTGCTTTGCTGACCAGGGACTTTCGTGAAGAGAGGGACGGGAAAGGGATATAGAGGGTTAAAATCGGGGTCTTTCTGATGTGATGGTGGAATGTCGTGATTCCAGAATTCTGGGATGAAGCCTCAGGTTTTGCAGTTTGTTGTGACTAAGAAGAGTCCAGGATTTCAGAAGTCAGGACTGGAAAGCTCTTGGCATTGGTCGGGATTCCTGTGGCCCCTGCGCCAGCCTTTACAGGAACTCTCCCAGGACTAGGGAGCTCTCTGCCTTAAAGAGTGCCCTGTTCCATCTTCAGAGAGTCCCAGACACTACAAGGTTTCCTTTTCCCTCCTTCTCTGACCTTTGTGTCACTGGTCATGCACCTGTCCTTTGAGGAACAACAGTCTTCAAATGAACGCCTTTCAAACCTCTGTGAAGAGATTACACTTTTCCCTGTACCTTCTCTTGTCCAGGTCAAAGTCCTCTAGTTCTTTAAACACAAGTTCTTGTCCTCTGAACATCCTGCTTCCCCTTTTCTGAACATGTCCTAATTTGTCTGAATCCTTCTTATGCTCTGGAGCACAATGCACTTTTTATAGTTTAAGACCTAAAGGAAAGGTGAAACAGTTACCTCCCATGTTTTGGAAATCCTACTTTTATCAAGATACCCAGGACCTGCAAATCTTGAGTGGGAGATAAGACCAACTTCGTTAGTAGAATTGGGGATTGTGGATATTTTTTGCTGTGGTGCTATGACCATATAACCCCTGCTACTATATACTGTACTCGGTATCACTGATATCATTACTGCTGAATTCCACTTAAAGATGATAGAAATTAACCACAGAGCTCACTTTTGGGAGAACCTCTCAATGTATTCATATAGTAGCCCCTTGGGATGGAAAACACATTGCCTTGGCCCCATGACTCTCAGTCCTGAGAGCCAGGTTAAATCTGCACCCGTGGCCTCTCTTCTAATCTCATCTATTCTATCTAGATAGATTCCATTTGCATTTTAGTGTTCATGGCTCAGCTCAAACACTATTTATTTTTTTTGGGGGGGCGGGTTACTGGGGATTGAACTCGGGGGCATTCGACCACTGAGCCACATCCCAACTCTTTTTTGTATTTTATTTAGAGACAGGGTCTTGATGAGTTGCCTAGGACCTTGCTAAGTTGCTGAGGCTGGCTTTGAACTTGCAGTCCTCCTGCCTCAGCCTCCCAAGATGCAGGGATTATGGGCATGCGCCACCACTCCTGGCACTATTTCTAATGTAGAGTCTTCACTAACATTTCATCCTCCTTCCCAGTTTCCATAGTTAGGGACTCTTTCCTGTGGTTTCTCACTGCCAAAGTGTTTACCCCTTTATACTGTTTTATGACTGCCTCTAACCCTGGACTCCGTGCTCCTGGGGGGCCAAGACCACGTCCTCAGCATCTTGGTGTCACAGTGCCTAGCACAGGCCCAGCAAAGTGTGTTTGTAGAGAAAGAATGAATGATGTTCAGTTCATGCTGTACTTGAGATTTCTTGAGGTGACCAGCAGGGGTCGCCCCCACCGTTTCCCAGCTGAGTGGGGCTATTGAATTAAGAGCAGAGAAGCACCCGTCAAAAAGGTGGTCACCTTGACAAATCCCAGGGCTGAGGGTTTCTAGTTCTTTAAACCAACAGCCATTTTTGGTGAGTCTTTGGAATATCTCCAATGAGCCAGACACCTTGCCTTCCTCAGGGAGCGAGGTCTGGAGGTGTGTGTTGGCAGGGGTCGGGTCCCGGAGCTGGGGCTGATGCCAGATTCTGCCTTTCCAGGCCCTTTCTGTGGATGAGAAGAACACCTAATATCATGGAAAGTGGTGGAGCTTTCTGACTCTTCCTCCTGCTGACCGAATTAGCAGTCAGCAGCACCTCACCTAGCACCTGTGACTTAGAAGGTGCTCAGGAAATGACAGTGTCCTTCTCTCCATGGGGAGGAGGTTAGAAAACTGCCAAGGAAGGTTGTGTGGTGTAGTGGAAAGAACCCAGGCCTCCAATCAGGAAGATCCAGATGCAAACGCTTGGTTCTTTGTGTGATTCAGGGCAAGTAGCCTCCATGCTCAGAGGAAGTCCGTTTTGTAGAATGGCACCATCAATGCCTACGTCAGAGGTCCTCAGGAGGATTCAACCAGATGATGATAGTCATGCTCCTAGGATAGTGGCTGGCACACAGTAGGCACTCAATAAATGGTGCACAAATACCAACCTGACCCCAACGGAGTATCCTTCATGAGCTACAGCTTTGAGGAGTATGAAGCACTTTTCTCCTTTCTGAAATAGCTCATGTTTACTGTAAGGACCAAATTAGATGCAAAAGGTCACCTCTGACTTTGTAAACAAAGCCAGAGAGCCGGAGGAAGTGCACTTCCAAATGCCCTCTCCTAGCCTAGCTTGACCTCAGGCTTGATGCAAACTCAGGCTGGCTCTCTCTGTGGCTCTTGGCTCCTGGAAATGGAACCCAGCTTGGGACAGGGATGGGAAGGAATTTGACTTGTCCTTTTGGCGTCTCCCCAGCCTGCGGAGCCCAGGCCTCTTGGAGCATCTTTGGGGCTGACGCAGCAGAGGTTCCGGGCACACGCGGCCACTCCAGCCAGGAGGCTGCCATGCCCCACATTCCCGAGGACGAGGAGCCCCCCGGAGAGCCACAGGCAGCCCAGAGCCCTGCCAGTCAAGTAAGTGCCCCCCTCCCTGCCCATGGCTAGTCTGGCTGGGGGCCAAGACAAGTGCCCTGGGCTGAAGCCACAGCTCTCAGCAGGTCAGGGAGTTCTCAGGCAGCTTGTGTTGTCTGCAGTGGTACCTGGGAAAGGTATGTGGCTTCCAAACAGAGGAACACATCACCCTGAGTTCATTTGAAGTGACCATGACTGACATCCTGCATGTGGAACCATCTAGGCTTTATGGGAATTCAAATCCCCTAACCCCGCAGCCTCCTCCTGAATTGGAGAAAGGCTTAGAAGAAAACCTGCCACACAGTCCAGTCACATTGAGGTGGTGATGGGCACCAGCCAAAGGCCACTTAGAGTGAATCAGCCTAAAATGGAGATCAAAATTTCATAGCAAATAGTGAAAAGAGTATTCAGTGAAATTTTATTATAGAATAGGACATGAGGAAAATAAGTTAATGAAGATAATATCATCAAGCAAATGAAATTATGAAAACAAGTTGTTTTTAGCTATACATATTACAAAGTGTAGATTATATGCTAATTTTCAGATTGAACAAAGAATCAAGTGTTGATTTGGGTGCTGATATGTTTATTCTTTTTTATACCAACAAAATGTGATGCCACGTTCCCTAAGATTTATTTTATAATACCTTCTTAAGAGACTGTTTAGTATTTAAGGGCTTCATCTAAGGATCTCTTTAAATTCTTTGCTATTCAAACCACCCAATTTTGAAGAACCTGTCTTGCCATCATCCTCATTATTTTTTCTTAATTTGTTAACTGATCCAGCGCCATCTGATCCTTGCTGGTCAAAGACTGTGCACATGAAGGTGCCCAGCCTTGTTTTCTTTACTTCATGAACTTTGCAGTTGATTTGCACTGAACTTGTATCGTCCTGTGCTATCTGACAGTCGTCCAAACTGACCAGCACCACTGGGATGGACACTTGCTAAGCAAGGCAGGAATGTATGAGTGAGCGTTATTGTTCCAAATGGGCAGATTCCTAGTGAATATGTTCATGTTATGATGACATTTGTTTTCTTATACATCATGACTGTGGGAACTTAGATAGCAAATACTTAGAAAAGAATGGTCCTTGTATCCCCATATCCCAAGTTCATGGGTCTGAGATGTTGTAGAACTTGGCAGCCTTGGGGTGGCAAGATGTCCTTTCCTTGAATGTCTAAATGACTGTGCGTCCAGTCCCATCTCTCTGTCTGCAGATAGAAGCTCAGGGTTTTACAAGCACCCCACGCCCACCCCTGGACATCTTGGGCCAGAGTGGGTCCTTGCGTATCAGCAAACTTCAAGGTTGCCAAGTTCCAAGAGCTTGGGGACTGAAGAAAGAAATGGCAACAAGGAGAAACCACAATGGGATTGGAACGTGACTAATCCCACATCCTCAGGTCATGACTTCCCCTGGGCTCCTCTCCTGATCGTCACCCGACCCTTAGCCCATCACCAACAATGGCAGTGCCCTCCTCATGTGAAATCTAGCTCTCCCATCCTGGGCAACTCCCCGGAAGAGCTTCCCCAAGAATAAAAGCATTCCTAAAAACAGAAATGAAAGATTAGCAAAGACACAGCTCCATTGTTAGGGAAGATAAACTCATTTTCTATTGAGTTCTAGTCTTCCTGGTTCTAAGCTCCAGATTCCAGTTCCCCACAGGCTCAGTATTCCTGTGACCTCAAGCCAGAACCAGACTTCTACAAAATGATAGCATGAATTCTGATGGCCTCTAGTCCTGAGACCTTGAGACCAACCTGTTCGCTTTTTCATGTCTGTGATTCCTCCTGTGTCAACTAGAACAACTGAGCTGTTGCCTCTGGACTCTGTTCTCAAAGGGAAGAGTTTGCAAAGGAAACAGTTTGTAGCCAAGGACTGGGGTCTTAGGGGACCCCCAGAATAATAGACGATCCGAGGTAGAGGATTCCAGATCACAGCCCCACATAGCCAGAGAGGTGGGGGACCATGCTGCTGAGGCAGTTTAGATCCCCACTGCATGAGATTCAACGTTCTTTTACTCTCTTCCCTTACTGCCTGGCCCTAGCCTCTCAGACTTCTCCTAGAAACCAATCAGGTGTTGCCACTAAAGAGCTAAAATGCTGCTGCTATTGCATCCACTAGACAATCCACATTGGGCTTTTAAGGCAGCCTCAGCCTCGGGGGAGGGTCAAGTCTCCTGAGCTGGGCTGAAGCCTCCAGGGGCCAGGGCCAGATCCTGAGTGCTTAGGAACAGTGGAAGCCAGGCAGCCAGGGAAGTGGGCTGGCCAGGAGGATGTAGTGGAAGTCCTGGTACCGTGTGAATTCCCACTCTGCAAAGCAGGCAGAGAACAGAGCATCCTTCTGAGTTTACAGCTCCCCGGGGTCCAGCCCTAGTTCTGGTTGCTCTGGCCCCAGCCCCCATTTCCCATCGCTGGCATGAGCAACTAGCTGAAGCCTCCTCACACAAAAACACATAAGCTATGAGATTAGATTCTGGTTTTCTCTCTGTGTGCACATGCACGCACATGCAGTGTTTGCTGGGTTGGCCCATAAATAGCGAGGCCCTCAAAGGGAAGAGTTTGCAAAGGGAAGAGTTTGTAGTCAAGGGCTCTGGAAGGATTGAAGCTGTCAGGACACAGCTCTGGGGCCTTTGGGGACCCAAGAATAACAGACCATCAGAGCTAGAAGATCCCAGATCACATCTAACCTCCTCCCAGACAGACAAAGCTCTGTAACATGAGCCCTAAACCAGTCACCTAGGGAACTTATGGACCCCAGGCTCTTGAGCACCCCAGACCTGCTGAATCTTCAGGAATGAGTCTTGGGAATCTGTAGGAATGTTTTAATGCCAGGAGGCTCACCATCTCATAGGAAGTTTAGGCTGTGGTTGGCCACCTCTGTCCTGGTTGAGTTGGATCCACCTCCCCAAGGCTGTCCCTCAGTTCTACCCCTGACAACAGCCTGTAGCAGATGAAATCCTGTAGAGCCAGTTTCTGGATCTTCCCAGAATCTCCTTTCCAATTGTCTCTCAGTCTTTGCTCCAGTGACAGTGTCCAGAGCCTGAAAGCAAGTGCCAATCTGTCCCCATTTCATTGTACAGCCCCAGACCCCAGAGTCAGTCTGACAATAAATCAGGGATTTCCTGGCCTGTGACCAGCAGCCTTGTTTGGAAGCCAACTCATGGGGACAGCATACCAATCTCAGAGGTGCCTGGCAAACCTGGGGTACAAAGAGGCTCATACTAACTGTGAGCCAGATTTTTCACTGGTTCTGACTTCCACTTGAGAAACTCTACTCTCCAAGAGTTTCTGGAAGCCCCCAGGGCAGGTCACTCATAGGCAGACCTCTTCACATCATCCGCCCCAGCCTCCCTACTACCGCCCCGCCCCCATGTCCATTACCCACAAAGCCACTTAACAGTGACAGCTAATCAGGTGCCAAGTACTATTCTACTGTATTAACTCATTTAACTTCCACCCAGTTAAATGATGTGTTCCTTCCTGCTTCATAGCTGAGGAAACGGAGGCACAGAGAAGTGGACCACCTTCCTCCAAAGTCACATAGCTAGCAGGTGGCAGTTCAGGATTTAAACCCTGGCCACCTGATCCTGGAGATTGCACTCAGACTTTTCCTTGGGACCTCCACGAGAGTTCTGGGGCCTGGGCCAAAGGGACTTTGTCCTGGGCTACCAACCCACTGATCTGAGATCTCCAGAGCACTGTAGCTGTGGCATGGCTCACACCAAAGGCCCTCTGCTCACTGTCCTCTCAGTTGCAGGAGCCCCTTGGGGCCAGGGAGCAAAGCTCCAGTCTCACATCCTGCTGCCCTGTGACTTCCTCATTCTCCCTCAGCCAGACATAAAGCAGCACAGCAAGGTGCACGCTGACTCCGAGAAACACAGACCACCATGCTGCAGCCTGGTAGGCCTAGTCCATGAGGCACTCCAGGTCTCCCAGAGCAGCCACTGTGTGCTTCATATCTGAGGCTCTAGGTAGATGTTTAGTGCTGAAGGACAGTAGCGACTTGTGGTTTAAGATATCATAGCTCTTGACTAGCCAATGGCCTCCCCACCAAAATTTTAAGTGTCTCAGATGAGGTTGGATAAGCAATTCTTGGCATGTGGTGCTAAAAGGCGGGGGGGAGGGGCTGTTTGCAAGGTGTCTAGAACCTTTATCCATCAAGCCACTCTTTTGGCTTAGAATTGGAGACCATGGTAAGGGCCACCATAACAAATGGGAGTGACAGGGTTAGAGACCCATCCTAGCTCCCACCCTCCATCAGTGGGCTGGGCCAGAGCCAATATAGGGGTCTATCCTCTTAGAAGAGGCGTTGACAAGTAGCCCATCCCTCCCCCCTCAAGCATCCAGAGAGTCCTGGAAGCTGCAGGAAATGCTCTGGGCCAGAGGTACACAGGTGTCACAGCAATAGCAGGGGGAGGGGAAAGCTAGGCTCCATTTTCCTGAGGGCAACCCTGGATACAATTCATCCTGCCTCAGTGTCCTCATCTATAGGCTGAGGATTCCAGTAAGAGCTGTGAACACAGTAACTAAGTATGGAGGGCTTACTCTGTACCAGGCTCTATGCTAAACTTATGGTATGTATGACCTCATTTAAATCTCTCAAAACTCTTGCATGGTAGATACTATTATTATTTCCATTTACGTGAAGAATTTGAGCACAGAAAAAAGAAAATAATTTGTACTAGATACTACAACAAAAGTTGAAACCCATGTGCTTCACCTCAATTACCAGAATTGTTTACATATATATGTATATATATATACATCCACACACACATAAAGAGAGACACACAGAGAGAGAATGCTAAGCAAAGTGCTTAGCTTATAGTAGATGCTTAATCCCTAATAAGCACAGAGCAATTGACCTTCCTATACCACTGGGAGGTAGCAGGGCAGAGGTCATCTCCCTAGGAAAGCAGAAGTTCAGAGCAGTGGGCGTCTTATCCAAATGAAGGAAAGAAACTGACAAACAGGCTCCTAATGTTTTCTAGACTACACCCTTTGCACTTATTATCTCAGCTTATTTCATACCATTTCTATAAAGGAACAGTGACTGTGCCCATTTTATAGATGAGGAAATTAGTTTTGGACAGGGTACACTAGCTGTCCAAAGTCTCTTATAAAGAAATTACAGGCCTGCATTCTAATGTCTCACAGTTCCAAGTCAAAGAAATGTGGCTACAGTTTACTACTTTTCTTCTTTCTAGTCCAGAAAATATCCCACTATACTGCAGTGGTGTTTGAGCCACAGGCAGCAGAAGACTTCACTTACACATGGTGAGCACTTCACAAATATAGAGGGAAGGCACATTTACTCAATAAATGCTTATTGAAATTCTTCAATAAATGTTTGTTGAGCATTCACTAACCAAGTCCTGCTCTCAGCATGCTCATATCTTAGCTGATTTGCAACTGAGTGCTCATTCTCTCTGATTTGATTTGCTCTGAGTTCCCCTACGACCTTCTCTGTTCGGGAACTGGAGGATGTTTGCTCTGTGAGATCCTGAGATCACCTACAGCCTAACAATCTCCACTTTACTATTTTAGATGGGTATCCAGCTTCTCTCTCCATCTGTTTTAGTTGCTTTTTCTTTGCTGTGACCAAAGATTCTAACAAAATAAACAGAGGAGAGAGAGGAAGTTTATTTGGGGTCATGGTTTCAGAGGTCTCAGTTAATAGACGCCAACTCCATTGCTGTGGGCCCAGGGTGAAGCAAATCATCATGGCAGATGGGAATGGAGGAGGAAAGCAGCTCAGGACATGGAAATTGGGAAGCAGAAGAACTATGCTCACCAGGGACAAAATATGAACCCCAAAAGCACGCCCCCAGCGACCCACCTCCTCCAACCACATCTACTGGCCTACAGTTACCACCCGGTTAATCCACAGGTTAAAGGTTAAATTCATGAGGTTAAAGATCTCATAATCTGGTCATTTCACCTCTAACCTTTTTGGATTGTCTTGCACGTGAGCTTTGCGGGGGACACCTCGTATCTAAACCATGATAGCATCTCATCTCCCCTGGGCTGTCCAGACCCTGTCTTCACTGGCCAGGAAAAAGGTTCTGTCTGCTCCTCCCTGGAGACTCCTTGGAGAATGTGTACTCACCCACTGGAGGAAAATGTTTTAGGACCCAAAGAACCAATTCTCTGTCAGGAATGAGATGAAGACAAAATGGATAATACATGGAAGACACTTGGATCCCCATAAGGACTGGGTAGAGTAGGGACCTCCCCCTGACAAAGTCACCCCATGAGGAGCCTCATACCATGCTTCCTGCTACCAGGCACTGCTCTTAATATGCAGTAAGTTCACGGTGACTTCAGGAGACAGGTGCTGTTATTATCCCATTTTACAGGTGAGAAAATGGAGACCAGTAAGTACAGTCTAACCACCAGAAACTGGGAAGGAAGTACCTGAATGCTCCTACCTAGGATTTTGAATTCATCTTCCTTAAAGTCATTTCCACTTACCTCATTACACCCTTTGTAAGAACAAGCTCAAGTAAGATCTATAATGAAATATCTTCAAATAAGTAATGAACAAAGAATTGGAATCTGGTATGTGAGGCATATGTTGGGTAGTGGCTGTGTGGTCTCATCTCTCCAAGGTGGGTATTATTATCTCTATCCTATCAAGGAGGACACTGAGTCTGGGGAGTTATGTAATTGTCAAGGTCACATAGTAGTGTCGTGGTTGAAAGGAGATTCAAACCTAAGTTTCCTTCCTAGGTGTTCCTACCAGCTTTGCCACCTTCTAACTGTCCCCAGCAATAAAGCTAGTGTCTTGTGTACCAAAAGCCACAGGCATTGGGAGCAGGTGCTTCATGCTCCATTCTCCCTGGAGAGGGGACTTTGGAAGGATCAAGGGACAGAGTAAGAGCTATGAGGTGATAGCTGTGGGAGTGCCTAGATCAAAGTGGACAGTGTCTCAGAAAAGTTGGCAGTTACAGATGGTCAGGAATGCATATGACAATTATTTGTCCTTAGTTCTTACTGTGAGCAGTGAAGTAACTTGTCATTCTGTGTTTCTCTGTCACCCCTGTGAAGACTTGGAGCCATGTCTTTCACCCATGAATCTGTACCCTCAGCAGAGGCCCTAGTGTGTGGTAGTGGCATAGGGAAGCATGGATGGACAGGTGGATGGATGGATGGATGGATGGGTGGATGTGGGGTAGGTTGGGTGGATAACTGGGATGCTGGATGCTGGATTGAAGGGAGGAAGAGATAGAAGAAGGAATAGCGTTAGGAAGGCAGGATATAAGATGATGCTGATTGGCTGAGTGATCCTACAGAATAAGGCCTGGCCATCCTATCCACCTTCATGCTCTCGAAGTCCGAGGGCATGAGGCGAAAACAGTGACGTAGAAAGCAGGATAATCTGGCTCTCGACCCCTGATGCCTAAGGTTAGAGGGGAGGAAAGAGGGTCCACCAGGGGCGGGGCAGGCACCGGCACATGGGAGGATCCATAGAGTGGATACTGGGGAGGCTGCAAGGAGCCAGAGAACTGGTCCTCAGTGCTTGGCAGGGAGGAGCCCCAGGGCCAGTCGACCTCGGCAAGAGGCACTGCCACTTCCTCCTGTGGCCTTAGGCCTTGACCCTGGAATAACCATTTTCTTGCAAGTCCCCTGAGAGTCCTTTCATCCTGCCATAAGAGCACTAACTCCTCTTTGGGACCGGGCCCCTATCTACTGAGGCACCCCAGCTTGCCCTCCAGGCTATGGCTAAACAGTGCACACCCATCACACGCTCACTCTTGGCATCATTATTGCTGTATTTGTTTTTATCCTTAAAACAAGTCTGAAAAATGAGCATTCTTAGCTCCATATAATATTTGAGAACATGAAAGTCAGGGAAGTTTTAAGTGACTGCCTGGAAGTCACCAGGTGGGACTCCAGTCTAGGCCCATCCTACCTCTCCACCACCTGGCATTGTCTTCCAACAGGGTCCTCCTCTCCAGGGCTGTCACCCAGGGCCCATCAAGGAGCCAAACTGCACATGCCCGCCCGCGCCAGGGCCAGGGCTGTTCCTTACTGTTGCCTAGTCTGAGTCTCGTCATGTGATACTGGGGAGTCAAAGCTAATATTCCCGTCTATGACACTGGCCTAAATTTATCCCTGTGCTCAGGCGCTTAGGAAACTGTTGTGCATTCCTGGGAATTTATGAGTGAAATAAACATTTAAATGTTTCTATAAGATTTATTTAAGGGGAACAAAATGTGACCTGTGTGCTTGTTATTGAGTGAACTTGCTGGGAGGTGCTCCAGCCCCACAGTGCTTGACTGGCTTCAGGGAAGGGAAATGGACCCCAGGGAGCATAGGCCTCTGGACCCGTGACAGGGGCAGTACTCAAGACACCTCTGGACCCGTGACAGGGGCAGTGCTCAAGACACTTCTGGCCCTAGCTGTCTTTCCTCCAGCTGTGTATTCAACCCCATGTTGGCTGGAAGGCTTCCTGGAGGAAGAGGCACCTTCTGTGAGGAAGTGTGCAGCTCAGAAGAATAAGAGAGGAGTGTCAGAGGCAGGCAAGATGCCAGGAACCAGGGGAGGTGTCATCAAAGACGAAGATGGCTGTAAGAGTAGGATGCCACAGTGGAGGGACCCCGCCAATGTTTCGCCACCTCCACTGTTTATCGGCTGCAAAGCCCCAGGACAAGTTGTGGGTTTTTTTTTTGTTGTTGTTGTTGATAAAGTAGGAATCAAAACAGGAGTTGGGCACGGTGGTACATGCCTGTAATCCCAGTGACCCTGGAGGCAGAGCCAGGAGGATCACAAGTTTAAGGCCAGCCTCAGCAACTTAGCAAGGCCCTAAGCAGCTTGATGAGGCTCTGTCTCAAAATAAAACAAAAACAATAACAAAAAAACCTCCTTGCAGATAAGCACCCCTGGGGTCAATCCCCAGGACCAAAAAGGGGGAGAAAAAGAAACATGTTAATGGTCAACTCTATGCTACAAGCTTTGCTTTTATTGTCTCATGATTGTTCCAGGTCGGGAGGTTTTATCATCTGCAATTTCTAGGTGTGTGTCCTAAGTTTCATTCGCAGAATTGCTGGGAGGATTAAATGAGAGAACACGATGGTATCTGGGACGGGACCCAGCTGCAGGAGGTCTCTGTAACTATCAGATCACTTTCTTCTACCTGCATGTTTCTTTGCTTCCTTTCTCTGTGACCAGCACCAGGCATCTACTGTTTGACAAGTGGAGAGTAAGAGCTGGCGTGGACCAGGTGAAGGGCACTTTGGGGTAGGCTACCTGGGAGGCTTTGACTGCTGGGGCTTGTGTGGCCTGATGCCCCAGGGAGGATGCTTTATAGCTCACAACCAGAAGGGGTGAGTAACTTGCTCAAGGTCACACAGCTAGTAAGAGACAAGCTGTATCATAATAGTGTGCCTCTGAGTCTGAGGCCCTTGAATTTCAAAGTGACTTGCCTGGCAAACTCTAAATTCAGTCACATGCATTGCCCGCCTGAACGAGTTTTCTTGAAGGCCTGCCTCTGTCAGGCAGCTCAGAGTGGGAATAGGGACAGGCATTTGTGATGCATTAAAACCTGGCATAATTCACCCCAGAGGGATCCTGGAATCTTCCCACACTCTCTTCTCTAGAATACTCTTTCCTTAGTCCCTGCTAGAGTCAAAAACAGCCCACACAAGACACAAATGTTCCCACAAATACGGTTTTGCAGAATACTAGAATTTTCCGTGGGGTACCCAACCATTCTGTGAGCAAATTAGGGAAGAAGCTTCTATTGTATTGCTTGTGTATTTTGCACACATTGGAAGGAGAGAATGAGGACCAGGATGTTCCGTGTCAGGTGGTTCAGGGACTGCTTCATGACTCTTGACTGCTTTATGCCCCTTGTTGTTTTTTTTTTTTTTTTTTTTTTTTTTTTGTTGTTGTTCTTGTTTTGGTACCAGGATTGAACTCGGGGGCACTCGACCATTGAGCCACATCCCCAGCCCTACTTTGTATTTTATTTAGAGACAGGGTCTCACTGAGCTGCTTAGCACCTCTCTTTTGCTGAGATTGGCTTTGAACTTGTGATCCTCCTGCCTCAGCCTCCAGAGTCCCTGAGACTACAAGCATGCACCACTCTGCCCAGGTTTCTGAAAAGCCAGAATTGTGTGATACGCTTGGCACTCACCACTGTGGTGTGGGTCTGCCTTTCTGTGTAGGCTTCACTGCCTCGACCCTCCTCTAAATGAGAGGAACTGCTGTCCCAGGTAAGGCACTCACCATGGGACTGCTTTAGGGCCCGTGGCCATTAGCCAACAGGCAGAGAAAATCCCAACTAAAAAGCTGCTCCCTCCAGTGCCTTGCAGGCCATTGGCCCTGTAGGTGCCAACCCTGAGGGTGCTATCGGGTGTGGGGGCAGGTACTCTTTCGTCTCTCCATCCCTTGGTGCTCCCAGGAAGCACTGCAGAGGCTGCGTGGCTCACCTTTGCCCCCCAGGCCGTAGCATAGACCATGTCTACATAGGTGCACAATAAATATTTGCTAGATGAATGGAGAGAATTAGGAGCAATCATGTGGTTGTGTTGGCAGACTTCATCCCTTTCCTGGAGTCCCAAAGGCATTCCATCACTGCTAGCACAGGGCCCCTCTCTTCTCAGAGAAGGTCCTTCCTCTGCAAGACTCTTGTAAACTGGTGGGGGCCAATCACAGAAGGAGAGATTCAGATGACCTGCATGATCAATTGTTGGAAGGAGCTGAGCGGGGAAAGCACACCCACGTGAGAGAGAGAGACGGATGGATGGAGAGAGAGGGACAACAGAGAGGGAGTCGATTTGGGTGGGAAAGGTAAACCAGAGTCACCAGAGGAAAGGGTATGAGAAAAGGGAGGAAAGAAAAGCAGGGAAAAAGAGAAGTGAGGACAGGCATCAAGATTTGTTTCCCTTTCGTGTCCGTTGAGAGGTGAGAGTAAAGAAGGAGGTTTCTGTCTTTTCTTTTTCTTCTTTTCTTCCTGTTGAGCGGTTCTTTAAAGCAATCTGCTCAGATCCTGGGTTTCAGGTCAAACAATCTCACTTCAGAGCCGAACCATAGATGGTTAGAAGGAGCAAGGGCTTCTCTTTATCTGCTATGGATATCTATGTCCATCAAATTGTTCCCCCATTTTTAAGGACTTATGATTTTTATATCTTATATTTTGTTGTCAGATGCTTTAAATTGCTTGGGGGAAGTAGGTAGTATGTCCATACATAAAGTAAAATCGGTTACTCTTCTTCCTTAGAAGACTGATATGTTAAACTCTCAGAGATGGATACATACTCCACCACCAGCACCACAATTATTTTTCTGGAATGCAACATGATTGGCCCACCCCCCCCCTTTATATAGATGTAGCTCATCTGCATTTGTGAATTCTGGGAATTTGTGAAAGCCCCATCGCAGGGATGACAGGAACTGTATGAGATAGCGTGTGTGAGAATGGAATTTTAGCCAACATGCATTTCTTCTTGTTTACCAGAGGACTCAGGAAAGAAATTCTCTATAAATAGGGACAAACCTAAAGAAGGCAGTTTTGGGAGATCACATGTTTGCAGTCAGGATAGCATCCACCCAGGGAAGGAATCCCACACACATTATGAGCATAGTCAGAGTTTTGATTGGTGTTCCTATAGCAAGAGTCATGCATGAGCCATGATTAGTCAACCTTGTGTTGCTGTGATCAAAAACCCAATTAGAACAACTTAATGGAGGAAAAGTTTTTTGTTTTTTTTTTCTTATGGTTATTGTGGTTTAGTCCATGGTTGGCTGGGTCCATTGCTCTGAGCCCAAGGTGAGGCAGAAATCATGGTGGAAGGGCATGGTGGAGGGGCACTGCTCACCTCATGGTGGCCAAGAAACAGAGAGAAATGAAGGGGCCTGCAAGGAAGATGAACCCTCCCAGGGAATACCCCTGATGACCTGCCTCCTCGAGCCACACCCTACCCACACCCTACCTATTCAGTCAGTCTATTCAAACTAGAACTGACTGATTAGGTTATAGCTCTCACAGTCCAGTCATCTCAACTCCGAACATTTCTGCATTAACACAGGTGCTTTCAGGGGACACCTCATATCCAAACCATAGCAGCCATCAAGATGATATGAGTGGGGGATACTTAAGGCACAACCTTAAATATGTTCCAGATAACCAGGCCACAATAAGAATCACATATATGAGGGTAGTAACTCAGATGCCTTTGGGGCCAGGTGCCATAAATGATTGAAGCAAGACAGCTTGAGTGGCTTAAACCAAGGGCTACTCTGCAGAACTATGGACCTGAGATTGCTTGATATTTCAGTTTAAAGAAAAGCAGGGCATCCAGACCTCCATGCACATTGTTTCCAATGTGAAATGTTGGTAAGTAATTTAAAAAACTTATAACTTCTCCTAGAAAAAGGTCCCACAGGTCTCTGGTTTGTGCCTCTGTTTAAGTCAGCTTTTTCACTGCTGTAACTAAAGGACCCAACCAGCACAATTATAGAGGAGGAAGAATTTATCTGAGGGCTCATGGTTTTAGAGAGGTCTTAGTCTATAGAAGGGTGGCTCCATTCCTCAGAACTCAAGGTGAGACTGAACATCATGGCTGGAGAGGATGGCAGATGGAAGCAGCTCACGTCAGGGTGATCAGGAAGCAGAGAGAATCTCCACTCTCCAGATACAAATATATACCCCATAGCCAGGTCCCCAAGGAACCACTTCCTCCAGCCACACCCACCTGCTCCAGTTACCACTCAGTTATCCCATTAGGGATTAATTAGCTCATTAGATTAAGACTCTCACAACCCAAACATTTCTCCTCTGAACCTTCTTGCATTGTCTCACACATGAGCATTTGGGAGGCACCACTGCTAAACCATAACATCCTCTGAGTTCAGAGATGATGCTACAGAAGATGCTTATTCCTTGATTGACAGTTAAGAGACAACGCAGGCCAGACATATTTAATGATGTGATGAGGAGACTATGGAAACATTTCAGCTCTTCTTGCCCACCAGCGAATCCACACAGTCAAAACCCGCTCCATCCTCTGCTGGCTTTCTCATTTAGCCTCATCTCACCCACTTCTGGCCCTGCCTTCCACCGTCTTCATCCGGCTACCTGCCATTTTGACACACTGCTTTCCCTTCTTGACTTCCCCGGATACTGTTCTACTGTATGTCCTCATGCTCCCACCGTGATTCCAAGTCCTCCCACTTCTCTGCTGGACCCTGGGAGCTCCCATCTCTCTGCTGCTAGTTTGGCCTCTTACCAGGGGAGGTCAGTGGACAAAAGATGGGGAGAAGTGGTCACTCAGAGCAGAGCCACTATTTGTTTTGAGAACAACTATAATTAATGAGTATTTGTAGACCCTATGATGCTTATCACTGTGGATATCCGTGCATTATTTTATTTTATTGGTACAACCTTCATCTGAGACAGAGCAGGCCTTTGACCATTGTGTCACCATGGGAACGGCGGCATAATGCAACAAAAGGACAAAGCCATGGCCAGCTCATCAACACCGTCAAGGGAATACGTCCCGAGAATGAGTAGTTGCTTTCTGGGAAGCAACTTTCAGGAGTCTTTTACAACAGGACAGGTATCTGTGTTCTTGGAGGAACTGGAGCTCTGGGGTTATGAGGACAGATGGGCCTGTCTAGGTTCCAGCCACAAGCATATGGCTGAGCTCTTCAAAATTCCTGTGCAGGAGGAGGATGGATGCTTTAGCAACACAGCCTCTTCTGTCATCTCCACCACTGAGAATCATGGGGATTCGTGGACGGATCTGCTGTCAACATTTCCGTGTTCTCTCTTTGGCAGTTAATTTACTCCCAGATCTACCCTCCGGGGGTCCTCATCTCCAAAAGTACAAGACCAAGACCAAACTCTGTGGAATAGAATTCAAGGTCCTTCAGAAGCTGACTCCACCTCTTATCCTAGTCGCAATCCCCCCGGCCCCTCATACCCCATAATCCATGTTCCTGCTCCAGGTACATTGGCAAATCCCAAATTCTCAGAAATGCCTTTTGCTATTTCTTTTGCCCCAGATCTCTCTACTATCTCTCTTGCAAGCTCCTAATCATCCCTCAAGACCCCTAACTCAAATGCCCACTCCAATACAAAGTCTTCTCCAGTTTCCCTGATTAGATAGTTTTCTTCTTTACTCTGAGTTTTCACAGAATGTGGTCCATCTCTTATCATCTTAATTTTTTATATTACTTTTTCTGTATCCCTTGCTTGACTGTGAGCCCTTGAGGGTCTCTCTCTCTCTCTCTCTCTCTCTCTCTCTCTCTCTATATATATATATATATATATATATATATATATATATATATATATATATATGGCTTCTCCTAGCACATGATGGAAACAAAAAATTGCTGAATGGGAGGGTAAGTAATCCGAAAGCCAAATAATCATTTATTGAAAATGCCCATCATGTGCAAGGTGCTTTATTGACATATTTTTAATCTTCATGCTAACTTGTGGATTAGATTTTATGATCATGGAATATAGAAATATTAAATAACTTTCTCAGTGCCATACATCTCGTAGTTGATGAGCAAGAATATGAGCCAGGTCTGTTGGACCCTCCAATAGACAGTGCTGCTTTCTATTCCTCCTGCCCATTCGAAGTCGCTGCTCAATCTTCCTTCCATGTGCTGGGGGATTCTGAGTGCCTCTCTCTTCCAATCCCTGCACCTCCCCACACTGACAAGGACCCAGATAAGAACACAGAGCGCAGAGAATCACTTCTCAGGGCTTTGGCTTCAGGTTTCCAAATAAAAGCATCCTCTCTGCAAGGGAAGCAACACAGCCTTCCATGGGTGGACTCTTGCTTGGTGATATCTCCAGCTCACATCCTAAGGGAGAAAAGAAATGCAAATGAAAATGAGAAGAGCTGGGTTCACTGCAAACTGTGGCCTTGAAGAAGTCCACACAGCACTGTACAGGACCGCTTAATAAGGTATAATGTGAAAAGGAAAGAGGAGCCTCTCCCACCTTGCAAGGAAACATCTGTGCACTGAGGGCAGCTCAGCCCTGGCTCCGCCCAGGGACTGCAGCCTGTCAGCAGCCCCCAGCTTGTGGCATCAGGGGGTCCTTTGGAGGCAAGAATGCTTAATGCTCAGGGGCTTCAGCAGACTCATCCCCTA
The DNA here is from genome assembly GCF_045843805.1 of Urocitellus parryii. Taxonomy (NCBI): domain Eukaryota; kingdom Metazoa; phylum Chordata; class Mammalia; order Rodentia; family Sciuridae; genus Urocitellus; species Urocitellus parryii. The sequence goes on from NC_135534.1 coordinate 52,809,805, forward strand.
GGGAAAGTGGCAATGAGGACAATTGGGACCCACTGCTGCAAAGGTGCAGGAAGCAGCACCAACAGCAGGAGATGGTGGTGAAGTGCTCAGGAGCATTAGGAGCTGGGCCTTCAACCTGGGCAGGAGGGTGATCACAGAGGGCGCTGACAGCACACCTGTCAAGGAGACAGGAAAGAGGAGAAGGAAAATGTTTGAAGGGACATAGAGAGGATGCAAGGAGTCTCCCACATACACACGTAAATAATTCTGAGAAGAAAATATTGCAAAGCAGGTAGCAAAAGAGACACTGTATATTATTATTAGTAGTATGGGCCTATTTCCACAGAAATTGTACAGAATATGGGCCCAGGAAGTGGAGGAAATGAGATGTTGGTTAAAAAGTACAAACTTCCAGATATAAGATGAGTAACTTCTGGAGAACTAAAGTGCAGCATGATGACTACAGCTAGTAATAATGTAGTATATACCTGAAATCTGCTAAACCTTCTCAACACACACACACACACAGAGATATTTTAGATAGCTTAATCATGATAATCATTTCACAACATACATGTGTATCAAAATGTCACACTGTACACCTTGAATGTGCACAATTTTCATTTATCAATTATGTCTCAACAAAGTGTAAACCAACAAGCACACTGCTTTGGTCTACTGACTAAGATGGCGTTGAGTGTCATGGTGCAGCTGGAAGCTCCCATGAGCCCAGGCCTAACTCCCTCTGTGTTCTTGTTCTAAACCACCAGGACCCTCCCTCTGCAGAAATATTTCACAGTCCACCTACAATCGTTCTGACTGGGGATGCCAGTTCACCTGAAGGAGACGCTGACAAAAACCTGGCCAACAGGTACACATTCCAGGTGCCTGATCCTTGTGCTATGATGGGCAGGATTTCCTAGAATGTGGGGAGTAGATTGCAATATTTCTTACAAATCTTTGTTTTTTCTTGCATCATTTTCTTGATGAAAATGTTCTTCACAATGGGAGACAGAGGTTAGGATTTTCCCATTTTCTTCCCCCCACTTCCAAAATGATGTTTCTCTCCTTGATTTGGCCCTTTGCATTCTGCTAGCCCTTAAGTAAAGCAGAACCATAGCAGGAAGTTTCTCATAATAACTGTCCAGATTTTGCGGACAAACCTGAGAGTGTGACTTTGACTGCAGAATCCTACCTCTGGCCATAGTGGGTTCCATATGGAAGATGGTCACTTGGGAGGGACCCTGCTCACAAGCACAGGGATGTCACTGTGTTTTACACAGCACTGTCCCATGCATTGGTCTAGATGGAATGAGATTGTCTAAGTGTAATTTCCAAAAAATTAAAGAGAGAATTATCCTACAAATATACAGTGAGCTTAAGTCAAAGACCTACTGACAAGGGAGCCATCAGGAATAGCAAAGTGGACTCCAAAGAGGATGACAAGAAATGGATATGCATAATATTATATCATACATAATATGTATGCAAGATGTTGCTCTAGGATGACACAGAAAGAACAAGCTGGCAACTTTTCCAGGTTGCTTTCCTAACGAGTCGACTCTGTTCTCTCTTTCAGAGCTCACAGTCCCCACAGAAGGCTGTCTCACCGGCACCTGAAGGTGTCCACTGCTCCACTGACTTCTGTGGGTAAGAGTGGTCGTTTTTGAGTAGGAAGACTAAGGTCAGGCACTGGCCATGCAGTACCTTCTCGTCCTGCCTGCTCAAGGCCACCCAGCCCTGTGAGCCCAGAGGGCAGAGTGGAGCAGCCCCTTGTGTCTGCCTCTGGAAGTACTTTTCCATCTCTTGTGGTAAAAAGACAAGACGGGGACATGAGGAGGAAGAAGAGGAGGTCCAGGAGAGACAGCTGGGTGATGCTCATTTCGGGGGCTCAGAGGGCAGAGTCCTTTAGCCCTTCTAGAAAGGCCCACATCTAGGTTGGGGTGTGTCTGGGCTGGCTGTCCCAGTCACCCGCCCTCCCCAGAGGTTTCTCCAGTCTTCCCTGTGCCATTGGAAGATAGAGGTGATGCCCCTTGGTCACAGGTTATGAGGGCACCAGAAAGTGAACGCATGTAATCAGGACACAGGATCATAATGGCCTTCACAGAAAAGCTAGGGGAACCAAGGCAAGAAGACCAATTCTCCTTCTTGAGTAAGAAGGTTGGGTAGAAGCAGTTTTCCAGATGAAATAATACTTAATTTTCCTCTTAGAGAATTGACAGACAGACAAGAGGAAAGAAAGGCATTGCAGGTGAAAGTAGAGACATGGGAGGAAGCAGGTGCCACACTGAGCACCCTATTGGCAACAGAACTCTCTGCTGTGTTAATTAGGACTCTTTCAAATGATGGGAACCCACTTCACACTAGCTTACACCTTATTATTATTATTATTATTATTATTATTATTATTATTATTCCAGGGCTTGTGATTTTAGGTAGTGCTGGATCCAGGTGCCCAAACTGAGTTACTAGTCATCGTCCCATTCCATCTTTCAGGTCTCTGTTCTTGTATGTTAGTTCTTGGGCAGGTTCTTTATACAAAGGTAACAAATGACTACAAGCAACTCTAAGCTTTCATCCTACAACGGAAGGAGAGTTTCTTTTCCCCATGTGCCCCACACAATTCCCATGATTGCCTTTGCCTGGTCTCACTTGTCTGTCCCTGAGTCCATCTCTATGTACACATGGATGGCATTCCTTGGCTGGCCCAAGGCTGGCACATATTTCTACTCTTTCTCTTGGCACTTGGGACAGGGTTGTGGGTGGAGATGGTTAGCTCCTTCCTAACTAGTGTAGTGGGCCACAGAAGGGTTTCACCCGTGAAAATGAGGAGCTGCTTCCAGGAAAGAGAATGAAGGCTGGGGAAGAAAACGGGAGCCGTAGGAAGCCCATACAGAAGGCTTGGGTGGAGGTGCCTGGAAGGAGTAGGTGGGGCCAGAGAAATGGGCTGGACCCAGTGTGGAGTGTGGACCTTGTGTTATCTTGAGGACCTTGAGGAGTCCCCATGAGATGAGACAGGAGAATGGCATGGTCAGACATGACAGCTGGAGAGGTCACTCCCCTAGGAATGGAGGATGGAATGGAGGAGAATGACCTGAAGACAGGGACCTATTAGGTGGCTGATGTCAGAGCCCATGGGCATGAATAAGGATGAGGGGTGGCTCAGTGATTTCATAGGTAAATTCCAGGACTGGGTGGTTGGATGTGGAGTAGGTGGGAGAAAAGGAGGTATTTGGAGCCACTCTCATGTTCCTGAGCTGCTGGGGAGAGGTGGTTTCACTCTCTAGGGAAGCTGCTGGAGAAGGGGCAGTTGGGGAAGGAGGGAAGTAGACCATGTAAGTTGAAGAAAGAAGAGGGAAGGTGGCCATGACATTGTGTCTGTGGCCCTTGATCCTTGGATTTCTTCCTTCATCTACAACTTCACCTCACTAAATTGTTAAAATAAAATAAAATAAAAAATTAAACAACCAGAGATCAGAAGGAAGAACACAACAGGGGGAGTGAATAGCATGGAGGAGGGGAGCCTGGACAGAGGGACCAGGTTGGCTGAGGAAGCTGCTGTCTGTCCCCAGGCAATCCTCTGCCTGCACCAGCACTTAGCTGAGGTTCTTTGGTCTGTGTTATCTCTGGGCGACATCTCTGGGCTGGGGTGTGGGGTGGCAGGGCCTCTCAGCCTAGGACCACGCATGTAGTGGCTCTCATTCCAAGCTCACTCTTCCTCTGCAGACCCTGAGGGGCATGTTATTGACCTGGTAAATGACCAGCTGCCAGACATCAGCATCTCAGAAGAGGACAAGAAAAAAAACCTGGCCCTGCTGGAAGAAGCCAAGTCTGTGAGTGAGCGATTCTTGACCCGCCGCGGGAGGAGGTCCAGGAGCGGCCCCGGAGACTCCCCATCTGGTAGGCAGGGCCAGGATTCCAGGTGGTTTCCCTGAACCCCTGTGAGGCAGGGTGGGCTGGGTGGATGGGTGGTGGGTATGGAGGGAAAACCCAGGCCCCAGCTGCAGTGCAGCCCTGTTTCCATGAGGGTAGACTGTGACTCACATGTCCCCAGGCCTCAGGGAGTCTGAGCCCTGTGGAGACACCCCTACAAGGAGAATGTCTTGCTCAGTTTCAGAAACTCTAAATGCTGCTCAATTCTAGCCCGGAAAATTCTCCAGTTTTTCAGCCCGGTGTGTGACTATCATGGCTTCCTGTTTTGCCAACAAGTCAGCCCACTTGATACCCACAAACTCAACCTGGGCTTCCCCTCTCTCCCACCAGCTTCCACCTCCCTTGATCCCTCTGGGAGCCGCCCATGTGAGCAGACCCCTAGGTCAACCTGCATGAGTGGAGTCTGAGTCCCTGCTCTCTGCACCTCCTCAGCAAAAGTCCCAAGAGCCATCCTGGGCTTCCTCCCCCAACCTCCAGCTACAGACTGGGAAGGACCTTTGCACTCTGGAGAAGGAGAGGCAGTATTGGGGAAAATTTTCTGGGTTAGAAGGAAGATTTTTCAGGGCTCTCCTTTGGTCCCTCTTCATCCTGAGCAAAAAGTTGAGACAGGGTTTGGACAAGTCTGAATGGCAAGGAGAGCATTTGAAATCAGGGCCATCCTGGGACATCTAAAAGTACAGTCCTTGGGGCTTTACCTGCCGAGCAATAGCAGGTCCTGTGTTCTGAAAGGTGCTCTGAAGTCAGGGTAAGGAATGTATCTCCCCACTTCCCAAATGACTTGAGGGTCCCCTGTGCTGGGCTGGCAGCAGAGAAAAGTTCTCTGCAATAGGAGATTTACATGGTAGTCAGAATTGGCCCCTGACAAGGCAGGGGTGAGAAATGTCTGAAGGACATTTTATTAGGTGGAGGTCCTGACCCTTCACCAACACCAGCCTCTTTGTGTCTATCTCCGCAGCTGTTTCCCCGCACCACAGCCCAGGAGCTTCTCCCGCACACTCCAGGAGCAGCTCACTCACAGTCCCCACCCCGCCAGGTGAGGCCCAGCCCTCCTGCCTTTGGCCTAGCCTGACCAGGATGCTTCCCACTGGCCTTTCCCTGCCTGCAGCCCTCTGGATCAGGACTCCTGCTGTGTCCCCTTCTCAGGGGGCCTCCTTGAGGAGGCCGATCTGTCTCTTGGGGTTTGGGACCAGTGTGTGGAGGCAGGAATAACTGAAGACACCCAGGCTGGGTGAGGACAAGGGCAAGGTTATGGGAAGGGGACTGTGATGGGCGCTTTTTGCCCAGAGAGGACTCATCACAGAGCTTATTTGGAAAGTGCTCTTGTATGGGCCACTCTTTGCATTTGATTTCTTCCCTGTCCTTTGGCTGTGTCCAAGCCACACACACCCTCAGACCAGCAGGGGAGGGGTAGGGGAGGGGTGGCATGCCCAGGAAAGCAGCCTGCCCTCTCAGTGCAGCCGGGCAAGCCTGGGCTCACATCAGCAGCCAGGAGTCTCATCCAGCACCTATGCTTCCTGCCCATGTGACCTTGAGGTCTCTGTATTGCCTCACTTTCCTTATGATTTCCATGGGAATTCACCACCTAAGAACTAGCTGGCATGTGAGAGGCACTTGACAAATGGCCACGTCTCTGGCTCCCAGGCCCACGATTGCTACGGAAGGCTGTGTTTTTGCTAAAGGGACCAGTGAGGGTCTGGGGTGCTGGACATCATTTCCTGTGTCAACCATTCCAGGTTTGGATGTGTGCGGTGGCTCGCAGTCCCCTCTGCCAGGAGCACCTCCCCAGGTAAGGGTCCACTGGCTGTGGTGTTTCCATGCCCATGGACCTCTCCCCTCACCTCTTCACTGCTGGGAGGCTCTCCATGACCCTGAGCTCGGGTGGTGGGTGGGGAGGCATGCACCCCACAGCTAGGCCTCCCGAGGCATTTCAAAAGGAAGCCAGCCTCTTCCCATCCAGGCTGACCTGTGTTCCCTTCTTCCAGCAGAAGGGGGATGACGCCGATGTCTCCGCACCTCACCTTGGCGAGCCTGTGAGTTTGAGCTCTGTCCCAGTGGATGACCTCAGCTGGCCCCTGGGCAGCCTGCAAGTGTGTGTGCATGTGGGCCTGTGAGGGGAGGCTAGAGACTGGGCAAACAGCAGGTTCCTCTGCCCTACCATGAGGTGGAGCCAGTGGGGAGACAGGATTCGGTCAGGTTGCTGGCCAGAGGCAAGTGGAACTCCAGGCCCAGCAGCAGCCAGGCACGACTGATGTTCCTCTCAGCTCCAAAGAATGTATAGGAAAGACCCAGCCCCTGCTGGAAACAGCCAGGAATATTTCATCTCTGTTGATGAGCAACAGAATTGCCCACGCTGCTCAGAGCAGGTGGCCAAGCACTCCAGGTGGAGTGGAGGGCAGGCAAGATTACAGTCTTGCCTGGAACTGGGCCTGGGATAGAGTTTTCTGAAGATTTAGACCTACACAAGAGGCAGATAACCACACACAAGCCCTCATGTCCCCCCCCCCCCCAAATCAGGGCAATGAAAGAAGAGTGAAGAATCTTGGAACTTCCGAGGAGTAAGATGCCACTTTGCAAGGATCACCTAGTTATATGACCCTTATCCTCTTTGGGTTCATGGACATCTCTGAGAAATGATTAAAAAGTGTGAATTTTCTTCCCAGAAAAATACTCCTGACACCCACAAATATATTTGCACATTTGCATATAATTTCAGAGTACTCCAACCTGTGGGAAATGTGATCCCTGAGAGTTAAAGGCCTCGCCAGGCAGAGCCAGGACTTGAATGTGGGCAACTGAGCTGGAGCCAAAGCTTTCCTCCCAATGTAGGAAAGCTCTCCTCCTTAGCTTCTAGCGCTTGACAAGTTCATGACTAGTTTTATTTTTTTTTATTAATTTTTATATTTATATATGACAGCAGAATGCATTATAATTCTTATTACACATATAGAGCACATTTTTCCTATCTCTGGTTGTATACAAAGTATATTCACACCATTTTGTGTCTTTATACATGTACTTTGGATAGTAATGTCCATTTCATTCCACCATAATTTCTAACTTCATACCCCCTCCCTTCCTCCCACCCCTCTGCCCTATCTAGAGTTCATCTATTCCTCCCACACTCCCCACCATGAACCAGCCTCCTTATATCAGAGAAAACATTCAGCATATGGTTTTTTGGGATTGGCTAACTTCACTTAGCATTATCTTCTCTAACTCCATCCATTTACCTGAAAATGCTATAATTTTATTCTCTTTTATTGCTGAGTAATATTCCATTGTGTATATAGGTTGGTTCCACAGTTTAGCTATTGTGAATTGTGCTGCTATAAACATTGATGTGGCTGTGTCCCTGTAGTATGCTGTTTTTAAGTCCTTTGAGTATAGACCGAAGAGAGGGATAGCTGGGTCAAATGGTGGTTCCATTCCCAATTTTCCAAGAAATCTCCATACTTTCCATATTGACTGAACCAATTTGCAGCCCCACCAGCAATGTATGAGTGTACCTTTTCCCCCACATCTTCACCAACACTTATTGTTTGTCTTCATAATAGCTGCCATTCTGACAGGAGTGAGATGAAATCGTAGAGTAGTTTTGATTTGCATTTCTCTAATTGCTAGAGATGATGAACATTTTTTCATATATTTGTTGATTAATTGTATATCATCTTCTAAGAAGTGTCTGTTCAGGTCCTTGGCCTATTTATTGATTGGGTTATTTGGTTGCTTTTTTGTTTTGTTTTGTTTTGGTGCTTAGCTTTTTGAGTTCGTTATATACCCTAGAGATTAGTGTTCTATCTGATGTATGAGGGGTAAAGATTTGCTCCTAAGAGGTAGGCTCTCTATTCACCTCATAGATTGTTTCTTTTGCTGAGAAGAAACTTTTTATTTTGAGTCTATCCCATTTTTTGATTCTTGATTTTAATTCTTGTGCCAAAGGAGAAGTTCCTGAGTGGTTTAAATTGCAGGTCCCCTTGTCCTCACTGTCAAACCCCAGGCTTGTTGTGTGCTCCTTGGCTGGCTCGGCCTGAATGAGAAGCCTTCCACCTTATCCACTCCACCAACACACACACACCAATGTGCCACTTGGCAGCGTCTGTATCTCCTCTTCAACCTGCTTTCAGGACCCCAACTCTACCTTGTCTCTTTCAGAATATTCCCAAAGGGCTAGCTGACCGGAAGCAGAATGACCAGAGGAAAGTGTCTCAGGGCAGGCTGGCTCCTCGCTCTCCTACAGTTGAGAAGTCCAAAGAGCTTACAATAGAACAAAAAGAAAACTTTGATCCCCTTCAGCACCCTGAGACTACACCCCAGGGCCCAACTTCTGGCACAAGCTGCAGTGGGAAAATGGCCCTGAACAGCCCCCAGCCTGGCCCTGCCGAGAGTGAGCTGGGGAGGCAGCTCCTGAAGACGGCCAGGGAGGGCAACCCTCTCCCCAGAAGTCCAGCCCAGGGCTCGGGAGGGGTGGCTTCACCCGCTCCCCAGGGAAAAGGCTCAGCCGGAGAGCCCCAGGGATCTAAGTTTGGCTCCAAAGCTGAGCTGCGTCCCCCTGTGTCCCGGCCACCCCTGATACGGGGAGTGTCCTGGGACAGTGGCCCCGAAGAGCCTGGGCCCCGGCTGCAGAAAGTGCTTGCCAAGCTGCCTCTGGCAGAGGAAGAGAAGCGGTTTCCAGGCAAAGCCAGTGGCAAGCTGGCCAAGACTCCTGGGCTTAAAGACTTCCAGATACAAGTGCAGCCCGTGCGGATGCAGAAACTGACCAAGCTCCGTGAGGTGGGTTTCTAGGGGCCAACGGGGCAGGGTGAGAATGCCGGGTCCCTCCTGGGCTGAAGACCTCTGGGATGAGGCTGGACCCTGGGGCAGGACAGCTCTGGCCTGGACGTGGATGTCACAGGGCCCCAAACTTCCCTACTCAGAGAAGCCAGGCCACATGCATGACATCTTCTTCATAGTCCCAGTTTCAGGCATGCTTTGCACTTCTTAATAGGCAGAAGTCAGCTTAGGATATAACAAAACAAAGCCACATTTCAGGGTAAGGTGGGTGTGTGGAGAGACACATGGGCCCTCAGTCCTGGGCTGTTTTCCTTCCCCAGCCAGAGCTGGTGACTTATAAATGACCCTCTGATAGAACCTGGTCATGCCTAGGACTGGGTGAGACTGGGATTAAATAGGTTTTCCTTTTGTAATAGCACCCAATCTTTCTTCCTGATGCCCGGATCTAAGGCCCTTGGTTAAATATGATGAGGACCATGAAGGGCTTCTCCTTCCATGGTGCATTTTTCCCAATGTCCCTGGTGCCCCCAACTTCCTTTGGCCATCAACCTAGGCACAGTGGCCATCCATGGGGCTGCCACACTATGCAAGGAATGATTGGGATGTCCAGAGATGCAGGGGAGAGAGGCCAGAGGGAGGGAGAGAAGAGCTAACAAGGCAAAGAAATATGACCCAGTCCTCTCTTCCTGAGAAGGGCCACCCCAGACACAGAACAAAGCAACTGGGATTCTGCCTGGTGGGGCCTAGAGCTGGACAGTGTTCCCCTAAGAGGAGAGTGTGGGACAGGAAAGGAAATGAAGAACCCAATAGCACTCCAGGACCAGTGAGGGTCTTTCTGTGTTAGAAGAACAATTCCAATGCTGATCACTGTCCTGCTCAGAAATGGTGCTCTAAGTTGGAGGCTCAGGGGAGCCGGGCCTGTCTGCCAGTGTGAACATTTTACACATAAAACCTTACCTTGCCAGAAAGACCTAAGAAACCAGTGGAGCTGAACAGGGACTGGAGGAGCTACCCATGGTGGGCCATAGTTCCACATCTCTGGGGGCAGGTGGAGCCAAAGATTCCACACAGCCAGGGATTTGCCTTCAGGAGCCTCAAAGACCTGGGCAACAAGCCACCCTACCCTCACCTAGCAAAGAAAGTTATAGGTAACCTGGAGGCCCCATGCTGCCAACTGCCCCCACGGCAGCTGAGCACCCTCCCACTGCCCAGGGCCACTGTGCTGAGAGCTGATGGACTGTGGGCCTCCAGCGTCTTAAGGAAACAGGTAAAGGGCTTGGCCCTGCTTCCCTTTGGATCATGAGCACCCTCTGCTGGCCCCTTCCGTTCCTTCTTTACCCTGCTTTTTTTTTTTTCCCCCCTTCCATTTTAATAACTCACATGGCCTCTGCCACCCAGGAGGCTGAAAAAACCATTGATGACATAAGTCAAGTGGGCGCTCTGCCAGGCATTACTCAGAGGGCCTGAGTCTGATGCTACCTGACTTGGAGCAGGTGTGGGCCCAACGAGGCCACACACCTGTGGTCAGCATCCCACCTCTCCCCAGCTCTGCCTGCTGAGGCCCCAAGGTAGCAATTCTCAGGCCTCATTTGTCTGGAGGTGCCATAAAGGCCATTGAGGAATGAATGGTGGGCAGGGGACAAGTCCTGGAGTGATCCTCCCTGCCCAGAACAGCAGGGCAGGAAGATGCAGTCAGCCAAGAGATCACCAGAGAGGAGGAGCAGCCACAGGTGCACCCAGGGGACCTTCCTGTCCCCAAGCCCCCAGTTCTGTTTGTCCTCCAGTGTGGCCGAGCACTGAGGCCTACAGACTTCTTAGAAAAACAGGCTACACCGAGTACAAGAGCCAAGGAATGTGGCACTAACGGGGTTTCCGGCACCTTTGCAGGCTGCGGGGAGGAGCTGGTGCCATGTTCTGCCTGTTCACTCCCCTTTGCTGCTGCCCCAGTGTTTCCTAGCCTGGTTCAGTGTCGCAGAACCACAGTGGGAACCCAGAGAAGCATCCAGCCTGATGCCACCACGTGAAACACTGTCTCTCTTTTCCCATAAAGGAGCACATCCTGATGAGAAATCAGAACCTGGTGGGGCTCAAGCTTCCTGAGCTGAGCGAAGCGGCCGAGCAGGAGAAAGGTAGGTAGGTGGGTGGGCAGGGGCTCCTCTGGCCAGGGCTGAGCTGTCTGCCCGCCCCATCAAGGCTGGGAAATGTGTGAACACCAGACTTCCTGCCCGAGGCCTTGGTCCATCCCAAGGGTGGTGTGTTCCAGACACAGAGCAGTATTTGCAGATGAATGAGGGAAACAGATGGTGTTTCCTGCCCAGGCAGAGCACCCCCAAACCTGTCTCTTTCCACCAGCTGCCTGGGCCCTGTGAGCAACAGTGGGTCTGGAAGGGTGCCCCAGGCCTGAACTTTTGACCCTGCCTTTTCCCCCTCACACCCAGGAAGCCTCCCAAATAGACCAGTTCCTCTTTCAAAGTCACCAGAACCATCTCTTGCTTTCTAACTGCTGTCACCACAAAGTTCATACCCCAGCCTCGCCCTGCTGGGTGCCTGCAAGTCCCTTCCTCAGGCCTCCAGGTCTCCACTGTCCTACCCACCCTCATGCCACATTCATAGGAAAACAAGTCTTTTCATCTCCCACCTGCCTTAGTGGAGTTCTGACTCTCCTCCCTCTGACCCTGGGACCCGGTCCTCTTCCTAGCGCTCTCCTTGCCCATCTTCAGGCCTGTTCTTCAGCACGCATATGCTAGCCCCACTACACGTTAGGACTGTCCAGCTCAAGTCCTGGCTCTGCCACTGCCCAGCCACATGGCCTGGGCAAGCTACTTGACCTCGCCATGCCTGATCTCCCTCAAGCCATGTGTAGAATGGGACTAATCATGGTTGCCTCAAAGGTCATTAAGGGGATTAAATAAGCTGTACTTGTAAACTACCTGGAACAGTGCTTGGTAGGTAAGCATTGTCTGATGTTAGCTGGTACCCCTGAGTCAAAGTCCCCAAGGGCAGGTATCTGTCTGGATCTCCCCCCCCCCCCCGTGTGTGTGTGTGTGTGTGTGTGTGTGTGTGTGTGTGTGTGTCTACTGCTAAATGCTTGGCACTACTAGGTCCTGAATAAGTATTTTTTGAATAAATGAATGAATGAAATTGTGTATGGCATGGCAAAAGTTATTGCAGGGAAGTTGTTGAGACAGTTATAGATTATAAAAATAATCTATAACCATGGTGCCTTGAGTTGGGGAGGACCAACAGGGTGTGCTGAGAGGGACAAGTGTTTCAGCAGGCTAGGCTCCGTCCTGCTCTGTTCCCCACACCTCCTCCCAGGGGCCACTCACCCTCTAGCCTCTGTGCAGTTGTTCACACCATATATCTCTCCTGACATGCCACCTCCTCTCCATTCTCAACCACATACCTGCCCCTTAAAGCAGTGGGTAAGTCCTACCAGATCTGAAATCCCAGCTGCTTCCTTGATTTCTTTTAAATCACTGCCTATATCCTACTCCTCTGTCTGGCACTTATTAATTTTTTATAGTGGTAAGTATGCACAATATATACTCGACTATTTTTACCATGTGAGCAAACAGTTCTGTTGGCATTAAGCACAGACTGTGCAACTGCCACCACCATCCATCTCCAGAACTTCTTCATCTCCCCAGACTGAACCTCTGCATCCACTAAACACTAGCTCCCCTCTCCTGCCTTGCCCAGCACTTGGCAAACACAGTTCTACTTTCAGTCTCTGACAACTCTTATACAATATTATATCCTACCTCTTGTAATCATAATAAACAATTTCTATAGTGCTTTCTGGAGTATACATCATTTTGCACCTCTGGTTTATTCATTCCCAATAGACTAAAAAGGCAGCAATTCTTGCTCTCATCTTACAATTGAGGAAAGGTGATCCAAAGGGCTCCTGTGTCCAGATTGCATGGTTTTGCCATTGCATGATCACTTTTGAAATGTTTTTTTTTTTTCCATATGATATTTCAGACAAACTGATACAGAAAAGGCCAGTAAGCTGGGGAGAGGTCAGTGGGGCTGCTCCAAGTGTAAAAGTACCTTATGGAACTCTCTTTGTCCTCTGCGGTACTAAGGCACCCCAGTGGACCCCAAGCTTCATGGTTCACAGTGACCACTTCATGCTGCCCATGGTTAGTGACAGCACAGAAGCCTTCTGTTCATGGATGGCCGTGTGCAAGTGTCCTGGGACTCACCAATGAGTTGGAAGCCCCAGTCTGAAATATAGTAACAAACACCTACCTATTCAACATGAGAAAGGAGGTTTCAGGAAAGAAAAATTCCTGACATTTTTTTAAAAGCTAAGTTTTGTTTTAAATGAACCGTCTTTAGAGGAATCTTTTAAAATGAATATTTCTCTACTTTGAATTTTAAAAATTTGCTTATTAAAGCAGATTTGAAACACTTGGAAAAACTTATCTTAAAATTTCACACACAACCCCATAAATTATGAAAAAGTGACAATTGTAATACTTTACAATATTTACTCTATTTATAATTTTTCATAAGTTGATTTGATAGTGTGCATACACTTTCCTTTTCTGCTTTGTTTTTACTTATTTATAAATAATTCCATATATTTTGACTTGTCTTCATATTTATCATTAAAGGGTACATATTTCCTTTTGTATTTATGTATCTATTGTTGGGCATTTTAGTGTTTACAGTTCTTTTAACCATGATTAACAACCCTATTATAAACAATTTTGTACATGTAGGTTTTTTTTTTTTTCTTTCTTCCTTTAAGTTACTCCCTTGGCACATGCTCAGGCTTAAGATTCACTAATTCAAAAGTATAGAAATCTTTGCATTTATTGAATTGCCTCCCATGTATAATGCTATCTCTCTCCAGTGAATACGTATGTTTTTCTCTTAAGCTTGACCAGCTCTGGATTTTGTTTTATATTTGGTCCTATTGAACCAGCCAATCAATAATGACAATTACAATGTGTTGTTATTAGTGTGAAATGCCACTTCATTATTATTGCATTAATTTGCTAGTAAGTTAAAACTTTAAACTTTGAAACATTTACTTTCTTTTTTTTTGTTTTGGGGTGAATCAGCTACTCATTTTTTTGTCTACGAATCCATTCGTGTCCTAGGGTTTTTTGTTGTTGTTAGTAATAAATGAAAACTCTATACGGTGACAGATATTAACCCTGGCTGGCTGTGTTTTTCTCAATTTTTTTATCATTTTTTTCTTTTTAATGAATTAGAGAAATTATAAACTTTTTATACAATCATTTTTGCTTCTTTTCCTTTGGGAATTCTTCCATTATTTTAATCATCATAAAAATATTCTGCGTAGGGCTGGGGATGTGGCTCAAGCGGTAGCGCGCTCAGGTTCGATCCTCAGTACCACATACAAACAAAGATGTTGTGTTCGCCGAAAACTAAAAAAAATAAATAAATATTAAAAAATTCTCTCTCTAAAAAAAAAATATTCTGCGTAGGGAAATAGTTCTATTTCTATTAGTTTGGTTTACCTATACCTTTGTTAATACCACTGAGCCTCATTTTGAGATATAGGTAGATCTTGTTATTGCAGTCATATTTTTAAAGATATATTTCTTCTGTGGCATAGATAGTCATATTTTACATTCTTTTGGATATATATCACAGACTAATGCCCAGATCCCGATCGAGACCACATTGTAATCACTGCTTTCATGATAAGTGCAGTGGGGTTCAATCTCCCCCATTGCTCTTTTTTTCCCAGAATATTTGTTAATATTCAAGAATAGAGAGAGACAATGAAAATAACAGCAAGAGCAACTAGGCAAGAACTTGGGAGATCTGAGTTTGTGTCCCAGCCCAGAAACCAATTAAGGGATCTTTATATGTTCCTCAACCTCTCAGGGTCTCCATTCGAGTTAGAAACTGATACCATTTTGTGTAACATTTTAATTGTGGTTGCTCTAAACCTATACATTGTATTCAGAACTGCCCGAGTATGTTGGTCTTAAAATTTATAGATCTTTTTAAATTTGCAAACAAATAGTTCTCATTTAGGCACAGCATTTGTCCTTCTGATAATTTAGGTATTCCCCTAAAAATTTTGAGGTCCTTTGTGGGTATTACCCTTGTGTCTTCTATGTGGTTTGTACTTTGCCTGTTTATTTATGAAGCAGAGTCATTTTTATTAGATTTTCTAGCTGATAATTAGTGGCACAGATGAATGCCGCTCAGTTTCTTGTATAATAAACATTACTTAACATGGTGGACTGATTATTACGGTGACTAACTGGTGTGGTTACTAGAGGGATTGCTACAGGCTAAGCATGGGACAATGTTGGACCTTAGAAAGTGGCGTGGCCTTCTGCTTATTTTCAACTGAGGATATTGAGGTTTAGGGAGATGAAAGTCATGTGGTTACTAATTACTAAAACCAGGATTGAAGCCCAGATGTGTCCAACTTCAGGGGCCACTTGGCAGAATACTTTTCTTGTTTAATCAACCCACCTGTACTCTTTATTTTATCCAACTCACCATTTGTCCTAGTCGTATGTTCATGTGTGTACATTTCTCTGTGTGTACCTGTGTGTGTTTTATTATTTTGGCAGCATTCTCTAATTTGATAATGGTGATAGGCAAAACATTATTTGCCTTATTTATCCTTTTAGTTAAATTTTTTTCCTCAAAAATCATATTAGGGGCTGGGGATGTGGCTCAAGTGTTAGCACGCTCGCCTGGCATGCATGCAGCCTGGGTTCGATCCTTAGCACCACATACAAACAAAGATGATGTGTCTGCCGAAAACTAAAAAAAAAATAAATATTAAAAAAAATCATATTAAACAAATGTACTATTTGTTTATATGTACTATTTAAATTTTTATTTATTATTTGATATTATATTATTCAATATCATACAATATCTAATAGGAGTAAAATATAAAATATGAATGAAACAATATGGTGTCTGGGCTGGGATACCACACTCACCTCTTTTTTTTAATTCTTTTTAGATATACATGACAGTACAGTGTATTTTGACATATTATATAAAACATGATATTGTTTCATTTTTTATATTATTTTATGTATTTACCCAAGGTAATAGTTTTCTTTTCTTTTTTTTTTTTTTTTTTTTTTATTTATTTATTTATTTATTTTTTTTTTTATTGGTCGTTCATAACATTACATAGTTCTTAATACATCATATTACACGGTTTGATTCAAGTGGATTATGAACTCCCGCTTTTACCCCGTATACAAATTGCTGTATCACATCAGTTACCCTTCCATTGATTGACATATTGCCTTTCTAGTGTCTGATGTATTCTGCTGTCTGTCCTATTGTCTACTATCCCCCCTCCCCTCCCCTCCCCTCCCCTCCCCTTTTCTCTCTCTACCCCTTCTACTGTAAATCATGTCTTCCATTTGTATTCTCTTGACTTACCCCTCCTTACCTCTTATATGACATTTTGTATAACCCTGAGGATCGCCTTCCATTTCCATGCAATTTCCCTTCTCACTCCCTTTCCCTCCCACCTCTCATCCCTGTTTACTGTAAATATTCTTCTCAAGCTCTTCGTCCCTACCCTGTCCTTGTTTACACCCCTTATATCAAAGGAGTCATTTGGTATTTGTTTTTTAAAGATTGACTAGCTTCACTTAGCATAATCTGCTCTAATGCCATCCATTTCCCTCCAAATTCTATAATTTTGTCATTTTTTAATGCAGAGTAATACTCCATAGTGTATAAATGCCACATTTTTTTTATCCATTCATCTATTGAAGGGCATCTAGGCTGGTTCCACAGTCTTGCTATCGTGAATTGAGCTGCTATGAACATCGATGTAGCAGTGTCCCTGTAGCATGCTCTTGTTAGGGCTTTAGGGAATAGACCGAGAAGGGGAATAGCTGGGTCAAATGGTGGTTCCATTCCCAGCTTTCCGAGAAATCTCCATACTGCTTTCCAAATTGGCTGCACCAATTTGCAGTCCCACCAGCAATGAACAAGAGTGCCCTTTTCCCCGCATCCTCTCCAGCACTTATTGTTGTTTGACTTCCTAATGGCTGCCAGTCTTACTGGAGTGAGATGGTATCTTAGGGTAGTTTTGATTTGCATTTCTCTGACTGCTAGCGATGGTGAGCATTTTTTCATGTACTTGTTGATTGATTGTATGTCCTCCTCTGAGAAGTGTCTGTTCAGGTCCTTGGCCCATTTATTGATTGGGTTATTTGTTATCTTATTGTCTAATTTTTTGAGTTCTTTGTATATTCTGGTTATTAGGGCTCTATCTGAAGTGTGTGGAGTAAAGATTTGTTCCCAGGATGTAGGCTCCCTATTTATCTCTCTTATTGTTTCTTTTGCTGAGAAAAAACTTTTTAGTTTGAGTAAGTCCCATTTGTTGATTCTATTTGTTAACTCTAGCGCTATGGGTGTCCTATTGAGGAATTTGGAGCCCGATCCCACAGCGTGTAGATCATAACCAACTTTTTCTTCTATCAGATGCCGTGTCTCTGATTTAATATCAAGCTCCTTGATCCATTTTGAGTTAACTTTTGTGCACGGCGAGAGATAGGGATTCAGATTCATTTTGGTGCAAATGGATTTCCAGTTTTCCCAGCACCATTTGTTGAAGATGCTATCTTTCCTCCATTGCATGCTTTTAGCCCCTTTATCAAAAATAAGATAGTTGTAGTTTTGTGGATTAGTTACTGTGTCCTCTATTCTGTACCATTGGTCCACCCGCCTGTTTTGGTACCAGTACCATGCTGTTTTTGTTACTATTGCTCTGTAGTATAGCTTGAAGTCTGGTATCGCTATACCGCCTGATTCACACTTCCTGCTTAGTATTGTTTTTGCTATTCTGGGTCTTTTATTATTCCATATGAATTTCATGATTCTTTTATCTATTTCTACAAGATATGCTGTTGGGATTTTGATTGGCATTGCATTGAACTTATAGAGAACTTTTGGTAATATCGCCATTTTGATGATGTTAGTTCTGCCTATCCATGAGCAGGGTATGTTTTTCCATCTTCTAAGGTCTTCTTCTATGTCTTTCTTTAGGGTTCTGTAATTTTCATTGTATAAATCTTTCGCCTCTTTTGTTAGGTTGATTCCCAAGTATTTTATTTTTTGGGGGGATATTGTGAATGGAGTAGTTGTCCTCATTTCCGTTTCAGAGGATTTGTCGCTCATATACAGGAACGCCTTTGATTTATGCGTGTTGATCTTATATCCTGCCACTTTGCTGAATTCATTTATTAGCTCTAATAGCTTCTTTGTAGACCCTTTTGGGTCTGCTAGGTATAGAATCATATCATCTGCAAATAGTGATAATTTAAGTTCTTCTTTTCCTATTTTTATGCCTTTAATTTCTTTTGACTGTCTAATTGCTCTGGCCAGTGTTTCGAGGACTATGTTGAACAGAAGAGGTGAGAGAGGGCATCCCTGTCTTGTACCAGATCTTAGAGGGAATGCCTTCAATTTTTCTCCATTCAGAATGATGCTGGCCTGTGGCTTATCATAGATTGCTTTTACAACGTTGAGGTATGATCCTGTTATCCCTAATTTTTCTAGCGTTTTGAACATAAAGGGATGCTGTACTTTGTCGAATGCTTTTTCTGCATCTATTGAGATGATCATATGGTTCTTATTTTTAAGTCTATTGATGTGGTGAATAACATTTATTGATTTCCGTATATTAAACCAGCCTTGCATCCCAGGGATGAATCCTACTTGATCATGATGTATAATTTTTTTGATATGTATTTGAATCCGATTCGCCAGAATTTTATTGAGGATTTTTGCGTCAAGGTTCATTAGAGATATTGGTCTGTAGTTTTCCTTCTTTGATGTGTCTTTGTCTGGTTTCGGAATCAGGGTGATGTTGGCGTCGTAGAATGAATTTGGAAGTTCTCCCTCTTTTTCTATTTCCTGAAATAGCTTGAAAAGTATTGGTGTTAGTTCCTCTTTAAAGGTTTTGTAAAACTCTGCTGTATACCCATCTGGTCCTGGGCTTTTCTTAGTTGGTAGTCTTTTGATGGTTTCTTCTATTTCCTCTATTGTTATTGGTCTGTTTAGGTTGTCTATATCCTCCTGGCTCAATCTGGGCAGATCATAGGACTCAAGGAATTTATCTATGCCTTCACTATCTTCTATTTTATTGGAGTATAAGGATTCAAAGTAATTTCTGATTATCTTCTGTATTTCTGAAGTGTCTGTTGTGATATTGCCTTTTTCATCCTGTATGCTAGTAATTTGGGTTCTCTCTCTTCTTCTCTTCGTTAGCATGGCTAAGGGTCTGTCAATTTTATTTATTTTTTCAAAGAACCAGCTTTTAGTTTTGTCAATTTTTTCAATTGTTTCTTTTGTTTCAATTTCATTAATTTCAGCTCTGATTTTAATTATTTCTTGCCTTCTACTTCTTTTGCTGTTGTTTTGCTCTTCTTTTTCTAGGATTTTGAGATGAAGTATGAGATCATTTATTTGTTGGTTTTTTCTTTTTTTGAGGAATGAACTCCAAGCAATGAATTTTCCTCTTAGAACTGCTTTCAATGTGTCCCATAGATTCCGATATGTTGTGTCTGTGTTTTCATTTAACTCTAGGAATTTTTTAATTTCCTCCTTGATGTCTTCTAAAACCCATTGATCACTCAGCAACCTATTGTTCATTCTCCAGGTGATGCTTGCTTTTTCCTTTCTTCTTTTATCATTGATTTTCAGTTTCATTCCATTATGATCAGATAAGATGCATGGTATTATCTCTACCCCTTTGTATTGTCTAAGAGTTGCCCTGTGACATAGTATATGGTCTATTTTTGAGAAGGTTCCATGTGCTGCTGAGAAAAAAGTGTAGCTACTTGATGTTGGGTGGTATAGTCTATATATGTCAATTAAGTCTAGGTTGTTAATTGTGTTATTGAGTTCTATAGTTTCCTTATTTAACTTTTGTTTGGAAGATCTGTCCAGTGGTGAGAGAGGTGTGTTGAAGTCTCCCATGATTATTGTATGTTGGTCTATTAGACTCTTGAACTTGAGAAGAGTTTGCTTGATGAATACAGCTGCACCATTATTTGGGGCATATATATTTATGATTGTTATGTCTTGTTGGTGTATGGTTCCCTTGAGCAGTATGAAGTGTCCTTCTATATCCCTTTTGATTAGCTTTGGCTTGAAATCTATTTTATTAGATATGAGTATGGACACTCCTGCTTGTTTCCGCGGTCCATATGAGTGATATGATTTTTCCCAACCTTTCACCTTCAGTCTATGTATATCTTTTCCTATCAAATGCGTCTCCTGTAGACAGCATATTGTTGGGTCTTGTTTTTTGATCCATTCTACTAGCCTGTGTCTCTTAATTGGTGAGTTTAAGCCATTAACATTTAGGGTTATTATTGAGATATGGTTTGTTCTTCTATCCATATTTGTTTATTGATGTTACTAAACCTGATTTGTTATCCTCTATGACTACTTTCCCCCCTTTACTGTCCTACCTCCCATTGTTGGTTTTCAATGTTGTTTTCCATTTCCTCTTCCTGTAATGTTTTGCCAAGGATTTTTTGAAGAGATGGTTTTCTAGCTGCGAATTCTTTTAACTTTTGTTTATTGTGGAAGGTTTTAATTTCATCTTCTAACCTGAAGCTTAATTTCGCCGGATACAAGATTCTTGGTTGGAGCCCATTGTCTTTCAGTGTTTGAAATATGTTATTCCAGGATCTTCTAGCTTTCAGAGTCTGTGTTGAGAGATCAGCTGTTATCCTGATTGGTTTACCCCTAAATGTAATCTGCTTTCTTTCTCTTGCAGCTTTTAAAATTCTCTCCTTATTCTGTATGTTGGACATCTTCATTATAATGTGTCTAGGTGTGGATCTCTTATGATTTTGCACATTCGGCGTCCTGTAGGCTTCTAGGATTTGGGATTCTGTCTCAATCTTCAATTCTGGGAAGTTTTCTCGTATTATTTCACTGAATAGACTGTTTATTCCTTTGGAATGGAGCTCTGTGCCTTCCTGTATCCCAATGACTCTTAAATTTGGTCTTTTGATATTGTCCCATAATTCTTGGATGTTCTGCTCATGGTTTCTTAGCAGACTTGCTGAGCTGTCTATGTTCTTTTCCAGTTGAAATACTTTGTCTTCATTGTCTGATGTTCTCTCTTCTAAGTGATCTACTCTGCTGGTAGTATTCTCAATTGAGTTTTTAAGTTGGTTTATTGTTTCCTGCATTTCTAGAATTTCAATTTGTTTGTTTTTTATTACCTCTATCTCCCTGTGAAATTGATCTTTGACTTCCTGGATTTGTTTGTCAATGTGATCTTTCATTGTCTG
The DNA here is from genome assembly GCF_045843805.1 of Urocitellus parryii. Lineage (NCBI taxonomy): Eukaryota > Metazoa > Chordata > Mammalia > Rodentia > Sciuridae > Urocitellus > Urocitellus parryii. Next base: position 52,830,789 of record NC_135534.1, read on the forward strand.
ATTTTGCTGTCTCATGTCTTCCTTGAGACTCCAGATCATCTGAAGCATATATATCCTGAACTCTTTATCTGATATTCCATCTGTTGCAGCTATTACCTCTTCTAAAGTTGAGTTGACCTGCATTGCTTGTGGTCCTTTCTTTCCTTGTCTTTTCATACTGCCCGCGTTTCTTTCTGCTTGGTGCAACTGTTGTGTTTTGAAATTTACCCCCTATTTATTTATGTTGCTCTTGTATACTTGAAAAGTCTCCCTTGCAGGTGCGGGCGGCGGCTGTGCCCCTACTCCAATTGGGGTGACGTGTCTATCACGCAGGCGGCTCTCTGGGCCTGTTCCGGGAGTGGAAGGCGGCTCTGCTCTGTCCGTATTCCAATTGGGGTGTCGTGACTACAATGCTGGCAGATCGCTGGGCCTCTTCCGGGCGTGGGCGGTGGGCTTGGCTGGTGGGATTCCACCTAATGGCAGTCCCTAACCTCCCTGCTTGCTAATTAATGGCTTCTCTGAGGCGCCACGCCTTCTGTAGCTGCGGGGCAGGCCGCGCGAATCAGTTGGCCTGGATCTCCGGGGTCCTGCTGCTGGCTGTTTTGATGTTACAAGCTGTTGGAGAGTGGTGGTGTATTCTTCAGCTTTCCCGGATGGTGGCCACTGACTGCCTGGATGGAGTGTCCGCTGTTTTGATGTTGCACTCTGAAGGAGAGTGGCGGTGTATCCTTCAGCTTTCCTGGATGGTGGCCGCTGACTGCCTCGGTGGAGTGTCCACTGTGGGGGATGGGACTGTACCGCTTTCTTCCCCTTCTGAGAACCCGAGCTCGGCCCAAGGGTCCGTGTGGGCTTGGCTGGTGGGATTCCACCTAATGGCCTTCCCTAACCTCCCTGCTTGCCAATTAATGGCTTCACTGAGGCGCCACGCCTTCTGTAGCCGCAGGGCAGGCCACGCGAATCAGTTGGCCTGGCTCTCCGGGCCCTGTTGCAGGCTGCTGGGATCCCTGGCACTCTATCACTTTGATTCTTTCTGCTTGCCCCTCCCGCAGCGCTGGCTAGCCAGGTTTCCTTTTGGCTGCTACTGGGAGGAGGGGTTGGAGGTCAGGTGTCTCTGGTTTCCCCCTAGCCTGTATGGAGGCTCAGCTTGATACTCCCTCTCCCGGCAAGCCTAGGAGAGATTTTATGCGAATTCCCGCTGTCTGGGGGGTGAGCTGAATGACACCGACCTGTTTTGATGTCGCACTCTGAAGGAGAGTGGCGGTGTATCCTTCAGCTTTCCCGGATGGTGGCCGCTGACTGGCTCGGCGGAGTGTCCGCTGTGGGGGATGGGACTGTACCGCTTCCTTCCCCTTCTGAGAACCCGTGCTCGGCCCAAGGGTCCGTGTGGGCTTGGCTGGTGGGATTCCACCTAATGGCCTTCCCTAACCTCCCTGCTTGCCAATTAATGGCTTCACTGAGGCGCCACGCCTTCTGTAGCCGCAGGGCAGGCCACGCGAATCAGTTGGCCTGGCTCTCCGGGCCCTGCTGCAGGCTGCTGGGATCCCTGGCGCTCTATCACTTTGATTTTTTCTGCTTGCCCCTCCCCCAGCGCTGGCTAGCCAGGTTTCCTTTTGGCTGCTACTGGGAGGAGGGGTTGGAGGTCAGGTGTCTCTGGTTTCCCCCTAGCCTGTATGGAGGCTCAGCTTGATACTCCCTCTCCCGGCAAGCCTAGGAGAGATTTTATGCGAATTCCCGCTGTCTGGGGGGTGAGCTGAATGACACCGACCTGTTTTGATGTCGCACTCTGAAGGAGAGTGGCGGTGTATCCTTCAGCTTTCCCGGATGGTGGCCGCTGACTGGCTCGGCGGAGTGTCCGCTGTGGGGGATGGGACTGTACCGCTTCCTTCCCCTTCTGAGAACCCGTGCTCGGCCCAAGGGTCCGTGTGGGCTTGGCTGGTGGGATTCCACCTAATGGCCTTCCCTAACCTCCCTGCTTGCCAATTAATGGCTTCACTGAGGCGCCACGCCTTCTGTAGCCGCAGGGCAGGCCACGCGAATCAGTTGGCCTGGCTCTCCGGGCCCTGCTGCAGGCTGCTGGGATCCCTGGCGCTCTATCACTTTGATTTTTTCTGCTTGCCCCTCCCCCAGCGCTGGCTAGCCAGGTTTCCTTTTGGCTGCTACTGGGAGGAGGGGTTGGAGGTCAGGTGTCTCTGGTTTCCCCCTAGCCTGTATGGAGGCTCAGCTTGATACTCCCTCTCCCGGCAAGCCTAGGAGAGATTTTATGCGAATTCCCGCTGTCTGGGGGGTGAGCTGAATGACACCGACCTGTTTTGATGTCGCACTCTGAAGGAGAGTGGCGGTGTATCCTTCAGCTTTCCCGGATGGTGGCCGCTGACTGGCTCGGCGGAGTGTCCGCTGTGGGGGATGGGACTGTACCGCTTCCTTCCCCTTCTGAGAACCCGTGCTCGGCCCAAGGGTCCGTGTGGGCTTGGCTGGTGGGATTCCACCTAATGGCCTTCCCTAACCTCCCTGCTTGCCAATTAATGGCTTCACTGAGGCGCCACGCCTTCTGTAGCCACAGGGCAGGCCACGCGAATCAGTTGGCCTGGCTCTCCGGGCCCTGCTGCAGGCTGCTGGGATCCCTGGAACTCTATCACTTTGATTTTTTCTGCTTGCCCCTTCCCCCAGCGCTGGCTAGCCAGGTTTCTTTTTGGCTGCTACTGGGAGGAGGGGTTGGAGGTCAGGTGTCTCTGGTTTCCCCCTAGCCTGTATGGAGGCTCAGCTTGATACTCCCTCTCCCGGCAAGCCTAGGAGAGATTTTATGCGAATTCCCGCTGTCTGGGGGGTGAGCTGAATGACACCGACCTGTTTTGATGTCGCAATCTGAAGGAGAGTGGCGGTGTATCCTTCAGCTTTCCCGGATGGTGGCCGCTGACTGGCTCGGCGGAGTGTCCGCTGTGGGGGATGGGACTGTACCGCTTCCTTCCCCTTCTGAGAACCCGTGCTCGGCCCAAGGGTCCGTGTGGGCTTGGCTGGTGGGATTCCACCTAATGGCCTTCCCTAACCTCCCTGCTTGCCAATTAATGGCTTCACTGAGGCGCCACGCCTTCTGTAGCCGCAGGGCAGGCCACGCGAATCAGTTGGCCTGGCTCTCCGGGCCCTGCTGCAGGCTGCTGGGATCCCTGGCACTCTATCACTTTAATTTTTTCTGCTTGCCCCTCCCCCAGCGCTGGCTAGCCAGGTTTCCTTTTGGCTGCTACTGGGAGGAGGGGTTGGAGGTCAGGTGTCTCTGGTCAAGGTAATAGTTTTCTCCTCCAAGTTTCAAAATTGAATTTTACCAAATGTCCTTTGGATATCTATTGAAAAAAATCATATGAATTATTTTATGTAATTTATTTAATAATTTTCCATAAATGGAAATAAATCTTTATTTCTGGTGTTCTTACTTCTGGGTATTGGAATGAACTCATTTAATTATGACGTCTTTTCTTTTATATGTCCTACCAAATTCTCAATATTGGTATCTCTTTTAAAGTATTGTGCAACTTTCCTGCTTAGGTAAAATAGAATCTAAATTATTGTAACAGAGAACCCCAATACAATAACGTGTTGGAGAGTGGAGGTTGTTTCACTCTGGAGTAAAAGGTCCAAAGTGAGCTGTTCAAGTATCAGTTGCTGCTGCTCCAAGCAAGCATTCTGGGACCCTGGTTTCTTCCCTGTTGTCATTTTGCCATGGCCTGTGGTGTTAGACTAGCTACAAAGTCAAAGCTCAATCAGATCTTGGTTTTCACTACATGGAAGGAGAAAGAGTGGAGATCCAGAGTAGATAGATAGATAAGTGGGGTAGGGATTGCATACCTCTTTTTATCTGCATTGTGTAGAGGCTGATGTCACATGACCATAACCAGCAGAAAGGAATCTAGGGACCTGGTTGCTAGCCAGACAGCTGGCCATATACCCAAATTAAACTCCATCCAGTTGGGCAGATTTTGGTGGGTGACTAGGTGCTTATCATATTGTCTTTTTACTTAACATATACTTACCTATATTTAACATATATGGAACTTTTTAAAGTTGTTTTATAGTATTGCACAAAGAACTGATATAAATACGTATATTTTTACACATTCACCTTTTATTTTATTCTTTTGGATATACATGACAGTAGAGTATATTTTGAGATATTATATATACATGGGGGTATAATTTCCCATTCTTGTAGTTGTATATGATGTGGAGTTACACTGTTCGTGTATTCATATATGAACATAGGAAAGTTATGTCTGATTCATTCTACTGTCTTTCCTAAACCCATCTCCCCTACCTTCCCTTCATTCCCCCTTGTCTAATCCAATGAACTTCTATTATTTCCTCACCCACTCCCCTTATAGTGTGTTGGCATCCACATATCAGAGAAAATATTCAGCCTTTTGGTTTTCTGGGACTGGCTGATTTCACTTAGCATGATAGTCTCCAGTTTCATCCATTTACCTGCAAATGCCATAATTTCATTCTTCTCTATGGCTTAGTAATATTCCATCGTGTATATATGCCACATTTTCTTTATTCATTCATCTGTTGAAGGGCATGTAGGTTGGCTCAATAGCTTAGTTATTGTGAATTAAGTCTCTATAAACATTGATTATATTATTCTACTTTTTCTATTATTTTTGATAATGGTGATAGTATCTATATTATTTCTACTTTTTCTCTATTACTAAAAAATTGTATAATGAACATTGTCCTACATGTATCTTTATAGAAATGCATGTTTTCCTAAGGGATATTATTCTATAAGTGCAATTGATTGATCAAAAGGTATTTACATTTAAATGTATAACACACTGCCAAATTAGTTTACAAAAGATTTTGCCAATATAAATATCTACTATCTACAGCAGAACCTCACTATCCAATATTAATAAAGAATAAACTGGATCTTAGAAGTAAAATGATCAGGTAAATGAATGATTCTTATTAGCACAAAATTTAACCCGGATAGGTCTTCAATAAATGCAAACTTCCTCTTAACTTTCTCTCAGTTTGATAGAGTGGATGGTTAAGAGTTCAAGCTTCATCATTTACTAGCTGCAAAGCCTTGAGCAAGTTTCTCATTTTCTTGGTGCCTCAGTTTGCTCATCTATAAAATGGGGATTATATTGGCACCTGCTTCACTGAGCTGGTATAATGCTCTCTGTGTTACTAGTCTTTAGTCCAGCAGGCACCTGACTATAGAACTCTATCTTGTTGACCAGGTGGAACTTTTTTTTTTTTTTAAACTCTGCTCCACAGTGATAGGTCAGCGAAGGAGATGTGGGCAGCTGTACATTTGGACTGCCATTTGCAGAATTCCTTCTCTTACATTCTGAAAGCCCCTTTCCCTACCAGGACAAAAGTCTCTGGGAGCACTCTGAGAGCTGGCCCAGAGAGTATTTACAGGTTCTAAATTCAACAATGCATATGAGCTCATGGGGCAAACTCGAGTCTCTTAAGATGCTTGCTGGCTGTTCCTTGGGGAAATGGGGTAGATTCTTATCAGAACATTCTGGAGTCCTCAGAACTTTGGCTCTCCTTCAGTTTCTGAGAACTGGGAGGCTCTTTTCCCTGCTGCATCTGATCTGTCCAACAATCCAACCAGTTCCTTTGTTTGTTCTTTGATCACTTGCAGGCTATTTCAGGACAAAGATGTGCGGCTGATGTGAGCCAGGGCTCACATTATATGATCTACATTAGATGATACAATGCATTAGATGAAAAAGACTCAAGGCCTACTCTCAAGGGGAGGGTCTTGTCCAGCTATCATCCAGTCATCTCAGCTACCTCAACAGCTTCCTAACCAGCCTCTCAGCCTGCACTCCTGACCCCCTCACCCCAACCAGTCCCTCAGCCTGCACTCCTGACCCCCTCACTCACCTCAGACCATGACCACAGAGCCAGAGGAATCTCTGAAATAAAAATCTGTTTCGGTATGTTCAGAGGCTTTATTCTGCTCTTAGGATGAGCACTTGAATCCTTAGTGGGACCTACAAGGCTCGTGTGGTGAACCCACTTAGCTCCCAGCGTCTTCTGGGGCCACTCTCCCTCTCACTGTTAACATTTGTCCTCCTTTCAGCCTCTCATTCCTCACCCTTTTTAGGCTTGGCACATGCTATTCCCTCTACATGGAATGTTCTGCCTCTTTGCCTAATGAGCTCCCATTTATTCCTAAACTATCTAGTCAAAAGTCACTTTTCTATGGAAGGCTTTTCTGGCACCTCCAGTTCTCTTCTTTGTAAAAATTATCAGAGTATAAAATGAAATGTTTAGATTTTTCTCTGATTAACCTCTGTACCCTCAGATAATAAGCTCTCAGAGGACAGTCATGTGCCAATTTTGCCTGGAATTAAGTAAGCACCTCAGTAGATGTGCTTACTAATACAAGGGTTGACAAAGTAACTAGAATACATGGTGATAAGACTTTAAAAATATTTTTAAAAATTGTATAGATGCAGTAAACAGATTTGCAATGCGAGCTCTCATCTTGAGTGCTTTATTTTCTCCTGACCTGAGCAACAGTTATTAGATCATGAGGAAATAGTCAATTCAAAACACGGACCATAGAGTCCCCAGCCTGCCATTAGGTCTGAACAACTGAGCAATTTTGGCATATATCTAGAGGGTTAATAGTTTAGAGCAAAGGCAATGGTTTTAAATTGTACATTTTTTTTCTTGCAAATGTTCAGATTTATTTCTCTGGGTGAGCAATTTCAGTGTATAGAATCTAAGCCATTACTAAGCTGCTGAACTGGGAGACCAAAGGAGGAAAAAAAAAATAGAATGTAAAGTACTTAGGAACAAAGAGGAAGAAGCAGCCCTCTTAATAGGGGTGGATTGGGGAAGGTTTCAAGAGAAGCAACTTCAATCTGAGGAAGAGTAGGCCATCCTGGGCAGGGCGGTCAGTGGGAACAAAGATATGTAGGTATGTAGGTATAATCTAGTGCTTGGCATGTTTCAGGAACAGAAGGAATCCCAGGTGAATCAAGTGTGGCCTGTGTGGCCCCAGAGATGAGCAGTGGGGCTGGAGCAGTGGGCCAGGATGAGGAGGGCTGAAGTCTTTGCTGGCCAAAGTTGATGAGTTTGAACTTCATCTAGGACACTGTGGAAAACCAGAGACACCTGAAGGTGAGGTAGCTCAGGATTTAATCCATCGATTAGAATCATTCTGGACAGATTACAAAAGATAGCTTGAGACAGAAGAGGCTGTAGGAGGACAGGGAAACAGCAAGGAGATGGTATAAATGTCAAGAGGACAGTTCGAGAGCTAATTGGAAGCAAGCTTAGCCGGATTTGACAAGGGGGATGAAGGTGAAGGGGAGACCTGAAAGACCCCAGGCATCCACATGCCCAGCTACGTAGTAGATGGTGACATTAATCAGGATGGGAGCATGAGAGGGGAGCTCGCTAGAATAGACAGCGTGTTTGGATTTGGATACAGGAATGCCCGCAGGAAGCAGCCAGGATGCAATTGTCTGTCAGACCTGCTTTTGCATCCTGGCTCTCCCACTAACCAGGTGGGCCTGGGGAATCTACTTAGCATAGATGAGCTCCAGTTTCCCTGGTGGGGGGCTTATTTACTTTGCAGGGCTACTGTAAGAGATAAATAAGAATGATCATCTAATGTGTAGCTCATGATAAATGGTGGCTATTGAAGTTATTTCATTCTCTTTATCCAGGTGGTCATGTCTAAGATGTGGCTGGATATCTGGATCTGAATTTTGAGAGAGTTGTGGGCTGAGGCAGAGAAGTAGATTGATGGGCAGTAATTCCAGATAGCCCTAAACTGGGCTCAGAGTCTCATATCTCACACAGAGCAGAGCCCTTCCTGAGAAGACAGATGTGCAGAAAATTTATTCCAACCAGTAGCCTTGGCTTTGGAGGATCATCCTGTGTTCAGAACATTTTTAACAAAGCCCCAAAGTTTATTTTCCTCAAATCCCTGAGATGTCCAGAAACCAGTGTTTTCATTAGGATGAGCAAGTATAAGCAGATGTTTTGAAACATTAAAAATGGTTCATGCTCATTATCAAGAATTTCAACTCATAATGAAAGATAGGAAGAAGAAAGTAAAAAGTAGCTTACACCAAAAACCCCCTCCCTACAAAATACAGAAGGAGGAAAGGAGGGAGATTAGACTAGATGAACTTTTACAAAATAAAAAAAAAAATTACAACTTAATTGAGTTTGAATTAAAGTGAAGTGAAACCATAGGACTTGCTGAATTTTGGTAATTGCTTCCTCCAAAGAGAAGAAATTAGTTTCTAAAAGTTTTGAAATTGTATTATGAAATTCATTAGGGGTTTGGAGTTGTGGTTGGTTTCTGCATGTTTTACATCCAGATGGTTATTCTAAACTTTGTACCCAGCACTTGTTTTAACCAGGTAAGACACACAAACCAGAGAAATGATTCTTAGGAAGGAAGATACTTTTACTCACAGATTCCCCAAAACAGGAGACACAGCCCACCTTGGCACAAGGCCACCTGGGCAAGGATCAGGGTTAGTCAAGAGGCAGAGGAGGGAGGGGAGAATAGAACCCAGGCCCTTACTGGGGTTTTCATGGGAAGGAATGGGTAAAGGAAGGGAAAGGGTACCCTGAGTAAGCTTAGGATTGGATAGCTTGAATAATATTGTCAGGCTTGGCTAGAGGTGAGGTGTCTGGTCGTCAGGTCCTTGTTCCTGGGTGATTTAGAGCAGGAAGAATATTGGCTTGGAGTGTGTGAGTTTGATAAAGGAAATGGTTGGGTGCAGGTTCTGGATTGGTTGGTTTGATTGTTAAAGCTGAACTTGAAAGAAACTTGGCTTCTATCTCCAGGAATTACCTTGCCTTGGAAAGGCAGTATCTCCAGGATTAAGGCCCCAAACGCCTGACACCAAGAATAAAGACAAGAACATTTTGTCACTACTGACTTCCTGGGGGAAAAGATGAGAATGGCAGCATTTCTTCCCACCCTCATACTCTTCCTGCCTTTTATGTCACTACCTATACATGTGCTGAATTCTCCTTTGTTTATTGTCAAGGTTATAGCTTTTATAATCCATTCTGCAGCCATGGTTTTTACAGTTGTTCAGTCTTGGACTTACATGTAAAAGGATGTCATGTTCACCACTGGTACTTTACCATGGCTCACCATCCCCAAATTGATTTTGATTTTTGTCTTGGTTAACTGGAATTTCATGATCATAGTTTGCTCAGGAGGGATGAAAGATGCTGTATTCCCTGAGTTCTAACATGTCTGTAAATGTTGTTCAGGTCTTGAACAATAACTTACACAATTGTAAAATCCTTCCCCTTAGAGCTCTGTAGATTTGCTCCACTGACTTCAGTAGAGAAATCGAAGGCCAGTTGTTTGCCTGCACTCCTTAGCAATCACCTCCCCGTAACAGGTATCTTACTTTTCTGTGACGGTGGCTGGAGAAGCATTTCTTTATCTACCTATCTTCTTATGCCAAATGCCCCTTACCTACAAATTCAGGAGGAAGGGGGGAGGGAGATGAGACTAGATGAACTTTTTCAAAATTGAAATACATTTTTTTAAAAAATAGGAGGTCAACTTACAACTTCTGCTTTCTCCTCATTTCAGGAAATTTTTTCTTCTGTTATATCTTTGAATATGTTCTTTGTTTCATTGGTTTGCGTCACTATTCCAGAGAGAACATAATCTACACAGTGGTCAACAGTGTCTCAACTCCAGGTTCATATTCCATCTCTATATACGTCATTCTTTTGTTAATTTTTTTTTTTAATTCTAGATGGACACAATGCTTTATTCTATTTATTTGTTTTTATGTGGTGCTGAGGATCAAACCCAATGCCTCACAAGTGCTAGGCAAATGCTCTACCACTGAGCTCCAGCCCCAGCTCCATGTTTCATTCTTTATTTTCTTCCTTGCCTTCCTTGTGATCATTCAATCTCTCTCACCTTCCTTATTAATTCTATTTGAAGCTCTCTCTATATATTTCATATTATTATATTTTATTTTCCAACTTTTGGTTACTTCTATATTTTCCAGTTCTGTTATTTTGATCTTCAATTTCTTTCCTTATGTAGAAACCCTCTTTTATCTCTGTACAATCTTCTCATCTCATCCTTCCTTGCTTATTTTAGTTTGTTTTTTTTCCAGGTTCTAATTTCTCCTTGAGTCAACAAATTTCTGGCATATATTTTGCACAGAAATGCATTTTTGCATTTTGATTTTTTTTTTTTGCAGCTATGTTTCCATCCTGACATCTGTCTCCTACATGTTTCCCTTTTTTCTTCCTTTCTACCTTCCTTCCTTCTGTCCTTCCTCTTTTAACTTTAGTATTTTTGTATAGCTGCCATACATTGGTTTTCATTTGCTTTCTTTCTGATCTGGACATGTCTACTTGGATTTTCTTTTGCCCACATACATTGTGTGGGTTATTTTTCATTGACTTCTTTGCACCTCGTCTGAGATCTCATTACCCTTCCTTCAGCCCTTTAGTTGAAGACTGGGTATTTTGTGTCTGTCTGCTTGTTACTGGTGGAGAAAAGGGGAAGTTCAGACAGAGCTGTGAATAGTAGTGTTTGCAGGACTGGTTTTTGCTCTTTTCTATAGCCCCCAAACTTGGGTTCATTAAAGCAGATTGGGGGGTGTATCTGTTTCCTTGGTGGGGAATTGTGAGCTTTGGATTGTTTCTCTAACTTAGGGGACTCTTAGAGACAACCTGTCCAGGGGTTTATCTTCAGACTAGGCCCATCCTCCCAGGAGCCACTCATTCCTCTGCCAGGCAAAGGAAGGAAAAAACATCAAAATCCAAGACATTTGGTCACTTTGCCAGTTTCAGAAGTGAGGTGGGGGTGGGGATGGCTTCAATTGGGGATTTCCATGTTTCCCCCGCCAATCACTCCATCCAAGGAGCTTGTCTTATTTTTAATCTTCCTTTCTGGTAAATCCCCCTATATTGTTCAAGATAAGCAACTCGGATAGAATTCTGTAGAATTCTGTGTAATCATTCTGCTTTTCCTCTCCCCTCTGAGCTAGTAAGAAATGCTAAGTGGCAACACAGTTGTTCCTCTCTTTTTCCTTCCTTAAAGCATTGGTGTGTGGGATGGAGACCCTCTAACCTGGAAAACTTGTGAGTGTCCTCCTCAGGCAGCCACTCACCCCTCCATCCACTTCCCTGCCGTTCTGTGTCATTGCACTGCATCAGAATTTCTCCTCTCATATCTTTGCAGAACTCATTCTTTGGGGGAGGAAGAAAAAAAGAGTTATCAAGGATGGGAGCTCAGTGTATATTATAGTAATTTCTGTCTTTCTCTAAACATTATTTTTAAAGAGTGTTGCCATTTCCTGTATTTGAACATTGCTGGTGTATTTTGGGTTGATTTTTAAATTTTTTGTTGCTAATTTGGTCCCATTCAGGAGGAAAGTGGTTGATTCTGAGATCCACCAATTCTGGAATCACTCTTAAGGGAGTTATTTTAACAAGAGTTAGATTCACTAAGTAGTTCCTTTTGTCTTGTTTCTTCTTTCCTCCCTCCCTCCCTCCCTCCCTGCTTCCCTCCCTTCCATCCTTCCTTCCTTCCCACTTAACCTAAGGGACTTTTCTAGGCAAAAGCCCCTGGTATAGTTCCACTCAATTATTAGGCTTCACTTTGTTCGGTCTATCATACACAGTTCTCAGCAGCCCACAGCATAATTGGTTCTCTGCTGAGTGTGGTGGAGCAATGCCAGAGGTAGCACAAGGTTGGCCATCTGTCACCTGGAAATATCAGAGAGCAATAATTGCCTATCAACCAAAGAGTTGACAGGTAGCTAAGAGTGTATCTAGTCAATGTTAAACCAAAAAAAAAAAAAAAAAAAACCAAACAAACAAACCATTGTTGACGATCTCTGACAGACGGCCCTGCAGTCTGTGCTTGGATACCTTGAAAATCAGGGAACCCATGAACATCATTCTGTTATTAGGAAGCTAAAAGTATTTAAAAATTCTTAACTTTGAGCCCAACTCTATCCTCTTTTCTCTGCATGGCTCCTTTGGTGAGGTTTCTATTCACATGGCTCCTAGTCTTAGGGCTATTTGGATGGTTGCTATAACTAGTCCTGATCTCCAGCCTGGCCTACAGTCCTGGAAAATGACCAAGCAGGTTGGGAATCTGCTAGGTCAAAGTCCATGATAGAGATAAATGTAAATTCCTGAATGCAAATGGAAAACAATCATTGTATGGGATTAGGATACCTAATTAAAAAATTAAATTAAATTAAAAAGAAATTGGAGGATTTGACTTAACCCTAGTAAACTATGAACCCATAGCAAGGCATAGAAAGTCTACATTGTGTGAATAACGAATGTCAATGTCAAAGTCACTTTCTAAAGTCCTCCTACGCTGAACTTGTTAGAGCACACCTAGGCCTCCAAAACAACAAACCAGGATGCAGGCATGAACCTTGGATCATGGTCAGCCACACTGAGAAGCTAGAAGGGCTGGAGGCTGCAGAAGGGAAACTCTGAAGAGATGCAAGAGGTGTCTCCAAATAAGAGAAAGCTTTTTGAGATCACAGCACAGATCCAGCCTGGTTTCAGGATATAACAAAAGGCTATTCCTTGGCTCTGTTGCTAGTAGGCATCTATATTTTAGAGATATGTAAAAGGGCCTTGAGGTCCTGGACCTTAACTTTGCCTTAGACATTCCCTGTTTCTTTTTCTATCTAAGTAGCAATGAAACCAAATGCTGATTTCTAGGTGGGAACTGGAAAATAGAACTTTTGAATATACATAAGGAAAAATAACTGGATATGAGACCTCCTGAGAAACTGCCAGGTAGAGAGTTTTTTCCCACTCACTTATTATAGCCAAACAGGCAACCAGTTTTCAGTTGCCCAAAAACAACATCTGTTCCCAGACATAAGATCATGCTTGATACTGTGGGGAACTATGGGAAGAAAGAATTTGAAACAGGCAGACCTAGTCTGAAGTCTGGCTATGCCATTTACTCTGCCTGTAATCTTGGGCAAGTTACTTAACCTTGTTGAGCCTTGGCTAAGCTACCTGTAAAACAGGAGGATGATGTTCTAGCTCATTGGTTCATTATGATAAATAAGATGATAATTATGAAAACTCTTATCATCTAACTAGGTGTTTATAAGTGTTCAAATTCTTCCTCCCCACCCCACCCCCGAAAGTAGCTGCCAATAGTTTTACTGTGATTTCAAAAAGGCATTTCAAAAGAAAGCACTTTCATTTTTCAGGGATCCCTTCTGAATTCTCTCCAACTATTGAGGAAGAAGAGTCAAAGAGTGGTTTGGATGTCATGCCCAATATTTCTGATGTGCTGCTGCGCAAACTGCGAGTCCACAAGTCCCTCCCTGGAAGGTAAAATCAGAACTTGGATTGCAGAAGAGCTGTATTGGGTGGTGCCTGTGTTAGATTCTAGGTGGGACACAGAGAACTAATCTTGGTTCTTAATCCCAGAAGGGCTAAAGTCCAGTGGTCCAGGAAGGGGTAATGAATTCAAAATAAAAAGAATAAGAAAGGGCCAAACTGGGAGTTTCCATCTGAAAGAGTGTGCAGGATTCACAGGTGGGCATAGCCCTTTGGACATAGGGCCACCAGAAACTCATTGGAGCAGATGGTGCAGGCTTTGGGACGGGAGAGATGGGTTTCAATCCAGATAGTCCACTTACCTATAACTGAGAGAGCCTAGGTCTGAGATTTGCATAAATGGAGCAACCACATGAAGAATGATTGCTTAAAAAACCCACCAGACTTCTTCCACTCCTAGAGGGTAGTGCCTTTGCTTTCGGAGCTGTGGTTTCCTTCCTTTCACAACAGAGGTCATAAGTACTCTGTCATTGGTGGGGTGTGATGCTGGCTAAATGAGATCATGTGTGATCAGGGAGTTATGACATAACAGGCCCTTGAGAGCTGAGCTAAAAAGTGAACAGTTTGGGTATTTGAGAAAATACTATGCTATAAAGACTATGAAACAGGGCACAAATAGACAATGACATGGGAGAGAAATATTGAGTGGGGGAAGTTCTCTGTGATGATCTAATAAATCTGAGATACACAAATGACAAAACAAGATATCCAGGCAAATATTTTGGTGAAAATTTTTTCAAACCAAAAACATTAGTCATTTCAACAAATGGTGGTGGGACAGATAGTCACATGCAAAAGATTGAATTTATGGGCTGAGGTTGTAATTCAGTGGTAGAGTGCTTGCCTCCCATGCATGAGGCCCTGGGTTCAATCCCCAGCACCACATTAAAAATAAAAAAACAAATAAAAGTAAAGATAGTGTGTCCATCTACAACCAAAAACAATATTAAAAAAAAAGAGTGAACTTATAACCCTACCTCACACAGTACACACAAAATATTTTAACTCAAAATGGACCATAGAACTAAGTTTAAGATATGACACTTTTTTCTTAGAAGGAAACAGGAATAAATCTTCATGACGTTAAGTTAGTGCATGTTTTTTAGATGTGATGCCAAAAATATAAGACAAAAGGTAAAGGGGCTGGAGATGTGCTCAGTGGTAAAGCACTTGCCTAGCGTATGTGAGGCCCTAGCACTATCAAAAAAATAAAAATAAAAAAGAAAGAAACAAAAAGGGTTAAACAAACAGATGAATAGTACTTCATCCAAATAAAAAACTTCTGTGCTAACAAACAATGCCATCAAGAAAGTGAAAGGCAACCCACAGAATAGGAGAAAATATTTACAAATTCTTAATCTGATAACCAACTTGTTTCTCTATCAAGAGTTCTTATAATGCAACAAAAGGACAAATTATTGTCCTTTTTCCTCAAATAACCAAAGATTTAAATAGAAATGTCTTCAAAGAAGATATACAAGGAGTCACATGAAAAGACACTCTGTCCCTTCAGAGGTATGTGGCTCTGCCTCCTAGCTGCCAATGCCAGTTTATAAGGCCTAGTTCTGCTTCAGGAACTGGCTGGGCATGGGGCTTCTTGGCTTAAATCACACACCTCCCTGTGTGTGTCCTGCTGCGCCCACCTGGGAATACCACGTACCATAAAAAAAAAACAATAAAAAAACACAGTTGGGTGTGTTCAAGAGCAAAAAAGCAGTCAACAAAGTAGTTGTTTCTGAGTCAACAAAGTAGGAGGATAAAGGAATAAAGTTAGATTAATTATTTATGAAAATAGGCAGAATTGCACATAATACATAAAGCCAGGAGTCAGAGGCACTCTCGGTAAGCTTTGATAAATCATGTAGAGAGTGTGTGATGCTCTATAAGAATATGTGGTAAGAGTGAGTCGGCCCTCAGAGGAAAGGGCCTGATGGGTGGGGCTGTGACCAGGGCTGTAACATAGCACATCTTTGCAGCTGTTTATCTCCTGTCCTACTCTCGGCTGACTTGGTGGCCGTGGGGTCTTGTTGCCTCATCCTAACAGGAAGGCTCTCACAGTCCCTCCTGGAGGGTGAGAACCAGCCCCTTGCAGAGATGGCTGACCCCTACCTTTGATCTCAGGTCCCTCTGCACCCGTGAAAGGGAGGAAGCTGTGTTTCCTGTGAAGCTTATTGATGGCAAGCTCTCTTGCCAAGTCCTGTGACACTGGTCGGACCCCTCCCGGCCTCCCCACCCAGCACAGGAAAGGGCCTGTGCATTATTTACATTATCTGGGTTTCAGAATACGTCCAGCTTTAGTTACTAGCAGGAACAGAGGTGGCAGCCACACAGCGTGGGCATGCAGATAAAGGAACTGCTTTCTGGGGACAGGCTGTGGGACCTGCACATGACAAGCAATTCTTGGAAGGGCCCCCTTTGTGCCAAATGGGACTCCCTTGACATTCTGATTCCTGCCACAGAGGGTCTTGTCATGGAGAAGAGCTCAAGATACTCTTTCCTATCTTTAACTCTTTGGCCACATGGAACTTTGTCACAGCGGTCAAGAATGAAAAGGTCAGACTTTGCAGACCTAGGTCGTCCAAGGAAAACTGTAACAGCAACTTGGATATGTACATAGTTTGTAAATTACAAATGCATATGCACTTATTAATTCCTCATAGCAA
This sequence comes from Urocitellus parryii, assembly GCF_045843805.1. Classification (NCBI taxonomy): domain Eukaryota; kingdom Metazoa; phylum Chordata; class Mammalia; order Rodentia; family Sciuridae; genus Urocitellus; species Urocitellus parryii. The sequence continues at coordinate 52,846,793 of NC_135534.1, forward strand.
GCCTGTGAGTGAATAGTGACAATAGCTAACATTTCCTGGGTACTACTGAATATGGATGTCCTTTAGCAGTTGGCCCTCGGAATTCATGAAGAATTGGTTTCAGGACCCACCCCCTTCTGCATGGATACCAAAAATCTGCAAATGCTCAAGTCCCTTGTTTAAAATAACGTAGTATTGCATATATTATAGACATCCTCCTGTGGATTTTAAATATAATCTCTAAGTGACTTATAATATCTAGTGCAAGGGCAATGCTATGTAAATAAGAATTTTACTGTATTATTTAAAGACTATGACCAAAATAGTCTGCACATCTTCAATACAGACACAATTTTCTTGAATATTTTCGATCTGCAGCTGGCCAAATCCAGGAATGTAGAACCCACATATATGGAGGGCTGCCTGTATTTATGGGTACATACCCCTTCATACTACATACATTCGCATGTTTTTTATTAGACTTCTGCAAGGTAGATAATATTATTCCCATTTTACAGATGAGCAAGCTAGCACTTATAGAGATTAAATAACTTATCCAAAGTCATAGAGGTAGAAGTGACATTGCTGGAGGACTGACCCCAGGATCTAATGTTTTCTTCAATGCTACCTCTGCAAGGATCAGAGTCTCATAAAAGACAGAGAACACAAATGGGACTCTGCCGTATTCCCATCTCACCAACTCAGCTTACTCTATTTCTGAGAATACTTGTCAGCTGGTCATTCAAAGTCACCTTGTAGTTTATTTACTGGGCTGGATAAAGTTCATATATGTATTCTCTCTTTTTCACAGCACCCCTCCACTCACTGAAAAGGAAGTTGAGGTAAGTGATTCAGGTGCTTTATGCAATTGAGTGCCTGCGATTAACTCAGCTTATTCAAAATATCTCTTCCTCCAGCCCCGATCCTTACATTTTTACACACACAAAAAAAACCCAAGAACAAATGACCATGAATAACATGGATATTCATACCCAACTGTTGAACCGACGAGATTCCCACTCTTGTTCCTGTTAATAGAGGATTTGGTCAGAGGTGAGAAGGTAGTTGGAAATTCCGTGTTCCTTTGAGGAGTGTATGTTTTTGAAGTGTACATTTTTGATGCACAAGTTCAGCTGGCAGGCTGCAGAATTATATCAAATATTTTTTAAAGGAGTAAAAGATGATAAGATTTCTTTTTTTGTCTTTTAAAAATAGCTTTTATTATTTTAGAACAGTTTTGGTTTATAGCAAAATCAAACAGAAAGTACAGAGATTTCCCAAATACCCTCCAACACTATATAACCACAGAATTTTTTTATTTAATTGATTTTATTTATTTAAATACACAACAGTGGAATGCATTACAATTTTTATTACATATACAGAGCACAATTTTTTATATCTTTGTATATAAAGTATTCACGCCAATTCATGTCTTCATACATGTACTTTGGATAATAATGTCCATCACATTCCACCATCCTTGCTAATCTCTTGCCCCCTCCCTTTCCCTCCCACCCCTCCGCCCCATCTAGAATTCATCTATTCCTCCCATGTTCCCCCTCCCTATTCCTCTATGAGTCAACCTCCTTATATCAGAGAAAACATTCAGGCATTTGTTTTTTGGGATTGGCTAACTTCACTTAGTATTATCTTCTCCAACGCCATCCATTTACCTGCAAATGCCATGATTTTATTCTCTTTTATTTCTGACTAAATTCCATTGTGTATATATGCCACATTTTTTTTTTACCCATTCATCCCCTGAAGGGCATCTAGGTTGGCTCCACAATTTAGTCATTGTGAATTGTGCTGCTATAAACATTGATGTGGCTGTGTCCCTGTGGTATGCTGTTTTTAAGTCCTTTGGGTGTAGTCCGAGGAGAGGAATAGCTGGGTTAAATAGTGGTTTCAGTCCCAGTTTTCCAAGGAATCTCCATACTGCTTTCCATATTGGCTGCACCAATTTGCAGTCCCACCAGCAGTGTATGAGTGTGCCTTTCCCCCCCACAACCTCGCCAACACTTGTTGATTGTCTTTATAATAGCTGCCATTCTGACTGGAGTGAGATGATATCTTAGAGTAGTTTTCATTTCTCTTATTTCTAGAGATGATGAGCTTTTTTTCAAGATAAGATTTCAAGTTTCAAACTTTAGTTTCTAGGGAAAAGGTGCTAGCCTTCTGAGGGCTTTAGCTGCAATAAAGCCAGCTCAGCTGCCAGTAGCACAGCCGTCCCTGACTTGACCTTAGTCCTCTTAGGCCTTCTTATCCCAAGGTGGGTGGGGAGTGAGCTGAGAGGAATTTGCATTTCACTCTGGTGAAGGCATTTGCATTTCACTCTGGTGAAGGCATAGATGCACAAGGAGACCTATCAGAGGTGAGACAATGCAAACCACTGGTGTGGACCAGATAAGCAAAGGAAGACAGATAAAATGAAATGTCTGCCACAGATGGCAACAATAATCTTGTTCTAGACACAGCACTTAGAGCTTGAGCATGCATAGCTGTCCTTTCAGCTCTGAAAAGCAAGTGGAGCAGGAATTAAAGAAGAAAAACTTACCAATCAAATAACTTGCGAAGGTCCCACATCCAGTACTTGGCAAAACTAAGATTTGGACCCAAGTGTTCCATTGAATCAGGACTTGATGCCATTAAGGTACAGAGAATTATGCATTGAGCATTAATCATAGTTTTGACGGAAGCCGAGTAGAACAGAGAATCCACATCACAAGGCTGAGAGCTCAAAGCCCACTCACTGACATTTGTGAACATGAGCCATGGGCAGTTTGTTTAATGGCCAGATTCTATCCTCAGATGGGTCTTGACAGTCAGCTCCCAGCATGGTGGAAGTAAAACAGACTTTGGAAGCAGTCCAAGAATTAAGTCCTGGCTCTGCCACTTCCTGTCACCTTGAACAAGTTAATGACCTCTCTGGTCCTCTCTTTACCCACAAAATGAGTATATTAGTTCCTACCCCAGAGGGTTGTTGAGGGATTGAACAAAGTAAGGTTTGTAAACTCATAGCAGCCCTGGCATAACGTAGATGTTCAAGAAGGAGTCGTTTTCAATATTGCCAGTGTCATCATATGGAGTAAGTTCAGTGCCTTCAATACTGTCTGGAGACGTCTGCCCACTCAGGCACAGTTAGTGACCACTGGATGTAAATCTGCTACCGCTGGACTCAGGCCAGGCAGATGAAGGCTATAAAATTGAAGACTCTTCCTGCCTTCCTGTGTGGAGTCCTTCTGTCTAGTCCTCCCCAGTAGATTCCTATTTCTCCGGGGTTTCCGTGTCTGATCAATACCACCTTTTAAAAATGTAATCATGAACGCCATGATGCATTTTTGGCATGGAATATTTATTCCAGGAAGCTTATTCTAACAGAACCATACCTGGCCTTATTTAATCCCCTGGCAGCTACCTAAAGCTGCTATTGATATAAGATTTGGAGCAGTCAGGCAAGATGCTTGTTGAAGTTTTGCTTTAAATCAACAAAACTTAAACCTCAAATAGGGTTTCTTTAAATACAGAGGTTTCATGCAAAATCTCCAAAATCCCCTGTGCAATAAATCCTAGCATAAATCCAAACTGCTTACACAATCAGCTTCACTGGCCTGAATTTAAACCCAAATACAGGATGTTACTTTCTTAAAATACAGGGGAAAGCAGAGTGTTATTCTCTTATTATTTTTTGGTAAAAAGCATTTGGCCTTCTGGTCCTGGAAAGGGCCTGGCCTGGACTTCGGGTTGCTTTTCTCCATCATTTGTGTGGTTTACCATGAAGTGAGTTTCACTTACACATGGCTGCCTTGGTGCCTTTCTCTGGGGGCCATTGTAAAATGCTTGAGCAAGAAACACACCTGCAGCCTTGTTCCCTGCAATAACTCCTCCTAGCACCTCTTCCGCACTCTTGTTCCCAACAGAACGTGTTTGTACAACTGTCCTTGGCCTTTAGAAATGACAGCTACACCCTGGAATCTAGAATTAACCAGGCTGAAAGGGAACGCAACCTGACGGAGGAGAACACTGAGAAGGAACTGGAAAACTTTAAAGCTTCCATTACGGTAATTGTGGAGTTTGATTTAAGGAATTCTTGCAGGAGGGACTGTCTCCAAGGGTCAGGCCAAGTGTCACACATCTCTTGGTCACCAAGTAGAGACTTCTGAAATGAGAAAAGGAGCCAAGATCTTGATAGGGCCTTCCTCAGAGAGCTGGGGGAGCTGAGGCATAGATCCTGAAGGCCAGATTACCTAGGTCTGTGAATGAGGCCTCGGAGCCCTTGGGAGCTTCTCAAGAGGGGCTGGTTGCCTGCAGATGACTCCTTTCAGACCAGCCAGGTATACAGTATCTACGTAGGGCTTCTCCAATTTCCAGAAGATGCTGTGGCCCTAGCCCTGTCTTAGCGAAGATGAGGCCCAGGGCTTGTCTCATGAGCCTGTCAGATTATTAGGCTTGGTATCGCTCCAGTCAGCTCAGGCTGCTATAATAAAGTGCCATAGACTGGGTAGCATATGCTTTTGGGGAGGGCACAGACACTGGGTCCACAGCACTACATGAGGACCCTGGGTGATGTTCCTTCTCGCTTCTCAGTCCTCAGCATCACTCTGGCACCACTGTGAGCATCGTGAGACCTACCAGAAGCTGCTGGAGGACATCGCTGTCCTGCACCGCCTGGCTGCCCGTCTCTCCAGCCGAGCCGAGGTGGTGGGGGCTGTCCGCCAGGTGAGTCCCACCAACCCCAGCCTTGCTGACTGGTTCTTTTCTACTTGTGATAACTAGCACAGTGACCAGCAGGGACAACTAGAGACAACACCCAGTGACGTGTTGCTCTGTGCCAGGAGGAGGTTATTGACCTATTGTTCAGAGTATTTTTATTGACCCACAAAACCCTCAAGATGCTTCCTGGAAAAAGCTTTCTGTAGACACGTAAGTTTGGCAATGACTGTTTACTGTCTTTCTTCTTGGAGATTTCTAAAGCATATTGGTATTGAGAAGTCCTGTAGGAAAAAAGAATGGGTACTGAAAAAAGGAGAAGATGAAGGCAATGAAGAAAGAGGAGGAGGAATCCTTAAAAAAAAAAATAAAGTTTAACTTGTATTTCCCAAATGTATTTGACTAAAGAACCCCTCACTCAATTTTTCTCACAAAGTAACTATTTAACTCCCATGGAACAAGGATTGAAAAAAACATCCTTTAGGAAAAGCTGTTTTGTTTCATTTGATTCATCCATTAATCCTCCAAAGTATCTGTCCCTTTTCCTAGATGAAGATATAGAAGATCTGAAAGGCATAGGTTGAGCATTCCTAATCTGAAAATCCAAATTCTGAACTATTCCAAAGTTTTTGCACCAGTAATGATGTATCAAGTGGACAATTCTACACCTGAATTCATGTGTCAAATCACAGTCTTAATGTAGATGTTCTAAAAATATTGTATGAACTTACCCTCAGGCTACAAGTGAATGGAATACATGAAACATTAATGCATATCATGTTTAGACCTGGCTTCCATTCTCCAAGGTATCTCATTATGTATATGCAAATTTTCCAAAATCTGAAAAAAAATCCCAAGTCCAAAATGCTTCTGGTCCCAAGTGCTTCAGATAAGAGATACTCAACCTGTGACAGCACCAGTGAGTGGCAAAGCAGGGGTGCAGGCCCAGGTAAGGCTCTCTCTTGGTCACTTTGGTCCACTCTGGTCCAGCATGGTGTTATAGGGCCATACTGCTCAAGTTCTAGTCCTGGTTCCACCCCTCACTTGCTGTGAGACCTTGGGATGGGTACCAAGCTCTCTACGCTTCAGTTTCTTCAGCTGTGAATGAGGATGATCATGGGCCTGCCGTAGGGTTGCTGGAATCCTTGTAAAGTACTTTGATGTTGTCATGACGGTTGCTATTTTCATGGACCCACATCCTGCTGCACTGGATGCATGAGAGGATGTTCCTGGGGTGTAGCCCTGAGCACTGCCTGTGAAATGAAAAGACAAGCCACAGGCCTGACCCACCCTTGTGTCCTTCTGGATAGAGCTCCTGACTCAGCAGTGTAGCCCAGGAAGTCACCCAGCTGGGAGCAGCCACACAGAGAGGATGCTAGGGAGTGGCCCGTCTCAGCGCCACTGAGCTATCGGGACCTCTTCCAGGGAAGTCAAAGGGGAAGTCCCTCTGAGGCCAGATGGGGTCTGAGCTAGACCCTCTGAGGGACAAAGAGACACTGTCCTCCCAAACGTGTGCCACTCTCCCAAACGTGTTTTTTTGTCCCCTATGTTGCTCACTCCATCTTTGCTCTTCTTTAAATGGCTTCCTCTCCCTGGCTTCTGTCCCAGTCCTTGCCTTCGTCTCTGCTTCCAATGGACTACTAGCTCGAGTGCTTGTCCTGTCTTTCTCTGTTGCTGTCACTGCCACCAGTCTCACTCCCTTTCATCTGTCTCCACTCATATCGCCTCTTACCTTAAGAAATTGAGTGGTTCCACTTTTTATTCAGGATAATCCTAATTCCCCCATTTAGCATTTAGGGTCCTTCGCAGCCTAGTTCTAGTTCACCTGTTTTTCTTACTTCTTCTTCCCAGCTGCTAACTGACCCTTGCCTGAGTGGGACAACGGCACAGCCCTGGTTTATGCCTATTGTCCCAGTGAGATTTGTAATGGCACCCCCTTTTCACTCTCTAAAGGATTCCTGTCTGGAGGATAATTCCACACCTACATTCAAGCCTTATGAGGTCCTTCCTTGACTCACCTTGGGGTTCCCTGGCCTGCATGCTCTTTGTGTCCCCCGCCTACATGTGTCTACATGCTCAGATGCTGCCCACACCCTGCATCCATGACTTCATCTCATCTCCACCCACCCTCCCCTGACCCATTCTCTGCAAGCAGAAACAAATCCCTTCCTCCTCTCACTTCCTGCTGCACCAGGCTGTGCCTTTCTCCTTATCCCTGGGCACAGGTACCTGAGTCCAACTCTTGGTTTGCATCTTGGGCAGCAGTCTCATAGGGGGCATTGTCACATTCGATGGGCCCCAGTATCCTTCCCAATCTCACAGCGCAGAGCCTGGCTTAGAGCAGACAAGTGCTGCTAGCACCTTTCCTCCAATTGCCCCCTGAACACATGCTCTCCTTCCCTGCAGGAAAAGCGCATGTCAAAAGCAACAGAAGTGATGATGCAGTATGTGGAGAATCTGAAGAGGACCTATGAGAAGGACCATGCAGAACTCATGGAGTTTAAAAAACTTGCAAATCAGAATTCAAGCCGCAGTTGTGGCCCCTCTGGTAAGGGACTGGGCTTCTGCTCCCATCTTGCTCTCAGCTAGGACCAGAGGGATCAGGACAGCCCCAGGACCTATTTCCAATTGCAAGTCTCCCTTCCCCTGCCCAATGTCATCCACAGGGCATTTGCAGCAGCTGCTCCAGGGAGCCTGGGGTCCTGGAACCAGGAAATGGGAATGACCTCTTGACTCCCAACACAATTAACCAGAGTGACTCTCTACAGACACAAAAAATACAGGCTGCAAGAGCTTTCTTTACCTTGTGAGAATGACCCCAAACCCCATAAATCTTTGTGCTTTGGGACCCCCCTTTTAGGTACCATATGCTAAAGAAATTGGGCTTTATTCTGGAAAGCATTAGGGATACGACCAAGGATTTTAATCAGGAAAATGACGCTATCATATGTGTAGTTTAAGAAGGTGCCCTCCAGCCGCGGTGCATCAATCACATTACTGGGGTAGAGCACAGCCAAGGAGCCCATGGAGAGGGTATTGCAACCGCCCAGGTGAGGGGTAAAGTCTGGGCAGTGGGGGTGGAGTGCAAGCCTGGCAGATGGAGGTATTGCTGAGATAAAGAGCAGACTCAGGGCAAGACAATGTTTTAAAGAAATCCTCTCAGATATATATTTTAAGTTCTACACAAATTGCTATAGGAACACAGAGGGCTGCCTGCTGATTCTGCTTAAGGAAGTCAAGGAAGGCTTCACAGAGGGATGGCATCTCCTCAGTATTTTAAAATAAAGCTAGGAGTTCTGCAGTTAAGAGGGGCAGATTCATCCCAGGTGGAGAAAACAGCACGGACAAAGATGTGGAGGTTGTAGGTGAGAAGATGAAGCAGTTTGATGTGGTTGCGATGGTGGTGTGTGATAGGGACAGGTTGAAGATGACACCTGCTAGTCCAGGGCTGCCTGCCAGGCCATGATGATATCAATGCAGGCCTTTGTCCTCCAGCCAGAGAGGAGTCATTGGTGAGTCTGTCATGTGACATGATCAGATTTTATTTTTAGAAGATCACTCTGACTTCAGTATGCACAGTACATTAAAGAAGTGTAAAGTTCAAGTGGGGAAGGATGAGTTAGGAGGTTCTTGCTCAGTGCAGGAGGGAGATGTCAGTGCCTATCAGGACTTGGGCTCTACTGATGAGGGTAGTTAGTGGAGAAAACAGACATTTTAACATCAGGAATCCCAGTGGAATGCAAACATCCAGGTCACCAGGAGGAGAAAGAGTGCAGAAAGTATAATAGATGGAGAAACTTTATAAACAGGAGGTTTCACAAGTTTCCTGGGAAACATCAGTGACACTTCCCAGAGTCCAAAGGCAGTGCACGCACGCTCCAGGCTGTCTGCTTTGGATCTTTGCAGCAAGGCTCCTGACCCCTAGGGATCTGGGCTTCTAGCAAACCACTCTCAGCCAGTGCTGGAAGAGGGGGAAGGGACCACCAAGGAAATCTTTGTACCTGGGTTATCACATTATTGTTCTATAAGGTGCAAGGTCTCCCGAGGACCACCTTATCCAGGATTCATGGGATGAACTTCAGTCTTGTTCGTTAATTCTACACTTATTAAGCATCGTCTGTGTGCCCCATATGATATTGGAATATAGAGTTTAAGGCACTTAGTCCCAGACCCAAAGGAGCGCCCAACCTGTGGGGAGGTAAGGACGCTGTAGCCAGTGCCTTAGCAGAAATAAGCAGATTTCCACATCTGCTCTTGGGGGATAGGAAAATGCTTACAGTAGGAAAGGATATGATAGCTGAGTCTTGACTGATGAATCAATGGTTTGGCAATATTTGGCCTCCCTTCCATTGTTTTTCTAAGCTGTGCCTTCTCTTGAGCTGGTGGCAAGGGGTCAGCACTCACCCAGCAGGTGTGTCCCTAAGAGATGTTATGTCCATTCCCAAAGACTGCTTTTTAAGCCTTTACATAATTTCTGACCATCTTTGTCAATGAGACTTTGAAGACTTCAGTGAAATAAAATATCCCTGATTTTTTAAAAAATGAGGTACATTAAAAAATTTCTGAATCTGCAACATGCTGATTATGTGTATATTATATTAAGATAGATTTTTAGTGGTATAAATACTAGCTCAGGGAAAAGAAAGATTTATAAGGATCTTAAAGCAACTTATTTTCAAATAACTCATTTCCATTGAATGAATTACAGTGAGGCTCAATTCATTGTGTCACTGATGCCCTTCTTTTTCTTTCTTTATAAAAATGTGTCTGACTTTGATAGGCCCAAATTTAACCTCATTGTGTTAATTTATATTTCTGTGCTTTTACAAATATTCACTGAGATTTACATCTCCACTTCTGTAAATTCTCGAATTATGATGTTTGCCCACTTGTAAGATGGGTATTTTATTAATTTACGTGAACCCTTCAGACATAAAGAATTTCATTTGGTTCTGCAAACTGGGCTGACTAGAAAACTTGAAAATCCTTTAACCACAAATACTTAGAAATTTCTAAAGGACAAAATCAAGCAAGCAATCTTAAAGAAGAGCTGAATCCACAGGAAAAGAAATTGAAATACTCAGATACAAGAAAAGAAAAGAGAACTGAAACCAAGCTGGCCCTGCAGCTTCCTAGGGAACAGAGTCAGCCTGAATTATCTGGGGGTGGAGTGTTTGCACTCCAGGGCCACGGCTGTGGCTGCTCACAACAGAGTTGACACTGAGATTCACACAGAAGGCAGAGACCCTCCAAAGATTGTACCTTTGTAGAATTTTGTTGAGGGGAAAACAGTCACCAACCAACATAGAAATAAATAAGGAAGTTTGTCTGTTTCATCCTGCATTCTAGTAGGAAAAAAAAAAACACTTTCTCCTTCCTCATAGGAAAAGTACATATCCAGAGTGAGAGCAGTAATGATGCAAAGTGCGGGGAGCTGAAAGAACAGCAGGATGGGGCCTCAGGGAACACTGTCAGCCACTCAGAGAGGCACACCCTGCTCCAGGACACACAGGCTCCCTCTAAATAGCATCTCACTGAAGACAAGTTCACGGCATAAAATGATAAATACAACATCACTGAGAATCATCAGATCCACCGAACAATAGGATTGTAGCCTAAGAACATCGTATAGGAAAATAATTTTTTTTTTTTAAAGATACCTTTAAGGGGCTGGGGTTGTGGCTCGGTGGTAGAACATGTGTGAGATCCTGGGTTCGATCCTCAGCACCACATAAAAATAAATAAACAAAATAAAGACATTGTGCCCATATTAACTAAAAAATATTTTTAAAAAGATGCCTTTAAAATTATTAGAGAGATAAAAGGATGAATGGAAGATATGAGAGTAAAAGGGTATAGTTATCCAAAAAGAAGAAAATAGAATTCCTCAAAATGAGAAACAGGGTCATCCCTAGCATGCATAAGGCTCTCATTCAAACCCCATCCTGAAAAAAAAAAAAAAAAAAAAGAAAGAAAGAAAGGAAAAAGAAACAAGCTAACTTTGATCAGGACAACAAATAAAAGTTCCTGCCTCCCAAATGACCTATCAGTGTCTGTACTTCCTGGACAAGAGCAAGGCTTTCTTCCACTTTGAGGAATTACATTGTGCACAGTGTTGACTAAAACATCCTCATCTCAGTTTACCAGTGGCCAAGATGGAAATAAAATTCCCATTATACAGAAAAGGTGACTGAGGTGCAGGTTGCTTGTTTGACAGGGAGACTTAGATTTCCTACTTCATGGAGAAAAGTAAAGGATTTCATTTTCAGGTTTGTAGCACATCAGGGCTCTCTGATTTTAAAACTCTGAACTGATTCCTGCACAATAGCCTGTGGCCTGTAGGTCCTCTTTCTCAGGGAAATAGAAAATTTCCTAAAAATAGGGTCATGGAAATAAAAGATTGAGTAGCTGAGGTGCGGTAGATGTGGTAGTTACAGTAGTTGAGGTGATTCCTCAGTATTCTAGGTATCTTCCTTCTGGGCACCCCTCCCCATCCCCTGGAAGTTAGGCTAGGCATGAGAGCTGGCTTTGTTACATGAGATGTGTCACATCTGAGCTGAGGTCCTTAGGAACTAGTGTGTAGTTTGCCCTGCCTTTCTTCCTCCTGACCTGACTATGGTCACTGCCCCAGAATACTGAAAGGTCCAGCTTGACTGGTGATAGAGTAGGTATAGTCACCCAAAAGGCAACTCAGAGGAATACAGTGAGTAAAGAAATAAAAGAAACATTATGAGATCTGGGATGTAGAGTCCAGAGTGAGATAGTCTGCAATCCATTTATTAGATGATCCCTAAGAAGCAAATTAGAGCCAGAACATTCTCAAAGAAAGAATAGCTGAGGATTTTCCACAACTAAAGAAAGACCTAAATCATTGAATTCAGTAAGCATAGTGAATTCCATGCAGAAGACATAGCTCACGAAAGAGAAGCTTCAGAAGAACAAAGACAAAGTGAAGATCTTAAAAGTCACCAGAGAAAGAAGAGAGTTGACAAAGCAATGGCAAGTCTCAAAAGCAATAATGGTACCAGAAGACCATGGAGTAACCTTTTCAAAGAGCTGAGAGAAAATTATTGACAACATAGAAATAAAAGTGAGATATAAGCAAATCACTCAAAATAGAGGGCTAGGTCAAGACAACTGGAGACAACTAATGAGAAAGTTCACCTCTCACAAGTCCTTGCTCAAAAAACAACTAATTTGGGGAAGAATGAAATTGAGTTAAAGAAATAAAATGAGCAGGATGTAAGAAAGAACAGTGACCAAACCAATTGTAAGTTTGTGGGCAGATCTAAATAAGCATTCGCTGTAGAAAACAATAATGAAAAATTTTGGACTATAAAACAAGGTGAAAGAAAAATAGTGAAAAAAACATATAATTAAAATTGGGGGATTGTTACTGTTTTAAAGTCTCAGGAAAAGAATAGAGATATTCATTAATTTTATATTTAAAGTCAAATTTAAATTTTGAAAGTTAAAGGAATACACTAAAGATTAGAACTACAATGAATAATTTTCAAACCAACATTAGAGGGCTGGGAATGTGGCTCAGGCGGTAGCGTGCTTGTCTGGCATGCGTGCGGCCCGGGTTCGATCCTCAGCACCACATACCAACAAAGATGTTGTGTCTGCCGAGAACTAAGAAATAAATATTAAAAATTCTCTCTCTCTCTCTCTCTCTCTCTCTCCTCTCTCACTCTCTCTTTAAAAAAAAAAAAAAAAACCAACATTAGAAGTAGATAAAGAATTAGAAAAAACTTAATGAATAAAGCAGGGTAAATAGAAAATATAAAATAATATAATGGAAATAAAAATATATGAATAATCATAAGAAATATAAGCAGCATAAACCTGTTGTAACAGAGAACCTCAGATTAAGGGAAAAAATACGTAGTTATGCACTTTTTAAGAGACACACCTAAAGTATATCGCTATGAAGGCTAGACAGATATACAGGCTAAATGATATTGGTCGAACTGAATTAACCTTGCAAATACCTGTCTTTGCACATATTCAGATGTTTCCTGGTGGCACAGTTATGCAGGTGTGATACTAAACACTTCATATAAATTATGTCATTTCATGGATATACTAAGAAGAAGAAAATCCTAGGGTGGTGGCTTCCTTTGTTCTGAATCATTGGGCATGTGATATACTGAAACTACTTCTTTAGCAAGTTTTCATTCTTACCAATACCACACCTTCCTTGCTCAGAGTTTCTCTGATTATACCTCCCTTAAGTGAGCATGAAAGACCCAATAAGCTTTGGTGTTGCTATGAGTAGATCTCACACATTATCCAAAGCGACACCCAGAGATTGTGTAGTGTTCAATAAAGACCAAAGGTTCCAGATTGTGACTTCTTATTAATGTCCAGTAGATCTAGGATAAAGATTTCATCCAAAAGAATTCCCATTCTGCAGATGATCATCTCAGAGAGTGAAGGGCCAAACTCAGTGTCCCAAACACCCAGACCATTGGGCTATTCCTTTGAAGGCCAGTTCTGACCATGGCTTAGTTTCTGCCTGTTTCCTGCTGAGGCCCACTTTGAAACTTACATGAGTTTTCTCTGTTTCCTCCTGTTGTAGAAGATGGGGTCCCTCGCACGGCGCGGTCCATGTCCCTCACCATGGGAAAGGTACGCATGTTCAAGGAATACTGGGGCTCCCAGAGAAAGTAGGACAGAAATTTCTGTGGTCACTCAAGAAATCATTCACTCATGGATCATAGGCTCCAGAGACCCTCTGAAAGTTTACATTGAGCTTCCATATTTGCTAGCTTCACCACTGGAATGTCACCTGTCTTGTACCTATGTAGTTTTCCCGACTATACATCCTTTAAAGAATGTGAAATGGTGCATAAACTTTGGTGCTGCTACAGGCAACTTTAATACACTATCCAGGATGTTTTTCAGAGAGCAGGGGGGTCATTTTCATTCTGTTTCTCCAGGATTTCATAATCTAAAGTAGGAACATGCTGAGAGATCCCTCACCACCAATAGAAAATTTGAGTCAAATTTGGCTCCTCACTTCACACCAATTTTCAACACCATCAGTATTCCAATACCAAATATCCAGTTAATGTCATTATAGCATTAGGAATTGGTAGGCTTTTTCCAGGCCATTCAGAACTTTGACTGTTATTACCTCCCAGAAAGTGGGCCTGGTCACTTCTCTTCCTACAGAACATGCCCCGCCGGAGGGTCAGTGTTGCTGTGGTTCCCAAGTTTAATGCCCTGAACCTGCCTGGCCAATCTCCCAGCTCATCACCCATCCCTTCCTTACCGGTCCTGGTGAGTATGATGAGGCCTGCCTCCCATTCCTGGTCTACCTTTCCCTCACACTCATGGCTACAGAGGGGACCCAGATTGGGGCAAGATAGATAAGAAAAGGAAATCACCTGAAAAGAATTTGGGTGGTAGTCTCAAAACATTTAATGGAGACTAGGCCACGTGTATACCACTGCTCTGAGAAGAGGTCTTAGTGTCCTTGAGCAAGGCATAAGCAGCTCAGAAAATATTCCTTACAAATAATAGCTCTTCATGCTTGAATCCCAATTTTCCAAGGTGGGTATTTTTTCCCCCACTCTGCAGTGGGTGTAAAGGGCTGAAGGTGAGTGGGAATGGGAGAGTTGACCTTAAACCCAGGCTCTCTGACCACAGAGTCTGCATTCTTATACCTCGTGTTATCCTGCCTTGATTCACGGCAGCATTGTATGTTACAGTAAAACATTGGAAACAACCCAAGGTTCATGCATAAGAGATTGGTAAACAAATTATTAACATTGCTATAAGAGTTTCTGTAGAATAGAATTTTTGTCCATAATTCATTATGAATAATTAGCAATAATACATATACATCTATATGTATATACTAGTTTATATATAGTATAACTCTGTTTTGTACTTTAAAAAAATATGTTTCTAGATGTGGACATAAAAAAATTCTGGAAGAACATACGTAAAATTTAGTAATGATAATCTTTGGACAAATGGTAAAACATGAAATTTTTATTTTCCTTTTGATGCCTTTTAAAATTCCTATAGTATGAATTTATGAGTGATAATCAGAAAAAAATCCATTTCAATTGCTTTAAATACAATTTTCTGTATTTGTAAGAAAATATTTTACACATTCCAGGCCTCTGTGTATCTGATTAATTCTACCTATAATGCTTGTAATTCCTTCTCCAATGGGTTCTCTATTCCCTGTTCGTAACTAGCATTTTTGTATAAACAATTTGTGTAAGCAATTGGTAGTTCAAGTTCTATTGCCACAGCAGTACATAGCAATATCTCTTCAGTTTCTTTCGCCTCTTCCCACCTCAAGCATTATCATCTATGAAATGATCCTCCATTTCCAAATCACAAACACAAGGCAACCTAAAAAAAAAAAAAAGGTGTTTTAAAGGTTGGTTAGTACATTTTAACAGACCTATTTCTTCCCATACTCTACCTAAAGGTGCAAATGTGGTTCCAAATATTTCTTTAGACTAGTGGTTAGAAACCAGGGCTGTACATTAAAATCATAAGGGGACTTTGAAACCATTGAATGCCCAGGCCCCTTCCCCAAGACCATGGGGTGGATCCATACTTTTAAATCTCTCCCCAGGCCATTTGTCTTCCAGGTGGTCCTAATGTGCAGCCCATACCCTCTGGGACAGAGCAAGGTGGGACTCCTTGGGAATGGTTCATACAAGGTGTTCCTGCTGGTGGATGCCTGCAGTAATGGCAGGCATCTCCTGAGAATTATGCTTGGAGCTGTAAATTTAGGGGCAGTGGTGGGCTTGTGTGAGCCCATCCCGGGGAACAAGGGACCAGCATTGCCTACTGGCATTCAGTCATAGTCAGGAAATGGGACAAAGGAAAACCGAGGGCTCCCCTCTAGAATGGAGCCTTAAAATGTAAAGTCTTAAGGAAACAAAGAGAAGGAAAAGAGCAAGTTTCAGATGTCTCAGGGAAGGCCCCAAGGGAAAGGGTAAACACCTGCACTCCCATGCAGGTTGGCAAGTTGGGGAGGGAGTGAGGAAGGGAGAGAAACAGCCCCTCCCCAGTGTCAGCAGAGGCTCAGCAGCCCTGACTTCTGTGGCTCACCCTCAATCCTCTGTCTCCTGTTTCCCATCCAGTCGGAATCACCCAACGGGAAAGGCAACCCACCTGTCGCCCCAGCACTGCCTGCACTTTTGGAAAAGTAAGTTTCTTGATTTTCCTCTTAATGTTGGGGATCCCTAAGGAAAGTTTCCCCAGCTTACCTTCTTTCCTCCCGTTCTCAACCCCAAAATTCAGTGAAAAGAAAATTAAGTTCTAGGGGTAATCAATGGGACTCTGAGATCCACAAAGATTTCAAATCCACTTTGTAAAATTCTTAGACCAGGAAGATGCTATGTCTGAGGCCGAGTGCATCCAATCTAAGAGCCCAGGAGAAACGGAAGTCTCTGCTGCTGATTAGGATTCTTGGGCTATAGATACAAGAAAGGCACAACTCAGCAGGGCTTAAAATATCAGTCCAGAAGTAGGGATGTGCAGTTTCCTTGCTTCTGGCTACTTCATCATCAGGCTTATGGTTATGGTTATGCTAGGTCCAGGCATCCCATCCAGACAGGACACTATCTGAGGAAATGCAGGCACCATTTCTTCCCTATTTCATTCTTAAGAATGAACCCGAAGGTTTTCTTAGTCTTCCCTCTTAGCTCATTGGCAAATTGGGAACATGGTCCCTTTCTAAACCAATTATAGGCTTTGGGACTGAGCTCGCCATTGTGGGCTTAAACTATTCCTTGGAGTTGGGGAGACATTCAACTTCCTCTGAAGCACAAGGACTCAGTGAAGAGGAGTAAATTCCTGAACAGAATCATGTTGCTCTTAGGAGGAAGGAAGAGAAGGGCTGCATTGGCAGCCTGGGGGTCTGTTTTGTCTGACTTCTCTAGGCGCCTATGCAATTCGCAGGTCTTTTCATCCTCAGCCAGAGCGAGACAGGCTGTTTCTATGTACTCAGGGGAGTTTATAACTTACTTTTCTAATTCTTCCATTTGCTTGGTGGAAAACATCTGGATCACAGCTGGCACCTCTCAGAACTTTCCCCTTGTATCTTTCTCTTATTCTTTCTCATTCCTTGCCCCGAGACAGCTTTAGTCCTTCATTTTCCATTGCTGTCAGAAAAGTTTTGCTTGACTTGGCAAGGAATGTGTACATTGGGCCCCTTTAGTCAGGTACAGACAAGTCCCCAAGCTCTCCACCCTCAGACTTGGCCTGTGCAGTCACCACCTTCTCATGCACTGATTCCCCCCTGAGTTAATCTTGCAGATTGCCCAGCATTCCCACCTTTGCCACATCACCCCCTGAGCTTGGAGGTCCTTCATGGTATGCAGTGCATCCTTCCCCTCCTCTTTCTTCTCCATGTCTGTAGAGAAGGTGTAAAGAAATGACAAATTAACTACCATGTGAAGTAACCGAGGATACAGAATCTTACCAAGTCCCTGGAATCATAGAGCCTAGCCCATGGACTCTAAATCTCTCCAGATATGGTCCCTTGAGGCTCTGAATGAAGAGTTATAAACCTCTGTCAACCCTCCCTTCACCAGTTCCACTTAATTCCCAAGTCTAGACCTACGGAGCCAATCAGGGCAGATGGGGGTCCCCATGCTCCCCCACATTCTGATCATCATGGAGCAGGGCCTGAACTTTGTAGAACTAATGTGCAGCTGAGAGCTTCTGTCCAAAACAGTGGAGATCAAGAACATGATGGTAGGAGAAACTAGGGTTCAAAGTCGGGGATGGCAGGCAACAGCCCCAAATCTAGAATGTCAGTGAGTGAAGATCAATGATGGTGTTAGCTTTGCCACACTTTAGAATCAGGAGAGAAAGAGCCAGAGTGAAAAACAAGGTAAGGTAAGTAAGAGGTTCCCAGGAAGGCATCTGCAGCTCCCTCCCAGGGCTGACCAGAGAGATGGCCACTCACCATGTGTGCTGCAGGCTGACTCCCCTGTTGGGAACCCGTCCTGCAAGGATGCTGTGAAGAGGGGAAGGAGGAGTCAAAGGAGAGGGTCGGGACTAATAGCAGCTTTTCCCTCCAGATTTATAAAAGGTGCTAAATGATTTCCATCAGATTTCATAAAACTAGAAACATTTTAGACTAACATTGAGACAGTTGGTGAGTGAAAATGAATTCACACCTTCTGTTCCAGACACAGATGCAGTCCATTCTAGCTACCCTGTCCAAACTGTTAAAGAAAAATAATGTGGTATAATTTAGTAGCCAGTGCTTTCTAGATTGCTGTATTCAACTTCATGTTAAAATGATTCCACATGCATCCAGTAATTAAGCAGGAAGGGACCTGGCTGAGCATGTGATAGGAAGATCGAATAGCCTGTGGCTAGTTCACAAATTCTCAAAAGCTGACTGCACTGCACAAAGTGATTTGAGAGAATTCTGGGCCTTGCGACTTGTAAGTCCTCTGGTGATAAACTGTTCTTCATTCAACAAGGCCTGGGAACGCACGGGCTTAAACACAGGTAGAGAGTTGTATTCAAAGTTAGAGATTAAAAAGAACAAAGCTTGGGTCGGGGTTGTGGCTCACTGGTAGAGCCCTT
Organism: Urocitellus parryii; assembly: GCF_045843805.1. Classification (NCBI taxonomy): domain Eukaryota; kingdom Metazoa; phylum Chordata; class Mammalia; order Rodentia; family Sciuridae; genus Urocitellus; species Urocitellus parryii. The sequence goes on from NC_135534.1 coordinate 52,865,069, forward strand.
GCCTAACATGTGTGAGGCACTGGGTTCGATTCTCAGCACCACATACAAATACATGAAATAAACATCAACAACTTAAAAATATTTCAATCAATAAAAAGAGTAGTTCCACACCTTGGAAGAGCTGAATATTTGTAGCCTTTTATTCTTTAATTCTTGTGACATTTAATCACAGAGGACCAGGCACATAGAAGGCTCTCAAGGAGCTTCAGTCTAGTGGGAAAGGCAGATCGGAAACGGCCTATTATTTCACCAATGTGCTGGGTATTACTGGAAGGAAGTACAGGTTGCTAAGGGAGCAACACAAAAAAAAAAAATGGCAGCTAATCCAGTGTGGGTATAGGATAGCGGGAAGGAGGGGCTCAGAAAAATTCCCCCTAGGAACTTACTTTTAATGTGCATCTGAGGGGGAACATTACTTTTCAAGTGAAACCTATGGGTTATATAATTAGCGAGGTGAACATGAAGGAGGTTCTGAGGCAAGAAGGTGTGGAGTGTTTAAGGAATGATGATGATGATGAGATAATGATGATAATTTTATTTACTGCACATTTTTTGTGTGCCAAGTGTTTTACTAATTAATTTACATGATAATCTTATTTAATCCTTACAACAATCCCATACATATTTTATAGATGAGGTAACTGATGCTCAGAGAAATCATCACTTACCTGAACTCATGCAGCATAGTTCACACTCTTAACCTCTTAATAGACTCTCCCACTAGAAAAACAGGAGAAGTTTAGCGTGACTATTGGGAAGAGGATGGATTTAAGAGTTTTTTTGTTTTTTTTTAAAAGAACCTTGTGATTGGACGGACGTGCAGAGGAGGGGCGGGGAGCACGGTATGTGTGGAACTAATCACTAGGGGATCAAAAGAGCCAGGATGTGGATGATGCACAAAGCTAGTTGCTTAAAGGGTCCTTTATACTATGTACCATGGTGGAGTGTTTAATCAAAATCTCTAAAATCACAATCTTCTAACACTTTTGCAGTAGCTAGGATAAACACTAGGGTAAACCATTTAAATATTTCATATGCCATTAAATTTGTACAGTGAGCAACCCTCCCCCTTGCTGATAGTATTCTGGAGTAAATTATCTTCCAATAAACTTGTTGGGCCCTGGACCCAGGAATCTGGGACCAAATAAAAGGGAATAAAGAAGTTCCACTAACTCCAGTCATCTGGGCTGGCCTTGTTAGAGTGAGCTAGGGCAATGGTGATAGCTTAGAAATATTGCTGAGCCCAGGAAGATAAGATCTGTCCTTTGGAAAGGATTGTAGTCACTTTCAAATATTGTTTAATATGTGGAGAAAACTGAATGTAATAAACCTGCCTAGCAACACATTTTGACTAAACAGCCCCTCACTTTACTAAGAACTCAGGATACTGACAAACACTTTGACCTGGTGGACATGTGAGAACAATGAGCTTCATTTTAATGAATCACCCCAAAAAGAAGGTACATAGGATTTCAGGCTGGGGATGGATGCCAAGATCTGTGAGTATTTGGCCCAGAAAATCCCTGTGTAGGCACAGGCTGTGCTCAGCACTCATTTATAGACATGGAAAGATTCCTTTAGCCCAACCCAAACACTGGGTTCTCAGGAAACACAGAGAGGACCAGCCCATTTTCACAAGATTGGTAGACAGAGACTGGATAGATACATCTTGAAGAAGACAGAACAACTCAACAAACACCCAAGGGTACCTGCTGTATGCCAAGCATCATTTTGACTCAAACACAGTCCCTCCCCCTGTGGCAACAGTCATACAGAGGAATGCACAGGAATATAAAAATGCCCTCTGTCTTAGCCATGGTGTCATGGTGTCATGGGGCGGGGGTGAGAAAGCAGAGGGAGAGGGAGAGATCAACTTTAACCAGAGCGTGGGGGGGAAGGGAGAACATCAGCAAAGGCTTCATAGAGGAGGTTTTGAGCTGAGTAGTAAAGATGTGTAAGGATAAATGTCTAGGGAGTTGGAGAAGATATGTAGGGAACTACAAGCTCAGTCTAGAAGTTAGGAGATGACAGTGAACATACTATGTGCCTGCCCCACCTCCAATCCTATTGCTCTTGTCCCACTTGAAGCAAAGGTCCTCCACACTCCGAACCTGCAGCCTGTGAAAGAAACACAGCATCGCTGGTTGTGCTCCAGCCTGCAGGTGGGGATGGCTTAACTCAGCAGGTACCTTGGAGCCCACACACTACTCAGAGCTCCAGGGAAAGACTTCTACTGAAAGAGAGGCTCAGGGAGACTTGGAAATGCATCTTGACACAAATTTAGAAGACCAAAGTGAGAGTCCCAGCAACAATAATGTGACTTGTAGGCAAGTCACATACTCAACCCAAGCTTGGGTTTGTTGTCTGTCAGGTGGGATCATGTCTTGCCTGGTGGCAGATGGTGCAATCAAAAGCATGGGCAGGTGTTGGGCTACACAGGGTCCAGTTTGATTTGGAGCTGGTCATGTAACTTCTCTGAGACTTGGTTTCTTCACTTTTCAAACTGAGAACAGTAATCTCTTATAGTATCATCCATGAGTCCTAAGTGAACTCCTAGAACAGAGCCTGGTATAGTGTTAGCTCTTCTTGTCATTGGGAAGATCAAGGGAGAGAACTTATGTGAAAGTCCCATAAGGGAGCTGAAATGGACAGAAGCACAGAAGGTCCATGTTGAAGGGTGAATAAAATGGACTTCCGGGTTCTACCAAGGAAGTTTGTCTCTAGAGAGCAGTGGTGGCCCAAGGACTACAAGATTTATGATCATATAGTCAGCAAAACTCGAAGGTGTGTGTGCTATGGTATGTGATAGTCATGCACTGAGAAAATTTTAAAGCAATCTTAGGTAAATTTCATGTAAATTATACCATACCTAACATTAGTTCACATTTAGGGTTCCCATGACTTTGAGTTGTCAGAGTAACCTATATCAAGTTCTCCCTTGAAGATGTAAAATAATCACCTGGTAATTTATCAGCTTTGATTTTCTTTTACTGGATGAGGTTCGAAGGAAGCTCAGCTTGCTCCCAACATTTACCGATACATCAACTGAATAACAGTAACAATAATACTAATAGATATCATTTGTCCAGTGCCATATTCCAGAAAGTAAACTTATGTTTCTCCATTAACTCTAACACCACCACCATCAAGTATGTATTATTGCCCCCACTTTACAGCTGAGGATCTGCAGTTTAGGAAGGCTAAGTAACTCACATGTGTTGGAGCTGGGATCTGGACCCAGGCTTGCCTTCTTTTCCCCTGTACTGCATTGTCCTCCTTCAAACTTTCTTAACTTTAATAAACCTCTAAGGGTTTGGTAGCTATAGAGAAAAGAAAAAGTGTGATAGCAATATCTAATATATAAATATATTTCTTAAAAGAATAACTGTCCCTGCCCTTGGCTGTAGCTATGTTTTTCTTCTCTTGCTCCAGTCATTTGGACAAATAGGAAACTGCACATTAGGCAAAGGTCACATGGAAGGGAGTGGATAATGTAATTTGCAAAAGGAGAAATGTTATGAATAACTGGTATTTTTAGAGTGTTATCTTTCTTGTCCACAATGGGTTTTGGTTTCCAGTCTGATGAAATGTAAATCCTACAAGGTCTAAGGGAAAAACTAAGAGATGGGAAACTGATGCCAAGAATGAGGAGCAGATACAAGGCTCACTCATAAACCCTGCCTGAGGTCAGGGAGGGATGGCAGCTGCGATCTCTCAGAGTCCTGGCTGGAAAGCCCTGCTCACAGTTTTGCCTTGTTTGATGGTTCCTCCATGACAACATTCCTCCCATCGGGATCCTGGATGCCTCAGTGGGCTGCAGGATGTGTAGGGAAGACATGGCCTTGAAACCTGATCTCTCAGTACTTTAAATAAAGACTCAGCACTGCTCAGCCGACCTACCATGGTTTTCTAATATGTTTATTTTCCTAATTTCCCACATGACTCTTATACTTTCTGCTTCCTCCAACTTTTTTAGGGCCCTCTATCTCTCGCCCTCAGTAAATAACCTCCCTCTTTATGAGACATTTAAGCTGCCTGTCAGTAGGAGCCCTCTCATCTCCCCTCACTAGAGCCCCAAGATGTCTCCATCTTCTTCTTGCCTCTGTTGTGACCAAGGGATCCAGATTGTGAAGCCTCTGCTCCTGAGCCACCCCCTGAGCTGCCTGGAGGAGAAGTCTTCATTACTTTAGTCAAAGATTTTGCTCCTTTGGTCATCCCTTTTTTTTAAAAAAAGAAAATCCCTCTACTGGATTATTGATGTTCAAATGTGATATCTATCAACTCATGGCCACTTCTTCGGCTAATTGCTTCCTCCAAAATACTCCTCTGTCCTCGTCTGAGTTAAATGCCTGTGTCTCTGCCTGTCTCACCTCCCTTTCCTTCCTAAATCCACTCGTTACCTCAAGGCTCCTCTTGACCTCTGTACTATCATATCTATAGTCACTTTGTTCCTCAGACTCTGAAGATACAGGGAGATACAGTGAACTCTCCCTTGCAACACTGTCTCCATTCCTAGTGCCCAAGGCTCCACACTCTTCTGCTTTCTCTTGCCTTTCCAGTAACTACTTCTGGATTGCCTCTGGGGGTTCCTCCTTCTCCACCTAAGTGAGGAGATACTAGGGATTTGATCCACAGGTCCTTTCTTATCTTTCCTCATGCTATCTCCAGGCAATCTTATCCAATCCCGTAGGTTTAAGTATCATCTATATTCTGATGATGTCAACGTACATCTCCAGCTGAGAATTCTTCTGTGCCTCACTTGGGCAGGAACAATTGTCCTCTTGACCTCTCCACTTGAATACCTCACTTTCACAGCAACTTTATCTTTTCCAAAAGTTAACTCCCACCATGATGACTCTTTGCAGCAACTCCAATGTCCCAGCACCTTTGTGCTTTCAGTCTTTATATATTCTATATCCTCTACCTGGGATGATCTTTGTGTGCCATAGACAAAGCTGCACTTTTATCTTTTAGGCCTGTGCTTCGATTTCAGCACTTCAGAGAGGCCTTTTCTGACCATTCACTCTAAACACATTCTCTCATTATTTTCTGTCACTACATAGTTTCTTTCATAAGTGTCATAATGTAGCAAATTACAAATTTTTTCTTTCCTTGTTTGGGGGAGAGGGAATGGGGATGGGAGTCTTTCTCTTCTGAGAAGCTCCACAATAGCAAAAACTATCTTGTTATTTTCTTTTTTTGTTAATGGGGATTGAACACAGGGGCACTTTGCTACTAAACTACATCTCCAGCCTTTTTTCTTTTGAGACAGGGTCTTGCTGAATTGCTGAGGCTGGCCTTGAACTTGTGATCCTCCTGCCTCAGCCTCCCAAGTCACTGGGATTACAGGCATACACCACCACAACCAGCTCTCCTTTTGTTATTTCCTAATGTGTTCTAAGCACATTGCAATTGCCTGCAGCTTAGTTATATTCAGTAGCTGTTTGAAAGAGTAAATAAGGTCATGAGAATATTTTAATTCACCCTCACTTTCCTCATCTCAGTGCTGTAAAGCTCTGAATCTGTCCACTTATAGCACCCCCTGGAATAAGAATTAAGGTGGATTTGGGCACATGAGAAGAGAAGCTGGTACCATTTTTCATGGTCTAGGAAAGATTCATAGAGTAGAACTTCATGAAATCTTTTCTCAGAGCAGAAGGATTTTTTTAAAAATCTAAAAGCTAAAGAAAGATCTGATTTTCTTACTTGTAATCAGGAATCAGGCCAAAGACATGGCTTTGTCTGCAGATGCTCAACCTCTCCCTAAAATGACACCCTGTGCTTCCCCCTTCCCTCTAGTGGAAAGACAAATGGGGAGCCAGATTGTGAAGCCTCTGCTCCTGTGCCACCCCTGAGCTGCCTGGAGGAGATTAGCCAAGAGACCAAGGCCAGGGTGGAGGAAGAAGCCTACAACAAGGGGTGAGTCAGACCTCGGCCAGCCCGGGGGCACCTGGCAGATGTCAGAAGATACCTTCCCACGGGCCTTTTCTTTTCCTAAGAGGTTTTGGGGAGGCAACCAGTGACCCCAGGGCCTCCTGACCCCGTAGGAAAAGTGTAAGACTATTCCACAGGAAGAACAGAAGGAAGCTGGGAAGGAGGGTGTGGTTAGGCAATAATAGACTGCTCTCTTTTTAGGCTTGAATACTACTGCTGGGAATGATCTGGAAATCAGGGGCTCAGGGTAGGTTCCTCTTGGTGGTGCTTGAGGTTTCTCAACACATGCGAGAAGCAGCCATGTTGCTGCCAACCATTACCCAGGGGCAGCTGCAACTCTGCTTCCTAGAACTGCCCTGTCATCCCTTCCTCCTCTAAACTAGAGTCCCCTCCAGCTTCCAACCATCCCCTCCTCTAACCGAGCTTCAGGAGCACCTAAGGCTAACTGTTAGTCACTGGGGAGATGGCACTGAGCAGGCTCAGACCCCAAGACAGAGAATCACCTCCAACCTGGCTTGATGCCCCCACAGCTCCCTAGGGAGATGCAGCTTCCTGCCCATCAGAACCCATACATAGTCACACATAGTGGGGGGACTGTTCCAGCCAAATCACTAAGTTCAGCACCATGCTATAGGACAAGTAAACATATGTTCAGGACAATACTGATCCTGGGAGAAGGAAATCAGAAAGTTCTCTCCAGGAAAGCCTATCTTTTCACCTATAACTGTTATCTACCCTCAGAATGTGTGGGGGCAAACTCCTCCATTGGTTTTGTGAATATTTACCGACTACCCCTCTAGGCTGAGCCCTGGCACTTCTGAAAACTGTCCTGTGCCCTCTGAGATGGGGATCACCCTCTCTGTTTTACCAACGAGAAGATGAAGTTCCAAGGGTTACACAGAGAACAAATGCAATCTTATCTCTACAGTATGTTTTGTAGGATAAGAATCCAGGAGACCCTGTGCCTGCATTTTTTTTTCCCTGTCAGTTTGTCACAGTGTCACATAAACAGGAAGGATGACTGAGGAGTGAGGGGAAATTGTACTGACATGAGCCACGTTGGGGTTCGGTGGAGCTTCCCAGCTTTTTCCTGTTGTGTGGAATCACAGGAAGTGCATCATTAATGGAGGTGCTCAAGTCCCCTCCCCTAGGAACTCAGGAAAGGATGCTCCTCCATGCCTGGCCCTTCCAGACCCAGTTGTTCCTTTTTGCCTTCCAGATATCAGGAAGGTCTAAAGAAGACCAAAGAACTTCAAGGCCTGAAGGAAGAAGAAGAAGAACAGAAGAGTGAGAGTCCTGAGGAACCTGAGGAGGTAGAAGAAACTGAGGAAGAGGAAAAGGACCCAAGAAGCAGGTGGGAAGCTGTGTGTGGAGACCTGAGATTACTGAAAATTATGATTCATTTATTTGCCGAATTGCACAAAAATCTCTGGAAATGTCAATCCAGGGCAGTAGTAGATCTGGGGCCAGCATGGCCAACAGAGAGACCCAGAGGGCACTCAAGATGGAGAGGTGGTAGAGGAAATTAAGAGCAAAAAATAGTTCACAATGGAATATTTGCAAGAATTGAGGGGTCAGAGGTGGTCATGGGCAGGACAGACAGCAATCAAGAGCTCTTGTAAGCTGAGAGAGAGTAAAGGATCCTGAATAGACTCCCTCCCAGCCTAGTCATGATCAGCTCATTTTTCAGCCCGCCTCAGGAACAATCCAAAACCAAGGAAAGATTCAACCAAGAGGGTCCAGCCTGCTTGAGTCAACCTCATTGTTCAAGGAAAATGGCTTCTAGCAGAGCTGGGGAAGTGCTTCCCCAATGCTGGGACACATGGCCTCTCCTGAAGGAACCTCAGGCAGCTGGATGCTGTTCTCCTGATGGCTCCTCCTTCTTGGGGGTCTTCTGATTTTATCTTTTAGGCCATCACACTGCCTTTCTTCTCTTTAATGTCATCAAGTCCGGACAAGCCCTTCCTTTGGCATCCTGAATACAGTGAAGACAGGCTAGAACTTCTAACACTACCAAACACTGAGAAAAAAAAAAAAACAAAAGAGAAATAAACAGAGAGAGTACAAGGAATATAAACAGTCTGGTTTACAAAGCACACGCAGGATTTATCTAGCTTATTTTGATCTCAGGCAATTGTCATCCCCCTTCCATTTCATGACAGGGGAAATAAGGCTTTGCCTGGCATCCATTTATGCCAGCTGGTTATAAGTACTTGGCAATGACCACCTGTAGCATCCATCACTCAAGAGTGTCCTCTTGATCATCCTGATTCTGAGAGAGCTTGTTCTGTCTCCCAACTTCTGCTCCCCCTTGGATTTGCTTTTTGGTTTTGAGAATAGACCTGTTCATCAGGTGATAGATACCAGGCGTGAGCACAGCCCTCAGAAGGGTCTCCGTCCTTCAGCACAAGGATGTAGCTTCACCTTTTCAGGCCTAGCAGTGTGGTGTCATCTTGTCCATAAGGGCTGAGGTTGCTATCATATTAGCCTCAAGAGCCGTTGTCTTCAATGCCAGGTGATCCTTGTCCACCTGAGCCTCTTAGACACAAAGTTGCCTGCAGACACCAGCTCTCAAACATGATCCAGTGACCATGAAACTTTGGTACCTCACTCACAAGCCAGGTCGGAAGTTATTAAAAATTCCACGTCCTATTTTAGTGCATTTTAAAAACATAAAAGCTAAGTCCAGCAGCTGGTCCCTTATAGAAATTCAAACATGAAACACAAGTGTCTTTTTTTTCTGAGTTTCTACTCTGTTATATGCCATAATGTAATCTGTTATAAGCATTGCTTTCTGGAGGATTGGTTTAAAAGAAGTGTGGGTGAGTCAATCGAACATCTTAACAATATTCAAACAGAGAATACATCTGACATTGATAAGACATTGAACAATTGAGACTTATGATGTGTGACATGAAACTTTGTCTTTTTCCTGACATTTTTTCAAGTCACTCTACAAGGTTAAAATGATATTTAGACAGGTTCCTTTATTTTACCCTTAACTCTAAGAAAACAAGTTTATTTACAACAACCAAAAAAATTACTTCAATAGGAATTCTTTTTCTAATCTAACTTTTTATTGTTGCATCTTAATTGTGCAGGATGATGGGTAATTTATTGTGGCATATTCATACATACATGAAAATACAATTTGATCATGCTAACCTAATTTAATCTCTGACTTCTCTTATAGACCAGAAATGGATAACTACCTAAGGGTCACAAAGTCAGGTCTTTTTTTTTTTTGCTACTGGGGATTGAACCCAGTTGTGCTTTACCATGGAGCTATATCACTGGTCCCTTTTATGCCTTATTTTTGGATCTCACTAAGTTGCTTAGAGCCTCTCTAAGTTACTGAGGCTGGCCTTGAACTTGCGGTCTTCCTGCCTCAGGCTCCTGAATTGCTGGGATTACAGGTGTGCACCACCAAAGCCAGGACTTAACCTCCTTTGAAGTCTTACTTTAACATAGGGTTATGGTGGGATTCTTCCCACTCTAGTAGCCTGTATGGGGGCATGAAAATATAGCTCCAAAGAGTGACTCCATTTTGGCATCCAGTCATATCTTAATAGGATCAAAAGAATCTAAATAGGACTGAAAGGAAATAAGGCTTGCATTTCCAAGCTCTACCTTCTCAATAATTATGAAAATAGCTAGTAGTTTTCATATCAGCCAGCATGCTCTTTTTTTTTATTGCTAAATTGTGCCTGAAATGATCTGATGGGGTTCTCACATGTACAAGAAACAAATCACTGTTCCCTATGGCCTTAATATGGGAGGCAAACATTCTGAGCATTTGGCCCCTTTCTAAGGAGTTGAGTTTTTCAATTCATGGCAAGTTTTCCACTCTCTACTAACTCTGCCTTAGAGCTCCCTACTTCTCAGCAACAGGCCTTCTGGTGGAAAATCAAGCTGCTTTTGAGAGCTTAGCACAGTTCTTCCACTCTGGACACAGTTGGAGATGGAACTGAGAACAATGAGTTATGCTTCTTAGCACTGATGCAGGGTACAGGTTAGAACTTGGAACGGATCGCTAATAAAGCTAAGAGCAGTGGTATGCCGGTGCTATCTGATCCATGGGAGTATGGATCAGCCAACCTTGCACTCTGGGGCTCAAGAGAGTGCAGATATCAGTGATCATCCCATGAATAGATGAGAGCATGTGTGGATGGGTGAATGATCAAACAAGTAATAGAATGTTCCTGACCAGTAGCTCTCACCATCAATGCTATAGACCAGTGGTGTCAAAACCATCTAGGGAAATGTGACTATAGATTCCTAGACCATAACTCTGGAGATTCTCATTCAGTAGGCCTGAGGTATTTTGAAAAATTGCTGCCAAGATCCATGCATAGCTGAGAACCACTGCTCTGGATAGCATAGGAGGAATCCCCAGACAGAGAGCATGGGTCTGGGCATCATACATTGGCCCAATATACTAAGCCCTCCACCTGTTTTTTCATTGACAGCAAACTTGAAGAATTGGTCCATTTCTTACAAGTCATGTATCCCAAACTGTGTCAGCACTGGCAAGTAATCTGGATGATGGCTGCTGTGATGCTGGTCTTGACTGTTGTGCTGGGACTCTACAATTCCTATAACTCTTGTGTGGAGCAGGCTGATGGGCCCCTTGGAAGATCCACTTGCTCAGCAGCCCAAAGGGACTCCTGGTGGAGCTCAGGACTCCAGCACGAGCAGCCTACAGAGCAGTAGGAAACCTGATTCCTAGCCAATGCCCTGCTCCAGGACATCAGCCACCACCTTGTCCCCAAGTCTAGTGCATCAGGTTCAGATCCATGGATGTCCTGCCACCCCTCCCGTTGGGGGATGAGAAGGGCTTCTCTTCACACTTGGCACCACTGTGGGAATTATTCAGACCACAGTAACTTGATGTTCTTGGAGGATCAACAAACCTGCTTGGAAAAGCATCTGGTGGATGAAAAAGTGACTGTCACCAAGGAAGTCTAGGCAAAGGGAAGGTCTCCTGATCCTAGCTCAGATGGCTAGGGAGAATTAATACACCTTCACTGGGGGACAGTAAGAAGCTCACTCTCCCCTTTTCCTCTCAGCAGTTGGGTACCAGGAAGAATTGTGCTTAACAGCTAACACTGGCCCTAAGAGTCAGACCTAGAATTCTGAGTCACACGTGAATATCTTCCCAATTCCCATCTCATTTTCCATAACACTCCTTTGGCCTCTTTTTCTCCCCTTCAGAATCAGTTTCTTTTCACAGAATAGGAAAGGTTTCTCAGAAAAATGGACAGGCCGGATTTAGCTCAGTGCTTGAAATGAAATATGGGAAGATGCAAATCAAGGTCTGTGCATCTGTACACAAACAACACCCACAACACGCGTGTGCACGAAGCCAACAACCCTCCAAAAGTGTGCTCTAAAAAAATACGATGCGTGTCAAGCCAACCCATAGATTTTCACTCAGTGTGGGGCAGTCACAGTACCTGTACAGTGAACTATCCACACAGAATGAAGATGTTTGAAAAACACTGAAAACTTGTGGCTTCTATGGCAGACTTGCTGGTCTCCATGTCAGATGCCAACTCTAAGCTGCTGTACAGCACAGTCTGTTTCCTATTTGTTCTCTCCCTTTGAAAGTAGTTAACCCACCTCTCAAGTGAGCAAGGAGAAATGGTGTGCTTTCAGCTTCAAGCTTTCGCTCTAGGGGGGCCACATGAAAGGGGGAAATTGCACTTTCGGGCTTCCGTTGCAACGGAATTTCCAAACCTCGCATACGCTCTAGAGCATTCCCAATTGTTCAGCGCAGAGCTGAAGGAGCAAATCTCCAATTTGATGTCACTCCCCACCTTTTCAGCCACTGCCTTCATCAGCCCTCATCAATTTGGTGGTGGTGATGGGTGTTGGCTTCAGTATGGGTTCTATGTGGTTGCCTTAGGTTTTGTTTGCTATTGTTTACTTTTGCAGCCAACATTCATATAGAACTTACCCTGAGCCAAGAACTATTCTCAGTATTATATGAGAATATTAATTCGTTTAGTCCTCAAGGGGAAAAAAAAAACCTCTGAGATGGATATTATTCTTTCCATTTTCAGATAAGGAAACTAAAGCACAAAAAAAGATAAGTAACTTGTTAAGAACACACAGCTAGTAAATCATGGAGCTAGCTCTCCAAACAGGGTGGACTGTTTCCAGGGACTATACCCTTAACCCCCGCACTATATTGCTTCTCCAGTGGTCTCCTAGCTGGATGCCTGTCCTCCCAGTCTCACTCACCCAACTGGTCCTTCAGCTCTTCCAAGGCACCTCTGCTTCCCAAACTATGGCTGTTTCCCAAACTATTGCTTCCCAAATTATGCTGTTCTAGATCTCCAGTCATTAGTTTTTCTCTTGCTCTTCTTTTCTTTTCTTTTGTTCACTCTTGAGGGCCAAGTGCAAAAATCGCCTTTCCATACAGGCTTTAATGACCTTTTCCCCAAACTCTCCCCACACCCAACATAATGGTTCATACCCTCTATGCTTTCTGGCTCTTAAGTATTTTCATCATTTACCTATACCCACCATCTATCACCATAATTTATTTCTATTATCTGTTCCTCCAAGCATTTTTCCTCAAAGACAAGAACCATGTCTTACCCATCTGTTGGGTAGGTACCTAACATGGTGGCTGATGCTTGGGAGGGGGTCATTAAATATTGTTCAAAAGAAGAGGTGGAAGATTTAAGGTGGTGGAGAGCACCCTGGGACTGCTGAGATTTTTGCAGTTTTCCCAGTACCAGCACCAGCACCACCTCATCTCTATGAGAAGAATCACATTTTTGTTGACCTGAGATTATTTTAATATTTCTCAGGCTATTCTGTGAAGAGCAGGAATGCAACCAGGCCAGCAGCAACACTGTTTCCAAGTTCAAGGATGGGCTCAACACAATCACTCCCTTCAAATAGTCACCTTTAGACTAGACCCCACTTTAAAACTGCATGTTTATTGAAGGGGGCGTCTTTTACAGTGGCTGGAAAATGACTGAGAGAGAAGCCCAAACCAGGGTTGACCAAGGATGTGCCATTAAGGTAAAGAGGTGCAGAACAAAGTAGAGGGACTTTGGAGGCATGGGTGGATGGTTTACCTGGCCTCTTCCAACAGGCATGGATACAACTGAAGAAGCTTTAGTTACACAAGGCCCTCAGAGCCAAAGGCAGGCTGTGAATGGAGATCCAGAGAGAACAGCTCTAGAACAAGACTCTAAGTGGCCAACATCCAATGTCAGCCCCCCATAAAGAAGGACTAGGCTGAGTTGGCCCATTGCCCACTTGGCATAAGGTTCCCATCCCTGTTTCCAGGTGAGACAAGGCAAGGAGAGCTGGTGCTGAGAGCTTCTGCACCTCCAGCTTCCCCACAGAAAGGCCCTCAGAGAACTTCAGACACAAGCCCTTGCCCACAATACTCCATTTGTGAGTTAGGAAAGTTGAGGAAGAGGACGCTCCAAAAGGGAGCATAAGGGTAGCCATATTTACATAGGCATGACTGAAAAAGTACTCATCAGTCTGTTTTTTTTCTGGAAGCAAAGATCAACCTGAAGTAGTTGTATCTTCTGCCAAAGCAGTTGTGAAAGGGAAGAAGACCTGTATTTCTAATATGACATGGATCTGAAATAAAGTTCCCCTCAAAATGCCTCTGACATTGCTGCTGAGCCTTAGATGTCTGGTTGCCTACCTTCAGTTGCAATCATTGTGTGGTTTGCATCATTGTTGACCTCACCTCCTGAAAGACCTTCACTTTCTGGCTGCCGCAAAGTTGTGTGTGCTGCTCCCCATGAACAGCCTGGCAGAGTCAAACGGGAAGGGAGACGCTGGATTTGTGTATCACTGGCTGTCAGTTGCTAATGTTGTTAAGCCTCACACAGGTGTGCTAGCATTGAACTATAAAGTGTCACATACCTGAGTTTGAAAAATAAAAGCACATTTCTAAACCTTTGGCAGCAGCCAAATGCCTCTTCATTTTATGGAGTGGAGCCACAGTCTTATTCCAAACCTGAACAGGATTCCTTTGGATATGAGTTCCTCAAAGAACCAAGCCAGAGGTCCCCAGCTGTGTTAGTCAGCTTTTTTGTCACTGTGACTAAAATACCTGACAGTAACATCTTAGAGGATTTAGAGGAGAAAAGGTTTATTTTCAGCCTACAGTTTCAGAGGCTCAGTACATGGTCAGCAACTCCACTGCTCTGAGCCTGAGGTGAGGCAGAACATTATGGCAGAAGAGTGTAATGGAGAAAAGCTACTCAGCTCAGGGTGCCCAAGAAACAGAGAGAGGGGAGAAGTCAGGGGAGCAAGATATAATCCCCAAGGGCACACTCCCAGAGACTTACTTCCTCCAGCCATACCCCACCTGCCTACAGTTACCACCCTGTAGCATAATTCTTTCAAATTATTAATCCATCAATAATTCATCAATTGATTAGGTCACAATTCTCATATTCATTTCACCTCTGAACATTCCCGCATTATCTATCACATAAGCTAATAGAAGAACATCTCATATCCAAACCATTAAGGCAACCATTGGGTCATTGTAATATGAGTTTACCTCACACGGGCTGGATCAGTTCCTGTCCTTCATTCTTTGCCCATTCCTGGTTCTAGTTTCCTGTTTCTTCCTCGTATATGATTTTTTTCATTAATATATTTTACTATGTGATAGAAACTACTAAGTTTTCACCAACCCGATTTCCATTTTTTCTTTTTTTTTAATTTATATATGACAGCGGAATGCATTACAATTCTTATTACCCATATAGAGCACAATTTTCATATCTCTGGTTGTATACAAAGTATATTCACACCAATTCATGTTTTCATACATGTACTTTAGATAATAATGACCATCACATTCCACCATCATTTCTAACCCCATGCCCCCTCCCTACCTCTCCAACCCCTCTCAGGGGAATGTGGACCATGTGGATCTAGTGTCCTAAAAACAAACTCTTCTGCCTAATATTCCACACTTTGTTCATTCTCTTTTCTACTTCTCAAAATCAGAGGATTCTGAGGAGGCATTGGAATATGTGGGCCTCTATTGGCTGCCTTTGACAAGCTATTTCAAGAAAAGGTAGCACTTTCGGGGCTGGGGTTGTGGCTCAGTGGTAGAGCACTTGCCTAGCATGTGTGAGGCACTGGGTTCAATTCTCAGCACCACATGTAAATAAATTTTTAAAAAGGCCCATCAACAACTAAAAAAGTAACTTAAAAAAAAAGAAATAAAAGACCAAAATTAAAAAAAGAAAGAAAGAAAGAGAAGCACTTAGGAAAGAATTGCCTATTTTGAAGCAGAAATAAAAAACAATATAGAGAACTTGTAGGGACTTAAGGGTTAGAAAATCTGATTCCTTCTATATCCCAAACAAACTAAATACAAGTTAGAGAGAAAAAGAACCACTAAAATGTCTCAGTTGAACAGACCAACTTAGCCTTATGGAAAAGAATAGATGCAGGATGTGGCTCTCCCATTAGTGGTTCCAAACAAAGTTAGGTTAGCCACAAGAAAGTATTGGGACAGGTAAAGCAGAAACAGATTTAGAAAATAATCCTGACAGAGGATTTGGGCTATGATTATTGGCACATGGAAGCAAATAGATCATAAATCTATATTTGTGAGGGAATCATATTTACAAAGAAACATAAGCCAGAACTGAAAGCCTCTTCAGAAAACCACCATTGAGATCCAGCGCTGAGGCCAGTGAGAAGGTGTGCTCCATAATAGCTGCTTCAAATATGGCCAATAAAGATATATGATGAAAGGCCTCCTAGAAAGAAAACAAGGGCCACAGAGATCAGTGGACACTGGAGTTTCAAAGTAGAATCGGGAGCTAATCAAGGGCAGGTCACGGTGGTAGGCAGAATTTCTAAAATGGGTTCCCAAAGATGCCCCACTCCAATCCCTAGAGCATTTGAAAGTGAGACATAACTCTTTAAGTTATGTCATAACTTTCACATTATATGGTAAGTTGAACCTAACATAGAAGATTATACAGGTGAGCTCAGTGTAGTTACATGAGCCTTTCAAAGCAGAGAGCTTGCTCTGTTTAGGAGTGGAAATTGGAGAGATGAGAAGGACTGAAAAACTCCTTCAATTCTGCAAGCTAAAAAAAAAAAAAATCACTGTTTTGAAACTGAAGAGCCTCTGGGAAATCAGGATCTTATTTCTATAAACTCAAAGAAATGAATTCTTCCATCAACTTGAATGAATTTAGAAGTGGATTCTTCCCCAGCATCTCCAGTAAGAGCCTAGCCCGGCTGATATCTTGATTTCAGTCTGGTGAGAACCAGAGCAGAGCTCAGCTACAGCCCACCCAGACTCTGAGCCACAGGAACTATGAGATAATAACTGGGTGTTGCTTTAAGCTTCTAAATCTGTAGTGATTGTAGTGATTTGTTATGCAGCAATAGAAAACTGATATGACTGTGTTAATGTACTTTTCACCATCATAATGAAAAATCTGACACAGACTACTTATGAAGAAAGTTTATTTAGCTCACAGTGCTGGAGGCTTAAGGGCATGGTGCCTACGTAAGCTTATTTCTGGTGGAGACCTCTTGGTGAATTGTAGGTGGCAATGGCAAGAGTGTGTGTTGGAGCATGTCTGTCCAAGAAGCAGAGAGAAAGGACGGGCAGGGCCAGGCTTGCTTCTTACGTAACAATCGGCTCAGGAGAACTACCCAAAGGCATTGCATGAGAAATACCTTACATACCCAATGTCCTAAGGACCTCCCAAGGGACTCACTACTTCCCAAAATAGTACATCCTGGAGACCAAGCCTTTAATCACAATGGATCCTTGGGGAACATTCAAATCACATCCAGCCTATAAAAGTGACCTTGATAGTATACCTTCATTGGTAGTCCAGAATACTATGGCCTGCTGACTGCTGTGACTCCCATTCTTCCCTTCACCCCTGGGAAATTTTATTGAGGCCATCCTGTTTTACAATCACATTGGGGCACGGGGGTAGTATATAACTTGCTTAGTCCATAGGTCACCAGACAGCAAAGTGCCACTGCCAAACCTGATAGGGAAGACTGAGCATAACAGATATCGTGTACTTTGAGCAGGATATAACCTTGGATTTCCTCCTTTGAGACTAGAGTACCGTATTCTCCATGGGGGGAGGAACAGCAAAGCCAATATTAGGTGATCGGAAGAACCAACTGTAGCAGAGACCTCTCTGTTCACTAAATTGTTTTTCCTTTTACTCCTGAGCACATAGCTAGATAGAACTCCTTTGCAGTTAGGTACAACATGTTACAAACTTTTGGCCAATGGACTATTGGTGGAAATTATATATCCCAGGCCTGTGACCTAAAACAATTTCCAGCACCATCCTCTGCACTCTCTTTCTTTGGTTGCTGGCTCTATGTAAAGATCTTGGAGAAAACCCAGAAGTACTACTAGGTGATAATAGAGCTACTCAAAGACTGTTGGCAGGACCTTCAGCCTCTAAATAACTGTGTGGGAGTATCTCTCCACCAAGCAGACACCCAACGTTACCACCATCACCGTGTATCAGCCATTGGATTGTGACATGAAAAAAATTCTTAATTTATTAAGCCATTGAGATTTGGGGATGTTTGTTACAGCAGTTAGACTACACTAATGCTTTTTTTTTGTTTGTTTGTTTGATACTAGGGATTGAACCCAGGGACATTTAACCACTGAGGATCTCACTAAGTTGCTTAGGACTACACTAAGTTGCTGAAGCTGGCTTTGAATTTGTGATCCTCCCACCTCAGCTTCTCCAGCTAATTACAGGGATTACAGGTGTGCACCACTGTGCCTGGCTAATACATTTTTTAATGATCCTTGTAATATCAAGTACCTTAGAATTATATTACTGTGTTATTTCCAAGTTCATATAATTCAGTTTCTTTCTTTGACAGATGACAAACTGAGGCTCAGAGAAAAGTTATTGACTTACTCAAGGTTACATAGATTATGAGTGTTAGAACTTAAACTAAAATTAAGATATTACCCTAGATCCAGTATTCTGGGTCATACCAGTACTTCTTTGTGTCACATCTCATTTTCTACTGTTTAAATTAGTATTTTCATGTGTCAGATTAAATAGGTAATTGAAGGTCTCATCTGGCTCCAAGTCCATGACCTCTGGGATGGGCTCAGTCTTCCCTATCAGGCCTGGCTGTGGCACTTTGTGGTCTGGTGACCTACAGACTTTTACTCTTGTTTTCCATATGCAGAGAATAAGAAAATCGGCCTGGGTATTCTGTATTTCCTGCTTTCCTTTGAAACTTAGTGGTTGTCCTTTTTATTTTCCTTTATTTTGCACATCTAATTGGGCAACTTTCTTCTTTACAGATTCTCCTTGATGACAGTGTAAACTTCTACCTACAAGTAGACAGTGCTGCTGGTTCTATTTCTTTTCCTGAACACTCTCTCTCAAAATGGTGAAGAGAGCTTCTCTGGCAACATTTTCTTTATGCCTCTCCACTTGAGCTTTTTAGCTCTTGACAACAAATTCTTTCAGAACTTACCATAAGTGGGACATCTAGAAACAGACTGAACGTATTCTCACTTAACAAGAGAGGCAGCAAGTTCTGACAAAGAATTTCCAATTACCTCCCAATGGCAGCTTAACTTCTCTCAATGGAGATATATATATATTTTCTCCTTTCTGGAAACTGATGATTAAGCATCAGCACAATTATGCAGACTCCCTTTATCCAATAATTACCTTTCTGGATATTTGTTTCAAAAATCAAGTGTCTTCCAAAAACCAAATTATGGAACCAGCCTAGGTGTCCCTCCACAGATGAATGGGTCAAGGAAATGTAATTTATATACACAATGGAGTTTTATTCAGCCAAAAAGAAAAACGAAATTATGTATTTTGCAGGAAATTGGACAGAATTTGAGATCATTATGTTAAATAAAATAAGTCAAACTCAGAAGATTAAGAGTTATATGTTTCCTCTCATATGAGGAAGTTAGAGAGGAGGAAGGAAAAGAAAGACGGGGTGGGGGATGTCTCAGGAAAATCGAAGAGAGATAGTGGAGGAAAGGAAACGGGGTGGGGGCAGGAGGAGGGAAGAAAAGGGGGAAATACTGCAGAGTGCTACAGGCAAATGACATTGTTATATTGTATGCACATTCTAATATTTAACAACAATCCCATCATTATGTATAACTATAATGCACAGATAAAACATGGGGCAGGGGGAATCAAGTGTCTTCTCATTTCTCATAAGCTATTTTACCCATGCCTACCCTGCATAATTCATTTTTTCCCCTTACTATTTTATTTCCTTTTCCCTTTTGGTAACAATTTAACAAATTCTTAAAAACTAGCTATTTTTCTAGGCATGGTGCTGGATGTTAAGGACAATTCTGAAGAGGTCATGATTCTCTCTTTACCTGTCTACCTGCCAATGCAATGAGAGGAACATATGTTTTCTAGGTACCAGGAGCCTAGGACTTGTGCTCACCTGAGGAATGAGTCTATATTGCAGATATTTAGGGGCAATTTCCCTGGTCTCTTGGAAGCTGCCCACATTTGTGCAGAACAGATTCTTTTTTCATTATTTATTTATTTATTTTTTTGCACACAAATATCTAACTTCATGGCCAGTACCACTTCTATAGAAAAGAACTTGTCATCCATACCCTTCATATAAAAGACATTCATTTTGGAGAAAAGTTATGAACTTTTGCTCAAGGCATTGCTTGCAAGTCAGAACTTCATAATTGCCATGGAGGGCAAACCTCTGAAAACTGCTGGGAAAACATCGAGTACTCTCACTTAAATACA
Organism: Urocitellus parryii; assembly: GCF_045843805.1. NCBI lineage: Eukaryota > Metazoa > Chordata > Mammalia > Rodentia > Sciuridae > Urocitellus > Urocitellus parryii. The sequence continues at coordinate 52,884,790 of NC_135534.1, forward strand.
GAACAAATACCCCTCACATTCCTCAAGTGAGAAGGGAGAGTCTAAATTAGAATTTGGTCCACCAGTATATAATAGAAATTATTCAAGAGAAAGCAAAGTTATATAAAGAACTGCTGTGGTGATCACTATGGTAAAGTCAAAAAATTCTTTTGTGAAGTGTAAAAACGTCTAACTTTGTAAATTGCCCCCTAGTTGTGTTTCACAGATATGAATTTTTATGTGTGTCTGATTTCTTTGAAAAAGGAATCCCCTGTAGTGGCGTTGAGATTTCCAATGTATAAAAGAAGTCCCCAAGGAAGGCATGGGATTTAAGTGGGCATTTACTTTCATCATTTCCCCCCTGACACATTATAAGGCGATGCGGCTGAGGGGAAAAAAAAAATCACTGAGAGGAAAGAAGCACACCCACGCTCAATCTCCTTCTGACAGACACATTCCTATGAGTGTGTGAATGAATGGGCTCCACGGCAATAACAACGAATGGTGTGAGAACTGAGCCCACAGGGGAGGGCAAGTGGCAGGGAACATGGGAATTAGGAAAACCGTCGGTAGCTCACCCTGTGCTCTCTGCCTTCCTCATTCGTGTGTTTTCTGAGTCAGCATTAGCTAAATTTTCCAGAAAGCCATCCACAAAGTACAGCCTGGACATTCAAAGGACGTCACTCATTTCCCCCAGTGGCCTTGACAAGTCAGGAGCTTGAAAGCAGGGAAATCCGGATGTCTCAGCTATGAAGTGGAGCAGTGGCCTCAACATATTTCCAGAATCCTCCATCCAGCCTGGTGATTGAGCTGCTGCCTCCCTTGCTGCCAGTGGTCACCTGCAGTGCTTCCCTGGCTCTGAGGGGTTTGCACAATGGCCAAGTGCTTCAGCCTGGTGTTGCTTCTTGCCTCCATCTGGACCTTGAGGTTTCTGGCCCAAGGCTCTGTCAGAGTACAAGGTAGGTTTCTTACCAGGTTTCCAAACAGAAGCGAGGCAAGGTCTTGGAAACTGTCCTAAGCCCACTGGGCTCTTGACTAAGGACTACTGACTGGGAATGAGGGCCACACTCAGGGGTCACAGAAGATCTAATTGGTAGGATTGCTCAGCCAGAAGTGAGGGATTGACCATATTGTCAACTTCACCAACATGATTATGTTTGCCTTTGAATGTTATTTTGGTTATGGCATATTTTAATAACAATATGTATAAATAAAACATGGAGGAGAAGTCATTTGTTCTTAAAAGTGTTTCATTCAAGAAGCAAACTATGACTATAGAAAATTTGAAGCAATTACTAAAAAATGAGTAACTGTCACTAAGTATTGTCCTATTTTGTGTTTTTAGAAGTATTGGCATAATTATTTTAATTCCAAGTACATCATGCTATACATAAATACTATGTATTGATATGCATTGAATTTAATATGCGGGAAATTAACTGAAAAAAATTTTGTGAAAATGTAAGTTTAAAAATTCACCGTCAGCTCCCTTCCAAAGGAATGACTTAAAGTGATTTCTGGGCTTTTGGGATGTCTAAATGGAAATTTCATTCTGCACTGTAGGCAAAAAATTGTAACCACAAATCACTTATTACAGCTCTGGGCAAATGAAAATCTGAGCACTTGTATTAAAGGGAAAATAGTTTTTTCCTCTGTTGGAAGATGCCACAAGATATAAAATATAACTGTGAGAGACACTTGGAATTGACTCATATATTGTACTTTAATTTCATAAGGGAGTTTAGGGTTCTATGATTTATATTTGCCCCTGCCTCCCAAATATCAGAACGTTTACTTGGGATCTTTTTGTATTGTACTGAGTATTGAACCCAGGGTTGCTTTACCAGTGAGCCACATCATCAGCCCCTTTTTTTAAATTTTAAGACAGAGTCTCACTAAGGAACTTATGGCCTACTAAGTTGCTGAGGCTGGACTTGAACTTGTGATCCTCCTGCTTCAGCCTCCTGGGTTGCCTGTATTACAGGCTTGCACCACCATGCCTCACCAGAACAGTTACTTTTATTAATTTAGATACTGGGACTTGAGCCCAGAGGTGCTTTATCACTCAGCCATATACCCAGCTCTTTTTTATTTTTTATAGCTCACTAAGTAACCTAGGCTGGCCTCAAACTTGTGATTCTCCTACCTCAGCCTCCCAAATCACTGGGATTACAGGCTTGTGACACTGAGCCCAACAGAAATTTTACTTTTTTTTTTTTTTTTTTGGTGGGAGAGGGTACCGGGGATGGAACTCAGGGGCACTTGGCCGCTGAACCACATCCCTAGCCATATTTTGTGTTTTAGATTCAGGGTCTCACTAAGCTGCTAAGCATCTCACTATTGCTGAGGATGGCTTTGAACTCACTATTCTCCTGTCTCAGCCTCCCAAGCTGCTGAGATTACAGGCATATGCCATAGCTCCTAGAAAAATGTTACTTTTAAATAAGCTTGGTCCTTTCTGAAATTGCCCTGGGGAGACTTCACTTTTCCCCACAATCCCGCCATTATTCCAACTGTTTGGGAAATCACGCTAAAACAATGACTCCATTGCACTCTGTGCACCGTCCTCAATGATGACAAAATTTTCCTAAGGAAATTAACTGTTTGGAAGCAACTGAAAGTACCTTAACCACAACTGTGGAATCAGGAGGTGATGAAGGTGAGTGATGGTGATGGAAACTTTTCTGAAGGTCTATTATGTATTATAGAAGGCTTCATTTAATCCTCTCAAGAACACATTTTATGAATAAATAAACAGCAGTCCCACCAAATGTTATGCAGGAGGTAAATGCTAAAACTTGGGGTTGAAATCAGCTCTGATTTCCAGGTACATTTTTACTGTTTTCTAAGAAATATCTAAGGAAGGGCTAGCAGAGTGCCCCTTAGATTCCAGCTCCCTATTTTTATATCTAAATGAAATAGGAAAGCATGAAATTGCTTAATATTTGTTGATTGCTTTCTATGGATCCAGTCTTTGTGAGGTACAAGTTATCTCATTTAATTCCAAATAAAAATCCTGGGATAATGTAGCCATCTCCATTTTACAGACAACAACACTAACTTGTCCAAGGTTCTAAGGACAAATTAATAACAGAAGAAATTTCTAAAGCCAGGTCTATTCCCACAGAATAGGTCTATCATGACTCTAAATAATAGCATTACTCTAAATAGTAGCAAGACCACTTTATAGTGTAACAAAGAGTGTCTCTGAAGTCAATTTCCAAAGAAGCAATGATAAGATGATAAGATGTCTGAGCAATAGCAAGCTTATAAGCCAAAGGAGCCAAATTCAAGGACAAGTGGACAACTGTCTGTGTATGTGTATTTGTCGGTCTCCCTGCAGTAAAGTGGAAGGCAGAATCTGCCACCAAGTTTCTTATGTCCTTGGGTTTAGAAAAGACCCACAAGTTTTAAGTTTTCTCTTAAAAGAGGCAGGGTTTAGCACAGAATAATATCAACAGATGATAGGTGTGGGAATTACTATTGATTTTAGTATTAATATCAGCATTGGCATAGGCATGAACATCAGTGCATACAGTCATAGGTCGCTTTGTGGCCCCAGGCACAAACATTGGTATTAGGGTATTGACTTTCTGGTCTCTCTTGGTGACAGCAGAATCTGGATGCAAACAAGGCCACTTGCAAATACACATCCCTTCCTCTAGCCCCTGCTTCAGAACACAGCAAGATCACACAAAGGACTTAGAGATGTTCCTTCTATGTTTACAATAAGAAATTTCCTTTAAATACCAACCTAGAAAGTGACTGAGGCATTTCTGCATCCACCACATAGAGCTCTCTGAACAACCAATTACTTGGGAGATTAAAATGCCCTTTGATGCCTTTTTTCGATGAAGCCCAATAGGAATAATGTACTTGAATATAGTGCAACATGTTAAATTTTATATGGTCTATAAATCCAAGAACCTAAAGGGAAAGGGTCAAATCAGTTCCCAAGTCCATTAGATTTTGGGTAAAAATATTAGCTACATCTTAACAGTTCATCTGCCTCAGCTGCCCCAGGAAGATCAATTATTAAGCAGACTAAAACCCAAATGCTTTGAAGATGACATAACTGTGACGTTATCTATGATTACATATCAGTACCTACTATATGGTAGGCACTATGCTAAACATTTTTATTAGAAATTCATTCACGTGATTCTCACTACCCTATCCAGTAGATCCTGTAACAGTCCACATTATAAATAAGGAATCTGAAGCTCGAAGACACAAAGTAATTAGGCTGAAGTCACAGAGCTAGCAAGAAGCATAGACTAGTTCCAAGCCCAGGTCTGACTCTAAAATTCTATTTCCTTTATTTAGTTTCTCTGCCATGCAAGATTTATTGCCCAGGAACTCCAGGAACTTCTGAGTAAGCCTGCCCCCCAATGGTCAGAGAAGACCTGGAACCCAGAGAGCCCACATTCTGTTAAAATGAACGCAACATTTTCAGTCTATTTCAGAAATAGTGGGTTCCCAACTACATTGATTGGGAGCATTGCTAATATTAATAATTATTCTATTAACCCAAGGCCTGAATTCGGTCTTTCCCAAAGCCTCAGAGGCTTCATTTTACAGAGTCCAAAAAGATTGGCAGCAGCTCTATTACCTAGACCACACCCCAGGAGCTAGCAGCCAAAGTCCCCATGCAATGAATGAGGTACCTTGATAGAGATGGATCGGATGGATTTGGATCTGGTGAGATTTGCAGCTTGAACCAGAGCAAGCATCCATCTAACCCAGCAGGCTGTCCTTGTAGGAAATTCTTGGCCTGTGTCCTGTTATTTCTAAATTCAATCCCAGCCCCCTGACCTACTGCCACACCACCGTAACAATTCTCTTGCGAGAAGGAGAGCCTAAGGTGTGGGGCAAGGGCAATGCACTGAGCACCTATGTGATTTCCCTGCAGAGCTTTCCATCTCACTGCCGTGCAGAATTCTGGGGGTCACCCTCGTGAACAAAAAGGTACACCGGCAGATGAACTTCACAGAAGCCAAGGAGGCCTGCAGGCTGCTGGGACTAACTTTGGCCAGCAAAGACCAGGTGGAAGCAGCATGGAAGTCTGGCTTTGAGACCTGCAGGTGAGGAACGACTAGATTCACTAATGCTGCTGGAGTCCTTTGACGCTGTGTTCTTATTCGGCACTAGACATGGTGCTTCCTAATCCTTTGGCCATTCAATGCGTGTGTTCTTTTCCAGTTATGGATGGGTTGGAGAAGGGTACACGGTCATCCCTCGGATTCTCCCGAACCCCAAGTGCGGGAAGAATGGGATAGGCGTCCTGAGTTGGAAAGTTCCGGTTAGCCAGACGTTCAGGGCCTATTGTCACAACTCATCTGGTGAGTCCACCCTGCAGCCTCTCTATGTGGCATGTCCTTTATGGGTATCTACAGCTCTGTGGCCTGTTTGGGAAGAGTAACCCTGAGCAGCAGTAGAAGCAGCCATAGCAATGGTCAGCCAATTCTCCTAAGACTGTCTTCGACTGGGCTCATGGGGGCAGTGTGCCTCCCAGAGCAAAAAATTAGGGAAAATATGACTGAAAGGCAGTCTAAGAATAGAGCATCCAAGGAGACTCAATTATTATCTCTACCACCCCTGCTTCCTATAAGATAAACAGGAAGAAGGGAAGGAACCAAATGTCACATGTATGTGACCCATCCACTGTGGATGAAGCATTATGCAGGTTAGTTGTCTCTGAACCTCCACAGCTGCCCTGTGAAGGTTTTAACATCCTCAGTTACAGGATACAGAAATTCAACCCAGAGGACATAAAAACATCTCTAAAGTCTCTGTATTAGTAATTTTCTGTTACTGTAATGAAATACCCGAAGCTGAGTACTTTATAAAGAAAGGAGGTTATTTAGCTCACAGTTCTGTAGATTCAAGGACATGTTGCCAGCATCAGTTCAGCTCAGGGAATTCTTTGTAGAGAATGGCATCCCAATGGTGGGAATGCCTGTGTGAGAGAGAGAGATCAAATGACAAGCCTGCAAGCCAGAGCCTGATCCAGGATGGCAACCCTCTCTACCAGGTTCCTAGGAGAACTGTATCTGATCCTTTAAAAGGCTATTACCCTTAATGACCTCTCACCAGGCTCCGCCTCTTAAACGACCCACCACCTCTTAACATCATCACACTGAAGACCAAGCTTCCAACACGTGAATCTTTGGGGATTCTCTCCAACCACATTCAAACCATAGCAGTCTCACCCCTATAAAGGTTCAAACTCAGGTCTAACTCTGACACCTTGCTCTTTCCACTGTTCCACACTCTTTTAGAGGAGAGGAAATGCAGATGCAACGTTTGACATTTTTAAGAACAAACACAATCTCCATTTAATGACAGAAGGAATTGAATCCCAACCAGTCTAGTAGTCAATTCTCAGAGCATTTCCCCTTAAATCCCTACTTGCTCTCAATTGCCCTAGGAACCACTGTCTGGCCCATTACTTTTCACACATACTCAGATGGTTGACCCTCAGATTAGGTGCTGAGTGGTGCCATACAGGATAGATTTTGAATTCATTCCCTAAGTTCCATGAGATAAATGTTCACCAACCAACATAAGCAAAACCCCAGAAAGGCAGTAGGGAAGACAAGCAGTTAGTTCCCTGAACCTGGGAAAGGCCCTCAGGGAACCTTGTCCAGTTCCCTTACATCATGGATGAAATGACCGTGGTTCAGACTAGGGGCAGCACAAATCTGCAGTTAGTGGCAGAGCCCGGCTGGAGCACAGGTCTTCTTCCAACATTTTTTCACCACCATCCTTCTGTCCTCTGTCTCGTCAGCCTGTCATGGTTGGCTAGGGAATTGGCCATTGACATGCCTGCTTGTCTCGTGTCCAGCCCAGGCCTGTCAAACAGCCTTGCCGTTTAGCTGCCTTGCCTTCCCGCCAGCTGTCAACGTGACAGTATGAAACCCAGGCCTCTGACTTGGATTCGTCTGTTTACCCATGGTTTCTTTTAACTTGTTTCCTCATCCCCTTGGTTCCTGCATCCATCCATCCATCCTTCCTTCTACATTCGTTAGCTGGCATCTGTTAAGCCAATAGGCTTGATTAGACTCATATTCAATACTTTTTGGCAAACATATTTTATAGAAGATATTATCATATTGTGTATTTTGGTTCACATCACAATAAAAGGCACTTAATGTAATTATGTCCCATTTTTAAATTATGCTTTGATCATTTAATTAAGATCGTGACTGCCAGTTCCCTCTAATGGAATTATAATGATATGTCTTCCCTTTTGCAATTAATAGATAATCTATAATGTGATATTTTTGCACCACGAAAATAGGTGGACCCACAAACTGCCTTTTACCTAACAGTTTAACCAATCATTGATGAGCTTTGCTGGAATCAGTTATTATGTAGGGGGCTGGAAAATGATGATTTTTCTAAATCTATCCTTCCTTCTACATTTATTAGCTGGCATCTTTGATAAAGAAGAATCTCATTGGGTGTGTGATACACGCCTATAATCCCAGCTACTCTGGAGACTGAGGCAAGGAGGATTGCAAGGTCAAAGTCAACCTGGACAACTTAGTGAGAACCTATCTTAAAATTTTTTTTAAAAAGTGCATGGGACATGGCTCAGTGGTAAAGCACGCCTTGATTCAATTCCTAGTACCACACACACAGAAAAGGAGAACTCCCTAAGAGGAAGAACTCTCTCTCACACACACACAGATACTTACATGCACTTTCTCTCTCCAACTTATACTACCATGACACATTATTCTCAATGTTATAGTCAATCTTACAATTATTATTCTTATGGATGTTCAATTGTCCCAATTCTGGCAAGTGTGAGCACCTTCTAGTTCACTATTGTGTCCTCTATCCTATTTTTTCTAATATATTTATTTATTTATTTTATTTTTTTTTGCTATACTGGGGATTGAACTCAGGGTGCTCCACCTCTGGCCTACATCCCCAGCCCTTTTTATTTTGAAACAGGGTCTCACTATGTTGCCCAGGCTGACCTCAAATATGCAATCCTCCTGCCTCAACTTCCTGAGTCCCTAGGATTACAGACAAGTGCCCCTGTACCGCCAAGCTTATCCTATTATTTTTTGAGTAATTCCTTGCTCCCTGATACTATGACAGGCTCACTTTGTACTTTCTCTGTCCCAAATGTGAAAACAGCTACTCATTTCTACAAAGAGCCCTGGTTCTTTTTAGTGGAGAATGTTAATTAGAAACCAAGATCTACATGCAGGTTGTTCTCATTACTACTAAAGTTTTCATTGCTTCTTGGTCCTTTTTGAATGAGTAGCTAGGAATGTCATACATATACACATATATACACATATATGTATACATATATATATAATGTACACACAAATATATATACATATACGTATATACACATATATACACACTCATAATTTTAAATAAACATATATAAATTATAAGTTTATATTGATAGTTCCAGCTCAAATTTAATAATGTATTTTTTAGTTCACTTTTTAAATATTTGTATCTCTTTTTTTCTGTATTGAAAATCTTAGTTCCTTGTAAACTATATATTTTATTATCCTACAAGTTTCAAAATTATAAAACCAACATCATCAGGAATAACAAACCTACTGAGTGGAATTTAAGATTTCTTTGCAAACCTTTTAGTCCTTAGAAGATATCCTTGCAAAGAATGTAATCAGTGACTTATGTACAAAGGTGACTTGGAAAAAAATCACTATTCTTATGAGGTTATGTTATCATTTTTAAATAAGGTAAGCTAGCTTGTATCTGTTTGTGATCAATTAGAGTTCAACTTTTTTCCTGTGTTTTTTAAAATAGATTAAAACATTTACATGGTTCAATGGCCCAAAATATGCTTTTTTAAAAGTATAGTCAGAGAAGTCTTCTCCTAACCTTTCCACTCAACATTTGGGTTTCTGGTTTATTGCTGATTGCGTGTATAAGGGGAGACATGTGCATACATGTATTTGTGTGTGTGTGTGTGTGTGTGTTTTGTTTCCCCTTTTTTTCTTACAAAAAAACTAATATACTATATATACTACTCTTCACATGACTTTTTTCACCTAAATTCTAGAAATTACTTCATATCTGTTCATAGAGATATTTCTCATTTTAATGGCTACATAGTACTCTACTTGCTGCTTATAGCATAGCTTATTCAGCCACTCTCCCATTGATGGACATTTGGGCTATTTCCAGTCTTCCTAAGGTCTAAGTTTTAGGATTCCAGGTATTTCTAGATTCTCCTTTTTCTGTGCAATTGCAACAAGCTCTTCCTTTGCCCCTGGATTGGGCTGACTCCCTCTACATTTCATCCCCCACACACGTCCACTGCTAACTATGTTCCTTCTCTGATCACAGGCTTGAATGATTTCCCATTTGAGAATGTACATTGTGAGGGCTTTTGCACATAAAAGGTGGACTTATATGAGAATTCTGTATGAAATTTAGGAGGTTGGTGGACCCCCGTTGAAAATTCCCTCTCCTACAGAATTAAGTCCAAATGCTTTAACATGGTAATCATGAATCTTGATACCATGGCCCCACCTATCTTCCCAGTCTTCTACCCTGCTCCCGGCCTATCAAGTTCCCTCTTCCACATACACTATGTACTCTGGCCACACTGCACTCCTTGTTATTTTTCTAGCATGACTATACTGTCCAGCTTCTGGATATTTGGATCATGCTGCTCCTGCTGACTGGGATATCCAATTCTGCCTTTCATCCTAGGTGAGCTGTGCTCTCTTTCAGCCTTACAGGCTGCCTTATTCACCCCATGGGTGAGTTCATTCAGCTCCAGGCTCTCGTACCTTCTGTTCTCTTTACTTTGAATGTTTTTGCCCTAGATCTTCAATGACTGGCCAGTTTTCATCATTTGGGTCTCAGCTTGAGTGTCACCTCCCCAAGAGACCTTCTCTTATCACTCCATCCAAAGTATCTGTCCCGCTTCCTCCACCCTTCTCAGTTGAATTCACATCCTGTCTCATTTTCTTTACACTATTGACCATCCTCTGAAATTCTGGCTTATTTGTTCACTTATTAGCCTACACACCCCTAAAGAACAGGGACTTGGACTCATTTGCATCATGTCCCTAGCACCTAGAACAGGACCTAACACAGAGTTGGTGCTCCATAAATATTTGCTTTATGAACACACCAATCCTCCATGCTCTGCCCAGATGCCTTAATCCTCGATGATCACCTATTTTCTTATCCTGGAAGTGAGAACCATGCCTTGTTTGTATTTAATACTAGTCCCCAACATAGTCTGGTGAGCTGAGTGTTTTCCCCCTGATATTCAGAAATGTTCGTTTTCCATGGAAAGAACCTCAGAATGAAGTGGGATTAAAGAATGCAAAATGGGATTAAAAGTTCAAGGCAGAGAAGGTCAAGGATGATGTCGATTTAAATGGAGGTATTTTTAAAGTAGAACAGAAAAATAGCACACAATTTAATGCATATGTGGTCAAATTGTTTGATCAGTTGTGTTCGTGAACTTGATTGGCAATTCACTTAATTTTCAAGCAAATCAACTTAATGGAATTGCTTTTTGTCTATACAAACATTCCAACTGATGCCATCCACTTCTGAAAAAAAACAGGGATTTAAAATAGATGCAAATTGATATTATAATATGTTTCATGGCTCTGTCATTTACTAACTGTGACTTCAAGCAAGTTATTCAATTTCTTTCAACTTCAGTAATCTCCTGTGTAAATAAGGGTTTGGTAAAATTGTTAAATGAGTTACCTATTTAAACACCTAGTACCATGGTTGATTCAGAGTCAAATACCAAACAAATATTAGTTTCTTCTCTACCACTTTCAACAGATTAGAGAACAAATACACATGCCTCCCATGGCCCTCTCCCCTGCCTTTTATATTTTGGGGTTTTAGTTTTGTTTTGTTTTTTGTGAGCACAGAGCAATTTGGTTTTAGCAGATCTTGTCCTGAATTGTATCACAAGTGTGTCCTGGTTCCTTATCTACTCTTTCTTTCCTATTGTTTTTCCTTTCTATTTTATCAAATATGTATTGGGCCAGGCACAGTGGACACAGCATGATGACCAAGCAAGACAGGGTTCCTGCTTGCAGGGGTGGTCATAATCCAATGGGGACCAGTGTAAGGAGAACTAGAAGAGGTACAGGAACAAATGTTTGCAGATCCAATCTAGTACCCAAGTCTACCTAAGAAAGTCAGGGTCAACCTGAGGCCTGAAGGATAGGTAGGAGTTAGGTAAGTAAAGAGCTGGCAGAGAGCCTGAACCCGTTTTGTCCCATCATTCCACATGAAGAACACCTATAAAAACTCAAACATAGTATATAATATAATTATATTATAATAATAAGACGAACATAATCACATTCTAATGTAATAATTATAATATCAATATAATAATAAATATAAGCCCTACATCATGATTTGCAATCTGTATCAATTTTATTGGAATATTCGAAGATTTGAAAATTAGGGACTTACTGGGTTAAGGGTGAAGGAAGCTCAAGGGAACGCTAGGCTGTGGGAGAAAGCATGTCAGGAGCTGAAGAAATTTTAGTATGGTAGGAACCGTGAGAGAAAAGCTGAGCACATCAATCTTACAACGTCAGCAGGGCAAGACCATGGAGCACAGCCATGCAGAGTAGAGACAGACTCCGCAGGATGCTAAGGAAGGAAGTGATATAATTAGATTTGCATTTTAGTGAGACCTTTCTGCTGCAGTTTGGAGGGTGGTAAGACTAGAGGGAGGAAGAACAGTTGGGAGGCGTTGCAATAACTTACTTCTCGTTTCATTTTTCCCTCTCTGGGCAGATATTTGGGTCAACTCGTGTGTTCCAGAAATTATCACCACTGATGATCCCATGTTTGACACTCAAACTGCACCATACACATCAGAGTTCACTGACAGTGACAGCATCTACTCAGAAACATTCACAACACCTGTTCTTGCCACTACTCCTGCTCCAGCCACCACTTCTGTTCCACGGAGGAAAAAATTGATTTGCATCACAGAGCTGGTTACGGAAACTAGCTTCATGTCTACAGAAACGGAACCCTCTATTGAAGGGGAGAAAGCTTTCAAGAATGAAGCTGCTGGGTTTGGAGGTAAAAGCTTTTTGTGTCTATGTTCTGTGTTTATGTGTGCTGATGTATAACAGACAAAGCATACAGAATGCAGTCTGCTTCAGATTAGGCACTTTGCACCTGCCAGATAAAAATGGAAGCTCAACCCAAATTCAGTTTTCATAAGGGCATAGAACTTTAGAGTAGTAAAGAACCTTAATGATTAAACTACAGATCACAAGTATAAAAGAGTTTCACTGTTGGGAACTCGAGATTTATAAAAACAAATTGCTGTGTTATTATATGTTCAAAAATCATCACCTTAACTGCCTGTTACTTAATTAATTTCTGACATCTCTTTGTCAGGCAGACTTGTTAGCTAGATTGGGTCACTAGAGTTCATTAGGAAATGAACTCCACCTTTTGAACTGCAATTGCGTAGAGTCGAGTCGGAGAGGGAAGGCTGAGGAATCTATAGGCAGGAAGCCAAGAGGCTGGCGAGGGTCAGAGAGAAGGCTCGTCTCCTGCACTACCTATTGTCCACATCATGTGTGTCATGAAATGCTCGCTGTCTCTGTTTCCTCCAGGTGTTCCCACGGCTCTGCTGGTACTTGCTCTTCTCTTCTTTGGTGCTGCAGCTGGTCTGGCAGTTTGCTACATCAAAAGGTAAGATTGTTGGTACACTGCTGGCCTTGTCGTCTTTGTCACATCCCTACCTTGCGTTTTCTGAGGTTGTTATTGGCATTTTATTGGTCAAAACGGAGACGGCACTACTATAAATTTTCTCCTTCATCTGGCCTCTCTTCCCTACCAGCTTATCTTTCCTAAACTTGCAGCATAGGCATGTCGTCCAGACTGTAGACACCGGTCAATGGGTGTCCCTTTGAAAATCAGGATATAAAAAGGAAAGTTTGACATCTAGGGAAAATTTATACGCTACATTTGATTTTCAGGTTCTTGTTTTTCCTGGAAGAGTTGAGAGTCCAGCCTAAAGCTGGGCCTGTGAACATACCATCTGATTTAAATGACTCCGTTAAAGTGGGGGGAATTAATGTTTTGGGGCGTGCCTTAGCATCATTCTGAAATAAAGGTATTTGGTGGACTGTGCCAATAAGCACCGTTGCCGGTGAGGTGTTAACTATTGTGATGCGGGTTACACAGAAGTCTCACACTTTCATTTTACGTCTGCTTGCAGGTATGTGAAGGCCTTTCCGTTTACAAACAAGAATCAACAGAAGGAAATGATTGAAACCAAATTAGTGAAGGAGGAGAAGGCCGATGATGGCAGTCCTAATGAAGAATCAAAGAAAACAAATAAAAATCCAGAGGAGCCCAAGAGTCCACCCAAAACCACAGTGCGATGCCTGGAAGCTGAAGTTTAGATGCAAAAAGAAATGAAAAGCCACACCTGAGGCTAGTTTCTTTCCTGAACCATCCCAGCTCCAGGTGGAGAATCTAAAAGGGCCAAAGAACCAAAGAAGAAAGTCCACCATTGGTTCCTAATGGGAATCAACTCAAGGCTGCCTTTGGGCTATGGTGTTCTCCAAAGGGACCCCCTCTTCTTACTGCACCCCTTTCTGGACCCTATTTTTCTACCTCCAAAACTTCCCACAGCCTCTCCAGCCTGCCTGTGTCCTAGTAATATCCCACTGGGAGAAAGGAGCTTTGCAAAGTACAAGGACCCAGGAGTAGTCATCTGTACACATTTGTAAACAGGCTTCTGGGTTGGCAGAGACTAGGGAGTAACAGGCAGAGGTGTCACTGAGACCAGGCTGGCTCCATAGCCCAGAGCCTCTCCGCAGCTCTGAAAGGGAAAAACTTATATCACCTGACAGGTCCTTCTGAGCAGGCACAAAAGGTTTGAGACCTAATCTCTGGGAAGCCAAAATAAATAGAGCGATAGAAGGAGGCCAGGATCCTGCCAGCACCATTGTCAGCAGGGACTCTAAACACAGAGGGCCAGGTATCCTTCCCTGAGCAAATTGATTGGAAACACTTTTTAGAACATTCTCACACTTTCCTTTCTCTCTACTATTGCTGATTTTCTCTAGAGGAATAGACTTTTATAAGGAATAACCCCCTCCAAAATTTCTGGGTTTTATCTGGGTTAAGAAATTATTACTGAAGACAATTACTGTTAAAAAGTAATAAAATTCGGCAATTAGCTGTCAAATGTCTACTATAGGTTGATTATCCTTTATCTGAAATGCTTGGGATCAGAAGTATTTTGAATTTTGGATTTTTTTTAGATTTTGTAATATTTGCATATACATGTTGACTATCTTGGGGATGGACTCCAAATCTGAACACAAAATTCTTTTATGTTTCATATATCCCTCATACACTTAGCCTGAAGGTAATTTCATACAATATTTTTAATAATTTTGGGGGCTTGAAACAGTTTCATGATGTAGAATTTTCCAATTGCAGATGTCATGTTGACGCTCAAGAATTTCTAGATTTTGGAGCATTTTGGATTTTGGATTTTTGGATTAGGGATGCTATATATGTATAGGTCAATGTGTATATATCAGGTGCTGTGCAAGATATTACATCCTATAACTGAATATTATTCACCAAAAAATTGCATATAGTTGAGTGCTGTCTGAAGCTAACTTTTTTCTGATTTTGATATGCCTACCTTGCCTATTTCCAAACTAATTGTGGGCGTTGGTTTGTGTGTTTTTTTTCTTTTTGTTTGTTTTTGTTTTGCTAAAACTAATACATTTTCTTTAATATGGCAACTATTATAACATTAATTTATTATTAACTTACCTAACATTATTGCCTCTGTATACCAAAGCACAAATTTTAAAATGTCATTAACAAACATATCACTAGCTCTTGTTTTTCTAGCAAGAGCTATGTGAGAGGTGCAGAACTATTTGTGCCAAAAAAAAAAATTAAAGCATTTAGAAAATTTATTTGCTCTCTTATTTACATAGATGCATTATATCTTTCATGAAAAATTTAAATAGGACCAAATTATAATCTGTAGTTTGCAAAAGTGAAAGGACAACCTTGGTTGCTAAAATTCAGATTCATGTAAACGCAGCAGTATATAATCACCATGAGGACCTTCCTTGCTTCGGTTAGTCTCATGTTAAGTTGGTCAAGCACACACACATTAATTAGTCCTTTACTTGCAACTCAAGTCCTACATCCCAATCCACACAGGGTTCACAGGGGAGCTGGATTCAGGACAGCCCATCTGTCTTGGCTCCTCAGCTTTCCCTCTCCCACTCTCTAGACGCCTATCTCCCTCCCCTCACCAGTGACCCTGCAGCCCCAGTCCTTGCAGTTCAGAGGTTAGAACCTGGGGGTCATCTTTTGGATTGGCCTATAATTAAACAATTGACAATTAATTCAATTGTCAATAATCAAAAATCAGAAATCTTATGTTTATATTTCTAGGTTCCCTTGGAAAAAATGGGAAGATCTAGAGTAGAGAACCCATATTATCTCACTACATAATTACCTGAGATGGAGCAATGCTGTCCCTCTTGAGGGGACAGGCTCTCATTTCCCCCGCCCTCATCACTGCGTTGCATCCTCATGCCAAAGGAAGGGTGCCAAACCCAAGGATCCTACGGCACTGTTGCCTTTGTCATGTCCTGCCCATGTACCTCATTTGTGCTATCCATCTGGCCTTATGAGTTGGAATCTCTGGTTCTTCTGCTTTATCAGCTTTTTTACCCAGTTCTTGGGAAGTAAAGAAGAAAAGGTAGAAAGCTTAAATAGTGGCCTTCCTCTGGGTATGTTAGCTGAAAAAACTCAGAGCTTCCACACATCTTCCATCCTGTGGGCATCTACTATGTATGAGGATGCTGTCGCCTATTTCTGTTCTTTTAGACAGGTGTGTGCTCTTCCCAGAAGGAGAAAATAAGGAAGGAGAAAAACCCACCCAGTCACATATATAAATAGCTCCTCATCACCATGGTTCCACATCCAGTCAACCAAGAGTGGATGGAAAATATTTGGAGAAAAAATTGTGGCTGTGCATTTACATTACATTCAATGTTATAAGTAATCTAGAGATGACTTAAAGTATTCAGGAGGATGTGCAGAGGCTATATGCAAATACTATGCCATTTTATATAATGGACTTGGGCATCTGTGGATTTTGTCATCTGAGGGGGAGCCTGGACTCAATCCCCTGAAAGTACCAAGGAGCAATAGTAATCACTCAGTAGCCCAAATGTCATGTGCAAACACACTAATGAAAATGTAACTCCCATCATTATGCAAGGTAGGAAAGGGTATTCCCTTTATTGAGCATTTAAAAGTGACAGTCACTTCATCTGGTTATCTGAATTAATCTCTACACCTTCCCTGAGATGTCAGGATTATTAGTGACATTTTGTCAGTTAGAATATTGGGTTTTTAGAGGATTCAAAAATCACTTTCGGATGTCACAGCTCTAGTTAAATGATAAAGGCAGGATTTGATCCCAGGGTGACTGCAAAACCCATGCTCCTTTCCCTAAACCACAAAACTTCTCTTGCCAATGACATTATAGGGATGGATGGAAATTGTTCCAACAGGCAAGTTTGAAATCAGTCACCTGCCAAAACAACAGGGCAAAATAAGAAAAACAACTCAGGACTCCAGTGTCAACTCTGGAAATCCTTCCTTAAATCCATTGACAATGACAGGGAGAAAAGAAAACCCATTGAAGAACTGTGAGAAGTGCTTCCTCATTGATTCAGACACCAACCAGGACCGACTTGGCCCAGCTAGCTTGGGCAGAAAGCGTAAGACTCAGAAGGAACTGAGACGAGTTTCTCTCTTTTTTCACATAGTAAAACATACAAAGCCTGAGCTGGGGCTGGGTCTCAATGGTAGAGCACTTGCCTCGCACTCATGAGGCACTGGGTTCCATCCTCAGCATCACATAAAAATAAATAAATAAAATAATTTATTGTGTCCATCTACAACTAAAAAAAGATGTTTTTAAAATATGAAGCCTAATGTAACAGATACCTAGAGGTAAAGCCGAGGCTAGAGTCTCCTTCTTCCTAGTCAAGTTCTTTTTACTCTCCACTAAATAAAAAGAAATTGGAAGAGTACAGGGAGTCACCCCAGTTCAGACCTACGATCCATCGCCCTGCCCAGAAATCCCTTTTCTTCATGCCTACCTTCTTGGTTCAAACTTAGTAGATCCATTCCTTTGACCAAAGATATTCTGTTCCAAGGAGTCTTCTGTAAAATCGCATGTTTTGTGTAAGGTCAGGCTGCTACCAAATATTAACACATCGTTACAGGTTCAATAAAGACAAGCTGATGTCTAATGACAGAAAACTGGAGTAAAGCCAATGACTTTAGGCCCAGCACAGTGCTGTACATAATTGGAGTCTATGAATGTCAATGGGCTTGAACAGAATTGAATAATATCCATTTCCAGACCAAAGAAATCCTACATTTTGTTGCCTGCAGACCTTCATCTAATGACCAGATCAAAACCAATCATTCTAGGGAAGAACAGGCTTGTAAGGACAATGATAGCAACATGTTAATAATTATATTCTTATTAAGGAAAGAAACAACCACTCAAATAAAAAATAAAATGTGTTAAGCTTCTCAAAGTGAAGAAAAGCAATTATTTGCCAATCCAATCTTCTAGTTGAAAATAAATAAAATTTAATTGTCACCACAATGGTTTATATGTGGGCTCAGTTTTAGTCAAAGAGCATTTTTTTAAACTTTTGCTTAAAATTTATTAAACATCCTTAGCTGATGTGGTAGAAATTAAGAAAGCCTCACAAATAACATAGAATAGTGCAGAAAATTTGTCTCTAGAAGGATATAAATTTATTATAAATCAAAGATTACTCAATATCCTCACTTTTGAAAACCGGAGAAAACAATTCGAACACAGATTCTTCCATCAGATTTGTTCCTGAGAGTTGTTTTCTTTTTCTTTCTTTTTTTTTCAAAGAGCATTTTAACAATACTAAAATGTAAAATCTACCAGAAATAGACACCGGTTTTAGTTGTTGATATTCTTATGTTGACATCTTCTTGACATGGTGTTGCAAGCCAGCCACGGGCTGTGTGTGTGAACTATGCGCATTTGTGTTTCAGCTAACACACCCAGAGGAAGGCCACTATGTAAGCTTTTGCCCTTTTCTTCTTTACTCCCCAAGAACTGGGTAAAGCTTATAAAGCCGAAGAACCAGATTCCAAGTCATAACGGCCAGGTGGGTAGTACAACTGAGGAACATGGGCGGGACATGACAAAGGCAACTGTGCCTCAAATGAGAGTACTCAGATGGGAGTACTCTTCCCTCTGTATGTACCCCAGGAAATGCCCCAAATTTCAAATAGTACTAATGTGATTGAAGATGTCTTCCTTCAGTATCTAGAATAACATTTGCTTTTAAAAAAACAAAACTTTTCACTTCAGAATAGTTTTAAATTTACAGAAAAAAAATTATAAAAATAATACAGAATTCCCATATATCCACACCCACTTTTCCCAATGATTAACATCTGTGTTAGTATGGTACCCTGTCAGAATCACGAATCAATACTGACATATTATTATTAACCGACATCCATTCTTTATTCTGATTTCCTTAGTTTTTATCTAATATCCTTGCGCTGTTCAGATTTTCCTTGTTCTTGATAACTTGGCCGGTTTTGAGGTGTACTGGGTAAGTATTGTGCAGAATATCCCTCCAATGAGACCTCTCTGACATGTCTTCTCATAAGCGCACTGGGGTTAGAGGTTTGGGGAAGGAAGACCACAGAGGTAAGGTGCCATTTTCATCCCTTCATATCAAGGGTAGGTAATATCAGTATGACTGACCACTATGTGATGTTAACCTTGAGCACCAGGTTTCTTCCCTATAGAGTCATTGTTTTTCCTTCCTGTAGTGTATTCTTTGGAAAAAAGTACACAGCCCCCACTTAGGTAGTAGGGAGAGCCCTGCCTCCTTGAGGATGCAAAATCTGCATAAGTTATTTGGAATTATCCTGTGGTAGAGTCATCGATTCTCCCTCATTAATTTATGTATTCAATCATTTATTTACATCAGTATGGACTCAAGGAAATCTCTTTTCCACTTTAGGCTATAACTCAATACCATTTTATGTATTTTGTTGCTCAGTGTGTGCCAGCATCGTCACTGGGAGCTCTTTTAGTTTGGTGCTGTGTCCCTTTGACATGCCCTCAAGGGTTTTTTCTTTTCTTTCTTTCTTTCTTTTTTAAGGCATAAATAAAATTTTATTTAGGAAGATAGATGCACATTTAAGGGAGAATGCAGGCTTTCTTGAGAGTAAGAAGCAGCCCTGGCTTGGGCTAGAGGTTCAATATTTATAGAAGGGCTGTATCAGGGGCTGGACTGGAGGTGGATTCAGGGTGGAACTGCACAATTTCTTGCCAGTTTCCTGCACTTGTGTATTTCCCTCATTTTACAAGGGCACCAGGTCAAAGGCATGGGCCAAGGTTTGCAGCTGTTTTCTGCTTCTCAATGACTTGAGGGTGTTTTCCTTAAGATTATGTATTTCTCTCTCCTTATCCTAAATCCCCACCTCATCTCCCCACCCCACACACTTTGATCCCTTAATCTTAAGGGTTGGTGAGGGGTAAAGATCTGTCTTCTATGTCTGCTTTAGGCTGGCAAGCGGCAATGACCCTGCCTAGCCAGGGATCAAAGTCTCATCCTTACTATTCTAAAGGAGATAGACACTGGTTTCAGCTGTAGGGATGTTTGATATTCTTATGTTGCCATCTTCTTAACATGATGCTGCAAGCCATCCATGGGCTGTGTGTGTGAGCTATGCACATTTGAGTACTTGAGGGGACTGGACTGACGTTGGTACTCTTGGCTGGGCTGTGTGACATATGTGTCCTTTTCACTCACTCTGCATCCCCACACAGCACTTGAGATAGGTGTGACCTTCCAAGATGTCAGTCAATCTGCCAATCTGCTGACCCCAAGATATCACCAAGCAACCCCCTGAGACCCAATCCCTACCTTATTTGGGTTGAACTTTCTAGAATGTCTCCCCCCAATAAATAGGATGATTTCAAGCATTCTCTCTCTCTCTCTCTCTCTCTCTCTCTCTCTCTCTCTCTCTCTCTCTCTCTCCTGCCTCTCTGGCCTCCCTGTGGGAGCTGAGGTGGAGGAGCCATCACTGAACCCCCAAAAAGGTATTTTCTGTATCTGGGTGGTTATTTAGTAGCCAGCCCAATTCACCTGGAGTGTCCCTAATTCAGTCACGTGTCACGGCAATGTGGAATTGTTGTAATCAAAGTTGATGTCTCTGGAGCCCCACATTGAGCACCGATGTCAGAGGAGAAGAGATGTCACCAGAGAAGGGTCCAAGGAGTTCTCAGACGACCGGGGGAACTGAACTCAGGACCAGGGGAGTTCTTGGCATAGGTGATGGAAAAGAATTTCAGCAGGAGCCAGACAAAGGTACAGACAGAGATTTATTTAGGAAAGTAGATACACAAAGGAGAATGCGGGTTGTCTCGAGAGTGAGAATCCTGCCCTTGGACACTTCCTTAACTTCTGGCACCATAAGATGTTCCAGTTTCATCTTTTCTATTTCATGGCCAAGTTCTAGAATCAGCCATTTCATTTCTGCAAGGAGCCTATTTTTATTTGTTGTTTGTTTGTTGGTTGGTTTTTGTTTTTTTTTTTTAGAATGGTATTAGAATTAGAAGCCAAGATCTGGGCACTATGCACATTCTTGCTACTGGGCATGTCATTGCTTCTAGGCCTTTGCCAAGCAATTTAGGGAACAAGAGTCCTAAGTATTTCCAATTTCATAGACCAATGATTCTTTTGGAAATCTGGGGAGCAGCCCAGGCTTACTTTCCAACTTTCAAATTTAATTCAGGTATTGACATCTGGAAATTAAACTTCTATCTAAAAATCATCATCATATTGTGAAAACTAACAAAGAGGAAGAATGCAAAATTAGAATAAAGAGAAGTCACTAAAAAGTCTAGTTTTATGAAAAACTCACTACACAAACTAATTTTGCTCTTTTTTTTTTTTCCTGGTCCAATGAAGACTTACTCATGATAAACACCAAAGGATTAGCATGTCTCAGTTCACTAGAAAGGAAATAACTATCTGCTGAGCATGGTAGTACACGCCTATAATCCCAGTAACCTGGGAGGCTAAAGCAGAAGGATGGAAAGTTCGAGGCCAGCCTCAGCAATTTAGCAAGGCCCTAAGCAACTCAGTGAGACCCTCTCGCCCACATCCAACATGGGTGATGGAATTTGGGTTTCCTCTGTGTGATGCTGGCTGGCTGTGAAATAAAGCTAAGAAAAGGAAAGGCAGAGAAGAAATCACAATACACAGGAAGTAATTTTGAAAAGCGAAGGCAGGACGGCTCTACAACCTTAGGGGTTCAGCTTCTACACTAGAAAGAGAGAGAGAGAAAGACAGTGTGGGAGCCCGCTTTTTTATTTATACAAGGGAACTTCAAAGGTTTTCTACAGAAGGTTCTTCCACAAAAAAGGCAGGAAGTGGGCTGTCCAAACCCAATTCTGGAGCTGTCCCATTGGTAAAACGAAGGCAGAGATCTCACACCTAGGGCAGTCTACACACAGGAATACCAAGATCATTCCCAAGAGGAGATCCAAGTCCCCCATGGCTCAGTACCGAGTTATAGACCATTCACGTAGCTTCACGGGTGGCACACCACAAGACCCTGTCTCAAAAATAAAGGTGGGGGTAGCTAGGAATGTAGCTCAATGGTAAAGCACCTCTGGGTTCAATACCCAGTACCAAAAAAGAAAAAAAAAAAAAAAGAAACAACTCTCTAAACCTGCAATTAAGATAAACGTTCAGGATTATGTTGACCCATGATCAAATTCCTTCTACTCTCTCAATCATCTCTCCTTCCACATTCCTCCCTTCTACCCCATCCTTGTGCTCTGCATACAGAGAGCACCACTATTAAGGAAAGAATCAAGAAGAGGAGAGGAACAATTTACAGCTCACTATAATCTTGACCTAACAGAACTAAGTGCTATAAAACTTAAGCTATGGGAACTCAGAGAAGGAACCCCTTCTGGCTTACTTTATCAGCAAGGGTTTCATGAAAATGGTAAATATTTGAGTTAGGCTTTTAAGGATATGCAATATTTTTGATAGGAGAAAAAGAGAACAATAATATGAGCTTGGAAGTCTTGCAAAAGTACCGAAATATGAAAGAGGAAACACTTCAATTAAGAATAGAGCTAGTGTATTCTATACAATCCAGCAGTGTCACTACCAGGTACGTATACAAAGAAAGTAAAAGCAGTAGGTCTATGTGATGTGAGCATGCCCATGTTTATTGAAGTGCTATTCACAAAAGTAAAAATATGGAAACAACCCAAGTTATTGTGGTATGTGTATATATCAATATAGATATCACACATACACATGCACACTGAAATACTACTCAGCCATAGAAAAGAACAAAAATCTGTCACTTGCAACAATGTGATTGGAACTGGAGATTACTGTGTTAAATGAAATAGGCCAGACACAGAAAGAGAAGTTCAGCATAATCTCACTTATATGTAGAATCCAAAAAAGTGGATCTTATACAAATTGAGAAGAGAATACCGGTTACCAGAGGCTGGAGAAAGTGGTGGGGAGGAAGAGATAGGGAGAGTATATTAAGTCATAGATGGATAAGAGTAAGAAATTCTGTGTGCTATTGAATAACAGGGCAGCTGTGGATAACAATAACATGCTATATTTTTTTAATCTAATAGAAAGGATTTTGAATGTTTTCATATAAAGAAATGGTAAATGAGGAGAGAGAAATGTTTAATCTGTACTGCATCTTCTCACCTTTGAAAGTACTGTTTCATTTCAATCATCCTTGATTTTCTTCTTAATGGTACTAATTACCTTTTGCTGCAATATAACTCACCTTAAAATTTAATGACTTACAAAACTTTTTATTCCATGTGTTGTGGGCTAGGAATCCATAACACATAGCCAGATCTGCTTTGGGGTCTCTCACAAAGCTGCAGTTCAAATGTCAGCCAGTGTCACAGTCATCTCAAGGCTCAATGTGGGTAGAATTCACTTCCAAATTCACTCACATGGACATAATCTTGCTTGCTATGGGCCAACCACTGCCCTTGGTTCTTCCCCATGTAAAATCTTCCTTGGAACATCTCAGAAAAATGGCAGCTTGCTTTATCAGAGGCAGAAAGCCGGAAGAGCCAGAGAAAGTATGAAAGATGAGAGGCATAATCTTTTAGACCTAATCTTGGAAGTGGCATCCCATTATTCTTGCCATCTTCTATTCATTGGAAGCAAGTCACTATGTCCAACTCACTGTTGAGGAGGGGGATCATACAAGGGATAAATATCAAAGAAGTTTTGGGAATCATTTTAGGAGGTTACCCACTACCACATGACCAAATCCTTCTTGTTCCTTCCTTTGTGATTTGTTTATATAGCCAAGTTACCACATGCCACATTATATTACAGTTAATTTTGTATGTGTTTTTCCTTTCATTTTTAGCACTCAAGTAGTATATGCAAAGCTAGCATATACGAAGAAAGGTCTCAGTAAATGTTGTTCAGTGAATGTGAGCAATCTTTGAGATTGCATGAGCTGCAAGTCATATCTTTACCAGGTATCTGTGTTAAGTGCTGAGATCATTCAATACAGGGCCCACTATTCCTGCCCACCTAAATTTTGTTCTTGATGACTTTCTCTTGGTGTAGAATGCAGTTGTAAACAAACCAGAAGAATGCATAAAGGCTATTATATATCTAAGCTTTACTGAGTTGGCCATTAATTTACCTCTCTGAGTCATATATTTATAACAGGAAAACTAGTGTGTTTTGGACTATGGTCAATTCAGAGAAAGCTGAGCTCCCTCAGTAATCACAAACCTAATAAATACTGGCAAATTTTTGGTTTTTGTGGAGCTGGAGTTGCAGCTCAGAGGTAGAGCATTTGCCTCATACATGTGAGGCACTGGGTTCAATTCCCAGCATCATATATAAATAAGCAAATAAATAAAGGTTTATCAACAACTAAAAAAAACTTAAAAAAACATTTTTTGTTTTATGGGTCTCTAGATTTTTATGTTAGCCTTTGAAGTCTATGCTTTCTTGGAAGTCTGGAATTCTGCACTAAACACTATCACTTTCTGAAAACTAGAACCCTTTTCAGGGTCTTCCAGATCCTTTTTTACTGTTCCATTTATTTTGTTTGGCTTTTGCCTTTAGCTATGTTGCCATTCTTCAGTGCCCAAAAAAAAAAAAAAAAAAAGACAAAATTAATTAAAAATAAAATCTTTACAAATGTCAAAATACCTAATTGAGTATTCTACTGTGCTATGCAGATTATTTCAACAACAATCAACACTGCAAATAATAATAATAATAGTAACAAAGATTTAAATGTTGCAAAACTTCACGAAACTACAGTATTCTGAGGAAAAAAAAAATCTTAAAATGATGTCAAGTATTCTGCATTAGTAGATTTTTAAAAAAAGAATCTAGTACCAAGTTAAAGCATATGACAGAAACTTCTATATAGTATAGGACCAGAGAGGAGATGTTTATATCTGCAGATTCAGCATGAGAATATGTCTGGGCAGTAAATCTGAAAAGAAGGATGAGGTGAGGGGTCATGCCCCTGGTCAGCCTCAGAGACAACACCAACTCACCATGGGTATTGGCTGGTATTTGGGCAGAGGCAAGAGGCAAACCTGATTCCAGTTTGGACTGAAACAAGGTTTTGCTTGCAGGGGATTCCACCCTCCATATAAGATCCCAGGGCAGGTAGATCAGACCACTAAGATGCTCAGCCAAAATGACAAAATGATAATTCAGTGGGTAAGCTGGGTGGGGGATCTGTACCTACATGGAGGGAAAAAGTCATGTGGTGTCAATAAGAGCTGGGGACACTTCAAAGAAATATTCCCATCTTTGCTCCCACTTTTATGTCCCCTTTCTAATCCCACCTCATAGGAAGAGGAGTTGCACATCTGACTGATACAGACCAGGCTAATTACTGTGGGGGGACAAATTTTACTGGTGGGTCAAATTATTTTGTCTTAAAGCTCAGCACCTATTCATGGCTCCCAATTGTCTGCTCCCTGCCTCAAATCCTGGCAGAGCCTTCTGGTCCTCAGAGCAGATTAGTCATTTTGATCCACCCTTGCCGTTTTATACACATGGTTGGATAAGTGGACCTCTAATCCCTGTTGTTTATCCTTTTTAGGCCTCCAGGGTTAAGCCATATGTTCAAAATAGGTTCTTCAGACGGCTCTGAGCTGGGGTTACTGGCTGGTATTAATAATGTGTGGGTGAAGGCAGAGATAATTATCCTTGTTATAATATCTTCTTTATTCTTCCTTCCAAGAATAAATGTCTCTAGATTTGTTAAAGCAGATGCCTAATCCCTGAAAAATAAAAAGCAATCCTCCAGGTTCATCTTGAAGCAGGTGACTCAAATGTGCTCCCATTTGGTCTAATTCTACTCCACTGAGTACTGTCCTATATTCCACTAGGCACCCCAACCATTTCTGTTTGATTTGTTTTCTACTTTCTTCCAAGTGCCATGACTATTTCTACTAGGTATCTCCCAGGTCCACTGACTCTACTAAGCACTGCTGCTATATCAGCTGGCACTGCTATACTAGGAAGGCCGACTTTGCCAGACTCTGCTGCTGCTTCCCGGCAATATTCTAGATGGTGGCTACCAAGAATGTGCTCGCCTGGCATGCGTGCGGCCCGGGTTGGATCCTCAGCACCACATACAAACAAAGATGTTGTGTCCACCTAAAAAATAAATATTAAAAAACTTCTCTCTCTTTAAAAAGAAAGAAAGAAACAATGCTACTTCTCCTGATGACTGGAGACTGCTGCCTTTTGACCCAGTGGTCTTAGAATTCTCCAGGCACTGCCGTCTCTGCAGTTACTGTTGCTGACATTAGCACTGAGGCCCTCTTAAAGCCATTTTGCTGTGGAAATCATTGAGTTCTGGTCCCCTTGCTATGATACAATCATTCCTACAGGAAATAGTCTGTGTAAATATGGAAATACAAGATTGAAATACCAAGGAAAGACAACTTGCAAAATAGATTTGGAAATCATCCAAATATACATGATAATTAAAGCTATGAATGCATGAGGTCTGCAAATACTTAAAATAAAAGCAGAGGGTTGAGGACAAAGCTTGAGTAGAAGTGGCCAATAAGATATAAAAACCTCAAAGTGTAACATCCTGGAAGATATAAAGCTTTAACCTTAGTTGTGGGTACCTAATTGTTCCTCTGTATTATGCTATGATATAATTAAAAGCTGCAGCTCATTGTGAGGAAAAGCACTCTAGATTTGTAGCCAGGAAATCTGGACTCTAAGCCAATCTAGTTAACTTGCTTAGTCCTTGGTTAATCATTTCCCATCTTTGTATCTCAGTTTCCTCACCTATTAGAGAAGAATGTTGGACCAGAGGATTGTCAGACAGTTATTTCAACTCTATGATTTTAGGAATCACATACAGGAAGTTAACCGTTAACAGTCCATAGCCATTCACAGTCTTTCTCTAATATTCCCACAGTCCTGTCACAGATGTTTAGTGACCTTATAAAAACAGGAGGCATTAGACATGCACATATCTTCCTAGAAAAAATATACCATTTCAAAAGTCAAAATATCCTGGTCTTCACTACATGACTATGTTTACTATAGTTTTATGAAAACCTCTACCTTTTCAAAAACTGCAAACTACCTATGTAAACTATGAATACACAAATTACAAAATTCATTGCCAAGACTCCTTCTTATAAAAAAATTAAATTAGAGGTCTCTTCTTCCATAACTCTTATTATTTATATTTATGTTTTCCTACAAATATTTTTCCTACACTTTGTGTGTAAGAAAAATAAAGATTTCCTTATCCTTCTACAAAATAACTTTATAATTCCTATTTCATGGAGGATTTCCAATCTCTGATGTTTTAAATATGTATTGGTGTCTTATTATGTTTTACATCCTAGTTAATTCATTATGCTTGTGTAAAGTTAGAAAAAAGCTATACTAAGAAGGAATTGAAGGATATGGAAAATGGCAATCCCCAAAACTGATCTGGAAGAAGATGGAGGAAGAAAGCGGAGGAAGAAGACAATCATTAATCCTCTCCCAGTAAATCCTGAGGGCAAAAAAAGCAAACTTTCATCCCTTCTGGGGTTCATCCCCAGCCTCTCCATCAAAAGCAAACTTTCATTCCCTCCCAAAACGCCTGGGGGGGGGGGTGCTGGACTTTTACCCTTTCCCATAAAAGAGTCCTGGAAGGAGAAAAGCAAATCGTGAATGAAGCTTGGGTAACAATGGGTCCCAGAGGAAGAAGCAGTGAACACGAAGTTCTGAGCTTTTCCCAGTGACAATGAGTTTCAGGATTTTTACAACTTTTTTCCTGACTGCCCAAACTGACACATCCTGCCTCAGTCTCCAACAATTAATTCACCCTCGTAAACTATAAAATTCAGACTCCTTCTGCAGCTTGCAGCTATTTTTCTACACACACACACACACACACACACACACACACACACACAAAATGAGCCCCTTTAGCACCTGATTGATTGACTGTGCTTTGGAATGAAGGAGAGCTTGCAGATCCATTTGAGGTCTGCTTCCATCCTGGGTAAAAGCAAAGCAAAGAACTGAGGATGGGTAAGCAAGAAATGAAAGATGGAGACCAGGCAGAGAGTTTATTTGTTAGAGCTGATAAATAAAGGCCATCTCTTTATAGATGGAGAGAGGCAATACAGACTTGGGGTTGGAGACTTTTATAAGGGTGGCTCAGAGATTAAAGCCGGGCAGGTCCTAATGTGGGCAATTAAGGGTGGGATTGGTATGCCCTTGGATGGGAAAGAATGCAGGTGGTGAAGGGTTGGGTTGATATGAGGGAGTGGTGAGCCCTTCTCAGAAAGGCCCCTGAGCGAGAAAGCGAAACCTTTCCTTAAAATGGCGGCTGTCACTTAAGATGGCCACCCAGATGCTAAGCAAGGACCTTACACTGGTTATTTGTATTTTCATTATGGTGCCAAAACCATGTTGGTTATTTTTGTTTACAGGATTTATATAGAGTTCTCATTGACAATACTATATTAATACTGATTTTTAAATATTTTAGTCTAGTAGTCCTCCCTTATAGTCCAATCCTTATTGTACTTACTACAAAAAGGAGGACTGGTGACATTTTATGAAATTGTAGGCAACTTTCAGAGATTTATTTTTGTAACTTAGTAGGTTCAGATCAGTCTGAAATACAAAACCTTTTCAAATTTAAGTAGTCTTTTTTGTCAATTTTATTGATAATTGTAAAATGTACTCAAAGTATACAGTTTGAAAAGTTTTGACGTTATATATACATTTGTGAAACTGTGATCTATAATCACGAAAATGAACAAATCCATCACCCTCCAAAATTTCCTCCTTTATAATACCATCCTGCCACCCACCTCTACCTACCATTTCCTCACCATTTTCCCTACCCACCCCATCCCTAGGCAGCCACTGATTTGTTTTTATCACTAACAGTTTGGATCACACAGTATAGTTTGTTTTGTTGCTATAACCATTCTTTCTTATTGCTGAGTAATATTTCATTGTGTAGATATGAGATGGTTTTCCACTATTTTTCTACACACACACACACACACACACACACACACACACACATATCTGGGTTGTTTCTAGTATAACCCTATTAACAAAAATGGCATGAATATTTATGTAAAAGTCTTTGTGCAGATACATGGTTTCATTTCTCTTAGATAAATGCTTAGGAGTAGAATGGTTAAGTCATGTGGTAGATGTATGTATAGATTTTTTTTTTTAAACGACCAAATTTTCTTCTAAAATGGTTAGCATGTTACATTCCCAATATGCAATATACTAGCATTTCAGTTGTTCTACATCCTTGTCAACATTTGATACAATCAGGCTTTTTAATTTTAACCATTCTATTGGCTAGTGTTTATGGTGATATTTCATTGCACTTCTAATTTTCACTTTCCCAATTATTAATGATGTTGAGCATCTTTTCATGTACTTATCTTTTTGTCATAAACCTAGATGATCTTCAAATCTTTCCTCCATATAAAAAAGTTAGAGTGGCTTATTGATTTGTAAAAGTCTTTTTAGAGTCTAGATAGAAACCTCCTGTGTCAAATATATATTTTCAAGTACTTTCTTCTCCAAGTCTTCAGCTTGCCCTTTCATTTTCTTACCAACCTTTTGAAAAGTAGAAGTGTTTAATATTGATGAAGTACAATTTATCAGTTTTTTTCTTTTGTATAACTTCTATTTTTTGTGACTTTTAAAAGAAATCTCTGCCAAATCCAAGGTCATTAAGATTTTCCTCCTACATTTTCTTCTAGTTTTGTAATTTCAGTTCTTATATTTAGATTTATGATACATTTTAGTTAATTTTGTATGATATGAGGAAAGGATCTAGACTCCTTAGCTTGGCATATGCTATCCAATTTTCTCAGCTTCATTTGTTGAAAAGATTATCCTTTTCCCCATTAAAGTTCTTTGATATATTTGTTGAAAATCAATTGACTGCATATGTATAGATGTATCTTGGGTTCTGTTTTGTTCCATTGTTCTTTGTCTATCTTTACACAAATACCATATTGTGTTGATTGCCATAGTTCTTATAACACCTCTTGAAAGCAGATAGTGTAAGTCCTCACACTTGATCAGAGTCTTGGCTATATTAGGTTCTGTGCATTTCCATATAAATTGTTTAATTAGCTTGGTAATTTCCATAAAATAGCCTGTGAGGATTTTTACTGGAATTACCTTGAATCTCTAGATCAACTTAGACAGGAATGACATCTTTAAAATATTGACTTTTCTAACTCAAAAACTATGCAACTCTATTCATTTATGTCTTTAATTTATCTCAGCAAGTTTTTGTAGTTTTCGGTATGTATGTCACATGTTTGGTCTTAATTTGTCCCTAAGTATATCACATTTTTACTAAATGACATTTAAAAATTTTTCAATTTCTAATTGCTCATTGCTAGTTTATAGAAACAACTGATTTTATATATTGACTTTATGTCCTGCAACTTCTACTAAGCAAAAAGCTAAGTTCTAGTAGCTTTTTTTTGAATTCCATAGTATTTTCTTTTTTTAATTAATGTATATAACTATACATATTAGAATTTATTGTTACATATTTTGTACATGTACACAATATTGACCAATTTGTCAATTTCATTCCCTTTCCCTCTTCTCCTCCCTCCTCCTGGTCCATTTCATCTATTCTAATGGTCTCCCTTCTATTTTCATGATCTATAGTATTTTCTTCTTTTTTTTTGAGAGAGAGAGAGAGAATTTTTTAATATTTATTTTTTAGTTTTCAGTGGACACAACATCTTTGTTTGTATGTGGTGCTGAGGATCAAACCTGGGCCGCATGCATGCCAGGCAAGCGCGCTACAGCTTGAGCCACACCCCCAGCCCCAATAGCCACATCTCCAGCCCCAATATAGTATTTTCTTATGCCAATGAAAATTGTTACATCTTCTTTCTAAGCTGGATGCCTTTTATCTCTTAGTCTTGTTTTATTACACTGACTAGAATCTACAATGCAATGTTTAAAGGCAATTTTTTTATGTGTCCCTTAAGTCTCTTATTTTTTAATTTATTTTAAAAATATTTTTTAGTTGTTGGACACACACCTTTATTTCACTTACTTATTCTTATGTTGTGCTGAGGATTGAACCCAGGGTCTCACACATGCGAGGCGAGCGCTCTACTGCTGAGCCACAACCCCAGCCCCTTATTTATTTGTTTTAATTAGTTATACATGATAGTAGAATGCATTTATGCACTTTGCTATATCATACATAGATGGGATATAATTTCTCATTTTTCTGAGTGTACATGTTGCAGAATCATATGGTTATGCAGTCACATATATACATACAGTAATGTCCGTTTAATTCTAATATCTTTCCTATCCCCACATCCCCTCCCCTTCCCTCCCATCACTTCCCTCTACCTAAAGATAATACTATTCTTCCCTAGTGCCCCCACGTATTGTGAATTAGTATCTGCATATTAGAGAAAACATTTGGCAATTAAAGGCAATTTTTACAGAGTATTATTTCTGACTCCCAGGCCCAGACTTGGCTGAAATATAGAACTTGTTCAATTCAATTAAATATTCTTTTTATTTACCAAATTATTAATTTCAATATTTTTAATAATTTCAGTCTTAAGTTTTTTGCCTTCCCAGTGTTCACATATTTATCAAGTAGTCAAACTTCGAACAGCAAGCTAGGTGCTGTGCTGATTGTCAGGGAGACAATGGTGGACAAACAGTCACCTTGATGAAGTCTTACCATCTTACTGAGGCAGTTTAAAACAAGAGTTAAAAGCTCAGGCTCAGAGTTCAGTAGGCTTTGGTTTGAATCTGGTGCTGAGGGCCATTGCCAAGTAGGAATGACGCATCGATATTTCCTTGCCAGAGTACCCCATGTTAAATGGACTTGCCTTGGACATTGCATGTGTCTTTGAGAAAGGTGACCCTGCTCAAGGACCAGGGTGGATCCAGGATTAGGGTGTATCCTGCAGGTTTTAGGAAGTATCCGGGTTTTAGACAAGTTTAGGGCGTTCCCGGTTTAAGACAATATGGGTTTTAGGGAAGTTGGAGGTTGAAGATTATTGCTGCTGGGATTAGGGTGTTCCTGCTGCTTGTTCCCGTTGAGTTCTCGTGAGATTAAAATGGGATTTGGAAAAAAGCCTCCTGGAGTAGGTGAATGGGGCGGCAGAACTTGGATTTCCCCAGAACGTGTTTGTGTAGAGGCCGGTGTGAGTTGGGGAATAAAGAATTGCTGTTTGAATCTACAAGGTGAGTGGTGGCTCGTGATTCTGTGCCAAGCCCAGACATTGGCAATCTGGTGCTACTCCTTACTCTTTTGAAATATCTTGGAAAATTTGACCTAAGCCTGTTCTTCATCTATAAAATGAGGATATTTATACCTACCTCATAGGATTGCTGTGAGAACTAAACGAATTAATACCTTTAGAGTTCTTAGAACAAGGTCTGACACATAGCAAGCAGTCAATGGATTTTATTTATTTTTAAAGGACAGGATTAGGCTTTTTTGAAGAAATTTTTATTGGGGCATTATAATTAAACATAATAGTGGGATTCAGTTTGCCATAACGTAATTTGCTCAAACTCCTTCCCTAGCACCTTCCTTTTTCCTCTCCTCCACCCTCCCCCATCCATTTGCTCTACTCAGCTGATCTCCCTTCTATTATTATGTTAATTTGTGCATTATTTTCATAACAAGATTCATTGTAGTATACTTGTACATGGACACAGCATCATTTGGTAAATTTCCTTCCCCAGTACTTGATTAGTTCCTTACCTAGTAAATCTACAAATGACTGATGAAAGGATTCAGGCGCCCAAACATTAATTTAGCTGCTAGGCATGGAGACAGTAGTATCAGCCATACTTCGGTTTAAATCCTTGCTCTGCTGTTTACTGCCTGTATAACTTTGAGCAAACTACTTAAACAAGAGTGATGCCTGTAAAAATGCCTTCCTGCAGTATTTGAAACACAACAACACATGCTTAATGAACATCAATTATTGACTAAAATGTTCTGAAAAGCAGTGATATCGCCCACATGTGTTCCTAATAAGGCTTGATGCTTTCCACACGTTCTCCTTTACGCTTAACAACCCAGCCAGGTGACCATGATCGACCCCCTTTCATAACGGAGGAGGGAGATGATCTTTGTGTAGCTGTAATCAGAACGAGAAGCGAGTCTTCTCCTGTGATCCCAGGGAGAAGTGGTGGCCTGGAACCCAACCCTCGACCAAACCCGGGACTCGCAGTGCTGCCTCCCTCCGATGCGGAGGCGGGAGTCGGCCAGGCAGTCCCCGAGACTACCCCCACGGACCCGCGCCTGGAGCAGCCTGTCAGGCTTTCGGTGCTTCGGGGTCCTAGGCCTGGGCAATCACAACCGCAGGGGCTTAAGCAGGTTCGCGGCGCTCAGACCTCTGGGCCGCTGGCTGGTAGCCGCGAGAGGTGGGGCAAAGCCGGGCGGGGAAAGGTCGGAGCACCGTTTCCAGGCAACGCGCCGGGGGGCGGGGCCTCGCGTCACTGAGGTGCGACCGGGTCGGCCGCCGAGCCGCCGCCTGCTGGTCTGAGCCCGAGGCGAGGCGGCGTCGCTCACGCCTGGAGCGCGATGCCTTGAACTTGGGTGAGCTCCGCTGCATTGTCCTCTTGCCGTACCCCAGCTTAGCTGCTCCACGCCCCTCGAGCACGAAGTAGAAACCCCGATCAGGCCTCGACGGCTGAGCGGGAATTCGGGGAGCTAGGCCTTTTCCAGGCCTGGACTCGGGGCGCGGGGCTGGCTTGGGAGGCCTCTCGGTGTACTCCGATCTCCACCCGGCGGTTTCCAGTGCCCAGGGTGAGGTGCTTGCCCCGCTTTGGAGGTGGTTCCGGGAGTCCGGGAGAGAAGGTTTTCCTCCTGGAGCCCAGAACCCTTTTTTTTGAATATTGCCGCCGGCGCAGTCAGTCGGCCTCCGGATTTAGCTGTTGGTTACAAGTGCAGGTGCACTGAGGAGGGGCTGAGGCGGAGAGCGGGCGCCTGCACCTGGACGGCGCGCGGGGCTGCGCCTCGCCGAGTGCCACTCTCCTGAGGAGAAACCCTTTACTTGGGGCTTCAGCTCAGGAAAGCCAAGTCGTTCTTAGCACACCCAAAGCCTAGGGCCTTTGATTGTCAAACTAGCTGCTACCTTGAGACCCAGCGCAGGAGGGGTAGTTTCCTTGCTAATAATAATTGTAGTGATTACACAGAAGGGAAAGAAACCCCTGTTAGTTTTTGAAACTCCCTCTTCAGTTATTTGTGTCGTGTTATAAAATGTGGATTTGCTATCATTGTTGAAATATAGCCCCAACTTCCTTAAATAGGCACTGTCATATTCTGATCCTGTCCTGTTTTACAGTGCCCAACGTTCATTTATTTCCTCTGGTGTATTTATGAAGCTGCAGTAACACCTCCAATTCTTTGTAATTCTTACACCTCAGCAGAAGTTTATCATTACCACTCACCTCCCAGCATTCTTGTGGCTGTAAAGTGAGCTTCAGCTGTTCAGAATTTGCCTGGGGCCTGAGCTACCAAAGATCCTGAAGTAGTGTCCTCTATATTGAAGCCATTCCTCTGAGAAAAGTGGTGCCTTTTGAATTCAGAACTCAAAAATAGTATGGAATTTTCTCCTTTATGCTGCCTGACTTCAGTTGCTAAATATTGTCCTCCAGAATATGATTGTATTTTTCAAAAATATGTTAATTCCTTGTCACTCGTTCCCTCTTGGTTTTTATCCAAATACACACTTCCTTTCTCCTCCTTTTCCCCAAAAGACTTGGGAGATCCACACAGAATTCTTGCAAGTGTAGTGTGTTTTTCTAAATATGAAAAGTTTTTAGTAAACACATTGATGCTATTAGAAATCCACTAATTCCCAAGATTGTTTTATAGATAGTTTTTGTTGTGGTAGTGGGGATTTTTCTTTTCTTTCTTTCTTTTTTCTTTTTTTCTGATTAAGGTCTTTAGTCCTAGACCAGTAGAGGAAAGGCATCAGGGCCCAGAGAAGGAGAGGGAAAGGGGAAATACTAGGGACATATATTGACCAAATCATGTTGTTGGATTGGGTGCATATACAAATATGTAACAAATTCATTATTATGTATAATTGTAATGCACCAATAAAATATATGGAAAAATCTTTTCATCCCAGAATAGCTATTCCAAACTGAGATTAAAGTTGGCATGAAAATAGATGATGATCATTTCAATTATAAGTATCTTTTGCAAGCTAATTTGATGGAGAACAAACTTCAGAGAGGTTTTCTAAATGTTTCATTACTTGTCAACTAGTCAGTCATTTTGTTGCACTTTCAGTTTTGCTTTAATCCTTTTATGAATGGATTGTGGTTTAAATTTGCAGAGAGTTTTTGTGGACTTTTGGTTTTGATTTGGGTTTTGGTTCTGGGGTATCTTTGTGTGTGTATGCCAATTAGCCATGATGTGGTTGTTATATTTTTATAAGAAATATTTGAACTACAACAGTTCATTTGTTAGAAAAAGAAGTGATCAACTGTATGTACCACCCACTAGAGAATGGCATTTTTGGAATCCTTGATGAGCTTTTGAGTTTCAAAATAACAGTTCTTTATCTAGAAAAACCTTCAAATGTTTCTGAAAGCACATTTCTATCTTGCTAGAAAGGACTATATTAAAAGTGACAAAGTAGTTTTGAGAGCTGTTAGTTCTTTGAGAAATCTTGACTACAGGTTTGTGTTTTTTTGATGAATTTTATGCCAGTGGTTTGCAAATTAAGTTCCTATGCAATACTATTGTTTAATGATTTAGAGGTATTTTGTTAATTTCAAATAGTGAATGTTTCCCATTTTATATAAACATCAATGATAAGGTTTTACAGTTTTGTGTTATTTTCTTCCATATGGGTTTTTAACTTCTACTTATCTCCAAGTCATTACTAGATGACTGGACAAATAAACAAAAGTCAAGGAATTACTCAGTGAATAATTTAAAAAACAAAAGCTGTCAACAGTATTTATTGCATTCATTTAGAAAACATTATGTACCTATGTATTTTCTAAAAGAGAGAACTTAGCTCTTATCCTGAAGCAGCTCATGGAGGGGAATGGGTAAGTGACTTAACTGATGATATATGACAAAAAAATGGGTAAAATACCAAAGATAGATACTTTAAAAGCTGTGGCTAGTGACTAAAGGATGGCCTCAACAGATTGTCTTTGTGAACATTTATTCTTGGTTGAAGTCTTATATTACATAGAAATAACAGATATATTTTTAGGCTAGTATTAGACATTAATATTTAGCAATATTTTATTGTTTTCAAAATAAACTGTAAATTCAAGGTTCTTCCTCCTAAACCAGATTGAGAATCACTATTCCAGCTATCTTGGCTAAATAATCTAAGGAGTCAAATGATGAGGTTTCCTGGATACCAAGTGAATTACAGAAAAACAAGTTAATATGTTGCCTGAGATTATAAACTTTATCATTCAAAGTTAGAACACCAGATTGAAAAAAATGAAGAAACAAAGGGAAACATTTTCTAACTCAAAACAAGCAACTAAGGCTTCCTTGTAAATAGATGTTGGTGATCAATGTAGCAAAATATGCCACTTTGGTATAAGGATTATTTGGGGTTATAGGCACTTAAAAAGTAGAGGTTTAAGAAATGCACTCTACCTTCCTTTTTCTTCCTGAAAGCAGAAGATAAAACCCAATGTAAAGGTACTCTCCCTGTACCAGGGAAAGGAAGACATTCTTAACATCAGACATGGGCAATCAAAGCTGAGAGAAAGCTATACAACCAAATCTTAAAGTAACTCTTATTTTCTCACTTTTCCACAATTAGCTGCTGTAGCCCCAAATCCTTTGTTTCATCATATTTTTCACAAATTACTACTCTTGGTCCAAAGCAGCATTTAAACTTTTAGCCCTACTTTGGTCTGTGCTTTTCTTGGATCTCCGTTTCCAATTGATTGATTAGAGTATTATCGAATTTTTATTAAGTTGGTACAGGAAATTTAGAAGAAGTTTAAGTTTCATTTGAAAAACTCTCAATATTAGGTTCAAGGTCACCTACTCTATTTCCCACCCAAGAAGAATCTGTTAGTCAATAGATGAACTTCTCATTTTAAACACTTCAAACTTCAGCAAAGAGGCTCACATACATCACCCATTTCCACTTCTGGATGGTAAGACATTCTTACACTCAACTGAAATTTGCCTCTAATTTATACTTTTTGACCATTCTGCTCTTTGTAACTGTAATATAAATCTTACTTTCTCTTTTACATGGTAGCTCCTAAAATATTTGAGCAAACCAATCATGTTGCTCTGGGTTACCAAGCCATACTAGAATAA
The DNA here is from genome assembly GCF_045843805.1 of Urocitellus parryii. NCBI lineage: Eukaryota > Metazoa > Chordata > Mammalia > Rodentia > Sciuridae > Urocitellus > Urocitellus parryii. Next base: position 52,921,786 of record NC_135534.1, read on the forward strand.
ATCATTTTGTTTCCTTTTCTAGACCTGTAACATCTTGAATATATTCTAATTTATTAGTACCCTCTGACTACTTAGAGCTGAATGTAGACCTTCATTGTGGTCAAACCATTATAGAGCACAATGGGACTAGGTTTCTTGTTCTGGATATCTGCTTCTAGCAAGAGTTTAAGATTATTTTAGCATCTTTGGTGTCCCTATTATACTCTTGATTATTTTGATTAACTTTTTTTTTTTTGTATTTTTAACTGCTTAATTGGGTGCATCTTACCTAGATTTTTTTTCAGTTGATATTTCAAAACATATTCAGGAGTTAACTTTGTGCTGTATTAAACAATTTTAATTTCAGCAGGTCAGTATCTATTTTAATCTTGATTCTTTGGATATTATTCCAATTTTGATCATCTGCAGGTTAGACAGTCATGCAGTCTTGTCTTCGGGTCATCAATAAAAATGTTAAACAGCCCATCTTTTGGTGCCAGCCTCCCTTTCCCTTAGTCTCTCTGCTTTAGTTACTTTGGTTTTTTAAAAATTACCTCAAAGACCCCATGATCCTTCCTATCTCAGGCACTTTCCTTAACTTCAGCCTGGAATACCCTGCTGTCACCATGCACCATCCCTCTTTTCTTACTAATTCTGACTGTCCTGAACTCAAATATTTTCCCAGGAACTTCTTTCCTCACACAGGACTAGGTGGATGCCTAATGCTGGTCTGAAACCATTAGTTCCTGATATTGCTTTCACAAGTTTGAATTAGAACAAGAAAAATAAGGACAATATATCATTTTAATGTGTGTACATATATATTTTGAACATTAGGGTGAAGTCACTCTCTTTCTTTTTTTAAATTTTTTTTAAAGGGAGGGGGGAGAGAGAGAGAGAGAGAGAATTTTTTTTAATATGTGGTGCTGAGAATCAAACCCGGCTGAACGCATGCCAGGAGAGCTGCACTACCGCTTGAGCCACATCCCCAGCCCGAGTCACTCTCTTTCTTAGAAAGGACTTTTATTCTAATGTTATATCCTACTATTCCATTTTTGAGGTTTCTTTTTTGTTTATTTTTAGATTACTTAGACTAAAAAGAATTATGCGACCCTATGGTACATATACTAGTCTGTAATACTCAGAAATCACTGATGAATGCTCTAGAAATCCCCCTCAAAGTTAGTGTCTTTACTTGTTTCTCTTTGGACATAATTGCTATAAATCTAGTTGGTCATATTTTAAAATGTAATTTTTACCTTCAGAGTTTTTTTTGTTTGTTTTTAGTTACCTGGATCTTCCTCATCAATGTCTTTTCATTTCTAATATTATAATATTGTTGCCAAGTAGGCTCAGATTCAAAATAGCACTTGTATGTTTTTGACAGTTGTACACTTCCTATATTTAAGATAACTTAGAGAATAAACCTCAAATATAGTGCATTAGAATTTAATACCAGAAGCAAATTTTGCACACTTAGGACTACTTACTTTATATTTTAAAACTACATTTTATATTTAAAGCTATAACTTCATTTTTCATTAAGTGATGAAATAAATTTCCTGACACAACTTTTCCTATGAAAAGTTTTCCCATTTCATCTACTTTATATGGTATGGATGTTAATTTGTGAAATAAAATGATAGTCTTTAATGGGTACATGAAATAGAATTTCCTCAGAAATCACATTTTTAAAAATTATTATTCATTTTTCATTTCTTATCTGTTTTTAAAAACTAAGAAAAAATTACTACTAGCTCTTTGACGTTGGGCAAGTTACTTTAATCTCTTGTTTCCTCACTGTCTTATTTCTTCATCCATAAAATGGTTATTCTAGGAATTTAAATGACTGAATCTATGAATACATGTAAAGTGTTTAGAAGTATGTTATACAATGGAAGTGATCAACAAATGTGAACTGCTTTTACTATTATTAATAGTATTTGTATTGAGTAGGAATATCACATGTAGTTATTGAATACATGACCATAGACAGATACTAAAATTTAGCTTAATGTTAACCAGTACTTGGTATTATGTTCAATCATTATTTACCAAAGGAAAAGAACTCTCTAGAATAAACACTTCCAACTCTTCTGTAGCCACATACATACGGTTATATCTTTCAAGATTTTAGAGTACACGATTATTATATAAATGTTTTGTGGTTAAATTGTAAAGCCAATTCAATAAATTATTACTCTATATTTATAATATATTATTAGTAGTGATCTGGCCTTTTAACTAAAAATATTCATATTTAGAAAACAAATTACAGGGCTGGGGATGTGGCTCAAGCAGTAGCGCGTTCGCCTGGCATGCGTGCGGCCTGGGTTCAATCCTCAGCCCACATACAAACAACGATGTTATGTCCGCCGAAAACGAAAAAATAAATATTAAAAAATTCTCTCTCTCTCTCTCTCTCTCTCTCTCTCTCTCTCACATCTCTCTAAAAAAAAAAAAAAACAAATTAAATTACATAAATTCTAAATAAAAAAATACCTTGCAGAATTAAAGAGCAAAAGAGCTCTCTTTTCCCCCCAAGCAGAAATTGTGAGATGGTTAAATTATCTTAACATTTTCATTTTATTAAATATTTTAAACCAAAAAGCTTATTTAATTTAATGTATTTTAAATTGCAAATAAGTTGCATATCGATAAATAAAAGATTTAAGCTGATATAATTTTATCAGGAGCCCATGTATCATAGTGTTTAAGAATGTGTTCGAGCATTAGAATATGAAAAAGGAGTTCAAAGTTCACTTCCACCCTGTACAAAAGTTCACTTGCACTCTGTACTATACATTTTATATAACACTTGGCTCCATTTCTGTATCTATAAAACAGGAATATGATAACATCTACCTCAAAGGATGTAATAAATAAATGATATATGGAAAGCACTTAGTTTGGAGTCTGACATGTGGTTAGCAGTCAGGAAATGTTCTTAGGAAAATTAAATAAGATAAACAGTTTCCTATTAAATACAATTACTTGACTGCCCCTTGTATAAAAATTATCATAAGTGAATGCCATTTTCTCATTTACCTATGTGATTCTGAAAAAATAAAATAAATCTTAATCTTGAAAATAGTCATTTGAAAAGATTCTGTATTAGACTCAGATAAAACTACTGAACTCTTTACTTCCTAGTTTTTCTTTATTTGAAGGATGGATATATCACTATTTTTATGTTGTGTGTAAAAGTAACTTTTTTATATATTTGACAGAAACTATGTGAAGCAACACTTTCTGGATTCTAAGAGACATCATTTCATCATGGGACAGCAAATTTCGGATCAGACACAGTTGGTTATTAACAAGTTACCAGAAAAAGTAGCAAAACACATCATATTGGTTCGAGAAAGTAGCTCCTTAACTTATGAAGAATTTCTTGGGAGAGTAGCTGAACTAAATGATGTGTAAGGCTTGCTCTTTTTCACTTTATTTTTTGTCCCCTTCATGTGTGCACCATATGTCTTGGCTGTGTAAGAAGTAACCAAAGATATTGATTGGTAAGATTTAGTGTTTTCAGCAACAGTTAGCAAATATTTGTTGACTTTATTATAAGTAGACTTCCTGTGTAGTTATTTTAAAATAACTATGTAGATAATGGGAACAGAAAAGAAGAACTTAAAATGAAATTTGGAACACAGGCCACAGATATATTGAAGCATTTCTAGAATATAATGCATCCTAACATCTCAGTAATTGTATACTAAAAGACTGTAAATTTACTTGTTTGAAAGCACTAAAGGGGTGCCCTACAGAAGGAACTATGTCATTTAGCCACTAAAAAGAAAGATTAGGATAGTCAGAAGTAACTCTGAAAAGGCTTCTGTACATCAGCCTCTTCCGCTGAATGGAGAAGGGAGAGTATCCCTTCTGTGTTTGTTTACTAAGCCGTTATTTTGCCAGAGAAATACATAGATAGTGATAGGTAACTTTCATCACTTAGGAATAAAATTTTGCTTATTCATGTTTTCTAATTATTAATACCTTGAAAGCCCTATGTAGCTCTTTTGAATAATTTTTTATCTAAGATGGATTGTAAAGGTCTCTGCCTTCTTAAAAAGCACCTAATAAAACTTAGCCTTTTCTTTGTGAGTTTATTCTTTTTTTTAATCAATTTTTATATGTATTTGTATAGAAATTCTTAAAATACACAGGTCTTTTTATCCTTGAATGTTCCCAGACCACTATGATTTTTAAATACTGCTTGTTTGTTTTCTCCCTTAGTGACAGGTAGGCAGATGTCAATTCTTTCTATTAAATCTTTCTGTTGCCAGCACCCACTTCTACCTCTTTTTATTTCATATATATATATATATATACACACATATACATACATACAAACATATATATATATACACATAAATATGTATATATATATACACACATACACACATGCATATATATATTTATATAGTTTTTCGTATATACCCTTTATTATATGTATATTTTAATATATATCTTTTCTTTATTATATATACATTACATATTGATCTTCAATCCCCCTGGGAGTATGATTAAAACTTATATAAGATATCTTAAATAATATCTTAAAGATTCTCTTATTCTCTTTAATTTAGTCAACATTTACTGACCATGTATTACATGCAAAGTATTGTGCTCAGGGTTGGACATTTTAACTGAGGCCTAAATTGATTACCCAAGTATTATGGAGAATCCAGCTCTGAGTCTGAAACTCCTTCCACTATTCCATATTCCTTCTCCTTAAACCCAAAAGAGACCAAAAAAAAAAAAAATTACCTGGAGGTCTAGAACCACTTGGTATATAAATTTGTAGTAGTTTAGTCACTATAAATAGCTTAGAGTTAGATTTATGAACCTACTCCCTAGGCTTTATGTGTTAGATAAGAGACGTACTTATTGAAAGAATGATATACTGTCTTTATGGACATGACTGGAGTTGGATGCTCCTAGCCAGTGATAAAGAATAAAAAAAGAAAAAGAAAACTTGTATAAAGATATAATATATATATAGAAAATATATATAGAAAATGAACTAGAAGAATATGCACTAAATTATCCCAGTGCTTGTCTCTGGATTAGGGGATGGTTGGAAAAGGAAACAAGGAAACAGTGCAGGGAGATTTTACATTTTACTAAGTTTTTTTTTTTTTATATTTTTGTATTGTCTGATTTTTTTTTACAATAAAAATGTACTGTGGGTTTAAAAAAATTCTAATATTTAAAAATTTTTAATCATCCAAATGGTAGTGTTTAAAGCATTACTTCTGTGACCATATTTTTAAAGAATAAAGTAAGATTGAGAATTTAGTAGTATCATAGAAGAGGGTGCTTTTTGTTTGTTGCTTGGTTTCAACTCTTAAGAATGATTGGTTAACACTTTCCATCTTTTCAGTCTTAGAATTCATATGTGCAGGCTCTGTCTATTCTATAATATTTTGCCTATTGACCTAAAGATATTGGCTAAAATACGTCCTATAAAATCACCTACAACTTTATTGTGTCATACAAAAGTAATGGTAAAGAATATATTTCTTTTATTTAGCACAGGACACTTCTAACTGGATTTGATATTTTTTTGCTTTGCTGTATTAGGGGTTGAACCTAGGGCCTCAAACCTGCTGGACAAGCACTGTATCACTGAGCTACAACTTCACCCTCTGGATTTAGTTCTTAAAATCAATTTGTGGGGAAGGGGGTAGTACTAGGGATTGAAGTGGATTAAACTATGTTATATACATTTATGAATATGTCAAAATGAACCCATTATTTGTATATCTATAAATTTAAAAAAACAATTTGTGTGGGTTAGAGTGCTCTCTGACAACTGTAGTTAAACCTATTTAGAAGTGTGGCTTGGTAGCTGGGAAATAGAACTAAAAACCGGCAGGACAGAATTATTTTCACTGGCAGACTTTATTTCCTAAGTCTAATTGTTTTATTTCTGATGGTATCATTTTACTTAGCTCTAAGTCACTTAGTTGAATCTGCTTTACCGTACTGATGCTCAGAGAGAAATGTTAATAATTATAAATGGAAACTTCAATGTTTAATTATGTCTTTGAACTGGGTATTGACAGTATATTGAATTATTCTTTAAAAGAGTTATGTTTTCATGTTATGTTTTAGGGGCTCTCAAAATTACTCTGCTGGGAGAGGATAATAGAACCATATTTAGTTTCTCAAGGGGTTTGTTTTACTTGATCACTCCCCAGATTGTCTATAAAATTAAAACTTTCGAGGAGTTCATGTTATTGCTTAAGTAGGACTCAATGAACAGAAAGATATTTCTCAATATGTATCTCAACAGTCAATATTTGGATTTTGGATAAGTGAAACTGGACTAAACTTTTTCTTTAGATACTAAATTTCTTTGACTTATTTTTCCTAAATGTCTTTCTTAGGACTTCAAAGATAATTAAGATATAGATATGAAAAAAGAAAGAGAGATTTATACGTATTACTCCATAAATCTCTTGGCTTTAAAAACTTTGGAAATTAAGTTGTATGTTTATGTTCATAATATTCTCTATTCCTGTGTTTTAAGAATCTAATTATTACAGTCATGGTTATCATTTGTCTTTATGTGTTTTCTTTGTTTTCTATTCTGTTTGTGTTTCCTGAATCTGGTTTTATAGCTCTAGTATTGTATGTGACTTTTCATAAATTAATAAATATGTTTGTCTCTTTTCAGAACTGCTAAAGTGGCTTCTGGCCAGGAAAAACATCTTCTCTTTGAGGTACAACCTGGGTCTGATTCTTCTGCCTTTTGGAAAGTGGTTGTACGCGTGGTCTGTACCAAGGTGAGACTGATGGAGACTTCTGTTTCTGAGCTTCAACTATTTGGGGGTTAAAACCACATTTTAAAGTGTAACATCATATAGTGGAAGTAAATGTTAATAATTTGGTGGTCTTGTAAAGCATAGTTTTGATACTGATTGCCTTCCAGCTTACTGATTTGTCTAATTTTGATGTATTACAGAGATTTTTCTAATCAAAGAAAATGGTAGTAAACCTTTATCTTTTTTTGAGTTTTAGCTGGCTGAGGAGTCCTGTTTAGCACTAAGATGGTACTTTAAAAATTAAAAATATCTTAGAAGATCATTTCTTTCAAAACATTGGGTTTTGTTCATTTAAAAAATTCACTAGAAAGGTTTGATTTATTTTTTAATTCTTTGTAATGAATTTGTTTTGATAATTCTTAGTAATGGATTTTTCACCATCAATACACTGTCCTGTAGTTAAGTCTTTATATTTTAGATAATTGAATATTTTAACTCAACTAAAAATACAGTGGTAGCTGTCAATGAGTAGATTAGAATAGGCAACTCTTAACTTCTTGAAGCCATAGACATGTGAATGAAAGGTAAGGATTTCACTGGTCTTCCTTAAGTCCTAACCTCTGTTCTAAAACAAAGATGCAATTAAATTGTCCATTTGCATATACACTATAAGTTGGACATTAAAAATGCCTTTAAGTCCACTCCTGACCAACTCATAAAGAACCCTAGGGTTCATATTCCCTTCATACACATACATTAGCAGGAAGAATGTGCTTCTCATGACTAGTTTAGATTATACTAGTTAGTATTGACTCCTAAGTCATTTTAGGGGGTTATGAATGCCAAAATAAAATCAGGCTCTCCCAGTGATGCAAAGCGGAAATGCTGCTTGGATATCAGCCAACTGTTTCTGACACATCTTTTGTTTCTCCATGTCTAAACTTGATGTCTCTTAAAGGTCCACCTTAGCCACCATCTTTTATAAAGTTTTCCATAAAAACTTCCCTAATAGGAATTCTTTTCCTCTTCTAAATTCCAGCAGCACTTTATTTACACTTCATAATTAAATTCAGCATTAAGAATAAAATAATTAGGTTCTTGGCTTGAAAATTAGATAGTAAGCTTGTAAGGGCAGGGACTAATCCTTTTATGCCTTACTGATGTAATCCAGTGCTTTGCATCTGATGGGAACTCAGCATATGTTGGGTGATCAAAAGTCTTTTGCAGATCCAGATGCAGTGGCTATCAGGAAACTTCATGAATTATATGTTTCATCATTCTTGATATTTAGACTAAAATTTTAATTGTCCTTGAATTTTCTTTTTTTCACTCATTTTCAGAGTCCATTCATAAATGAGTCCTGTTAGTTTTGTCTTTAAAATACATTCAGAACCTAACAAGTTGTTACCATATGCACTCTATTCCCACTCTATCCCTAGTGATCATCACCTCTCACCAGGATTATTTCCACTTGTCTCCTAACTGGTCTCCCTGCTCCTGCTCTTGCTCTGCTGTGCCCATTTTCAGCACAACAACTAGTCTATTAAACATCACAATTTAAAATGTAAAGCAGATCATATTACTTCTTGGCTCAAAGCCTTCCAGTACTTCCCATGCATGTGGAATAAAAGTCAATTCATTTTAGTCAACAAAGTTCTATATATTCTATCCTTACCTTACTCTCTAACCTTATCTTCTGCCAATCCTCCCTCTCATTCTGTTTCAAGCACTCTGGGCTCCTTGTGCTCCTCGCTTGGTATACATCTGCCTAATAGCTTTTAAACTTCCAGAATTGACCCACAGCTATTCATATATGATTCATTCCTGTACTTTTTCAAGTTCTTAAATGTCACCTTCACTGTGAGATCTTCCCTCCAACCCCTCAACATTCCTCCTCCCTGATTCATCTTATCCACAACATTGATGTCCATCTAACCTAATCTGTATTCTGCCCGTATAGCCTACCTATCTTATAACTTGCATGAGGGCAGATTTTTGTTTTATACACATTATGTCTTTAGTACCTATATTTTTAGTATCTGGTGTACATAATACTATAAAATCTCCATCAGTAAATGTAATAAATATAAATATTTTTCTTTTCTTTTTCTTTTTTTTTTTTTTGATGTGTTCTCACTGTGTTTATCTCAAACTCCTGGGCTGAAATGATCCTCCTGCCTCAGTTTCCTAAGCAGCTGAGACTATAGGCACATGACATCCAGCTACCCGGCTGCAGGAATCCTATGATAGGAATAGTTAGTGTGATAAACTTTGCTAATATGGTACTAAGCTTATATAAATTTTTCCATAATTTCTTCTGTACTTTATAGTTCCAAAGGAAGACTGGCCTACTTTCTCCAGCTGTGAAGTCCTATTCTATAAACTGATAAATTTCTGTCCCTTTTAATTCTATTTATTTGTTCTCCATGTACAGTCTTTTATTATATATTTGCATCTCCACATAGATCTTACCTTCCAAAAAATCAATCAACTTTCCAGTTAGTAAAGATGAATTTATCATTTGAGCTAAAGCTCAAAATTCAACTACTCTTTGTTAGTATTTAATGAACTTTGGGTACAGAGCAGAACTTAAGTACTCAGTTTTTTTAGTCATAGTAGAATGGCATATGGTTGTTGGATTCAAGTAAATCTCTTAATTTTAAGTTCTTTAATTAAGAAATAAAAATGAAAGTATTGTGAATATTAATCTCTAAAATTAATTTCTTAACTCTGGAAAAGTCACTTAACCTCATCAATTCTTAATAAGATAATCGCCTAATCAATCTTACATAATAATGCAGTGGCACCCTCTCCTCCACAAAAAGTCTTAACTGGGCTTCTCCAGAAATCTTCACCATGGCTGATTTTAGGACTGTCAGCAAAAGAGTCTCTACAAAAGAATTCAATGTAGATAAACTTCCTATTTTTGTGTTGCCCTATTTTACTTGGCCACTGGCCAGGAAGAAATCGGCACTCCAGATGTCGGACACCCCATTACTAGTTTTTCACATTTATCCAGTATAGTAGTTTGTAGATGTGCAAACAAGGCCTCTGACCTTGAGCTGGAGCTTCACAGAGATGTCTACATTTCTAAGATAAGAGAAATTACCAGGTGGGCTCCATGGTAACAGCTAGCAGGGGGAGGAAAGAAAGGAGAGAAAAAGCTTTCCCCTTCTCAGGTGTTGACCTTGAAGGGTTAATGTGCCCAGAACAGTGAAAGAAAAAGCCTCTTTTATGTGAACTTCTGAGCCCCTCCCCTTACATGTTGGGTATAAAATTCTGAAACCACCTGAACTCAGGGTTCAGGGGATTGATTTATTACTGCAAAAGCTGTGCCCTCTGAACCTGGCTGCAGCCAAATAAAACTATTTCCTGCTGCTAACTTTGGTGCTTTGCCTTGTCTGTCCTTACAACAATAAGAGTGTTCAAATAAAATGTATCAAATACAATACATTTGTATATATATTTTAAACACCCACAAATGAAGGGGACATGGTATTATTCATTTACACAGACCCTTACTTTCTCAAATAATTTACAAATATTGAAAACCTCTGTTTTGGTAAATGGATGACATTAGAGAAGATAATGCTAAGTGAAGTAAGCCAATCCCAAAACAAATGCTGAATGTTTTCTCTGATATAAGGAGGCTGACTCATAGTGCGGTAGGGAGGGGGAGCATGGGAGGAATAATGAATTCTAGATAGAGCAGAGGGGTGGGAGGGAAAGAGAGGGGGCAGGGTGTTAGCAAAGGATGGTGGAATGATGGACATCATTATCCAAAGTACATGTATGAAGACACGAATTGGTGTCGACATACTTTATATACAACCAGAGATATGAAAAATTGTGCTGTATATGTGTAATAAGAATTGTAATGCATTCCACTGTCATTTATTTTTTTAAAAAAATCAATTTAAAAAAATTTTTTTTAAAAGAAAAAAACCTCTGTTTCCTAGGATATTTGGACTAAATATTTGTGGTTCCCCCACACACTTTTTTTTCCTTCATTTCTTTGTATTTTTAGATTAACAAAAGCACTGGCATTGTGGAAGCATCACGGATCATGAATTTATACCAGTTTATTCAGCTTTATAAGGACATCACAAGTCAAGCAGCAGGAGTGTTGGCTCAGAGCTCCACCTCTGAAGAAGCTGATGAGAACTCATCTTCTGTAACATCATGTCAGGCTAGTCTTTGGATGGGAAGGTATATAATGCATAATCACTGTGTTTTGCTTATTTCCATTTGTACAAAACACTGAAATCTCATTAATATATTGGCTGGTGCTCATTGTGACACCTTAAATCTTTTTGTCTCAGTTGGTATTATATCCCAGATCACTTTTGGATCATTTTGTCCTTTCTTTCTTTTTTCAGTGCCAAATTAAAGCTAAATTAAAGTGGTTCACACCAGGTAATGTTTCTGTCAACCCAGTCTCTAGGAATCCACTTTCTATATGCTTGCATCTGATTATAAAGGAGATATTAATAAGAATTTGGGTTCTTAGATGTCAAGCCTTTAAAGGAATTAGGTTCAAGAATTTGGCCAAATCATTTCAGAAAGTGTCTAATTGAAGGATTAAAATTTAAATAATGGCAGTCCATTTAGGAATGAACAAGTCGTTGGTGCACGTATTGCATATACTGAGCTACCAGAAGGAAATGAAGTCTGCCAGAGAATTGTATGATGGTTCTTGTTTACTCAGGCCTAATATGTTATCGTTATACCTAAAGTGTTTTTTTTTTCCCTTCTCTATTATGCTTTTGGCCTGTGAAAGCTCCCACCTGTTGCCATTTGACAATCATGACCATAATTTAAATTTATAAATACCTCATTGGAAAAAGAGTTGCGTGAGTCCACACATGTTGACATCCTGTCTTTTTGTCATATTGGATAGACAGCAGAAATCTGTATTGACAGTGTCCTTTCCTAGAGTTAGGAATGTGTATAATCAAGAATTTCTCTTTTATTGTTTTATTTGCACTAGCATTTTCTTGTCCATCCTTAACCAACTGGTTTCCAAATGCTACATTGCAGTTAAATTTTCCATTTATCATTTCCTGTTTATCTTTAGTAGCTTTCATGGCTAAGGCTGTTAGACAAATGACATGCCAAATGAGGTTTAGAATGTTGTAGGTAGTATTTAGGCTTATCTTTCCTTTACTTTATAAAGTTAATTTTTCAAAGACAGGGGTCTAATTTTCTGCTTTTTTCTTCTCCTTCTTCAGAGTGGCAAATTTTTTTAAGTGTTTTGAAAGCTGAGGATGGTGTTTACCTATATATTTAAGCCATATGGTAGCAAATGAAAAGAAAGTAATACTTCTTTTCTTGTTGTAGTCATCTTAATGAAAGAGGTAAAAGTGTTATCTCTTCATGTGTCCTTGAGATGGGGAAACTCAGTAGCTTAATGGTTAGTTAGGGCTGCTTCTTCCTTTGTTTTTTGGTTCACAGTGACACCCTGATATACTATTTCATAGAAAAAGACTTTCCAAGTTGAAGAAGATCTTAAGGGACCTTTCTTTATACAGTCTGGTTTTACATCTGATGCAAGATTTTATTAATGGTTTACATCTATTTTTACAGGATATTAGAACTCATTAAATCCTCACGGTAACCCCATAGAAGTATAAATATTGGCCTATGTCAGATGAAGAAAGATTTAAACAAATAAATGCCTGATTAGAAATTGATATCACTGAGACTTATATTTAAGCCTGTCAATGCAGCCATGCTCTAACCTCAAAGATCTTATAGTACTATACTTCTGCAAGTTTACTTTTCAGTGGTTTTGAAGAGGGACCTAAAGTTCTGTCAAGACCCAGGGTGGTGCCAATGCTATTGACCCTGAGATAACACTTGGAGTAACAAGATTCTATTTAATCGTACTTGACCAAGTAGAATCCAGTTTTTACTTGCAAATTGGACAACTGCTAACCCTGCAGTTCTATGAAACTCAGTGTCTCTGCAAAGCAAGCCTTTCCATGCCCAGACAATTCTAATTACTATGAAGTTTTCCCTTTTGCCTTGTGTTCCTCAAAGTATTGAAAATCTGGCTCTCTGGACACAGCACAGATTCCATTACCAAGTCATGTGTATTCAAATCCTTGATCCACTTTTTCATCAGTTTTCTCATCTTTTAAAAGAGGTTAAGAATAATAGTATCAGTCCCAGAAGAATGTTGAGAAAGTTTTGTGAGTTAATAGATATAAATCTCTCAATGCCTTGCACATAGTATATCTATAAGAGTTAACTATCAGAGCTGGGGCTGTAGCTCAGTGGCAGAGGGCTTGCCTCTAGCATGTGCGAGGCACTGGTTCAAGCCTCAGCACCACATGAAAAATAAGTTAATAAACAAAGATATTGTGTGTCCCTCTACAACTAAAAAATATTTTTAAAAGAATTAACTATCATTCTTATTAAATTGTTGCAGTGTTCTATTCCTTGCTTTCAGTGGCTGACCCTCTGGGATTGCACTAAAAACTCTATTCTCTCTTCCAGCCCTCAGATATTTGAAAACGAATCAAATTCTCACTGAAACTTCTGTTCTCCAGAATAAGTACTTCCAGTTCCTTGGCCTGTGTTTATATGGCTCTCTTCTTCATACTGTAGGTTTTCCTGGACAATACTTTATTGGTCAATATTGTGTTCAGAGTATGAGGTAGAGAAAATTCTTTACAAGTGGTCTAACAGGATCAAGTAGAATAAGACCCTGCTCCTTCTTATCACTGTGCTGCTAGGAAGGCCAAAAAACAAACAAACAAACAAACAAAAGTACATTGTACAGGTTCCACTAGCTATTTCTGTATTTCCTGTGTTTTATCTCTATAATGCTGTTCTTTGTAGCCCTGTGCTCCTCACTTTTAAATCTAATCTTCAGAACACTCTGACACTCTTTGTAGATTGTTCTATTCTCTGAAACTGCCACCCAAGTCTACATCCCAGATGAAGATTTTAATACTCTCAGAATCAGAGACTCTAACTTATGAGGGTCTGGTATAGATCTAAAAGACATTTGAATGTTGAACTGACTATATTTCATCAGATATAACAGATTCACATTCATTTAAGTTTTCATTCCATTTCACCCTTTCAGTTCAGTGGCCGCTCTCTTTTTCCCATGACTAAAGTATAACACTTAATTTTAATCTATTACCACATCCTAATGATTTGTTTTCTATCATGCTCCTTAGACCAGGCCCTAATTATCTCCCAAGTGAATTTCTGAAATAAGGTCCTAACTGGTTTTGCTTTCTCTACCATCACTCATTTTGTACTCCCAATTAATCTTCCTTGAGAAAGAGAAAATGGCTATTTTGAGTTGAATTACTAAGGTTGAAGTTTACAAAACTCATAAGTGCATCCTGGAAAGGAAAATGCTATGTGCAAAGGCAGTTCAGGGCACTCTGAACTGTGGCTGAGGCAGAAGTTTCAACATTTCTTTTCTTTCCAAGAAGACGAAAAGGCTTTTTGAGGACAGAGATTTTGTGTTCTATCCCTTTTGTGTTTTCCATAGCATTTGATACTTAAGATTAAGCTATTCTTTTACTTATATGCCCACTATCAGTATCAGCAGTGCAAGGTTCTGATGCACAGTTCATACTTTACTGTTTTGTATCCTATGTGATGGATAAATAATATATTGATTGAAGTCATTTGTATAAATTCAGTAGATTAAAATGGGCATTTTCAGAAAGACATAAATAATTCCAGTTTTTGTCCATGTTTTGTTTTCTTTAATAATCACAGAATTTATCTTTTATCCAGTCTTTATGAAATTTATCCCTTAGTTTCTTCCCTAATATAATTTGCTACCCTAAAAGATAGTAATTTTAGTTTCATATTAACTTTGCACATAAGTCATATTGTACTTTATATGTGTTTTAATGCTTTTTAAGGCAATGAAAACAAAGTAGAAATCATATGGACAGAGAATATCCTTGTCCCAGCTCAGTTTTCACATTGCAGGGTGAAGCAGCTGACGGATGAGGAGGAGTGTTGTATCTGTATGGATGGGCGGGCTGACCTCATCCTGCCTTGTGCTCACAGCTTTTGTCAGAAGTGTATTGATAAATGGTAAGTTATCTGCTGCCTTCAGGGATAGGCAAAGGTCAAATGAGATAGTATATGAATAAACTTTGAAAAGTACAAAAAAGTATTGTAGTTAAGTATAAGAGATTTCTATTCTTTAGTATTTTGAATTTTATGATATAACTGCTGCTAGTTAAAAATATTTTTATACATAAATTTTATAAAATGTGGGAATATAGCTTGGTTTTAACATTTTTGTTATAAGGAAATTTGTGCCTGATTTTAATCTAAAATCAAATGTTTTTCTTTTTCTCAATGGATATTCATATGTGCTTAGAAGGTAAGTCTTTGTGTATTGGATTTGGTGAGCTAGGTCAGCTAGCTAAACTTGTTATTTTACAAAATAAGAATCAAGCATTTTGGAGGACCTATAAATGACATACAATAAATTACATGTATGTAAAGTACAATTTCATGTTTTGACATACATATAGACCCATAATAACCATGATCATGATCACAAGATAATGAGCAAATCCATTGCCCCCCAAAATTACCTTACACCCCATTGAAAAACCTCCCTCCCAACCTTTCCTCTAGTTCAGGCAACTGTTAATCTGCTTTCATTTGCTGAAAAGTAATTTTGGATTTCATAGAATTTTTATAATTGGAATGATATAGTATGTACTTTTTGGGGGGAGTGTCTGGCTTATTTTATTTGATATAATTATCTTTAGATACATCCACTTGGATAAATTACAAATAAAAGCTCCTATATACATGCATAGGCAAGTTTTTTGTTTTTTTATTCATTTGTTCTGGGTTTTTGTTTTTTGGGTTTTGTTTTTGTGTGGTACTGGAGATTGAACCAATGAGCTACATCCCCAGCCCTTGTTTTTTTTTTTTTAATTCTCACTAAATTGCTGAGACTAGCCCCAGCTTTGAAATTCTCCTGCATTAGCCTCTTACATCACTGAATCACAGGTATATGCCATATGCCACTGTACCTGGCTCATTATAAATATTTCTATGGACTTTGATTTTTTTCTTGGGAAAATACATAGAAGTAGAATAGCTAGATTGTATAGTAGGTGTGTATGTTAACTTGTTAAGGAACTGCCAGTTATTTTCCAAAAATGTAACTTTTTATTACTACCACCAGCACTGCATAAGAGTTATAGTTGCTCCAAGATATTGCCAACACTGGTTATAGTCAGTCTTTTTAATTTTAGCCATTCTAATCAGGTATATAGTAGTATCTCATTATGGTTCTAATTTGCCTTTCTCTACTGAGAGAAGATATCAAGAAGCTTTTCACATGCTTACTTACCATCTGTATGGTTTTTTGTGAGGTGTAGCAGATATATATATCTTATCAGACACAGTATATGTTTTACACATTTTCTCCTCTGTGGCTTTTTTCATTCTTTTTTTGGGGGGGTGGGGGGAGGCAGTATCCCTAGCCTTTTTTGTATTTTATTTATAGACAGTATCTCACTGAGTTGCTCATTGCTTCACTGTTGCTAAGGCTGGCTTTGAATTCATGATCCTCCTGTCTCAGCCTCCCAAGTCTCTGAGATTACAGATGTGAGCGGCCATGCCCAGTTTTTTTTTTTTTTTAAACTCTCTTAAGAATGTCTTTGAAATAGAAGCTTTTCATTTTGATGAGGTCAAATTTGTCAGTTGTGATTTATAGTGATTTTTAATGTCCTAGTATAAGGAATCTTTTCCCTAACCTGAGGATATTAAAAAAAACTCTTCTCCCAAAAGTTTTATAGTTTTTTAAAAATTTTACATTTAGGTATCTGATCCATTCTGAGTTAACTTTTGTTGAAAGACTTTTTCTTTACTAAATTGCCTCTTCATTTTTGTTGGGAATCATTTGTTCGAATATGGGCCTGTTCCTAAACATTTCTGTTCCATTGATCTGTTTGTCTATTTTATTCTAATACCATACTATCCTGATTATTGTAGCTTTATAATAAGCCTCAAAGTTGGAAATAGTCTTTTGGATTTCAGTGGTCTTTTAGATTTCAATATGAATCTTAGAATCAGTTTATCAATTTCTAAAAAAAAAAACTTGAAGAGATTTTGATTGAGATTGTGTTGAATAAACAGATCAATTTGGGGAGAATTGGTTTCTTAATAATATTGAATCTTTCAATACACAAGGTATTTCTTCATTTACTTAAGAATTCTTTCTCTAAGCAGTTTTTTACATTTTCAATGTTGCATATCTTTGACAAATTGTCCCTATTGTATATTTTATGCTATTTTTAAAAAATATATTTTTAGTTGTTGATAGACCTTTATTTATTTATCCGCGGTGCTGAGAATCGAACCTGGTGCCCCACACATGCCAGGCAAGTGCACTACCACTGAGCCACAGCCACAGCCCTTTTTATGCTATTTTTAAATGGGTTTCATTTCATTTTAAATTTTTTATTGCTAGCATATAAAAAGACAATAGATGTGCATCAGATCTTATGTCCTGCACTCTTACTAAACTCATTTGTTCATTTTGGTATTTTTATAGATTCTGTAGACGTTTTTGACTGTCTCAACAGTTTTTCAAAGTTTTTTTTTTTTTTGATACAAAATTCTAGACTGAGAATATTTTTATTTTCAGTACTTTAATGATGTTATTCCACCCTCATCTTGGTTGTATCCTTTTCCCATGGGAAATCTGTGGTCCTTTTTTCCTCTGGAGATACTGTCTTCTATTCTCCTCTTGGTGCCTTAATATTTTTATCTTTTCACTGGTTTTAAGAAATTTGAGTATGATGTATTTTTTTTCCTCATGTTTCTTGTTCTTGGAGTTTATCAAGCTCTTAAATTTGTAGATTTGTAGTTTCATCAATGTTGGAAAAGTTTCCAGCCATTATTTTCTCAAAATTTTTACTATTCTCTCCCTTCTTCTGGGAGTCCAGTTGCCATATTTTAGACCACTTGAATTTGTGTTTCATTTTGGATAGTTGCTATTGCTATGTCTTTCAAATTCATTAACCCTTTTTTTTTTTTCTTGGTTGAGGGCCAGGGTTACTGGGAATTTAATTCAGGGGCACTCAACCACTGAGCCACATCCCCAGCCCTATTTCGTATTTTATTTAGAGACAGGGTCTCACTGAGTTGTTTAGTGCCTCACTTTTTCTGAGGCTGGCTTTGAACTTGTGATCCTTCTGCCTCAGCCTCCCAAGCGACTCCCAGATCACTAACCTTTTTTCCTGCAATGTCCAGCTTTCTATTAATCTCATCCAGTATCATTTTGTTTACCTTAATATTTTAGTTTTTATTTCTGGAAGTTTGATTTGAGTTGACTACTTAATATAATTGGTCTTTCCTCTAGTGTTTTGAATACATGGAATATAGTTATAACTTTTAAATTTTCTTATTGGTTAACACTAATATCTGTGTCAGTTTTGGGTTATTTTGATTGTTTTTTTCTCTTCATTGTGGGTTATATTTTTCAGCTGTTTCTTTATATGCTTTGTAGTTTTTCTTGGATGCCAGATACTGTGAATTTTGCCTTTTTAGGTACTAGATATTTTTGTATTACTATAAATATTCTTGAGTTTCATTCTGGAATATAATTAGGTTACTTGGAAATAGTTTGATCCTTTTGGGTCTTGCTTTTGTGATTTTTAGGAAGGACCCCATCAATGTTTAATGCTAATTATGTCCCACTAGTGAGAAAAGACCTTTCAGAGTACTCTACTCAATGCTTTAAAAATTATGTGGTTTTCCAGTCTGACTGATAGCCAACAGGCCGTATCCCATGCCCTCTGTAAGCTTTGTTCTCTGAAATCCTCAGCCTCACATAGTTTCCTCATTTGAAGGGGAAACTATTTGTAGATCTCCAGAATTCTCTCTGTAGCTCTCTCCTCTCCAGTATTCTGCCCTGTGAACTCTAGCTTCCTTAGCCTGCAGAGTTTGACCTGTCTATTCAACCTGGGGTGTCTGTCAGGTTCCATCTAGATCTGTCCAGGCCCCCTTTCTTTGCTTACCTCCTCTCAGGATCCACTGTTTGTGTTGCCTAATGTCCAGTGCTTTATATGAAACATATTGTAGCACTACTTTATAAATTTTGTCCCATGTTTTAATTGTTTTAGTGGGAAGATAAATCTGGTTCTTGTTGGCCAGAATCAGAAGTTGTTTTTAAATTGTGATGTTATGTGCCCAGAAGAGCACATATAAGTATCTCATAAGATATCTCTGGGGAGCTAGAAATCAACCTGAATGGTATATGTCAGCTGGAGCTCTCACATTTCGTTTTTGGAGCATATTTCTAAATTTTTGAACAAAAAGCCAAAGAGCAATTGATATAGCTTCATTACTCTTTGGTCTCAGATTTTACAGAGAGATGAAAAGAAAAACACTTTTCCTTGTATGATATATTTCTGACTAAAATATGGTAACATTTGAAAAGTTTCCCAAATAGTATTTGACAAAAAAAAAAAAAAAAAAACCTTTGGAAAACAAAATCTTATTTAAGTAATTTTATATGTATTCTCTGCCTATCAGAAAAATCTTAATGCATATAAATTTAATCTCTTAAATTTGAATGCTCCACTTTTATAGTTTCCTTAAGAAATCTTATTGCTTATGAACCAAAGGACCTTCTGTCAGATCTTTAAGCATAATTGTATGTCTTAATTGAGAGTTATGAAGATATTACTTAGAAAAATGACTGGTACTACCCTTTCCTTCTGCCTTATTCCCCTACCACTGCCAAGAAGTTATTCCTAGGATAATGGCTTCCATTTAAATACAAGTAAATATTTAGTTTATTTTTTTATGTGCATATATTACTTGTCAAATAAATCCATTTTTTAAAAAAGGAAAGAAAACAAATTGTTCTTTTTTTGACTTCCCTAATAGGAGTGATCGGCACAGGAATTGCCCTATTTGTCGCCTGCAGATGACTGGAGCAAACGAATCTTGGGTGGTGTCAGATGCACCTACTGAAGATGATATGGCTAACTATATTCTTAACATGGCTGATGAAGCAGGCCAGCCCCTTAGGCCATGACCTTCCATGGGGGGAGATCTTCCTTTGCTATTGTGGGCTACAAATACATAGTGGTCATGGAGGACAAATGAAGGGATATTGTGGCAACGATACAGAAAAAGCATTTTTTCCCACCCTCTTATTTTTGCTATTGTGACAATATGTCCCATTTTTTAAAATAAACTTCCCATGTCTTCCATTTTGGTAAACTAAAATTTGCTACTATTGTAGATCATACTTCCCTATTATTTAACTGTTCTAATGTGTATTAGAACTAATTGCTCTTGAATCCTTTGCTAGCAGATAACAGCAATATTTCCGGAGGCTTTTTGACACTACAGTTTTTCAAGGCATGAGTATTCTGGAATCTTTTTTGTTAGGTTTATAAACTTTGAATGTTGAAAAGTTGTAGCCATCTGAGAGAAATTTTTAAATGACTAAAAATGTAGACTACATCAAAGTGCATGTTACTACTTAAAACGTCTTTCTGCTGGAATCTAAGGAGTATTTATTATGCCCCCTTGTGGTCAATTATTGCTCCTTTTACAATTTTACTTGAAGTGCTCCACAATTATTTCGTAACTTTATATAACTTCAGTGTGTTTTGGAACTATGTATTTTTTATTTTTTACTTAAAAATCCATTTTTTTGTTATATGATACAGTTTAGTTGAGGACTATAAAGTTGGGGCTTTGCCTTATAAATTAATTTCTGCTGGAGAACCTTCTTGGCTGTCCTGGAAATGCATTCCCAAAGCTAGATAACTGATCTAATTGACTTTTATAATGCTCATGCATTTGGGGAGTTTCAGAAGGAAATTTTTCTTAATCACAAATACTAAATTTTGTACTTCTAAATTATAATAAGTCATTCAGTGTTCATTTATGGTGCTTTTATTTTAACTTGAAGGCATCTCTCTGGGTTTCATAGTCCCTGATTTTCTTAGATTAAGAAATAAGGAAATAGGATGAGGCTTTTTCACCATATTTACATAAAACATCTCAGAAAACTAGAAGATAATTTGGCTTCCTTACTGCTTCACTGTATTTCCTTTGAAAATCTCCCAAAGAATATAATAATGATGAAATTATGGTCTTCATTAGCACCTCAACCATTTCTTTAGATTTTTGCTTAAGAAATATTAATTTTAACAATATTTCATCATATAGTAAAACTAGGGCTTGAAGTCTCCTTTAAAAAATATTTTAACATTCCATGCAAATTTTGACCTATTATTAACAAGTTACAAATATTCCTGTTTTTCTAAGTACCAAAAATTTAAGTTGCTACCTATTGATGACAGAAATTTTTGAACGTTAAGATTTTAATAGGGCTGGGCATGGTGGTCCACAATTGTAATCTCAGTGAATCTGAAGGCTGAGGTAGGAGGATTGCAAGTTCAAGACCAGCCTCAGCAATTTAGTGAGACCCTGTCTCAGTAAGAGGAATTGGGGAGGTAGCTCAATGGTAAAGCACTCCTCAGTTTAATCCCCAGTACCAAAAAAAAAAAAAAAATGGACATGCAAATAAAATAAAATCCATTTCAAGGAAAAATATCTGGCTAATAACTTGACTCCTGATAGGATCAGCTAATTACCAAATAGCTAAACACTCACTACTGGGTGTTTATGCAAGCAGAATACTGGAAGCTCTATCACATCAACATGGAGATGCACTTGGATGATTGTGTAACCTTGAGAAAGTCTCTTACTCTTGTTGGTAGTTTCCTATTTTAGAAACAGGTTTTTATCTGTGGTTTTCATACTACTACTTCAGCAGTGGAATCCTTTTTTTCAAGTAAAAAATCTTAGAACCCTTATATACATATGCATGCACACATTCTAGCCCACTATATTTCTTATTTTTTCATTAATATAAATTTTCTTATATAAACTTTATGTACTATAATTACTAAACATTAGGTTAACCAATGAAAACACATAGTAATGCATTGGTAACACATATATTAAAATTTGGTAACAAATTTGTACCATGAGAGTTGTTTTTCTTTTTTAAATCAAAAAAATTTTAAAATTCCAGTCAAATTTGCAGGTTCCTAAATCTTCTCCATTGATTCCTCTTATTACATGGAACGTTTGTTATTTGAAAACCTTAGGATAAGTGATCCTCTGAGATGTTTTCCAGATCTAAAATTTTAATTGTCATTTTGCATTAGACTGAGTTTAATTTGGAGTGTCTTAATTTTAAAACATTTCTGGAAATGAGCAATGTTGCTTTCCAGGTTTTTGATCTCTCCAGGTATAGCCAATGATTTTATCCCCCAGGGTCACCTTTAAAGGAATTATTAAACAGTGGCTTGATATTGCATATACCTTTTTATCTTGCAATATGAACTCCAAGACACTAACTGATCTACTGTGAAATATAAAAATGTTTTTTATTAGCCTTATTAAATGAACGTAGTTCTTTGCTCACTTTATTAAACTGAGTGATAATTCTTAAGATGTGAACTTTAGGTAGGTTCTATTGTAATATCTAATCATAATCATAAGAGTTGTAAATTTGTTTAATGGACAAAATGTATGCTTTTTCTATTCTGTACAGCTTTGTCTTTTTTAAATATGAAGTACTTAAATGCACTTACTATGATAGGAAATATGTGTGCCTTCTAGGATTTGTGAAATGGTCTCATGTTATTCTGAGGAACTTGTTTTGTAAGCTATAGTTTTCCCTTCTATCCTAACTCAATAACAAAGGGTTTACTTATAATGCTGTAGTACTTTAGTTTGAGAAAATGAGTTTGACTCTGTACTGAATTTAGAGGTTGAGAATAGCAGCATTTTAGCAATTTTAGCTAAATGAAGAGATTTCCTTCTTATGTTATTTCACATTCTTCTATACTAAATATTTATATTCCTTAAGAGGACTATTTGTGCTCTGAGGATTTGTGATGTTCATGTGCTACGTTTTGAGAATAATTTCAAATTGGACTTGATTTTCTTATATCCAATATACATCTGGATAATAAGGCTGTTTGGAAATATCTTTCAGTTCAGTGATTTTTAATGTTGGGAAGGTAGGTTCATTAAAAAGCAGTCTGAAGAATTTACATTTTATCTGTTATGTTTTAGTTTTATGTTATGTTTTGTTGTTATGTTTTATTATGTTATGTTTTGTTGATGTTTTGTTTGTTTGTTTTGTTGGAAGTTTACTTGGTCTATCCAGGAATAAGAAAACTAATTGGAGATTGGAGAAGTCAGCTGATAACCCACACTGACAATATAATATATAATATATAATATTGGCAGTAGTAATATTTTGCCCTATTTGACAGTAAAAATAATTGATAAAATACTCTATCTTGTGGTTGTTTGGTGTTTACCTCATAAAAATCATTTCCAAGATCCAAGAATATAATTAGAGATGCATCTTCAAAATTTTAGTGCTGAGAAAACACATAAGAGGAAGTGGCAGCTTATAATTAAATTTTCTGGTGCATATTATACTGTGGAGAAATTTACATTTTGATGTCAGGAGACATAAAAGCCTCCTCAGAGTGTATTCATAGTCTTACTGTCATCATCTTACTAAAAAAATATTTATTCTTTAGAGGTTGAGGGTACAGAAATTTCCACGGAGCTGTATTTATCTATGATTTGTGTGCCTTTTATTGGAGTTAATTACACTTGTTCTTTATAACAGTCATGGTTCAGGGATAGAACATTCAGGTGCACCACTAATATAGTTTTACTAGCACAGTACTCAGAAACAAGTAAAGAGATAGCTGGAGGGATGTGCTTTCAGCTCTGTTTAATCTAAGAGAAAGTAAAAGCCAGGAATGGGCCTTGATAAATACCATCCCAGGAGCTGAGATTTGTGTGCTTGAGGCAAAGAGTAATGATGTTGACTGTTTCAGTCATACAACTCGAAGTTACACAGAAAACACACTAATTAACACTGCCTCAAAACCATTCTTTTAGAAACCAGTGTACAATTGCCTTTGATTCCAACTGTGAACACAATGGAAAGAAAGAATTTACCTCCAAAAAGGCCAATCAAGTACAACAGTGTAGTCAGCATAAAGTGCTCCAGGAGATAGGTGCCTGGAAAGATTGCAGGACAGTAGAACCAACACATTGGCTGAGCAGACTAATGTAATATCCAGGGAGAGGAACTTTGCTGATAAGCCCCTAATAAGGCAGAAGTTAGAGGAAAAAGATAGCAAAGATTTACCTTCTAAGGTCTAATGAACTTCAGTTTGAATAATTTGAATTTTTCTAGTGAATGTCATCCATGTCTCAGTCTTAGTAAAAAATAAACTGTTATTGATAGCTTTTCATTATGCCCAATCTCAAAAAAAATTTTGATGTAAATATTTGAGATAGTTTTAAATTATTGAATCACAGTCCTAACATACTTTTATTTAATAATTAAAAAAATACTTGATACAGATAAAATTACAATGAAAAACTGTACAGTACTTGCTATGTTAGGGTGAATGTATACAAATGGAGACTTTTAAAAAATAATTTATAAGATAATGACAGGTTTTTATTCAGTTTCATAATTAGCTATATAATATAGCACATATGTTTGCCTAATACAAAGATTACATTTATAGTTTCATATGCTATGTTGACCACTGGAGGGGCAGGCATTATAAAGTCACAGGACAAGACAATCTAAAGTCAATACTCATGTTCCCACACAAAAACAGGGTTCTTCTAGTTTTGAGTACTTTGTTGAGTGCTCAGAGCACAGGTCCTTAAAAAGTTGCAAAAAGAGAAATTCATCCATTTATTCCATGTGCATTTATTGAGCACCTACAATGTACTAGGCACTAGTAACACAGATGAGGAATTCATTAACAAAGTTTAACTTCGGATTAGTCATAGAAATGCTTTCTACCTGGGTCCACTCATCTTCTGAAGAAGTCTTCGTTATCAGGTAAGGGGGAAATTTTGTCTTTGAAAAAAATGTACCAGGTTACAGTGGTTTAAAAAGAAAAAGTCATTTGTTCAGTCTAATGGAATAGCAGAGGAAGGACTGGATTGGAAATAAGGAAACCTAGCTCTAGTCGTCTTATTAGCTGTGTGACCCTGAGCAAACAAATTTCACTTCTGTGGCCTAACTCTTCATCGATAAAATAATAATTGGGCTACAATCATAGGATATTAAAACCAGAAGGAACAGAGATCATTTGGTTCTGTATTTTTTAAAGTTTTTAGTTTTCAAATGAAAATATGTAGTAGCCCCAGTGGAAGACTGATGAAAGCAGAGTCACTTTGACAGCCCCCAGAGCCTCACTTGCCCCATTTCCTCCCCACCCCTGGAATTGTTCTTGGGGGGGATTCACAGAACACATTTGTAAACACTTTCCAGACGAGGAAACCAAAACAGAATAGGAGTGCCCATGTTAATGAGCAAACTTGGTTTTATAAGTTAGAAAGGAGAGCTAAATAAAACAGGTTAAGAAATTCATAAAAAAAAAAAAAAACCAAGAAGGGAATCTCTTCTATTCCTCTCAAAGTAGCCCCTTTATGAAAGGGAGCTTTAAAGTGATTTTGTGTAAGGCAACCAGCTAGCCAAAGGCTCAAATGAACAGCTACCAATTAGCCTGCAAGGCCTGCAGAGAAAAGTGGCAGAAAACCACACAGGCCTCATGTCACTTGGCATTTGACCATGGATAATCCTGGCCCTAACTCTTTAGCCTCAGCAGGTACAAGAGAAATATGTGGAAAATTAGGAACAAGTACAGACTAGTGCCAGCTCCCAGGTGCCCGAGGAAAAGCTGCCATTTCTTACTCAGAAATACTAACAGAAGTGGGCATGTCTGATCATAAAATAAACAGGGCAACCAAAATCACAAGTTTAAAATTTCTTCAGACACATCCTCTTCACAGAGGAAAACCCTAATTTGGTATCTTGACCACTGTTAGCCATAGCTGACTTAAAATTAAACTAAAAGGTTAAGGTGCGTGTCGAGTGCGGACCTATTTGGTCAGGGCTGTGAACTCTTCTGATTTCATGGCATCAGACAGGAAGCTGAGCTCATTGCATAAGGTCTCATATCGGAACGCCATCCGGATCTGAGCAACATTTGTCTTTCGAATATCGTTTCCCTCAGGTCCTTCTTTGTAATAATTTTGTCCCAAAAACTTTTGCTTTTCCTGTGGACCAAGAAAAATACAAATAGATTCACTTTCTGTACCCACAAGGTAGCTTTGACATTAGCCATAACATACAGACTAGTCCCCGTGAAGCAGATTCCCCGTAAGTACATCTCCCCGCAGGACTCATAAAATTCCTTCTGGCCCCTGTGTCCCTGAGGATGTCACCTGACAGCCTCGGTCATTCATTCCTATGATTTCCTGGAAGGGAAGAACTGTAGAAACTGCTGGGGATGGAGAAGGTGTGGTGAAGATGTTAAGTCCTTCCTGTGAGCTGACAAGAGCAGACAGGTGTTTCTGGGGAACTACACACAGAATCTTGAGCCTCTGTTCCCTGTATCGTCATCCACAAGTACAGCACCTGAGGTAGCCTCTTGTACCAGTGACATTTCCCAGGGGAGGTGTCCCAGGAACTGAGATACCTTCCGGAGGAGGGTTCTCAACTCTGGCTCCACAGCAGAATCACAGGGATCTATACAAATATTGCTGACACCTGGGTCCCATCCCTAGAGTTTTTATTCAATTTAGATACTAGTCATCTAGTTTGAAAGTACTTAGTGGCTACTATGTGCCAGGCCTGTGCTAGGATCTGGGGATATGCATGCAATAAGGCTCTGCCATCATAGAGCTTCCATTCCAAGAGAAAAACATAAGTACATGTTACAGTGTCGGTTGTGACAAATGTTATAAAGAAAAAACAGATTTAAGGAACAGAGGAGGATGGCAAGTGTGTGGCTATTTTAGAGTGTCATTGAGTACAGGTCTGAAAAGGGTGGGGGAGCAGCCATGAAAGTCCAGGAGGCTCCTGAGGATCCTCCCAGAGCCCAAGAGTCCGTGCACCAGAGGCCCCGCTTGTTCTGTTCGCCACAGACCCCCGTGCACACAGTAGACATTCTTTGCCCATTTGTTGAAGGATGGAAGGGACAAGGGCAGCCCCATCACACCGTACCTGATGTGAGAGGCCACTCTGCAGCACACTGTTCCTGGCGATCTCACACAGGTCACACGTGCTCAGCTTCCACACTTGGGCTGCAATGGCATATTCCTCCATCAGTGCTTCCTAGACCCCTCCCCAGAGGACATGGATTAGATGTAGAATGTCCATTTCTACCCTTCACACATCTCCAAAACTGAAAACCACCTACACTGGAGAGTTCATTTTCCTTTACTACTTTTTTGGCACCTGAGTCTTCAAACAGCATCACACCTTAAATCCCAAACTCCTAGGATCTTTTCTATGTGAAATTTTAAGTTACCAAACAGAAATAAAAGAATACCTCTACATTTGGTTTTTGACCAGTACTGGGCTCTACCATGTTCAAAACTAAGTGCCAGTCATCAGTGATGCCAGGCTCTGTGCTCTGGGACAATCCCTGTTAAAAGGAGAATTCCTAATACCAATTAAATGTAATAAGAGTCTGTTCAAGCAAAACAAAACAAAAATGACTCATGAATAGGGCAGCTCCCTGAGCCAGGACAGAGAACTCCAGCCAACAATGGGATCTGACAGCATTTATAGAAAAACAGCACACAAAACAACTTCACTGGTTACAGCTTCATCAATCAACCAGTAAATTGTTACAGCTTCACTAGTTAGTTGGCTCCAGGGTCTCCTGTAACCAACCTAAGCTCAGTTACTGAATTGTCTATAATGGCTTGGTCTGTTGGGCTTAGTACAGGTGCCCATTCCAAATCCATGGCCTCCTACAAAATTTTTACCCCTCTAGTCAGGCACATTTTTAATAACTGCTCTTTAGAGTTACTTAATGCACTTTTTTCTTAAGATTTTAAAAGTATGAGTAAAGTACTGAGAGAAGAGATGGAACATTAAATAAGAATAAAAAATGGTCCTAGTACAAGCCAGGAGATAATGTTACCCCCAGAGGATGAGCTTTGTGCTGTGGTCCTGTGTCATCTTTTGGGATGTGACTGTCTGCCATGAATCCCCAGTCCTCCCATTACCTCTTCCCCCATCCACTCCACTGCCTCTGTCTTCTATAGCAGTGGTTCCCAAAGTGCTCCAATGCCCTCTGGGACACAAAGACCTTCTGAAAGGTCCAGCCTTTGCCAACTATGTATCTTTGTGAGGCAATATTATTTTCACAAATTTTGATAAAAACAAATTGAATGCAGAAGCAGATATGGGAACCCAGCTGTCTTCTATTAAGTAAGACATTAAAGGATTTGTAAAATTGCAAAACAAAGCCACTCAGTATTTTTGTTTTGGGAAATAGTTATTTTTCATAAAAATTGCTATTTATATAACAAGTTCATAGTGTTATTTTTAAATGAATTAATAGTTTTAAATGTCTTTAGTTTCTAATATTTTTCACTTTTCCCAGAAATACAAAGAGTAGTAATAATAATAGTATTAATAAAAAGGCACCTAATATTTTGAATAAATGCTAAATGCAGACATATTAGACTCTATTATAATTTTTAGATTATTTTCTTAATGAATTTCTGCAGGAACACAGAGAATTTTATGCCCATTTTATAAATGAAGAAGAATACAGAGAGGTTTAATAACTTGACCAAGGCCACAGAGCTAGTAAATATCAGAGAGGAAAATGGAGAAAAGCAAAGAAATGTACCTGTGTCTTCAAGGTTCAAGAACCCCAAAGAGGGTTCCTGAAAGAGAGACTTTTCCTTACCTGGGGCTCACCCTTTTTCTTTACTGTGTCACCAACCCCACCCCAAAGCCAAACTAAACCATGAGTACGGGTACCCACATGGGAAGACAGGCCAGGACCAACGGCTGCTTGGACACAGCCACCCTTCCCCCAGAGCCCTCACCTTTGTGTAGTGGAACTGCATGGGGTCATCAGTGGAGAGAGAGATGTGCAATCCCTTGTGCAGGAATTCCCGCAGAGGATTCTTGGAATATTCTAGGAAAAGGCTGTTGTTGCTAAGAGGGGACATAGCAATGGGGATCTGAGCAAGGTAGTAGAGATACTGCAATACCGGACTCTGCAAAAGAACCACCAAATTCCTGTAACACGTGCTGGAGGTTGGACAGTGTCCTTACAGGTCCCCAAGTTCCCCAAAGCCAGTATTCCCAGCCTACCTTCCCTTTTCCTTCTTTCCTCCATTCCTACATCACATGCCAGCCCCCAGGCCACAGCCTTGCTATCTACCCTCGGTTTGGTGTACACACTCTTGGCTTTAGAGTCAAGGCACAGTGAGGAGCAGAAGGGGCAGTTGCCGCAACCTACATCTTCATCTCCCCTCCCCCAGGGGACCCAAGTCAGGCAGGAGATGCTCCATTTGTATGGTTTTGTGCTTTGATTTCAAACATTCAAGTAGAGATTATAAACACTACAGCCCCTCAGTGTGTTCTGAAGGGATGGATGGGGCACACTTTGCCAAGCTGCAGGGGTCTTCTCATGTAGCGTGCACCCCACACAGAAATGTGACACAGGCTGGAATTGCCAGACCAGGGTAAGGGCTCCAAACAATATTCCTATGGAAGTGACCCAACATACTGGAAGACTAAGTACTCAGAGTTCATGGTAGCATTATTTACATAAGGGAGAAGTTGGATGGCTGATGTGTGCCCACCACTGGGACTAGTTGAATCAGTTGTAGACCAAGTGGCAGATAATTCATCTAAAGCCTTTGGAGTGAGGAGCCAGGTATTATATTGCAGCACAGAAAACTGCTTACTATATAGTGTTAAGGGACAATGTAGGAGCCAAATTTCTGTGTTTACTATTACAGATGCATTAAAAATATGCTGTGGGTGAG
Organism: Urocitellus parryii; assembly: GCF_045843805.1. Lineage (NCBI taxonomy): Eukaryota > Metazoa > Chordata > Mammalia > Rodentia > Sciuridae > Urocitellus > Urocitellus parryii. The sequence goes on from NC_135534.1 coordinate 52,951,458, forward strand.
CCGGGCACATTGGTGCCCAGCTGTGATCCCAGCAACTCAGGAGGCTGAGATAGAAGGATCACAAGTTCAAGACCAGCTTCAATAACTTACCAAGACCATGTCTCAAAATGAAAAAATAAAAAGGGCTGGGGATGTGACTCACTGGCAGATTGCTTGTTGTGGATGAAAGATGGGAGTTGGAAATACTAAAAAGCTAATAAAGCTGTTTCCATAAATTAGTAGCAGTAAAGCTTTTTTATTAATTTCTCCATTTTTCAGAAAATCTCAATCATGACGTGTTTGGTTTTATATTACTTTCAAAATTAAAAATGAAACCAAGATGACTACAGACAGCCCAGCCCAGACAAAAGCCCTGGCCCTCTAGCACCACTGGCCAGGGGCGGACAGCTACTGCAAGGCAGGGTCCCGTGAGTGGCCTGCTTACCTTCTTGAGGAGCAGCCCATGGGAAATGTTGTCAGCAGTTAGAAAGGCAGACACCAGGTGGGTGATGGAGCCAGCCTCCCCACAGTGAGGCCGAAACAGAAATGTGCTCAGGCCTCGTTCCCTGTAGGAAAAGGGAGGCCCTAGGTCAGGAAGCACCTCTGGTTCACTTGGCTTGGGGTCCACACCCTCAGCCCAGGACCTACTTCAGGGAAGACTGTGCCCATGGCACAGCACAGCTGACCCAGTGCAGCCTAGAAATAACCCCTCCAAAAATTCGGAGGCCTAGAGTCCCTCAGAGCTAACAGTTATGATCTCCAGGGGCAGAGATAGGGCCTAGGATAACCCTGGCTGCCTGCTACCGACTCTTGTGCTTTCCTTCGTCTCCAGGACTTGTTTCCCATTCATGAGCCTCCAGGGCATGAAACACACCATGACAAACCAAGTCCAATCTCTTTATAACAAAAATGGGCAAACCGAGGTGCAGAGAGTAAGGCTGTATTCAGTGAAGCCACTGAGCAGGTCCATAGCAAAGCTAGAACTAGAATCCCCACCTCTAAAAGCTCATTAAAGGACTGCCTCCACCCAATACCAGGTCTCTTCCTTCAACCATGGCCCTGTTCACAACCTCCACACCTACTAGCTCGCACTGGCCTAGGCTGAGCCATGGGGCCCTCAGGCCCAGCAGGGGCATGGAGTGGCTCCCGGCCCTACTGCCCTGGGCATCTGACTCCTACTGTGTGTGCCTCATATGTGGCTGGAGGCAGCCTGTGCAGGTAAGACCAGTCATGAGGCACTAGTGGAATGAGTGTGCTTTCATCCATTAGTTGTTTGGTGCCTACACTGTGCCCATCACATTGCAGCTGCAGTAATTAGCTGAAAACACAAATGTGTGCAGACACTGTTGGTGTCAAGTGAATGTTCATGTGTGCTCACATGTCCTGTTTCTGTTGTCTCAGGTACACATGGAGGTATGTGTTGGTGAGTGTGTACCTATGAACTGTGTGGTGTGTAGCTTCACTGTATATATGCATGTGTGCTGGCATGCGTGTTGTGGTCATGTCGGCATGCATGTGTGATTTTGTGATGCATGCCTTGTGTGGTGTCCTGGGGGTCATCTTGGTGAACAAATGGATGTGTTGGTTGGAGTGTACATAGCTGTGTAGAGTGCATGCACATGGGTATGTGCTAGTGTGTGAACACAGGCCTGTGCAAGGGGCAGCCTCACCCACCTGCGGAGGTTGTTGAGCACCATGATGTTGGCATACATATAGTACAGGTAGTAGCTGTAGGGCGGGTTCTGCTCGCTGGTCCAAATGTCTGGGCTGGGGCTCTTGTCTGAGAACATGTGGTCGCTATGCTTGGACTCATCATCCACACTGTCAAAGCCTGTCACCTGGACAAAAGAGGAGGTCTTGAGCATCAAGCCAAGGTGGGACAGGTCAGGACTCAGGTTTGGCTCAGCTTCCTGTGGCTCAGAGCTGAGCTTTGGAGGGCCTAGGAGTTCAGGCCTCTCAGGTTCACATCTCACCCAGGAACCCCAAGCCTGACTGAGGCCACTTTCTTCCCAGGGATGGGGACTGGGTGCAGTACCTCAGTCTGTTCTTTCAGAGATTCCCATGGTCCCCGTAGGCCAGGCTGGAGAGTGCCCAGTCCCTATGTGGCAGTGTTGATAGTCGGGACAACTCAGGTTGGGCCAGGTGAGAGTGTGGTCCCTAGACCCACTGCCCGTCCCTCTTCTGTGCCACTGCCAGCAGCATAGTGACAAGCTATGACAGGGAAGGGGAGCTACTCTATGTCATGCACTTACTACACCCCAGGCCCTGCTTCAAGCTCCTCACACACACCAGCTAATTCAACACTAAAGAACGCTGTAGGGGAGGGGTTGGCTACGAGCCCCATCATAAAGTTGGGCAAACCAGGGCCAAAGTGGTAAAGGAAGTTGCCTGAGCAAGATGACGCACAAGGGCCCTAGGTCAGGACCTTTTGGGGCCTTAGGTAGAAGATACACTGGGGCACGTCCAGGTGTGGCCTGAGATGCCAGCCAGGTGCCTCACAAACAGACCAGAGGCCCACTGTCCAGGCTGAGCTATTGCTCCCACAGGCAGCTCTACTAGCTGAGGGGAACTGCCCTTTGAACCAGGTCACAGGGACCTCAAGAAGCTCCTTCTTCCAATGAGTTAGACCTCAGCTGGAACTCATCTGTGGATTCCCAGAGCCTCTGGCTAATCCCAGAGGCTGGGCCCTGACCAAGAACATACCTGCAGAGGACACAGCCCTCAGCCAGCACTTGAGGGAGGTCTGCCAACAGCCTCCCTCCTTTCACTAGGCCTTAGCAGGATTTTGGGGAGGGGCTGAGCACCAGACAGAAGAAAGAATGATTTCCCAACTCAGACCACAACTGGCCCACACTGAGGGCTCCTAGCCCAGGCCCCAGGCTCTAGGCCCTGGCCCCAGCCAGATCTGCCAGCCTGTCTGGTGTCTCTGTGGACAGGAGGGATCCTGCAGAGTAGGGAACACAAGGGTCTTGGCCAGAAACTTCCTGTCACAGAGCCCTCTGTTCAAGGGAACAACACATTCCCACCATGGCTCTCAGCAGCTCCTGAATGGGTCTGGGGAGCTAGGGAGGACCTCCAGCTCTGCTATGACAACTGAACATTCCAGCATGGGGATAGTGCCATCCCCTCTCCCAATCTCTATCCACCCAGTACAGGGCCTCACCACTGCATCTCACAGGCCTCAATCTCAAAATACGTCCAAACCCAACTCCCCTCTCAAGCCTGCTCTCCCCTCACAGTTGACAGCAGCCTTCAAATATACCATCCACCCTTCTGCAAAGCAGGCACCCAGGAGGCATCCGTCTCCTCCTTCTTCCAGCCTCCACTTAGGTCCTGTGAGTCTACACCAGCCCCTTCTCATGAAGCCTGTCTCTGCCCAGAGCCCCTGCCCTGTCTTGAGCAGGCCTCAAGCTCACTTCCTATACACAGGAGGCAACACAGAACAGGGGTTCAGGGCACAAGCTCTGGAGTCAGGTCTTCCTGGGTATGAATTCCAGTTCTGCCACTTTCTAGCTTTGTGATCTGTTTAATTTCCTGGAGTGTACACTGGAGCCTGTAGCTTCATAGGGCAATTGAGATTACAGGAGAGAATCAATGGAGGGCCCTGCACATAGTGTCTAGCACAAAGTACACGGCACACACACAGTAACTCTGCTTATTACCAACAGCACAACTGAGATGCAGACAGGATAGCTGTGAGGCTGAAGTGAGGCCATGTAGTGGCATACCACTAGGCCTGGCAGCGAGCGCAAAAAATGTGAGCTGTCACCGTTGGCTCAAGTGCCCACTATGTCTCTGGGGCTGGAACAGGCCTCTCACTCTCCTCCTAGCCCCCCATCACCTTCTGTTTCAGGCCTTCCTCCTCCACACACAGCCAGATGATGCTTGTCTAAAACATATACTCAGTGAGGTCCCTCAGCTTGTCCAAACACTTTCCAGGCAGCCCCTACATGTCCAGACTCAACCGCTCCCTCCCCAGACCTTGGTCCCCTGGGCTCCTCCCTACCAGACCTCATCCCATCACCTCCACCTTCACCTCCATCAGTACCTCCACCTCCACCTCCCCAAAGCCTCCTCCAGTCCTGAACTTGCTGCTCTGTCTGACATCCTCTTTATTCCTGGCATCCAGAGGAAGGGGGTGAAAACTGATCCCCTCCCTCCTGGAGTCTCTACCATACCCCTTCTTCCCTTTTCCTATAACTACTCAAATACAGAAGTGAAATATATTTCCTGGTGTGGGAGGCCATCCTCGCACGTGATTTGAGTTACCTCTCTGGCTGGGTGAGAGGCGCTTAGACACAACTGTGTCTGAGCCTTCCCCACCTTTCCCAGGTCCGAGGGCTTGTCCGTGCAGAGGCATGCCTGGCTACTGACCTGAAGACCCAATCATCGTCCTTGACCTTGGGATGCTGCCCCCCTTAACCTTCATTGGATGGGATTTTCCCTGGATTTTTTGTTCCCCAATAAAAGCTCACTCCCTGGCGTACTCTCCCTCTCTCGCTAGTCTCTTGTGTAAACCTCACCACCGCTGGAGGCGGGAGCTAGGAGAAGCTGTCTCAGAGCTAATATTAAAGGTAATGAGAGTCTGTCTCTTTAATTTAAAACTCCCTAATAATTTCTTATGACCCGAACCTACTTTCATGAAGCCCGCGCTGGTCGCGTGGCAGATCCTGGAGCTCATTATACTAAACCAAAAATGGTGTGAGGACCTTTGTTTCAGGTAAAAAGAGAGGAGCAGAAATGTCTGCATTTTTAAGGAGACCCTGGGGCAGCTTGGTGCTGGCGGGGACAGGATCCATGTCTTCAGCATGCGTGGCCAGGAACCAACTCTCAGTCCTTACCTACTCGCTGCCCTTCCCCACTGGACCCACAGACTGCCCCAGGACCATCATCACCAGCACCCACCCGAGGCTGCCCCTGAGGACCTCCCACCTGGGCATGCTCCCTTATTTTAGAAAATCTGCTTCTAGGGGCAGGCAGCCCTAGGCCTGATGTACAGGGTGGCGGGAGCTGAGAAGGGAGGCCATGGCAAGGAGTGAGCCCTCCTCTACCATGGTGAGCTCACCTAGGTACCCATCACTTACATATTTGAGGAAGAGGTGAAGCTCCCGATGATCTTGGGGGTTGATTGTGGCCTTAAAAAGGGGCAGGAAGATATTCTCCAGCATCTTTCCAAAGTTTGGCAGCAGCTTCTTTGACCTAAATATATCACTGTAGGGAAGCAAAGACTGGCCTGTTGGGTGGACCCACAGTCCCCTTGGCCTGCTACAGAGTGGCCACAGTCACTTCAGCACTGCTTCCCACTAAGCACCCAGGGTAGAGTCAGCTGTGGCCCTTCAGCAACACTGGGCAGTGCTGTGCAACTTCACACCTGCCTCACCTGTCTCAAGCCAGAGGCCATTCACGAGTGGGGCGAAGGGATTCAGGTGGCCAAGGGTCCCAGAGAGGAGTCCTCCAGTTTCTCAGTGATCCAGACTCAGTTCCACTCAGCTCAGTTTCCTTAGACCCCACACACCAGCCCACCCAGGAGGGGAGCAGTGATCCAAGGGGAAGTCAGCAATGTGGGCCACTACCACGACACCCCAGGCCTCTAGGCCCACCCAAACCTTCAACAAGAAGGCAAGCCAGTAGACCCCACAAGGCCTTGGCACATAAATATTCTTCAAAGAACCAAATTTTAAGTGTCATAAGGGCGTCTTTGCCAACCACTCTTCCCTGGGGAGGAAAGGTCTAAGATGGCACTGGACTTAATAGTCTCCAGCCCACCAGACAGGATGTCATGCCCAGGGGCATGGGGCAGATACTGGGGCCCCTCACTCACTAGATCCGGGGCACCTGGATGATCCAGCGCATGTTGGGTGAGTAGACCTTGTGCTGGATGAACCAGCGGGCCAGGTTGGGCCACTCCTCAGGACTGCGGCCATAGATGGAGAGCCGTGGCTCCGAGTACTGGTATTTACTCTCCTCCAGCTCCCGGGCCACCTCCTGGCACCAAGAAGAACCAGGTCAGCCCCAAAGCCTCCAAGCTACATGGGAGATCTCTACCTCCAGCTCTGCATGACAGCTGGGTCCTGGGCCAGCTGCTCCCAGCCAGGAAGGCTGATCTGCATCCCTGCTGCCTACTGCCATGTGAGCTCTTCAACCATAGTGGAGGCTCCTCCCCTGGGGGAGAAAGGCCTTGGGTCTGCAACGTCACATTGCAGAACTAGGCTGGGCAGCAACAACAACTCCACCCGGAGCCAACCAGCACCCAGCCAAGTTTAGACTATAAATAGAGACAGGCATGGTGCCAGGATGCTGTGAGCTCTGCCAAGGTGGATGCCCTCCCCTCCTCCTCCCTGCAGTTGGCACACAGCACCAGCCTGCCCATTCTCAGAAGAAGGAGACCAGGGCCAGAGCATAGGTTCCTGAGCTGGGCAGTGGATAGAGGAGATTCAGGGAAGGGAAGGAACAGAAGGCCATGCAGGGTCCCCTCTGAAAGCAGACACCATCAGGTATCTGAGGTGGCCTTGGAGAGGCCAAGGGACTGCTCACCTTGACCATCCTGGCAAAGTACTCTCCTCCCAGGTAGTTTTCAGTTTTTAAATACAGGTCGCGAAGCTCACTGGCCCCCACAGGGTTGTATTTGGAGTTGAACTTGTCAAAACGATGGAATGTCTGCCGGCCCTGAGGGGAGGAGGCCACCAGCCCTCACCACATTGTTCTGCAGCCATCAAGCATGTTTCCCTCTCCAGGCCTTTAGGTGTGGCCTTAGGTGTGGCCATACCGAATGATGTCTTTAAGTCATCTGCATGAAATCTTGGAAATTTCCAAGGGCCAGAACCGTGTATCATCACAGCCAGCCACAGGCTCTTTTCTGAGTCACGGTGTGAAGGAGCAAGGAGGGCTTCAAGCTCCAAGGAACCATGGCAAGGAACATGCCAGCTAGAGAGCAGATGAGGCTAGACCACCGAACAGCAGACAATGATGTGTTTTCTATGCCTTTTTAAGGCCGAATAATATTCTATTGTGTGGATATACCACATTTTGGTTACCCATTCATCTATTGAACACTTGGGTGATGTCTACCTTTTGGCTATTGTAAGGAATGCCCCTGTGAACAACACGTTGGCACATGGTGCCAACTCCAGTCTCTAATTTCAGTTCTTTTGGGTGTCTACCTAGGAGTGGGATTGCTGATTATATGGTAATTTTATAGTCAACTTTTTGAGAAGCCACCCTATTTTCCACACCATTGCTTAGTGTTTTCGTAACAAGGCACATGGCAGTTACCATGTTATAGGCAAGGAAATAAAACCTTCAGTGAGTTGCTTAAGGGCATATAACTCCTAAGTGGCAGAAAGGGGATTTGAACTTGGACCCATCTGACCAGAAGTCACGCACCCTTCCTCTGTCCCATGGCTGCTCCCAGCCCCATTATTTTATGAGGTCAAACTAACACCACAGCCTCCAAGACAAGAGCCAGCGGCTCTCCAAGCACAATCACAGCATCTTCCAGGGGCTGAGTCCCCAATCAGGACTCCTTTCTGTTCATGGCACTGGGGCAGAAGCTCACTCACAGCATGGACATCCAGCGAATCCACAGTGAGGTCGTAGGGGTCCATGTGCAGGCTGTCGAACACCTGCCGCAGGGTGACCTTCCGGCCCAGCTTCTCAGCCACAGTCCTGTCAGGCTCCGTCTGGTACGTGTGCTTGATGAAGCGGAGCAAGTGCTTCTGGTTCATGCAGGCCGCTGCGTGGATGTGCGTGTCCACCTAGAACAAGCACCCACCAGTGAGCCAAGCTACATTCTCCGCAACAAAAGAGCCCGGCCCTCAATGTGGAGCACAGAGCCTCGGCACCATAAGGGCCACAGAGGCAGTGCCTACCTAGGTCTGGAGGTCCCTCCCCATTTCTCCTCTGAACTTCAAAACTGGTCTCCTCCCCTTTAGCCTTGCTGCCCAATCCACTTCCTTACAGCACCAAGAGAGGGTTCCAAAATGGAGACTGGATCAGGCCACTCCCCTGTTAAGAAATCATAGTGGGCCAGCATCCTCAAAGTAAAGCCCGGCTCCTTAGCCTGGGAGTCAAGGCTACTTGCCACTGCCCCATTCTATGCTCCAGCCATGGCAAACCATGCCCGGATGTTCAGGGCACCAACCTAGTCCACTCTGCAGCGCTTTGCCCACACGCATCCTCAGCCAGGAGTGCCTTCCCTCCTCCCCACCAACCTCTTCCTTATCCTTCTACATCCTCCACTTGGACACCAATCCTGATCCCCTAAAAAACAACTAACCCACCCTCTCCTTGCCTGACTGGGACCCTGGCATAGACATTCCCTTGCTGTGTCCATCCTCCTGACCCATTCAAATATGTTTCTGTCTACTCCTCCGCTAGCCTGGGAGCTCCTCAAGCATAGGACCATGTCTGATCCACCCAGTCTCTACTATCTACCCCAGAGACCGGTGAGATGTACCGGGTGAATCAATGAATGGATGAATGAACAAATGCACTCTCCATCTCTGGCACGGTTGTAGTAAGGTTCTATATCCTCATATAAGCCTGAGGGCCCGTGAAATGCCTTACAGAATCCCCCTCCCTCTCAGAACCCCCTAACATTCTGAAAGCAAGGTCCAAGTGGGAGTGAGTGAAGACAGCAGTCACTGCCACACACTTCCTCGACCAGTTCCAGCTCACCCCACACCCAAGGCATCCACACCCCAAGAAGCAGTGGCTCTTCTGACCCTGAGACAACCTTAGAACTCAGAGCAAATGCTAACTTGAAGAAAGGCACATCACTCTTCTCCCCTTACTTCATGGCAAGGCAATGTCCTTGAGAAAGCCCTGGAAGGAGACCACCAGGGCCTCAGAACACCTCACAGGATTTCTTACATCTATGTCTCTCTGGCCTCTCCTTTTCAACCTCCTTGGTCAGCTCATCCTTGCTACCAGACCTCCAATACTGGCATTTCTTCAGGCTTGGTCTGGGCCCTCCTGTCCCCTCACTATATACTCTTTTCAAAGGTGATCTGTGCCATCTGTGCCTTTGATTTTCTTCTTTATACCAAAAACTTACAAATGTGTATCATCAGCCCAAAGCTCCAGAATTGTAGAGAGAGCTGCCTCTTTGGCATTTCCACTTGGGAAATTCAAAGGTCCTTCAAATTTTAAAGTGGACAGACTCTCCATCTCTGGCCCTAGACCAAACCTGATTGTTTCCCAGGTTCCTGCACCCCAGGAAATGATATATACCCTGCACCCAGCTGTTCACAATGGAAAACTGCAAGTCATCCTCCGCCTCCCCTCCCTCTTGCAGCACCAGCCAGATCCATCGATTCCCCCTTCCAATTAAATCTCAGATCCACACAATGGATAACCCGTCTTGCCACTTTTTCTCTTGCTCTGGTTCAATTCATTCTTCACTCAGAAGCTAGAATGGATTTTTTGATGCAATTTGATTCTGATTAATATTCTCACTAATCTAATACTGCTAATACTGCTTAGTCCCCGCCGTCTCCCCACCTTCCACATCCCCACTCTCCATTTTCCTCTGTGCTCCACTCCCAGGACAGCCACTTGGCTAAAATGAGAGATGGCCTGAAGTCACAGTGGGCATCTTGCATCTCCTTCTATGAGCCCACGGGGCCTAAGGGAAGTCCCCAGGGAAGGAGACAGCAGCCTCACAGGCCAGGATGCCACCCGCCACCAGTCTGCAGCATGGAGTTACTGCTGTGGCTAACTGGGCACTGTGCGAGGGCCAGGGTGAGGAGGTGCTGACCTCGGGTGCTGACCTCGGGCCAGGGAAGGCTGTTCACAGCTGGTTGGGCATCTCCACATGGTGCCAAACGAGACATTTGATCTTTCGGACTTATCTGTGTGTTATCCCCGCCAGCCCGTGTCATTGGCCACATCACTCTGTCAGCAGGGTCCTTTCTGCCATTCATCCTGCCACTCTTACCAGAAAGATAGACTGCTGGACATCAGAGAAATGGCACCACTCAACGTACTAAAAACCAAAACATCACCCAAAGCACAGAGTCAAGGCTCAGGCACTTCTTGTGCATTCCTTTGGGATGCACAAGAGAAGGTCAGCTGGGATTAGCTCAGCAGGACACAGCCTGGCTCCACCGCCTCAGCATGACTCAGCACATTCTGGGCTTCTGTGTGTGTCCTTCAGTTTACCAGTGACACACCACAGGGGGTTCAGCCTGTCCTTACCCCGTGAGTCACAAGATAAAGAAGGAAAACAACTGGACAGTCCAGGAAGCACCCAATCCAAACTACAGGACCTCAAAGGTGATTATTTTAGGAACAAGTCAAAGAAGTTGTCATTGAAGGTCAGTATTTTCAATTCACCCGAAGATCCAAGCACATTCTCTGCTCTCTCCTGAGATCCAGGTCTACAGAAACTGTAGAGTTCCCAATACCTGAGACTGGAGCTAACACTGGCCTTCCCGTACCAATGGCGGACATCAGCAATAGGTCACAGCACTCTTTTCACTGAGGTTCTGGAATAGCTTCAGGGAGTCACTCCCAACTGGTCAAGTTTGGCACAGAAGCTGAAACCTATTTGCTATCCCTGATGTGACACTCAAGCCCAAATGGATAGTGCCTAGTCCTACTCCACTCCCAAGCAGCAAACCCGCTCAGCCCTTCTGCCTCAGCCCTGAACAGAAAACAAGTGTCTCGGTTACACAGTGCTGCCAGCTGGGCCTCACAGTGTCATAACCCACCACCCACCACCCACCACCCACACGTATCCACAGCCAGGCCTCGGCCCCAGCGTGCCCTGCCTCTGGGAAACAACAGCCACCTCCAAAATAGGGAGCTCCCCTCCCAGCTCACTCTGGGTTTTATAAGGCCAGCTCTCCTCGCCACAGTACAGATTTTGAGGGTGAGATAAAGCTGCTGGCACCCAGGAGGCTCCCTTTACCCAGGACAGAGAGCACAGCCTGATGCAGTGGCCCCAGGCCCAACTGACTATGCACCAGAGAAAAGGCCACAATGTCACCACACACACACACACACACACACAAGGACACCTTGTGTCCAGAGAGCACAGTAACCCCCAAAGTGATAGGAAGTCCAAGGATCAGCTCTGATATGGAACCACAGCTCTACACAAGGGCTCGGGCCCACACTGTGGCAGGGAGCAGATGGTGAGTCCATGGGGCCCACCCCAGGAGCAAACCGCTTCAGAGCCCGTCCAGTCAACAAAGACAACTCAGGTCAGGCAGCAGCAGGAGGCAGGCCCAGCACAGTTCACATCTGCAGAGGGCAGGGCTGCCCTGGGCTGGGCAGGACTGCGGGGAGCTCACAGTGACTGAGGCACCTGCCTAACACCTAAGGCTCACAGAAAAGGAACAAATGGTGCTTGAGGTGAAAATGCCCAGCTGCCCACATAGGTGTGTCTAATGCATGACCTTTAACCTCTACCCGGAAATCCCCAACACTCTTCCACAGCCTTTCGGAGCCCATGAGCTGAAGCTAAACTCTCACTTCTAAAGGCTCTTAGTCCCGTCCACGTGGGGAGTCCAGATGGCATTAACAGGGGGTCTTAGGCCTCCCAAGATAGGGGGGGGGGGGGCGCGGGGGTGGAAGAGGGGCCTTCCATCTGGATTGCCGAGCAAACTCAGTCAGGAGGTCAGGGAGGCTGACCAGGGCTTCCCAGAGGAGCCACAAGCTGATCCTAGAGACAGGAGATCCTCAAGAGGTCCCAGCAGGACAGAGGTGGCTCTGGAAATGACAACCTCACCATGACCCGCCCAGGTTTGGCCGTCCTCCTCCAAGCACCATCTAAACCCCCTGCCCCCACTGATTCACCTCCAAGATCACAAGCACACGCGGCCCACCTCCCAACCCACAGACCCCATTATCATCCAGAACCCCCACACCGCTGCAGCTTCATTCCTCACAACCCACTGCTCTCCTCTCTCTGACCCAAGCTCTAGCCACACCAAACTAGCAGCTATGTCAAGACACCACTGTAACCCTTTCTCCCCTCGCACGCACGCCTCTCCCCCTCCTGGCATTTGCACATGCTGTTCCCTCCACAGGAAATGCCAGGGACGTTGCTGCTTCCCTCCCTGCACAACACTCTGCCTGGCTAGCTTCTTACCCTGTAGGTCAGCTTAATTAGTTCTGGCCTCCTCCTGAAAGCCACCCCATTATACTTAACCCTTAGGTAGCAGACGGAGGAGCTTCTCATCAGCAGGAAGTAACTTGCTCACCATCAAATGCCCCATGCTTAGCACCGATCCTGTCTCACTATAGGTTACTTAAATGGAAGAAAACGGAAGAGCTGCAGCACATAATCACTTAGTATGCACACCTGCCACCACTCCGCAGGCTGAAAGTGCCAGGAGCCACTCGGCCACTCAAGGGGTACAAGAGGGACAGAGACAGGAGCACATAAAATGTTCTTCTTTAAATATACCTTGGGCTGGGGTTGTGGCTCAGTGGTGGAGCACTTGCCTAGCACGTGTGAGGCCTGGGTTCGATTCACAGCACCACATATAAATAAGTGAATCAAAAAAGGTCCATCGACAACTAAAAATATATGTAAAAATAATTTTAAAAAAATAAAAAATAAATACACCTTATCCTGAAGGACACAAAACCATAAACTACCAAAATCCAAAGAGGTCATATAGCTTTTTCCCTCCATGATGAATCTAATTCTTTCCCTACCCTAAGAGTGGCCTGTGCTCAACAGTTATGACCACCTAAAGGCCGTGTCCTGCTTCCCAAGGCACATTCCAACAGAGGCACACCATGGAGTGGCCCCCCAGTACCGTCTGAGGCACATCCTGACTCTAAGAACACAGTTTACCCACCTCTCTTCTGCATGGACCCATCGCACTCCTCTGGCCAAGAAGGGCCTTCACCAGCCTCCACTCTCATAGGGCACTAGCCCCAAACTGGCTCAGGACAGCCCCGGTGTGGGGAAAGGAGCCAGCCAGGTGAGTTGGACACTGGCCACTAACGCACCTTTCTCACGTTATAGAAGTCTCGATGGGGGTTACTCTTCAACTCTTTGAACTCGGACATTTCATTTAACATCTCGTGAAGGCTGAATTTGGATTCCAGAAAGTTCAGTCGCCGGTGACAATAGGTTTTCCTGCAGGTTGGGGAAGGGGAGAGACCACAGTTGAGGGGCAGTGACATCAAACTCTGTTTGGAGACTTCCAGCACAGGTGGGCCAAGCCCAGTGTGGGAGGTCCAGTTCTGGGAGGATGGAGCCAGGGGGGCTCAGAAGCTCCCAGATTTCTGTTGACCTGACTGACCTAGCTAACACGTCGGTGTGCCTCAGTGAGAGCGGAGAGTGAAGATATGGGGCAGCAGAGAGCTGACTTTGAGACCCTGTATTTTTGACTTCTAGCTCTATGTGTTTAGGCAGTTAACCACGAGCCTCCCTCCCCATGAATGAATCGATGTTGAGATGGTAATTCCAAGGCTGAAGTGAAGGTTAAATTGGTTGATGCCTATGAAAGGGCCTGACTCCGAACAGAGTGGTTACTCAATAAGTCTCCCTCTTTTGTCCCGTCTTTTCTTTCTTCCCACTGTCCTCAGCCACCTTTTATTCCTTGAGAAATCAATTGTCCAGAATATGGATAATACAGTCACACTATAAGGCATGGCCTGCCACCTTGGGATACAGAGATAACTCCCACCCTGACCAAATGCTCCCAAATCCCGAGACCTGAGGACCCCCAGACTCTGAGGCTTCAGGACAAGAGGAGAATGTTTCTCATCAGAGCCAGATTAGGAGCACAGAGGTATTTATCACTGGGATGGAAATCTGTGAGACTCATGCCCCAAGTTCCCACCAACTCAAAGAAGGTACTCATGGGTAAAGAGGTTTTCTCTGCCAGCAAAGGTGGGAGCTCACTGCTGTGGTCAGCTGCCAGCCCACACCCAGCTAGGGTTGGCCAGCCACATGCCTTGAGTCCAAGACCACACAGAACCTTTGACCATAACTCATGCCACCCTGCTTCTGCACAGAGCAGCTGCTCCATATCCCATCACTGAGGCTAAGAACAGCTGCCTACCTGCAAGAGTGCCACCCTGTCTGCCAAGACAAGCCCAGGATGAGCCCAGGGGTGTCATACAGTGAGAAAGGAGATCAAGCCCAGCCTCTTTCCAAGAAGGACTCTCCTTGAGAACCACTCAGGCAGGACAGCCACTTCTCACACACTTGGCCCAGAAGGGCCTCTGAAAGAAAACTACCCCGTCCCCACCCAGGGTCTTAATTGGATCATTGAGGACCAAGCTACCCATCCACCCCAGACCCACTCTCTTCCCTTAGGACCCAGCATCACACCATTCCCAACAAAACCCAAAAGGCAAGAGCAAAAGAGCAGGGGCATGACAGCACACTCCCCTCCCAACCCCGACTCTGGCACATTCACTCCAAGGCTCTCAGGGTGCAGATTGCTGAATTTCCACACTGATAGCTCAAGTGCCCACCAACAAGTGAGGGACCAATTTCAGGAAGACAGCCACCTGCCAGCTCAGCTTGAGTCAAGCCCATGGCCTCAGGGGGATCAGAGCCACAAAGTGCCCTAGGCTCTCTGCATGCCCTCTCCAGAAACACAGAAACCCAAGACCTGGAGCGACAGTCATCGCTCCTCCTCCCTGTGCAGCCATGTCCCAGGCTGCCAGTTCTCTGCAAGGCTGCTTTCTTGCCTGACAAGAGGTGTGGCAGTCATTTTAAGGTGCCCAGGTTGCCAACAACAAACAGAAGTTCCACACCTATACCGCAGAAGGGACAAGTAGTAACAACTCTAAGAGTGTGGCAGCCCAGGAAGGGAGATTACTGCAGAAACCCACAAAGCAAAGGGAATGACAACCACTCTTTCAGGATGGTTTACCTGCAGAAAAGCCTCAAACAGAGGGGCAGCCTAGCTGGCTTTTCCCAGCTCCTTCCTATAATGAGAGAGAGAGTTGGGGAAAGCTGGCTTACGTGGGGCCGTCAGTGATGAGAGCCAGGATGTGGCTCATGTCCACCGTGTAGGTCTCCAGGTCAGGGTAGGGCAGGCTGTGGGGCTCCTGGCGCTCCAGCATCTTTTTGTTATCATACACGAAGAGGATGCCCCCCTGCATGCAAACCAGGTAGCCCAGATTGGGGGGTGCATCATCCAGGCAGTAAGGGTCTTCCCCGGGCTGTGGGGGAGGGTGGAATTCTGCAAAACAGGATCAAGTGATGGCCATGAGCTCTTGAACTCAAAAGTCACATTCGGGGTAAAGCCTGCCCAGGCCACTCTATCTAAAACCAACCACCCTCACCTGCACAAACACCACAGCTCCTCTTCCCAGCTCTGTTTTGCCTCCTTAGTGCTTAGCCCTGACTAAAGAAACTGTATCTCTCACCTTAGGTTTTAGAAACCTTCTCTACTCAGAATAGAGACTCTGGTGCAGATTGAGACTTTGGTTTGCTGTACCCCATTACCCAGAAAAGCCTGTGGTACATGGTTGGCACTTCAATATATCTTTTTCATTTAACTGAAATGGACTTCAGTTTCCTTGGCCCTGCACGGCCCCCAGGATATTTTTTTTTTTTTTAAGGGCAGCTGCATCCTCTAGTAAGAGAACAGACAGCTTTTGTTGCTTCCTTTGAAGAGGAGCCAGGGTTTCCTCCCACCGCAGCTGGCAGCTGGGCCCCTGGTCCTATATGGTCTTGGCTGATCTGCAGAGAGTTGAAGCCCCCAGTTCTGCTATGTAGCATCTGCCCTTGGCTAGAGACAGCTTATCAAAAGCCAGAAAACAGGTGCTTCTCAGCTTATTATGTGATCATGTCCCAATAAGCCCATCATAAACTGAAAATACCCTAAATTAAAAATGCATTTAATACACCTAACCTACCAAAAATGTGATGAGAACACTTGTATTAGCCTACAGTTGTGCAAAATCATCTAATATAAAATTTATTTTATGATAAAGTGTTGAATACTCATGTAACTTATTGAACACTGTACTGAAAGTGAAAAACAGAATGGCTATATGGGTACATTTTGCACAATCATGAAGTTGAAAAATCATTAAATTGAAACATCATAAGCTAAAGACTGTCCATAATGCCTCCTAATTCATGTGCAAGGCATTCCTGTTTACAAAGGCAGTGGGTGTAATCCTCAGATGGGAAGACAGGATCAGAGAGGCAAAGGGGTTTGTTAAAAGTCTCATGCTTAAAAATAATAAAAGAGACATTTTGGGGGCTGGGGCTGTGGCTCAGTGGTAGAGCGCTTGCCTAACACATGTGAGGCACTGGGTTTCATCCTCAGCACCATATAAAAATAAATAAATAAAATAAAATAAAGGTATGTGTCCATCTACAACCACAGCTGCCAGCAGCATTGGAAGAAAACCTTGACTCCTCATCAAAGAAAGCCCCCAAGGCAGGGTCCCCCGCTGGGGTTTCCTCCACCAGTGCTCACAACAGGATGCCCCTAGAGCAAATGTGAGGAGTCACTGAGGAGCTGAAGCAGAGCAGAGCTGGGGTTGATGTCCCCCATCAAGCAAGGCCACAGGCCAGCTCAGAAGTCTCTAAGTCTCTTGCAGACCACGGGGTCTGCAAGGTGCAAGCAGTTGCAAATGCCTGGATGAAGCCACAGCCTGTACACTCCAAGGTGGCTCCACCTCACCACACTCAGGCCCAGAACCCCTGAGTCCTTCATGCGAAGTACACATTTAGCCATCAGCCCTGTCTGTCCTTTCTAGGGCAGTAGGATCAATTTCCCTAAGACAGACAGGAAATGGGCCCAGAAGGGCTGAGACTTACCCAGGGGTCTGGTGGTAACAGATGCTCAAAATGCAGGACTCAGAGGTTCAAGGGAGCCAGAGACAGGGATAACCCAACACCAGCAACCACAACCAGGGCAGCCAGGGTCCTGGGCCTTGGTGCAAACCTTCAGGCCCTATCTGCTCCCCAATCCTGGCTTTCAAGCATGAGGTTTCCTGTCGTTTTCGTTTGCATGACTTAACTCACAGCCTCTACTCCTTTAAGGTCCTTCACAGACCAAATGGACTCCACCAGGAAGCCATCCTGCCCTCTCTCATCTCCCCTTCCCTGAACTCTGTGGCATAAATGCAGCTGCCATTTATTGAACACTCACTAGATGCCAGAGAGGCACTGAGTACACCACAGTTATTTGCCTATTTAATCTTCATAGCAGTCCTAGGAGATAGATATTATTAGTATTCTCATTTTATAGATTAAAAAAATAGGAGATTTAGAGAATAATTCGTTCAAGGTCCAAGAAATTGGCAGAACCCAGATACAGGTGTGTTAGACTCCAGAGTCAACGTGCCCTGCCCCAGGAAGGTGCCCTCTGTCTCGATTCCCACCCCAGCCCATAATACCTCCAGCTGGTCATTTACTGGTTGATCTTGTTGTTTTAAATGTCCCACTTGAGAATTCCTACTTCCCTGTCAGACTCCCACCATTAGGAACTTTCATTTCTCTTAACTTCCACAGGTTATCTCCACTCAGCCAGGCACACAGGACACATAAAACTGACCAGGGGACCAGCAAACACCAGTGTAGGCAGAAGTCTACACCAGGGTCCGCCCCCGAAATACCAGTGGGGAAAACGCATTCAGCCCACAAAAGGTCCCCAACAACCCTTAGGCCAGACCCATACATGGGGCCCCATTTCCTGTCTGAGATCCATACCTGGGAGACCGTCTTCCAGGAGTGCCGTGTTGGCCCGCCGATGACCTAGGTACTGGGCTGTGGTCCGAGGGAAGCGGTGATAGGCAAGCCGTGCATACTTCTCCCGGATCATCAGGGCCTTGGCCAGGCTCTTGGCGGCCTGCTCGTAGTCCTCCACAGTGATCTACAGAGGGAGGCGTGCAGAAAGGGCTCATGCAGCAGACCCGAGACTGCCATGCTTAAAAGGATCTGCTTGCAAGGTTGGCTCTTGGCCAGCACCTGGGACCCCGGATTTCAGGAGAATTCCCACGATTCAATGATCAATGAGTGGCTCACTATATCTAAACTATACAAAAAAACATGGCTTATGCTGGATACCAGACTCCTTCTGGGAGTCTGGAATTTGAACATGAGCTATAGGTGTGTGAGCAGACCTAGCACCTTGGGCACCAAGAGGCTAATGAGCCTCCCTGGCAGACAGCACTTCACACATGTTGTCACACTCAGATGCTGAAGGTATTCTATGTTCTGGTGACTCCCCTGGGTGAGAACCCTTGCAGGCTTGCACCTGGTGTCCTCCAGACCTCAGCCCACGTAGCTTCTCCTTTCTGGTTTGTTCTGTGTCCTCTCACTTTAATAAATCTTAGCTAGCTTTGAATATAGCTAGATGCTAAGCTGAGAGTGCTCCCAGCAAGTCACTGAACCTGAGGGTGGTCTTGGGAACACACACACACACACACACACACACACACACTCACACACAAAGAATTTCTGCATGCCCATCCCACTGCTTTGCCAACTCAGGCTTCTGATTAAATCTGGTGATCACCCAACTCATCCAGTCAACAGCATGTGCTATGTGCTAGACCTATCCTTAGATGTCATTTTGCTCCTCAAAGCAGCCCATTTTAAAGTGGGAAAACTGAGGCCCAGAAAGGATCAATCATCCAAGAGAATGTTGCAAAGTCAAATTTCAGACTCAGCTCTGATTGATTCTCAAAGCCCAAAGAAAGATGAGCTGCTTTCCCCGAGCTGCTTCATATACAGAGATGAAGGAAACACAGGCCTAACTTCCAACGGGCTCATTTATCTTGGTGAGTCTGGGAAGGAGGAATATCACAGACATCTGAATGTGCTCAGGAGCACAAGCGGTAGACAGGACGGGGGTGAGTGACACAGAAAAGGAGGTGCAAGATGCTGGAAGAGCACGGAGTGAGAAGGGCTGGGCCTGGAATTTTCCTCTTCTGCTTTAATAAAATAATCATTTTTAAATTTTGAAATGTTTTAAATCTACAGACAAGCACCGAAGGTTATATAACAAATACTCATGCACCTACCTTCCAGAGCTATCAATATTTACATTTCTCATAAATGTTTCAAAGGTCTTACAAGTGTAAATAAATCATTGTGGATACAGCTAAAACTCTACCCTCCCCCACCACTCATTTTTAACCAAATATTACTCCTTGTTTTCTGTCAAGGCAGAATCTTCTCTCCTGCCTCCAAATGTCCCCACAAGAGGGGACATATTAATGCCACTTTATACCTTCCAGGGCATGGCCTCTGAGAGCAGCGAGGATAGGTAAGCAGACACAAATGTCTTAAACAAAACTATGTTCCTGACCACAGCAAAGCCAAACATGCTCCCCAGAACCAAAGGATTCACATAACAAGGGGCTCAGGCCACAGCCAAGAATATCAGTGAGGGTGCTCAGGATCCCTGTGGAGCTGCAGCCAATCAGGCCCCATTGCTGGCAGCAGACCCTCTGGGGCCAAGGAGATCTGCAAGGAGAGCCTGCTCCTCACAGACATGTATCTCCCTGAAGTCTAACTGCCTGGGTCAGGAGCCCCTTCCCTACTCCATGCCAGGCTGGCAGAAAGAAGCTAGTTCATGCTTCAGGCTGATGTCCTCTCGTTCAGCTTGAGGTCAGCCCGTCTCCACTCTCCCTTTCCACCCCTGTGCCCACACACCTGAGGCTTTCACCAAGGCTTGGCCAGGATTCTGACCTTCAAAAAGGTCTGAATTGTTTCCAAATCAAATTCCCATTTCCAAGAACTTAACATAATTTGCAGTGCCTCCACACCATGGGATATTATGCATTTGTAAAAACAAATAAATAAACAAGAAAGTTCTTTATGTTTTATATGGCATTATCTCTAAATGAACTATTAAGTGCAGGGAAGAAAAACTTGTCCACTTTCTAACCAAGACCCTCTCTTCCTGGTCGAGGGGATCTGGCCTATATTTAAGGATACTGACCCAAACAGGGAGCCTACATCCTGGGAACAAATCTTTATTCCACACACTTCAGATAGAGCCCTAATAACCAGAATATACAAAGAACTCAAAAAATTAGACAATAAGATAACAAATAACCCAATCAATAAATGGGCCAAGGACCTGAACAGACACTTCTCAGAGGAGGATATGCAATCAATCAATAAGTACATGAAAAAATGCTCACCATCTCTAGCAGTCAGAGAAATGCAAATCAAAACTACCCTAAGATACCATCTCACTCCAGTAAGACTGGCAGCCATTAGGAAGTCAAACAACAACAAGTGCTGGAGAGGATGCGGGGAAAAGGGCACTCTTGTTCATTGTTGGTGGGACTGCAAAATGGTGCAGCCAATTTGGAAAGCAGTATGGAGATTTCTTGGAAAGCTGGGAATGGAACCACCATTTGATCCAGCTATTCCCCTTCTCGGTCTATTCCCTAAAGACCTAATAAGAGCATGCTACAGGGACACCGCTACATAGATGTTCATAGCAGCACAATTCACGATAGCAAGATTGTGGAATCAGCCTAGATGCCCTTCAATAGATGAATGGATAAAAAAAATGTGGCATTTATACACAATGGAGTATTACTCTGCATTAAAAAATGACAAAATCATAGAATTTGGAGGGAAATGGATGGCATTAGAGCAGATTATGCTAAGTGAAGCTAGTCAATCTTTAAAAAACAAATACCAAATGACCCCTTTGATATAAGGGGAGTAAACAAGGACAGGGTAGGGACGAAGAGCTTGAGAAGAAGATGTACATTAAACAGGGATGAGAGGTGGGAGGGAAAGGGAGTGAGAAGGGAAATCGTATGGAAATGGAAGGCGATCCTCAGGATTATACATAAGGACATATAAGAGGAAAGGAGGGGTAAGACAAGATAATACAAATCGAAGAAATGATTTACAGTAGAAGGGGTAGAGAGAGAAAAGGGGAGGGGAGGGGAGGGGAGGGGAGGGGGGATAGTAGAGAATAGGACAGACAGCAGAATACATCAGACACTAGAAAGGCAATTTGTCAATCAATGGAAGGGTAACTGATGTGATTCAGCAATCTGTATACGGGGTATAATTGGGAGTTCATAACCCACTTGAATCAAATTGTGAAATATGATGTATTAAGAACTATGTAATGTTTTGAACGACCAACAATAAAAAAAAAAAAAAAAAGAGGAGCTAAGTCGGCCATAAACGATTTCATACAAATCAGCCAATACCATAACTTTGAATCTGCTGAACGTTTGGGAATGCTGATGTACCCAAGCTGGCACCCTGCTCAATTGGCTGCAGTGACAGAGGGCAGCATTCTGGACTTGGAGAACATAGGGAATTTACAGGTACCAGCCATGCTGTTCCAGACTGCAGCTCTGGGCCCTTTGCACAGGGCTGGAGCAGCTTCCTGAGCACTTCCACACCCTCCAGCCTCTGCTAGGACCCTTCCTCCTCTTCAGACTCCTGCACCTCCTCTCACCACCTCCCAGACACCCACAGACTGAGCCTGGCCTCTGCATGCAAAGCCCATAAAATACTCTCATGGCCACCTTACCCCAGCACAGTAATCTCCACTGATGGTGACCCGCTGGTACTCAGGCATGGCGTAGGGTACTGGTGTGGGCTGGGAAGTGGCTCCAGGGGGTGCGGGGGTTGCAGGAGACATGGCTGGACTGGTCACTGGGGGGCCTTTCCAGTCTTGCTGTGTCGGCATTTGCAGAGACAGGGACTGGGAACGGATCATCTTGAAACTTTTCTTTCTAAGAGCCAAGGACAAGGAAAGCAGGAGACATCAGCAGCTGATTGAGGTGAGCCATAAGCAATCTTTATTAGGTACAGAGCAAGAGAATTTTGCTATGATTAATCACGGGTGCTGGCCCTACCATTAAGAAGTTTCTAATTACTTATGCCTTCCCTTTTACACACAACTCTGCATGAGATTCAGCACAGCCCTCCAGATGCCCCAACCTGTGGTCACTATGATCTGCAGTGGCTGTGTCTGCAAATGCCACAGAAGACAGATGGATGCAGACCACTGCAGTGCATAATGGAAGTGAGGATAACGTCAAATCGGCCAGGCTTTCCCCATGTGAGGCCCTGTGTGAGGACAGCACATTACCTTCACAAAACCCAAACTCTAAGGCCCGACACACGAACAGTCTCAGGAAGGTCTGTGAACAGGAACACAGAGGCAATCACACTGCATTTCCCAAAGTTGGAAATCTGGGGTACTGGATTTAGAAGAGATAGAGATGATCAGCTAGCCCAACCTCCCTGTTTTTTAAATAGGAGTCAGGGATCCCACAACGGAAAAGGGGCTTCCACAAAGTCACACAGCAAGGTGGCTACTCTCCCCAGCCTGCTGTTAAGGAAAAGGAATGATCAGCATCAATTTCAAGACTGGACCTCTGGACCTGTCACCTTGGCACCAAAAGATTATTTCACTTGCTCTTGGGCACAAGGCTGTTTTAAAATGCTGCACGCTCATGCTGAGTTGGGATGACCTCACCTTCTTTATGAACAAAATAGTTATGTTTCAACTGAGGTCACTCCACATCCTGGAATCCCCAGGAAGGAAACTACTCAGCACTTGGGCGAGGCTAATTAGCAAATCTCCCTCCCACTTCTCTTTCTGCCTCGGGTGGCATCCAGCCTCTGGTGTTGTCAACCACAGTGTCCAGTCAGAAGCCAGCAGACTCCTTGCCCCACATCATGACTCAGGGACTCAGAAACTTCACGGGATTTATTCCACCACAACCAGGGTCTACAGCCTCCAGCAAAGAACTTAGTGATAACAAGGATCCACCAGAGCCCATGGAATCCCTCTTCTTCCTCAGGCAGTGGTGACACAGGGTGTGGAGAATGCATTGATCCCCAAAGGGGCCTCAAGGCTCACCCAGAAACAGCTGTCTTCCTGCTGGCACTTGCCCAGGTCTCCTCAACTGCCAAATGTCCAGGAAGCACAATTCACCTCCTCTAATTATACACCCACCACATGCCACATGGTCCTGTGGTTCTCATGCCTATGGTAATGACTTGTGTTACCACCTCTTTGAGGCAAGGCTATTTGCACCTGAGAGATGGAGGTGGCCCCTTCTCAGGAGGTTACCCGTGTCTTCCCCTGGCCTTGAATAACAGACTAAGCTACCTCTGGAAACTCAGCTGGAACTCCAGGAACCCCAGCTGCTGTCCATCACAGGGAGCTGAGTCAGCATCCTGCCCCATGTTAGATGTCAACTCAGACCAGACCATAATTCCTCAGAGCAGAGTCACCCTGAACAAGGAGGCTCTCCCTTGGCATCTTTGGAACATTCCCGTCTAAGAGCCAGCGCTTTGGGCGTCCTCTCGTCCTCTGACAGGCTCAGCTAGGTCCCAGGAAACTCCAGCTTCTGTGTCACTCTCATGCCCATCAGTCACTGTTTTGTGTCTCTCTGCCAAACCTCCTCACCCCTGTATGCTTCAGCCCATGCTGCCCGAGGCCTACCAAGGAGAAGTAGCAGGTGACTTCTAAGGTGAGCAACAGGTATGAAAGGTTTTAAAAAAACACAGGCCAAAAGCTGGAAGGTTGCACAAGCCAAGAGCCCCTCCCAGGCTTGTCCTAGGAAGGTCCACATCCTTCTTTCCCACTGAGGAAGCCAACTGGTGCCCAGAGAATACTCCTTCTTGCAGAAATCCATTATGGCTCCAGCCTTGGTCTTCAGATTGTCACATACAAACATCCTTAGGCTGGAAGCTCAGACCTTTCAGGCACAAAGGTAGGTTTAAAGACTGACGGGCCATCTCCTCAGCACCCACTCCTCTTGAGCAGGGCCTGGGAATCATCAGAAGCTAATCATGGAGCTTGTATCTCAAAAAACTGGAGAAGCCGGTTTTGATTACTGAATAGCAAACTGCCACACATTTATTGGCTTAAAACAATAACCATTCATTCACTCACAGTCCTGCATGTGAGAAGTCTGGCTGGGCTTAATTGGCCTCTATGCTCAGAGCATCAAAAAAACAAAATCAAGATGTTGGCCACACTGCTCTTGTGTGGAGGCTCTGGGAAATAATCCATTTCCAAGTTCATTCAGGTTGTTGGTAGAATTTAGTTCCATATGGTGGTGAGACTGTGGTCCCTAGTTCCTTGCTGGCTGATGGACAGGGGTCACCTCAGCTCCTGCAGATGACACTCTGATCCTCACACTTAGCCCTCTGTCTTCAAAGCCAGGAGGGCTGTATGTTCTAGTACTTCAGAGCTCTCTGAGTTCCCCGCCTACTCTCAACCTGAGAGAGATCTCTGTTTTGAAAGGTTCCCGTAATTAGATCAGGCCCCCGGACAACTTCCCTATCTTAAGTTCAACTGGGCCATATGTCATGACAATCACAGGAGTGGCATGTCATATTCTCAGGGTCTGGAGACTAGAGGGGGACATCTTGGAGGGGGAGTATTTTAAAATTCTGCGGACCTCTCCATCTACACAGGAGAGCTGGAGAGTGGCAGCTGAGTGTGTGGGTGTGTGACTACCCATGAATGTCCACACATGGGCCTCTCCTTCCTTCCCAAGGCTGTCTGAAGCCCCACGTGTATCACCATAACAAAAGAAGGACACATAAGAAGTCACCATAATCTTTATCTGAATTACAGAATCATGGGGTCTCCTGGCTCCAAAAGACCTTAAAGGCTCTGCACCCCAACCTCTCACTAAGGCAGCCTTTGCCTGGATGCCTCCAGTGACAAGGTTCCCCACATTTCTGCGTAAGACATCAGCATCATCATTCAATAAACACCTGCCAAGCACCCACTCTGGGCCAGGCCACAGCCAGACACACAAACACACACGACATTGGCCAAAGCACAGTCTGTTCCGCTGTTAGAAAGCACTTCCTCATGATGGGCCAACACTGTCCGTCTGCAGTGCCACCTGTCCACACCTCGGACTAGCCCTTGGGGCACCAGGGTAAGCCAGTTCTCTTGACACAGCTGGCCCGCCCCCTCCTTCTTCCAACCACATGTACAAATACACTGCTGCCAAGGAGCTGGCAGGGGTGGGGCTGTGAGGACACCAGCTCTGGCCAAGCCTGAGGACCTGGGCTTAGTAGCAGCTTTGTCATCCCCTACACAGCTGGTCCTCCTGAGCTACAGGGACCTTCTTGTTGACCAGACCCCTAAGACAAGAAGACGATCTAGTCACGTGTGAGTTTTTACAGCATTTCATCTCCCAGCACCTGTCCAGTGCCCCCACCTGCTCCATGGCCCTCAGCTGCCCCTGCCACTCATGATGTCCCCATTCCTACCCTGTCCACTACCCAGCCCTCCTCAGAGCCTGGGAAGCAGGAACACCCAAGCCTTCCAGAATATCTGGTTCTATGCTAAACTCTAGAACCATCAGCCCCCCCCCCCCACCAACTTGTTCTTCATTCTAGAGAAATGCTAGTATCTTCCTGGAGGGGCTTCTAAAACCCACTGCCCCATGCATTCTGTCCAGGAATGGCCAGGCAATGGTGGCGGGGGGGGGGGGGGGGCGGGTTGGCTCTCAGAAGTGCACAGGGGTCGGGAGGCTGCACATGGACTCTACTTCTTTCCATAAATTACCACAGGTCAGTCCCTAGGGGAAACAGGTAGATCAAATATAACCCCAGACCCCAGGGGCTATGTCACAGCAGAGATGGACATAGGCAATTGAGCAAATTATTAACAGTGTGTAATGAGATGCCCAGGATATTTTGGGATCCAAAAGGAGAAACCTAATTCTGACTGGGGGTGGGACCAGTGGAACAGCAGGATGGAGGGACAGGGGGACATTGCAGAATGGGAAGGCTTGTCTGAACCCCTCCCCCAGCACACTCAGACCATCCTGGCAGCCCCTCTGCCTCCAGATGGGCACCACTACTTAAGGTTGGAGGCAGGAGAGTTTTGTTAACAATGTGAATCTGGACACCGCTGGGTAGGGAGGTATTCCCCACTTCCACAGACTCTCTGCTCCTGGTGCTTCTGAGGTCACTGCACTGAGCCATGTAGAATTGGGAGCCCTGGTCTAAGGAGGGGAACAGTGGAGAGCTGGCACCTGCTGTGTGATTGAGACCAGAGGTCCCAGCCTATCTGGAGAGAGAATGTGGATGCAGTTGACCATGGTGCATGGTCATGAGCAGAGTGGAGAGGCCCCACAGAGACCACTTAAACTCTGAGGGCACAGCCAGGTGACCAGCACCACAGCCCAACCAGGTGGGTGTAACTTTGAGTCACCCACTCTGAAGCCCATCAGGCCTAAAGACTCATAATACCCGACACTGTCTCTCCCTTAGCTACTCTATCTTCTCTTCCCTCTCTACCCCAACAGCCTCCATTTGTCTCCCCACCATTACCCCAGTCTCCATTGCCCTTTCCCAACCCTTCCCAGCTACTGTTCCTCCCTAGACCCCAGAGGTCAAAGTTGAAACACAATCCTTACAGCCTTTTATATTAAGAGTTACAATCTCTATTCCTAATTTTTAAAGTGGATGAATAGGCTGTTTCAAATGAAGCTTCTTTGTCAATGGTTGTGAATTTTTAAAAAAAAGAGTTTACCCATCCCTGATTTAAGAAGTTTCATAATACTAAATGACTTAACAAAATGCTAGCTGTGCTATGCTTTCGTAACAAATATGTTTATCTATTTTGTTCAAAATGTTCTCGGTACAATGGCAGATGCCTCTAATCCCAACTACTAAGGAGGCCGAGGCAGGAGGATTAGAAGTTTGAGGCCAGTCTGGACATCTTAGTGAGACCTGTCTCAAAAACAAAAACAAAACAACAACAACAACAAAAAAAAAAAAAAACCACACACACATTTTTAGGGAAGTAGCTGTTCTGGATAGCTAGATGTTTAGATTACAAAATCATTCCTCTTTTATGTCCTAATTTAAAAAAACAAAAACAAAAAACTCTGATGTAGCATTTTTTTATGAAATACGTAAGTCCTGCATTCTTAACCAGAGTTTTCTGAACATAACTTAAAGTTCTCTCAATGACTCAGGGTCATCCCTGTATTATCTGGTCATGATCTTAGAGGTGTTTTGTCCCTACACTGCTGTGCTTTGAATTCTCCTGTCTGCTTTTCGTAACTATTCTGTTTCCTCCCTCACTGTTGACTGTCAAGTAATAACAATAACAGAAGCAGGACCATGAGAGCAGCTCCTATCAGTGGGCTAAGGAGATTATGTGGATTCGTTCATTTAATTCTCACAAGGTAGGTCCTCTGATTACACTCATTTTGCAGATCAGAAAACAGACTCAGATAGTTAAGAGCCTTGACCAAGTCCACCCAGTAGTGGACTTGATGCGCTGTCACTTGAATCCAGTTGGTCTGACTCCCAAGACCCACTTAAAATCACCGCACTTGACTTCTGGGATCCTCCCTATAGCAATCTTCCCCTCTACTTCTAATTTGCTCTTTAAATCTGTCATGGATAAAGAGCAAGATAACCACGCTTATCAAGACTCTGTGTGAAGTAAGGCTAGATGGGAGATGGGATGGGAAGATGCAGGGTGGGATTGGTAGGTAAAAGACACAGGTTTTCTCTGGGTGGTGATAAAAATGTTCCAAAATTGAACATGGCCATGGTCTCCCAACTCTGTTAATGTACAAAAAACCATCAAACTACATAGTTTAAAAGGCTGGCTTATATGGTATATAAATTATATCTCAATAAAGCTGTAGAAGAAGAAATCAGAAAGCTGAAAGAGCCCTAATATGCACTTTGGTTGCTCAGAAACTTTTCATGCTGTCCCCAGTGTTGGCTAAGTTCCAATATGGACATTTGTAGGGTAGATGAACTCTGGCTAATGCATTTGAGACTCGAAAAATAGCTCTGGGCACCACCAGTGTTTTCTGGTTCTCACTTTGCCTCCACAGTTGATCTGCCCCTCCCTCTGGCCCTCAGCAAGCCCTGAGTCCCAGCAGGGACCTGGTCAGTGTCATCTTCCTAAGTAGGCAGGGAGTCCTGCTGGCTCCTGATCTGGACTGGCCTGCAAAATATGCATCTCTCTGAGCAGCCTGGGTGGGTCTGCAAGCCTGCAAGGGCCGTGTCTGAACCCAGCCTGGACCCTATGGCTGGCCACCCTGGACAGGCTTCCATTCCTCAGGTGCTCATTCGTCTTTCTTGATCATAGCTCAAGTTCTTCTTTTTGTAAGAAGCTGGTTTACTATCATGATTCTTTCTTGTGACTTTATATGAGATTTAAAATAGTTGTGTGTTTTGTTTTACTTTGGCTAATTTCTAAATGTGAGAGAAAAAGGAAATTGTAAAGAAAAGCCTTCTCCGAGTGCCAGAGATATTCAGAGGAACCAGGGCAAGGGAGGGTATTTGTTATTTTGTTTTGTTTTTTTGTGGTCCTGAGAATTGAACCCAGGGGCACTCTACCACTGAACTACATTCCCAACTCTTTTCTTTTCTTTCTTTCTTGGAGGCAGGGTTTTGCTAAGTTCCCATACTGGCCTCAAATTTAAGATCCTCTTGCCTTGACTTCCCAAGTTGCTGGAATTACAGGCCTATACCACTGCACCAGGCTAAGTGGGGGCAGGATTTTCCAAATAGAAGTCCCATCTTATGTCACAGTTTGAAACATAAACCCACAGACTGGGTATCAGGAGATCTGCTACTGGTTCCAGGTCTGTGGGCTCCTTGCAGGATGACTGCATATCACCAATCACATCTAGAATGTCAAGGAGGGGCCACAGATGGAGAGGCTGCTGGAGAAAAGGTGTCCTCTGTGAAAATATTAAGATTGGAAAGCTGTGTAAAGGCCCCTCCAGTGAGCAGTGAAGTTAAAAGACAAACTTGGGTTTGCATGGCCCCAGGTGACACTGGGATGTCTGACCAGGCTGCCTTTCAGAAAAGAAGCCAATGGGCACGGGCAGAACTGAGACCATCTTCCGTTGTGCCACTCAGAAGCCAGCAGCTGCATCCTGAGGAGCAGCAATGAGTGTCATTCCAGTGTCCACACACCAAGGAGCCAAAGGCTCACCCTGCCTGCAGATAGGACAGTCTCCTGGCCAAGGTATGGCATTTAGAGCTAAAAGACAAGGTTCCAGTCCCCAGGCTCACTTAACTATGTGCAAGTTAATTCAACTTCCCTGAGCCTTACTCTTCTCATCTACAGTCAAAATACTAAGAATATCCACTCAGTAAGCTCCAGGTGGGGATAAAAAAAATAAATGTAGACCATACCGCCCGGAACTTTGCCTAGGGTAAGAACTAACAGCAAGCTGCCACTGCTGCCCTCTCAGCAGCAGGAAGCTGGAGAGTTTACTGTCATTTACATGGTGGACTATGACCCAGGCATGTCCTAAGCCTTTTGCATGTTAACTTCCTCATTTCTCACAATACCACATGAAAGCAGCTACTGTCATCATCCATGCTTTATAGATGAGGAAGAAGCTGGGGCCCAGAGAAGTTTCCTAATCTGCCTCAGGTCACAAAGCCTGTGAATAAGTGGCAGAACACAGCAGTCTCTGTTGTGGTAGCGGTGGGGAAGCCTCTTGCCTCTGCTGGACGTGCACTGCCCACCAATGTAGCTAAGACCGTGGATCCTGGAGAGACAGTGGGAGCCAGAGACACTCCTCAAGGGGCTTACCTCACGTGGGGCAGACAGACACAAATAAGGAAGGGACAGAACAAATTTCTGAAGAGGGGTCTGCAGAGCAATTTCTGGAAATCACAGAGCACCATTTGGACTGAGAAAGCTTCCGTTTTGCCCTTATCCTGGGAATCAAGAAGAACAGTGGTCTCTTTTTGCAGATGTTGGGCCCCGTGTCACTCTGTAATAGAAAGTGGCCTCAGACACTTATTGTTCCTGGTAATAAAAAATGCCAGGACTTCTCCCCCTCTCATTATGAAGGGTCTAAAATGCTCAATTCATCACACACAGAGGACCCTGCAGGGCACTCAGTTCTTGCAGACAGCCCAGTGTTATGCCAGGGCAGCATGGACAAGGGTCTCTACTCTCATGCTTTTCTTCCTCCTTCTAGGGAGAAGCACGGCGCTAGCCAGGGACTGCCCACCTTGCTTCTTCCCAGAAGAGGGCAAGCACTGATCTCACAGAGGGCAAGGCTCTGTTCCTGCCTCTGTACCTGCAGTCACCTTGTTACTTCCAAAAACAGTCAAGGGAATGCTAAATTCTATACTACCAAGACAGGCAAGAACTTGCCTTTTAAAATGACGAGGTGCTTTGGGAAAGGTCTGATCCCTGACTGGGTCTCAGAGAGGGCTCAAATTTCCACGACACTAGCTGTTGAGATCTACAATGTGCTGGGCAAGTGGGGACCTGGCGACAGCCCCACTAGATACTTCCTCAAGGCTTTTCTGCTGCTTTAATTTTGCTCTTCCAGGTGAGATGAGCCGTGAAGGATGAGGACTTCCCATTGCACTTGCCTGAGATCCAAACTTCTGATCTGGGAGCACAAAGCCAGTCTGATAAGCCAGCCTGCCACCCTTCTAGCACCAGGGTAAGGCCTGTCTCTCAATAGGCCGCTAACTACGCGGGCCTCCTTGAAGATACCTGGGGCCTCTGCCCGTACCTGACTCCACACATAGCTAGATCCTTTGCACCCTTGAAGTGTCACCTCCTCAGAGTAACTCATCCTTCCTACCCAGTCTAATAAAAGTCTCTCTATCCTACCCTCCCTCTCTCCCTCCCTCTTCATCTCCTTCTTGGCTCTCATGCTGATCCTAGGCCTGTTTGTCCTCAGATCCATTCTTTCTCCTATTTCCCTGGGGTGTCCTCTGGCTTCTGGCCTAGGTCTGGCCAATGCAGCCACTGGGAGAAACCTGGAAGTTTCAGGAAGAGTAGAGCCATGTATGGTACCTCCTGCCTCCACCTCTGCTTCGGGAGGCAGCTCTTGGGTCTCCTTCTTGGCTCCAGTTCCCTTTGGAAAGGCCAACCCAGTGCTAGCTTCCCCGGGTGACCCCACCCTAGGCTCCAGCCTAGGTTGTCTCTCTAAGTTGTCTGGTGGTGGCCGCCCCTACTGCCTTTCATCTCCAGGCTGCCTCTCTCCCCCATTTGGCTCCTCCATTCTCTACTACCCATGTAACCAATTCCTTGCACCAAAATCCTATTTCCGATACTCAAATTGTTTCTGTCTTTCTGGTTGGACCCTGACTGATACAGCAACTATCATAACTTGTAATTCTTTTATTAATTTGTTCAGTTAGTTATTATCTGGACCCACTGTAAGTTCTACAGGGTGGGGGCTGTATCTCTACTGTGCATTGCTATATCTGCAGTCCCGGTACAGCACCTGGCAATCAGGGAGTCACCTTAACAAGAAATGCAAACAAGTGTCCAGTGATGGAAAGATATAAAAATTGGTGTTTCCCAAGAAATCCTCAAATTTCCAAAAAGAAAAGGGAAATACCATTTGAAAGCAGAGTGTATTTCCACACGTCATTTGTTGTTAAAATAGTAGCAAAGAAAGAGTGTTTTTTGATCTTTTCCACTCAACAGAAGCACCAAGACCACCTTCAATAAATAAGTGGTTTGTAAGTAGTCTTGATTAAGAAATCAACACAGCCCAGGGACAAGCCAGCTCCCCAGGGTTCCACGCCTCAGGACATGAATGCCAAGTCCTGGACAAACCTTTTTGCAGTCTCCACAGACTTCTGCTCCGCCAGCTCCTTCTGTAGTTCCCTCTCCTTGGCTTCCTTCTGGCCAATGGGGCAGTCCTCAGGGACAGTGAAGAGGGACAGGGCATCTTTACTGTCCTCTTCTCGTAGCACTTTAGCAAACACCTTCTCAGCCAGCAGCCGGACTTGCTCGTCCACTTCAGAGATGTTCAGCTTGGGGAATTGTCGCGGCATCTCGGCTAGCAAAGAAAGAAGAAGAGCGTGAGTCTAATGTGTTACTGGATGTCCTGGGTCCCCACTGTGGGGGGCCAGAAGGCACTGAAGTGAGGACTAGTTCCGCCTGATCCTTGGGTCAGCTATCAACCCAGGAATTCCCAGATCAAACCCAGCAGGCCACATTTCAAAATCAGTTCCATAAGTGATCAAGGGTGAAGCGGATGGAGCCACTCATGTTTCATGGAAAAGCAAACACTCAGACGTCAGAGAATGAACTATTCAACTAGGTGTTCCCATTTTCCTGACCTTAGGGACTCTGCAGCACATGGCAGGCCTGCCCCCCTGACTTTGCTTCCAAGACTAAGTAGGGGCGGGGGAGAATTCAGAACGTCCCTCCTCCAGTCTATGAAGTTATTAGGAATGCAGCACTAACCAAACTTTACGCCCCCTCTTCCAGGAAGGAAGTCCAAAACTCACGGGGTTTCACAATGAGCTTATAGCCCCACAAGATTACAGCAGAGCCCTGGTAAATCCAAAGCTGCCTTCTACAATTCATAAAATGAGAACTTTGGCTGCTAAGAAAGAATCTGCTATCACAGTGTATGGTCCCTCAAAACCTCCAGAATTGTCTAATAAGACACAGCAAATAAAGTTAATGTTTGAACAGGGATGCTTCACCCAGCTGAAAACTCACTTCCTCAAAGAAACTTTTCCTTTCCAACTCTCTGACACTGGAAGTTTTTCTCATCACCTGGATGCTTTCTTTTCCTTTTCTTTCTTTGCTTTTTTACTTTTACAAACACTTATACAGCACTTAATATGTACAGTCTGCCAAGCACTTTATATTTATTATCTCAGTTAATATTTTTTTCTATTTTACAGATGAGAAAATTAAGGCATAGAGCGACCTCTCTCAGGGTCACACCTGCAATAAGTTGGCAGAGGTCTGTGCTTTTCTCAAACTTTCTCTCTTCTGTCCTCGGATCTGAACCCAAGCCCCCAGTTGTCCATCTATGTCCTTAACCACTATGCAGTGCTGCTACTCTGTGTTCCTTCAGGTGCAGGACAGGGACTCTTCATGCTCCCCAAATATCACAACACCTTGCAATGGGCGAATTCTGCCAATTTTCAACAAGCCACCTTCTCCTGGAGCAACTCTGAAAGGGGAGTTTCCTGTCCACCTATTACCACTGTTTCTTTAAGGCTGGTTTAAAAAAGAAGTGATTTTGTTGACAGACAAGACAAAGGTGAGGCAGGAAGAGGAAGAAATTAATTCCAGGGAAAGGGGCTCAGTGGGCCTTCTCAGGACAGTCATTCTCTGGCCTCATAATTTTCTTATCTGAGATTAAACGACAGGACTAAATGGTCTCTAAGGCCCTCTCAGTTCTAAGTGGTATAATTCCAGGTACCGGAGAGGTTTCCGGTGCCTGGGGAGGCTTACTATGCTGGTCTTCTCTGTGGCGTGTGAGGCTGATTCATGACACAGACAGGAAGGAAGAAAGTAGGCTATAATGGGCAGTTAGAGCGGTGTCTGTGGGCCCCTTGACTCTGAAACCAATTTTCTCTTCCCTCCACACCCAGGGACATGACTTTCTCAGGCCTCCCTTTCCCTAAGGGAGTTGGGTAGGAGGGAGCTGGTGAGGAAGAGCCACCACAGCACGCAACTCTGCTGGTCCAGGGAGCAGACCCAGACAGCAGAGGTCTGGCCTCTTCAAAGAACAAGAGGAACAGAGTTGACTGTGGAGACTGCCATGTTCTAATTGCAGAGTTAAGGGGAAGCTAGAGGTCATCAGAACAGAGGTTCAGAGAAGCCAATGGGGGGATGCTGGAACAACATAAAGAACCAGGCACAGGAGGCACAGTCAGGCCTGAAAAAGCTATACCCCCACCACCCCTCAACTCCAAGTCCATGGGTCAAGTGCAGCATTCCAAGTCCTCACATCACATTTCAGAAGTAGACAGGCCCAGATAAAGGGCAGCAAATGTCACAGAGCACCCACATTGTTTGACCGGTAATCCCACTTCTAGAAATTTCTCTAAGAATCTGAAGAAAAGAAAAAGTACAAAGTTCATTAGCTGTACTCTTTATGTAAAGAACTTTAAAATGTCCAAATTAAAGCATACACACTTGAAAAAATTGTTAAGCTACCAATATTATAATTATGAGGACACTGAATCATATTCTAAAAAACTCTTGTGAGATAATAGTAAATAAAAATATTAATGCCTGAAAATTTACCTGTGCTTTGATTATGATGGTATAAAAGTGAATCCCCTTATGGACAGGGGCTGCAAGGGAGAGACATGTTCAAAATGAGCAGATGACAGGATGGCCTATGTGTAAGGCTGTCTTATTTTCATAATTAATGATCTAATAATGTCACTTAAAAAAAAAAACACAGAAAGAACAGAAAGAAAAATGATTAGATTTAAGACCTTATTTTAAAAGGTGGGGGGACACAGTAAAAATAAACCATGATCTTATTCTAGCAAGTTTTGGCAATCAGGGACCTCTTCTGCCTACCCGACATGGAAAGAGCCAGACCAAAGGGATTTGTACCATTGAGATTCATCTCTGCCTAAGCTCCTGCCCTACATGGAAGCTGCCCACCACCACCTTCCTGCCCACTCCACCCCCACAAATGCACACATTCCCCAGCAGGTTGTCTCAGGAATGGGCAATTGGGGGGAGGGTCCTTTATGTCTAAGGGTTCTTACACCAGAGTCTGCCATCTTTGTCCCTGAAGCATTTTCAGCTTGCTCAAGTTAATTCAAACATACTTTTCAGGATGCATCTTTCTATAAAAGATCTCCTCCTTTTACTTTAACTTAAATAGTTTAAATCAAACTGGGCCCCAAGAGAAGTTGATACCTGTTGCTAGAAAAACAGGACCTGCTATCAAATACTGGGGAGATGCTGTGTTCCATAGGTCCTCCACCCAGGTTCATAAGGCATGTTAGACCTCAGGATCATGGAGTAGCATTTTCCCAAGGAAGTCTTTCTTTCACAGAGCTCATGGGAACCACAGCAGTGTCTTAAACAACTGGTCACTAGTAGGGACCCACGCACTACATCAGTGGGCCTTGCAGCCTACCACATATATGCTGTCTCCTAGACATTCCAGACAGACAACTCCACCTGCCAACCTTCCTGACAGACCTCAAACCCCCCTCAGACCTCTAGACACCTGCCAGGCCAGGCCTGCCAAGGAAAGACCACTCTGCAGATGCCAACTAGAGTTCAGCTCCAGCTGCCTGATAGTGTCTGGCCTTCAACCATTTGTCAGCTGAAGCCAGCAGTCGTGCGAGACTTAACTGTGAATTCACCAGCATCGGTCAGCTAGTGATACAGCTTATCTCTTGTTGCATATGACACCCTCTGATGAGCATAAAGAAATGTCCCGAAGTTAGAAAGCTCTAAAAATGCCACCAATTTCAACAAACAGTAAATTTGCATAGCACTAGAGCCCCTCCAGAAAAGCAGCACAGTGACCCTGAAATCCCCTCCTTACACAAATGAAGCTGTTTCCTGCCTTTGCCAGATGCTCTCTGATAGAACCCATGACACAGACCTGAGCCGGGCTCTGGAGACTCCATGACTGATCCTGGGGATCACACAGGCAACGATGTCCTCCGGCCAGGTGCTAGTGCTGCCCTGGAGGCTGCGCTGAGTCAGTGTAAGAGCAGCTAGCTGGGTCCTGCCTGCCGCTGCTGGGGTGGGAGGTCTCTGCTTTGCATATCTGCGAGCAGGAAAAGTCTGGGCTGGAAATTCTCCCGTGAATACAAAATGCGAGTGGAAAATTTCAAGAGCCCTAAAGGCCCCAGGTAACGCCGGTTATCCAAGCTTGTAGTATGAATGTGGTCTCCTGGCCCAGCTCCCAGTCCTCCACAGAAGAAAATAAAGCAGCCACTACCCACAGCAGCACATTCAGCCGTCCTGAGCCACCACAGAAGATAAGCCACCGCCTCTCTCTAACGCCCAGATCCTCCTGAAAGAGGAGCAGTGAGATACCATCACCCCCTGCAGCTTCCGCTTTGAAACCCACTTCAGGCCTGACCTGGAGACAGGCCCATCTCCCCAAGGGGTTTCTTCTATGGCACAGCCTGCCCTGTCTTCTCTCAGAAGACACCCCCAAACCAACCCTCCTGACGGCACCCCAGGACTGGAGCAGGAACTCAGAGCCCAACTGCCAATACCAGGGCCTCCCTCCCCTCCTCCTCTAAAAGAGGAAAGGCCCGTGAACTGTTTCCTCCTGGCCCAGGAAGGACAGAGTCTCAGAAGAGGGGAAAGCCCCAGCGCAGGGACAGCACAGGGATAAAAGCAGCAAGCCCATCCCTACCTGGAAGAAACCACACATCCTTACCTGGAAGAAACCACACATCACAGATTACAGGCCAGCCTGACAAGCTCCAACACACACACACACACACACACACACACACACACACGGAAGAAATATGTCCACCTGGCCCACCTGAGCCCACGCCCTGCACCCTTCCCTTCTTACTGCCTCTTATGTGGGTTCCAGCTCTGATCAGCCTCCTGAGCTGGCTGGACTCTGCCATTCTCCTGGGGAAGGTGGAGCCTGCCTCAAGTGACCCACAGAAGCCAAGCAGGATGGATTAAAACAGCGTCACGGGCACAAAGCTCTGCATCCTTTCAGTCTGCCTTTTAGGAGAATGGGGAGGCCTCAGAGGAGGCGCATGGGCCTTCCAGTGACTTCGACAAATTGTGTGCGTCTGGGAAATAACCATGAGCAAAATGGCTATTTCCGTGGTGCTGTTGAAATCCTGGGGAGAAGAGCCCAGAAAGAATGGGTCAGCTGTTTACCGAGAAGCTAGATGTAGCCCTGACTTGGGCCTGAGTCACCTCCTCATGTCCAATCGAGATGTTGTGCCTTGCTGAGCCCACATCATAACTCCTGTGAGCACACAGCAGGATTACAGGGTTGACACATGATCCTCAGGCTGCTGCTGGGCTTTGGCTACCCAGAGATTACGATCCACCTGTCCTCACAGCTGTTTCATAAACATTACAATCAGCAGGCTACAAGCAACGTAGAAGGAGGGTAATATTTATTCATTAAATAATTAAACGGGCTTACGGCCTGAGAGAAAAATAATATCCAAGCCCTTAGTATTGTTCTGCCAGAAGGGAGGAGACAAACGATTTCTTCTGCTGATGTTTTGGGGGAAAGGAAAGATCAGGTGGAGAGTGTGATGGGAGCATCCTAAACCATGGGTCTAAGTCCAATGCATTCAGGTCATTTTATTCTGTACCTTTAATGAGATCCTAGATAGCCTTAGTCTAAACAAAGTTCAGTCTGTGGAACCTAAAAGGACAGAAGGCTTGGAAAATACTGCATTCCACAGTTCCACCATGAGGATTCATGCATAATTTCTACTAGCAGATTCAACTCCATCGAGTCTAGACAGAGACAGGTAGCAGCTCCATCAGATGACACTGGGTGTAGCAACAGCCAAGGGTCCTGCTGGAGCTAAACGATGGAACACCTTCTAGAACAGGGCCCATTTAGAGAGCAAACTAGAGCTCTATTTCAGGAGGGCAAGCTCTGCTCTGGACCTCATGATTCCACCTAGAGCCTAACATGTTGCTATTCCCTGAGGCCCAGGTGTTTCCCTAGGCTAAAGAACACTGGTCCCAAGCCCTAAGCCTTACTTCCCTATTGAATGGACATCAGGTCAATATTTAATAATCAGACTCAGAGGCTGTATCCCCTGCCTGGGAAACCAAGCTACATTCACTTTTATCACTTACATGCCTTTAAAAGACCAGAAAGGCTGGAATCAAATTATGTATGTCTCATTGGGAAAGAGAGGCACAGGCTTGCCTAGAGTGGTCCGTTTCCCTTCCTGTTCCTGAGATGCCCGTGACTTACACAAGGAGTTGGGCAAAGAGGTTTTATCTGCTCAATATGAACTCCACAACAAATTTTGCCTGTCTCATTCACAATTATATCCCCATGCTTGGAATATGGCAGGCACTCAATACATATTTGTTGAATAAACTATTGTATAAAACACAAATAAGTGAATAAACTTTGTACAGGAATCTACCTATGGCAACTCAAGATCAGTACAGTGAGTAGCTAATAACATGGACTCCAGGCAATCTCCTGGGTTCGAATCTCATTCCACCACTTAGTTGCAAGACTTCAAGTAAGTGATTAAACTTTCTGTGCCGCAGTTTTATTCCTTATAAAAGAAGAATGATAAAAATACCAGCTACATGTGTTGCCATGACAAATTAGCATATGTAAAGTGCTTAGACTAGTACCTGGCTCAGAGTATGTGCTTTGTAAGCATTAGCCGTCAACATCATTATCTTTATCATCATTTCATCAGATAAAAGAGATTTCAACTGGGAAAATAAGCATAAAGTTTAATCTAGACACTGAATCCTTTCATTTAGTATTACTTATCAAGCACAATTGGGCCTGGTACTCTCCCAAGTTCCTACCTGGGTACAGGAAGAAGGAAGCCATGTTTAAATGTGAAGCTAGGTTAGAAGGAGGAACAGCCTTCTCCTCTATGAATGCTACTTCTTGGTAACTCTACATCTAGGATTCCAACCATGTGTCCCCCCTCCCATTCCCTAATCAGTTCCTCATCACCATTAGAAACAGTTACTATTGTCTCTTGTCCTGAATATGCAGTCAAGATGTGGAAGAACTAACAATTAATCTGCTTGGTGGAAGAACCAGGAAAGCTAATGAGCAGCTTATGGAGAAAAAATAATGTATCTCCCCACTTAACCCTAAAACTACATTTGTCTGCCCATGATGTTATCAAGATCTGAGACTGATGTTAAGACCACCTTGAAGAGTGATCCAGCAAGTGCAAGGGCAAGAAAAACAACTCACATATCTCAAAGAACTTCCTGTCTTGGGTGAGAGCAGCTCAATACTTATCCAGGATCAAGTGACTGAGCCTGGGCTAAAAGGGACTAAAAGTTCAGAGGGTCTCCCAATGCCCCAACCACACAAGAGCCATAATTACAGAGAGGGTAGTGCCCTACTATCACTTCCAGAGAAAGTCAGGCCCCTCGGAGTGGCAGCCAAGAGAGACCAACTACCCCCAGGCCTTCTGTCAACACTCTGAGAAGTAGGAGCTGACAGAAGCTGTCTGGCTCAGTGGCTCCACTGCCACTCAGCATGGATGCTTCACAGCCAGAGGATAAATTTCTCCTCTGCAGGTTCCAGCTGCAGTCAGCTTTTCCCTGAAGATGGCCAAATGTTTGTCACTCCCTCCAGGAGAATAGCCAATGAGGGCTCAAGGCCATGCTGAAATCCCTCCTAATGCTGCCAGCTTTCACCCAGCTCCTTTGCTTATTTGTAGTCAGAAAGGTTCCAGACACAAACAGTTCAGGGATGTGACGGTTAGCAAGCCTCTCCTACTCCAGGACCTCTCATAACTCACATCAGAGGCCACTGCCAGCCTAGACCAGCCATTAGCAGCTCTGCTGGCAAAGCAACTACCAGGAAGTTCAAGGGCAGAAAGCAGACTACCAGAAAACAAGGTTACCCCCAGAAAGCCAGAAGGAAGGATGAAAGGACTCATCATCCTATCCATTCCATGCCGCCACGTAGAGTCCACCTCAGCTGCCCACATCCGGCAGGTCTCAAGCACCTAGAAACTTGTCCAGACACTTAAGTGGCAGCATGTCCCAGGGCCTTTAATTTCCCTAAATCTTGAGAATCCAATCTAGGCCTCCAGGAATCAGGGATGCTGAAGCTAACTCACCTGGGGCCGCTGAACATAGGCAAGGATAGGGCAGGGGATAAGCCTGGGGTCAGCGATGCCACCACTGTGGGATGGGAAGCCACAAGCCGAGGTCAGGACCCTGGAGCACTCAGGACTCCGGACCTGGGCTGCAGGGGCCACAGGGAGCCGGCCCAAGGTCAGCAGTGCTGCATCGCGCGCACTCACCAGGTTCGGAGGACAGGGCCATGTCTGGGCCCGAGGGGGGAGGCGGTTGCAGAGCTGGAGCGCAGGTGACACGCTAGGCAGGGCACACAGCTAGCGCCGCGGAGCCGGGCTGAGGAGCAATGAAGCCCTCCCAGGCGGGCTCGGGCCGGGCCAGGCCTCGGTCTGGCCCGCGCTCTGCAGGAGCCCGCAGCGCGCCAGTAGCAGGGGCGGGGACCAAGCTTCACGAAGGTGCTGCGCCACCGAGCCCTGGCTCCAAAGCCCCCGAGGCTGTCGCTGCGGGTGGAGCGAGGGCCGCCTCCGCAGGGAAGCAGCCAGCGAGCGGCGCGCCGCCCTAGTCGTGCCCTACCTGGGCGCGGAGCGGAGGAGAAGCGAGAAGCCGGGAGCGGAGGGGCGGCGGTCTGGCAGCCGCTGCCCGCCAATTAGGCCTGCCCGCGGCTACCTGAAGCTCCCCGCGGCGCTGCCAACAGGAAACTTGAGAGTGCCACGGGTGCGGCAGCAGCCCAGTCCCCCCGCCGGAAGCGCGCCCGGCGCCGCCTGGGCTCTGCTGGGCCACCGCCGCAGCCACGGGTCAGAGCCAGCCAGGATCCCCCTCCTCGCCTCCGCTGCCACCCAACGCCGCTCGGTTCGGCGGTCGGGTTTGCCTGGCATCCTCTCCTCCCAGCCAGAACTTTCTCCATGGCGAGATTCGAGGGGTCTCTGCCCCCACACAGGTGACTTACTCCCTGTAGTTGAACCGACCCGCAAGCATCCGTTTTCTCCCAGGTGTCCGTCTGGTCACTTGATTCACCTTCCCGCCCCTCCCTCCCTGGCTCTCCACCTCTGCTGCCTGGCTTCTACTCCCGCCCCTCAAAGTCCGGAATGACCTCCTGGCTGCCAAATAGGTGCCTCCCTCGCTCACCTCTCTCCAGCACTTGAGCCTGCTGACCACGCCCTCCTTCCTGGAACGTTTGGAGAATGCGATCTCCTAAGGGAGGGAGCCCGCTGACACTCCTCCCTGCCCCCCACCCTCCTTCCCCAAGACACAAGCACAAGCTGTATCTGGGGGCCTGTGGCTTCTAGGCCTCCAAGGCCTGGCTTTTCTTGTGGTGTTCCCTGGGGTCCCACTGTGTCAACCCCCTCGCTCACTCTACTGATCCGTTCTTGGGGATCCCTGCCACTCCGTTGGTTTTTTCTACCTCCTGTCTGTCCTGTAACAATTCTTGAACACCATCTTCAGCTAAGAATGCTCCAGAGCTGGGGACCGTCACTTCCTGGGGAACATCTCCACTAGCGGTTCCCATGGAAATTGTCCATACTCAAACTCTCAGGAAAGAACCTGCTGCTCTATTTCCAGTCTTAATTAATGATACCACCTGGCACCCAGGCCACACTTGAGAGCCACACTTCATTCGATGTCCCTTTCACCAAATTAGTCACCGAGGAGGAAAAGGAAACTATTCATTAGTGAGCACCTCATGTATCTTCATGCGTGCCATCTGCTTTCACATAGTTGCTTCAGCATCAAGTTTTATTCCTTCTACCTCGCAGCCTGATATTTATAATTTATTTATAAAGTACATGCACTGAGACTATGCTAATATATATTTTGAAGGACATTGGGAAATGTTAAAGGATGTGGTAAAAATAAGACAATAATTTTAAATTATTTTTAACAAGTGACACAATATACCTTTTTCCTTTCACTTTTAAGTTCTTTGTAATCATCTAATGAGAACCACATAATTACAAATGACTTTAATAAATCTTAGTTTAATATTTTATGAGACTAGAAAGTATGCTTTTAAGTTCAATTAATGTCAACACTGGGTTCTAGTGGCTTTTATTGTTTTGTTTTGTTTTGTTTTTAAAATATCCCAGCCAGGCAGAATTGTGCATGCCTGTGATACCAACTACTGGGGAGGCTGAGCAAGAGGATGTAAGTTCAAGACCACATGGGGCAACTTAAGGAGACCTTGTCTCAAAACAAAAATGAAAAGGGCAGAGGGTATAGATCAGTGGTAGAGGACCCCTGGGTTCAATCCCCAGTACCACTGGGGCGGGTTATAAAGATAAAGATAAAAAGATAAATAGAAAAACTCAATCTCTGCATCTACTAAATCATAATTCTCATTAGAATGCTATTACTAATTTACAAATGTAAAATTCCATAGAAAATCTCTTTTTTTGTTCATGAGGCCAATATTCTCAATGAGGTTTTCATTGGTTGTTCTTGCAAATATTTTGAACAAATAGGATTTTTTAAAAAGTCTGGAGATTGTGCACTTGCAATTTATAAAATGGGTTTAAAAGTATGCTTCTAAACTTTGCAGACTATGACCGAGGAAAGTATAAATGACACTGACATTTGATCTTGGCATTAAAATCACATGATAATCCAGGTGCAGTAGTGAACATCTATAATCCCAACAATTTAGATAGTTGAGGCAGGAGGATCACAAGTTCAAAGCCAACCTCAGCAACTTAGTGAGGCCCTAACTGTTAGACCAGGACGCAAGAAAAGACCACTGACTCCAATTAAAATCAAATTAAAGCAAGCTTATTATTTTGACCGGCTGGGCTGCCTCTCCCACCCAAAACCTCGGGAACAAGATAGCAGCTTTCCTGCGACCAGCTTTATGGCCCAGAAAGTTACACAAAGGGGAGTTACAGATAACAAAACTCTGAAGAGCATAACACAAATGGTAGTTTACATTTTTGCTGGCCCCAACATCAGAATTTATGAAGGTCATTAGAGCCTCAGAAAGGGTCGTTATCTGGCCAGGGAAGGCCAAGATTTGTGAGGCGTCACTAAAGTTTCAGAGAGGGCTGCTATCTGGTCAGAGAGCCAGGCATGGGTGAGTTCAAGGCACGGGCAGGCATTCCAAGCAGGTTCAGAATTTGTAGTAATTTATAGTAAAGCCGAAATTAGCTTTTCATGGCTTTGTGGTGAGATGGCTCCCAATTTTAAGAAAAGATCAGGTTGGGTCTATCAGCTTAGTGAGTCTCTGTCTCAAAATAAAAAAGAAAACTGGGGAAGTTTTCACAGCTCAGTGATAAAGTGCCCCTGGGTTCAATTCCAAAAGATAACAAAAAACAAAAGAAAAAAATCAATCAATTAATCACTTGATAATGGAACAGGCCAAATGCCATTTTTCAAAATGTTTTCCCCACAACGTGATTCTTTTTAA
This sequence comes from Urocitellus parryii, assembly GCF_045843805.1. Taxonomy (NCBI): domain Eukaryota; kingdom Metazoa; phylum Chordata; class Mammalia; order Rodentia; family Sciuridae; genus Urocitellus; species Urocitellus parryii. The sequence continues at coordinate 52,994,262 of NC_135534.1, forward strand.
AGCATGATTATTTTCTTATTTCATTATTAAAATATTATCTTTACCTGAAAGGTAATAGTGGGAGAGAGGGAAGGCGAGAAGTCTCCTCTCTGCTGGGTAGCACACTTGGAATAGTCACAGCCAGCAGAAAAGAGGACCACACGTTTGGAGTTGTTTTCCTTTTTCTTTTCTTTTTTAAAATATTTTTAGTTGAAGATGGATAAGATATTTTTATTAATTTTTTTTCTGTGGTGGTGAGAATTGAACCCAGTGCCTCACATGTGCTAGGCAAGCACTCCACCACTGAGCCACAACACCCCCCACCCCCACCCCATCCTTTTGTCAAAGAAAATTCATCTTTAAATTCCACAACTTCCAGTTCTTTGCCCTGATATAATCAAGTAAATCTTTGACTCATAGAAAAGATTTTTAGTCTTATTCTACATTTCATCTTAAAGTATTATAAAGACCATAGTATTTTGTTTTGCTTTGTTTTGACATAAACCATATTATTGACATCCTATAGAAGTTTGTGCTTGTCCAGCTTCAAGTGTATTGTTGTTGCTTATAGACAAATGAGATGATTGATGAGTTTCACACGTCACCCCTCAGTTTTATAGTCCAGACAGGCAGCCAGTTCACCAGTGGTTACTCTCATACATAAAAACGTTTTACTATATGTCATCCACTATTAAAATAAAATATTTATTTTAGTAGATCACAAAAAGTAGTATTTCTTCATGAATGATTTCATCATAAAGTATAGCAAAGACTTAAGGTGATACATATTAGCAATTTGCACCCAACCCTAAAGCCAGCCAACCTCCTCAACATAATGTGTTCTAAATCCTTTCTTCAGAAGTTCAACAATGTTTCCTGTGTATCTTCCTTTTTTTTTTTTTTTTTTTTTTTTGTATCTGGGATTAAACACAGAGTGCTTTACCACTGAGCCACATCCCCAGCCCTTTTTATTTTTTATTTTGGGACAGGGTCTAGCTAAGTTACTTAGGTCCTTGCTAACATGCTAAGGCTGGTTTTGAACTCAGGATCCTCCTGCCTCAGCCTCCTGAACAACTGGGATTACAGACACTGTGTGTCTCTCAATAGCATACACTTTTATGAGTTGCCATCTCTTCTCTGTACTAATTCAGTCTCTTAAACCATGACAAATAGAACAGCTATTTTTTTCCCAATGATATTGACTAGTATTTTGCCTCTTACTATTAACTAAGAAGCCTTAAAAGAGAGTTATGAATACTTTTATTACATTTAGTAATGCTTCACAAAAGTATACAACTAAATATTGCATGGCTTGGAATATCCCTGAAAAAGATTTGAGGTTTATTTCCATGTTCTGGGTTTATAGAATTTACATGTCTTGCTGATCACAATGGCTTATTTATATTATTATTAGTTAATAACCTAAGATCCAATGTATAGTCATGTAAATCCATATATCAAGTAATCTTTTTTATAAATTTGAACTTCTTGGTCAACTCCATTGTCAGAGCTGACTATATTATCATAAAGAATCTTGTGCTAGTAGTAGGAATTTGTTAGCTCAGGTTTTTTGTTTGTTTTTAGTTTGCTTTTGCTTGCATATTCATATTATTTTCATTCTATTGGTATCTTTGCAAGAATTTTTTTCAAATAAGTTGTCCCTTTTATGAGAGCAGTTTAGGTAAAATTAGATAATATAATCTGTCTATCCACTGCCTGGGATAGAAGTAATTTGTAATCATCAAGTCACACTTGAAAGCAACTAGACCAGTAAGGGGATGGTGGTCCCCTCCTCTACCCCCTGTGTTGTAGAATCTCCCCCCTTCCCTGCCAATACTTGACACAGACCCCTGGGTTGAGTAAGGATGCCTGTATTGATCTACATAGTAAATATTTGTGAAGCAGATATTTAGACCCAAAAAGAGAAAAAAAATAAAAGTTTTCAAAATTTTTTCTTTTATATTCCAATTGATGATTCTATGTGCCCCACTTTGAAGACCACTGATCTAATCCATCCCTTCCACTGCCTCAGTTCAACGTGAACACTATCTAACTGGTCTCTGCCAACACAACCAGCTCTTCCATCCCTCCTCCTCCCCTCGCTTTCCCAGAAACTCCCACCCCCACCCCCGCAGCAGTGCCACCACTAGTTTTCTTCATGCTTCTCCCACCAGGAGCAGATATCCTGCAGGATCTTACTCCTCTCCTCCAATCTGCCTGGTGTTCCCCCACTAAAAATTTGGAACACCATGGAGAGCACCTAGGGCCAGAGCTGTGGCCTCCAACAGCACTTAGAGTCTTGGCAGGGTTTATTCAAGCACTTTTGGAAACCAAGAGCTGTTTGCTCCCCCCACCACGATTGTCCCCTCGGTGTGCACACATGTTCAAGAAGAATGTGATGCCCTCCAAATACCCAGTTTCTCTACCTCTTCTGATAGTTCCATGAGTTGCATTCCCAATGCCCCACCCAGCTGCCCCCAGGAGGCAAAATGAGAGGGTGTGCTTCTGAGATCTTTAGCAATCTCTCTTCAGACACAGCCAGTTTTTAAACTAGAATGCCCTGGGGACTGCTACTAATTGAGTGGACAGAAATCATGGCATACGGTGGTCAGACAACAGAGCAGAAACAGGACATCAGGAGTACAAGATGGCTCAAAGAAGAGAACCCAGGGCAGTCATCCTGGCTCCAGACATGGAAGGGCATTGCAGTCCCCCTTGATGTTATAGACTAATGGGAATGCAAGCCTTCCCGGAAACACTCCAGTCCAAAACTGATCCCCCCAATCCCCACCCCAGGACTTCAATGCCACATAGTCAATTACATATAAGCAAGTAAGCTGAGGTCTGACAGACAGTGGGCATAGTGGTCCCCTTACTGTTAAGAGCTGCTTTCTTCTTTCCGAAAATCAGGATCTGGAAGGAGAGAACCAAACCTTTCTTTCTTCTAGTATGGGAGAGGGACCCAAACCATAAGAGTACATATCTTAGGCTTTTGACAGGAAGTTCAGGGAGGGCATCCTGGGAACCAGATGAAAGCCAGGAAGGGGAGAAGAAGAGAACTCAGCAGAAGGATGGATTGAGGCTTCTTTCACGGGCAGAGACCCTTCACTAAGTACCCTCACTTCTCTCTGGACTGAAGAAGGGTTAATGAGTGGGGATTTGAGACTTGGACCCCCAGGACCTAACCACAAAATGCCTAAGTCTGAGAGCCTGGTGGGGGCAGATGCTTCTCAGGTCATGCCTTATCTGCTGATAGGTCTGTGGTTTCTAAATTAAATTGAAGTCTGATTAAATTTAAAAGTCTAATTAAATTGAAGTCTGAGTCAGGCATGGTGTCACACACCTGTGATCCCAGTGACTTGGGAGGTTTAGGCATCAATATCAAAAGTTTGACTCCAGCCTCAACAACTTAATGAGACTCCTCCCCCCCACCAAAAAATAAATAAATAAATAAAAATTAAAAAGGACTGGGAATGTAGCTCAGAGGTAGAGCCCCCTGGGTTCAATCCCCAACACTGAAGAATAGAAAAATAAAAAAGAAAATTGAAGTCTGTAAATTAGCAATCACTTTTCCCATCTGAGAATGGCCTATGGCTCTGCCTTCCCTCCAGGACTCTACAAAATCACCCTAGGTGACGCAAGCATCTGTTGTGGTGAGACTGCGATTAAGTTTTCATAGGTGGGAATCACAACCTGGAACATCCTTGCACAATTAACCCATTGTTGGCACTCCCCTAATCGTCTGCCTCAATCCCCTTCATCACTTGCCTTATAATTTTAAATGCAGATTTCTAATGCTAATGTAGCACTCTAGAGTTTTTGGAAGTAGGGAAAGGGAGGCCAGCAGAGCAGAGCTCAGACAAGGCTATGATCTCTGTCCTAGAGATACAGTCACCTCATTACCCCACCAGCACCACCAGTACACACACACACACACACACACACACACACACACACACACCCATTAGGTCATACTCAATCCCAAGATTCCTCCCTGGCTATATATAACCTCTAGTATTTCTAGTCCGTGGCTATTCTCTTCACTATTCCTGATTCAGAATTGCCCACTCAACCATTCAATGAGAAGGAGTCTGAAACAGAAGCAACAGTATGTAGCTATCCTCTCCCCAATATTTGCACCCCAGTTGAGTGGCAGTGCCCTTATCACCCAATACATCCACAGCTCTCTGAATTCTACCAGGGATAACTGAAGTAGGGAAGGACCAGCTTCACTGTATCAGAGAGAAGCACAGGGATTTTTTTTTTAAGTTCCTGAATTCTTATTCTTGAAGAACGAACCTAACTATTATCTCATTGATGATATAACACCTCTGGGTGGGGGAAGAAGATTCTGTCTAAGAACTGGATGTGGGAAATCAAAACTCCAAAAGTTGAGATGACTGGGCGTGATGGTGCACACCAGTAATCCCAGCTACTCAGGAGGCTGGGGCAGGAGGATTACAAGTTCAGGTCAGCCTGGGCAATTTAGCAAGACTCTGTCTCAAAATAAAATAAAAAGGGCTGGGGATGTAGCTCGGTGGTAGAGTGCTTGCCTAGCATTTTCGAAGCCCTGGATTTAATTCCCAGTACCGAAAAAAAATAGCAATGATTTTACAACGTGGCGAAGGCAATTAATGCCACTGAATTGTATATGTAATATGGTTAAGATGGCAAATTATACATTAGATCTTATTTTTCTATAACAAAAATTAAAAATTTTTGCAAATCAAAAAATTTCAAATGTTATTTCAGAATTCTTTTGCTTCTTTGCATCATTAAGCATGAAAAGGGTAGGCCAGGCGGCTCTTTATCAACCATCCAACCACCCGCAACCATCCAGGCAAAGTGGTGGAAAGCTGCTCTTGGGAGCAGGAATAATCTTGTTCCATTCTGGCTGGGCCCAGAGAGAGGAGAGTAGCACCTAAGAGCATAAGCACATAACAAGAAATGAGGACACAAAGGTCACTATGACACAGAGCTCCACCTAGGTCCCCAGAAACTAAGGAAGAAGAGTATCCTGGTCCCACATAGCTCAGGGTGGGCAATAGTTCCCATAGCTCATAATTATTCTAAAGGATGAATCGTTACAAAAGAAAAGCATATCAATTAGAAGTCACTGGTATCTATCTGTCACCTGTCAACTGCTTCCAAAAGCTGGGTCCCAGTCACTGGCCCAATGACATATTTCCTGTATAACTCACATTCCAGATAATTCCCACTTGAACCAGAGAAACTCTCAGTCACCTATGGCAACGTGCAGATGGCTTCTAAATATACAGTGAAATCTTGGGGTGGTACCAATAATTTAGTATTCCCCAAATGGATTCTTTGGAATTAGGTTCAGATAAGGGAAACAGAGACACAAGATAATAATGCTCAAAAAAAAAAGATTTGGTTTTACTAAATAGCCAGAAGTTGGAAACTAGAGGCTACTCCACAAAATTTCCAGGCTCCCTTCAGCCATCACTTCATCATGCTTTGAGCTCCTGTCATCCTTGTGGGATTCCAAAGTCCTTCTACCTTTGCTAGGAGGAGCCCACAGCTACATCTTCAGCCACCTCATCCATGTTTCACACAGCAGGAAGGAGGGGAGGAAGAAGAACCCAAAGTAAAGGGCACAGACCAATTTTTGTCTGTTCATTTTTTCTGGTACTGAGGATTGAACCCAGGAGCACTCTACCACTGAGGTACATCCCCAGATCTTTATTTTTATCGTTGTTATCATTATTTTGAGATAGGGTCTTGCTAAGTGGCCTAAGTGGCTCCAACTTGAGATCCTCCTGCCTCAGTCTGCTGAGTCACCGGGATTATAGGAATGTGCCACCACACCTGGCCTCAAACATCATTTAATGAAGTCATCGTATCACCCTTCCCATCAGCCACACCAGGCTGCCCTGTAACATCACTGACCAATAGCATCAGTATTTCTTTCCTCACATATAACTCCACCCAGGAATAGCTTTCTTTCCTATGTATCTTCCATTGACTTCCACAGTTCAGTTGATTATACCAGGCCTAGGATCTTACATTAAAGAAAGCAGAGAGGGGCTGGGGTTGTGGCCTCGCCTAGCACATGCGAGGCCCTGGGTTCGATCCTCAGCACCACATAAAAATAAATAAATAAAGATATTCTGTCCAACTAAAAAAAATAAATAAATATTTTTAAAAAAATTAAAAAGAAAGCAGAGGAAGCTATCAACACGGTGCAGTTAGCTATCCTCACCACCTCCAAACTTCTCCACTGGCCTCATGCTCCATCATTTTTCATAGTTGTAGCAGCCACTGCAAGATCCAATGACCTCTGAGTTAAGAGAAAACCTTCTGGCAATTTCAAGGAAATCAAAGAAGCTGGTTGTCTCTCTCCTACTGTGAGGGCAAGATTTGATCCCATTAAAGTCTTCACTACCTTCCTCGGAACTTCTGATATCTAAAGGTACCAAGCTGTTATCACACACTCCCATCTGCTACACTGGTATCAGGAAAAGGGTAACACAGAGAAATGCAGGTGATGTGTGCTGGGTTAGACATTGTGCTTCACCTTCTCTTTCTTGGGAAGCCAGTCTCATCTTGACATGCTTTAAAAGTCCTTCAGACAGTCGTCCTTAAAATATCTGTCAATCATCTAGCAGGTGGCAGGCATGGTCCTAGAGCAATGATGGACTTAGAGCAACAATGGAGAGCAGAGGGTACTTGTTGCCTTCATGAAGGTTCTCAGCTAGTGAGTGAGAAAGGACATTCATCAGATGATCAAGTGACTTCAAACTGTAAGAGATCTGTGAAGAAACAGTACAAGAACCATATCAGAGCATAATAAGAAAACCCAACCTCCCTCCCTATGAGGGAGGAGAAGCTTCCAGACATTGGGAACAGCATGTGCAAAGGCCCTGGAATAATTTATGGGAATAGTACCTGAGTCATTACCCCCCCCCTTTATTTCTCACACATATTTGTGATTGGAAATTATTAATTTTACACAAGAAAAGCTCAATTTTTCAATGTGTATAAATCCCTTCTTTCACTGAGAGGAAGTATCACATGGCCTGGGTAAATAAAACCAGATTTTGTGCTCCAGGGTGGTGCTGTTTTTAAACTAACTTTTCCAAATCCTGTCACTTTTCCAGCATTTATTAAATTAAGAGCAAACCTGTTTTAAAATCCCTCATGCCCACCCTCCCTTGTCCCTCTTATTTTCTGAGTGTTTCCAGCTCCATCTCTTCCAAGCATTTTTTCCATGTGAGTGTATTCTGAAACTCAGTGAGGGGAAAAGCATCCTGATCGCTAGAGCTGTTCTGTGAGCATCTTTACTTCTTCCATCACAGTGACAGAGTTGCCCATTTGAGCAAGTGCTCAGTGCCGGGTACTTGCTCGTCCTTCTCACACCACTCCCTCCTCCTACAGTGGGTTCTTACTTCAATCATCCCTCCTGCCCTGGAGCCCTGACCCATTCAGCCCTTCTCCAGAGAGCAAGTGGAATGGATCCAGGTGAGGCTAATGGTCACGGGCCATGGTCATACTGTAGTTTTCCTGCCTCCTAATACCATTATCCCATCCCTGCCTCAAACCAGCTCTAACTAATCTCTACCCCGCCTGATGATTTAGGCCTAAAGAGATAACCAAAAATTCCCACCATGGATCCCTGAAGTGTCAGTAGAGTCCTTACCTTTTGTGTGGTAAAAGCACACACCCTTCAAACCTCTGTTCCCATCCTCCAATCCAGAGCTGTTGCCAAGAGCCAGAGTTCCAGGGATCCTTCCAGAGCCATCAACAAAATGACCTTCTCTACATAGGGTCCCACAGCAAACAGACGGCACATTGATATTAGGATCAAGGATTCAATATATAACAGGAGAAAAAAATACAAAAAAAAACCCCTGATATATAATAGGAGGACTATTAAGGACATCACTAATAGCAGATAATTTAATAAAGGGACAAATTAGGATAATTGATGTAGTAGACAATTTGATGGAGAGATGATTTACAAAAATTTGGGAAGGGTATAAGACAACCATGAACATTTGTGCAATAATCGAGAGCTAGTTACATCAGGGCTATTAGCTGGCTCTCTGGGCCTGAGGGCAGGGTGAAAGAGCAGCTACTCTGATTAAACATCATGTTTCCAACATGATATGATTTTACTTGTCCAAGTTATTTCACTTGTCTCATGTTCCCAGACCAATTCCTGTGGTCCTAGTAGGCATTTCTCCTCACAGTCCTATCCTGTAGGTGCAAGCCCCTCACAAGATCTCACTAGGCCCGTCCCCAGGGGTTACTCCTCAGGAGAGGGTACCTGGTCTCTCACACAGCCTGCAAGCTGTGCTGTGAGCCTGATGGCTGCAGGCACCTGGCCAAGCCCACAGGCCTCTCAGGGTTCCCTCTTCTCCTCAGTGGAGGAGCTGGGAACTGGTGTTAAAGGTCACCACCTTTGCCCTCTGACCTCCCTTGCCTTTTTTGTTATTGGTAATTGGTACCCAATCAGGCTGAACATTAAAGTCACAGCCAGTTCTTGTGGCAGCGCAATGTGGAGATCTTCCAACCCTCCTCCTCCAGGCCAGCGAACTATGGTCCAGCTCATGGCTCAGGCAGCTGTGTCCAATCTGTTTCCCAGCATTTTCCACATCGAGGGGGAAGGATCCCTCCCGCCACTGCCTCCCTGTCTCCTGTGGTCACTCTTACAAAGAACACAAAGCAGAGTGGGCCATACTCCTGCAGCCCTTTCCATGAACTGCCCTGTTTTGACTCACTTACCATTATAGCCTCCCTTTCTGGGGCTGGACCACGGCTAGTGACACCCACGGGCTGGGCCCTCCCAAGAGGCTTCTAGAACCTTCTGTAAGCAGAAAGCTGCCTGCCTGCTCCCCACTATTGCTCCAGCCAAATCCGATGTACTTGATTCTGATAGACATGGTGCTGAGGGCAGTAGGTTGTGCCAGCAGAACCTCAGCTCTGGTTCAATTTGATAAGGGACAGCTCTGAGAAGTCACCCCACAGAATTATTCAACAATATCCTTCTTTCGGTCAGCTGTCAGCAGCTGAAATCACACAGCTCAATTTACTGAAAGCTCTCTCCAGTAGGTGGGACCCATGAAATTGTGGGTCCTTCCTGTACCCCTTAGAACTGACCGTTGCTTTTTTTAATAGGAAAAAAAATGTGATATAAAAAAGATGTTTATCAAGATCACATAGTAGTCTGTTTCTCCTCCTGGAGATGGCCCACATTCTCCTTTAATGTACCTCTGCTTTCCTAAATAAACCTCTATGTCTCTGACCAGAGCATGCTAAAATTCTTTTCCATCATGTATGTCAAGAACCCCACTGGTTCTGAGTCAAGTTCCCTCTTCTCTCTGGGAACTCCTCAGACCCTGCTTTGGAGACATCTCTTCTCCTGGGACATCTGTTGGTGGCCTGCACAGTGATCTTCAGAGGTATCAACTTTGTTTCCAACAATTCCGTGTTTGGAAGATGGCAACTGAGACCAATGTCTCTCTGTCTCCCTTAGATCAATCAAAATGAGACTTTCAGTCACTGGATCATCACCCCTGCCAGCCTGAAGCCTCCAAAGAAGACGGATCTTCACTCTCTTCACCCACCCTTAATATTAAAGGACCAAAGTCTCAGATATAGAAATAAGATATAGAAATTTAAGGATACAAAAAAAGGAGATATATACTGAGTATCAAGGGAAGCTCCCAAAAACTACTTAAGTGCAAAAAGCACCCATGAACAGTTATTATTCCTGACCCACCCAGTCCTTGCCCTTGGCCCATGCACTTGGCTGCAGAAAGTAACTTGAAGGCAATGCACAAGCACAAGGAAAACTGGAGCAAAATCACATGACTCTCCCCTGACTCCACCCCTATCAACCGTCCCTCTATGTTAACACTTCACACCAGAAGGGTTGCTGTTTCTCCCTCTGGAGATGACCCATATTCTCCCTTGAATGTTCCTCTGCTTTCCTAAGTAAACCCCTGTATGACTCTGGGGAATTTTTTTGAAAACTAAAAATATCTTGTAATAACACAGCAAATGCTTATGATAGAACATTAAGTTATAAAAATGGGACACAAGAGTACAAGCTCAACTTTGTAAAGAGTACACAAAGGAAATAAAGTCAATAATAATCTGAGCAGATGTGGGCTGGGGATATGGCTAAATCATAGAGGCCAGTTTAGCATGTATAAAGTCCTGGGTTCCATTCCCAGCATCACAAAAAACTAAATAAAGTAAAATTAAAAAGTAGTATGTAGAAGTAAGTGGCAGGGAAAAAAAAAAGATAAAAACAAACTCTGGGTTCTGGGGAAGAAACCTCTCAGCTGACGAGAGCTTCCCTGATTCTCCATTGGCTACCCACAGCCCTGTCTCTGCCCTAAGCTTCTGAGTGTGCTTTAGTCAGTAGAAATGAGAATTTGACCTTTGATCTTATTCTTTATTTAAGAAAAAATACTCTAATGTCAAAGTTGGAGAGCTTTGAATGCTCTGGAGTAGAAGAAATGGGAATAGAGACTGTGAAAAATAATGTGAATAGAGAAGGAGACCCCAGGGATTTGGAAACAGAGCAGGGCTGACTGCGAAAGACAATGAAAATATCTCTATGGAATGGAGAAGAAGGCTTATTGAAGTTGTTTCCTATGGTGCATTGTGCTGTAACACTCTCTCACTGCTTCCACATTTTCAGTAAAAACCTCTTACAACAACCATCTTCTAACATTGACATTGGTGGGATAAAGGAGAAGAGGCCTTGGCAAGTTATAATATAGACTGATAAAAAGAACTGATATAAAACAAGTCCTTATATTAATCATGATAGGCTAGGCTGTAGCAAGCCTCTTAAAACAAAACAAAACAAAACAAAAAATCCTCTCAGTAGTTCCACATATCAAAGCAATGCTTCTTGCTCATATTGCACGCCAATGTAGGTCAGGCAGCTCTGCATGCCTCTCCTCCAAATAGGTACTCAGAGATTCATGCAGGTTCCAGCCTGCATTTCCACACGTAGGAGTCTTTCGCCACTGAATGTGTGGGAGAAGGGAGGCAGTGTGTTTAATAACACTGATAATTCAGTGCCTAGAAATACTTTTATACCTTTAAATCTATATGTTTAAAAATAAGAAAGGTTGAAAACTGATGACCTAAGGGTCCAACTCAAAAACCTGGAAAAAGAACAGTAAATAACTGCCCTCCCCCCAAAAAATAGAAGGGGGACCAAAGACAAGAAACTGATGAAATAGAAAACACACAATAGGAAAAAATCAACAAAGTCAAAGGATATATTTGAATAGATTGAAATAATTAATAAATTCATAGCAAAATATATTAAGAAGATAGAGGAACCAAGAGATAAAGAACACAAAATTCCAAAACTAGGTTTGATAAAGGAGCTATCACTACAGAACTACAGACATTGGAAAAGACAATGAGAAGATACCATAAACAACATTATGCTAATAATTTGCCATTTAAGATATACAAGTTTCTTAAAATGAAATTTACCAAGATTATTACAAGAAGAAATGTTTTAAAAATACCAATAGTCCTATATCTATCAAAGGAATTGATTTAAAGGAAATTAAAATTCTTCCCACAAAGAAAATTGTAGGCACACATGGTTACACAAAAATCTGAGGAACAAATAAATATCAACCTAAAGAAATGAGTCCAGAAAATAGAAGGGAAATATCCAAATCCATTTTTATACTAAGGCCTATAAAACCTTGATACCTAAAGCTCAGAAAGACATTACAAAAAAGGAAACTTGGTGGTCAGGATTTTAGGCTGGGAAACGTAAAGGAACACATAATGAGGCTATTTGGTGACCAGTAGCTATCTCCACCCCAGTACAATCTTCCAGACATTAAGATCCCTTTGTTCTCTTCTTCCCCAAGTGGGACAGCTTTGACCACTCCTAATGGAAGACCACCCACTGCCTTCCATCAGAAACACACATGGCTTCCTTTGGACTAAAGACTTGTGAACAAAAAGGACAAGTTACCTACATCATACTCACATCAGTATACAAGCATGCCATGATGAAGGACCAGGACAGAAACATTCCCACTCAGAAAGGGGAAACTGAGGCACCCATGGACGTCACTGGTCTGTAGCAATGCTAACGGCTGTCTAGCCCTAGCAGGAACTCCCTCCTCCACTGTAGCTTGTGATCCTCGGTGTCTACCTCTGAGCAGCTTGCTCCTGGACCTTTATTCTCTTGACCACATCACAAGAGGGAATTGAGTGTATACTCGAACAAGGTGCCACTTCCTCCCGGAGGTTCTTTTAAGGCTGAATGACCGGACTCATGCTTTTAGTACTGTGGTTTCTTTGACACTATGGTTTCCTCAAAAAAATGAAGATCTTCTGCTGGGCCTGGTGGCACATGCCTATAATCCCAGCAATTTAGGAGGCTGAGTCAGGAAGATTGCAAGTTTGAGGCTAGCTTCAGCAACTTAGCAAGATTCTGTCTCAAGTTTTTTTAAAAAAGTATGGTGGTAATGGGATGGGGAGACCCACTGGGGATATAGCTCAGTGGTAAAACGCCCCTAGGTTCAATCCCCAGTACCAAAAAAAAAAAAAATGGTGAACTTCTGATCTATTTGCACCCAGTCAATTTCATTTGCCAATATCCACATCCAACATTCCTTTTGTAAGATACAATTTTCAAATTTGCTTTATTTTCTGCCTTTTTTTTTTTTTTTTGTCAAGGCTCTCTTTCAAAGTGACAGGGAAGCTACCTAGAGCAAAGGAACACAATGTTAATCATATGTTTTTCATGATTCATTTTAATCACCTGAGATATTTTCTTGGGCCTTTCTTTTTTTTTTTTTTTTTTTTTTTTTTTTTTTTTTTTAGAGAGAATTTTTAATATTTATTTTTTAGTTCTCGGCGGACACAACATCTTTGTTGGTATGTGGTGCTGAGGATCGAACCCGGGCCGCACGCATGCCAGACGAGCGCGCTACCGCTTGAGCCACATCCCCAGCCCCCTCTTGGGCCTTTCTCATACCAAACCTTTTAGATTCCTGTAGGAACTGCAAGCAGTCAGGTTTTTTTGTTTATTTGTTTGCTTGCTTTGTACCAGGGATTGAACCCAGGAGCACTTTACCACTGAGCCACATACTGAGCCGCAATCCTCCTGCCTCAGCCTCCCATGTCACTGAGATTATAGGCATGTGCCACCACGGTCAGCCCTACTGCAGTCAGCTTTTCTTACTATGCAGGCTACGGTATTCCGGACTTTCCCTATCTCATTTAACTTTTTTAGCAATACTTACAAAAATTGTCTAATGTAAATTACTGTTATTTTTCTAGTATTCTTTTTACCACTTTCCTTGAAAGATGCAACAAATACATACAAGTACAAAACTAGAACAATGTCTTTTTCCAAGGAAACAGAAACACATATTTAACATGGTTAGGCAACAGCCAATTAAGCCACACCCTACAAATACATAGGATTTTGTTTTGTCTGTTTGGGGGAACTGACTGCTTTTTTTGTTTACTTATATTTTAATTGACAACCATAACGTGTATACTTATGGTGTACAGCATGATGTTTTATGTATACATTGGGTAATGGCTAAATGGAGCAGAATAACATGTTTACCTCTTACACTTATCATATTTTTTGTGGTAAGAACACTTAAAGTCTATTGTCTTAGCAATTTTCAAGAATACATTAACTATGGTCGCCATGTTGTACACAACAGATCACTAACGCATATTCCTCTTGTCTGACTGAAATTTTGTGTACTTTGACCAGCATCTCCCCACCCTCAAATCCCCAGGTTCTGGTAACCACCATTCTACTCTCTTCTCCTTTGGGTTAACTTTTTTAGATTCCATATATAATTGAGAACATTTGTCTTTCTCTGCCTGGCCTGTTTCACATAACACAATGTCTTTATTTATACATGTTTATTCATGCTCTCACAAATGACAGTATTTTCTCTCCTTTAAGGCTGAATAGGGTTCCTATATATATATATATATATATATATATATATATATATATATATATATCACATTTTCTTTATTCATTCATCTGTTGATGGACACTTAGGTTGATTCCATATCTTTGCTGTACTTAGGTTGATTCCATATCTTGGCTGTTATGAATAATACTACAATGAACATGGGAGTACAGATATCTCAGCAGAATAATGATTTCATTTCCTGTAGATATATGCCCAGTTGTGGCTGTGACATATTGTATTTCTATGTTTAATTTTTCAAGGAACCACCATACGGTTTTCCATAATGGCAGTACTAATTGAGATCCCCACCAACTGTGGGCAAGTGTCCCCTTTTCTCCGCATCTTCTCCAAATCTTGCTCTTTTGTCTTTTTTGGTAAGCTATTCTAACAGGTGTGAAGCAATATCTCACTGTGGTTTTAACTTGCATTTCCCTGATCATCGGAAATGTTGAGCAACAAGCAGTTAAGTTCCTTAAATTCCTGTATGTGGTGGCTTGAATGTCTTTATTTCAGAACATTTCCACCCGCCCAAAAAGAAACCCCATAACCATTAGCAGTCACACCCTATTTGCCACTCCCCCTGTCCCTTGGAAATCATTCATCTACTGTCTGTCTGTATGGATTTGCCTATTTTAAACATTTTGGATAAATGAAAGCATACAACAGGTAGCCTTTTGTGTCTGGTTTCTCACTTAATGTTTTCAAGGCTCATCCATGTTGGAATATTAATAATTTGTTCATTTATTTTTATGGCTGAATAATATTCTGTTGTATGAATAAACCATTTTTTTGCCCATAAGGAAAAAAACATTTTTTCTTATCTGTTGATGGTTACATGAATTGTCTCCACTTTTGAGCTAATATAAATAATTTTGTCATGAACATTTGTGTACTAATTTTTATGTGGATGTATGTTTTATTGCTCATGGATAAAAACCTAAAAAGTGGAACTACAGATCTCATGGGGGCCCTTGACCCTTCTGTTTGACATAAGGAACTTTCCAAATTGTCTTCCAGAGTGGCCACACCATATGACATCCCCACCACCAACAAAGGAGGGTTCCAATTTCCCCACATCCTCCTCAGCACTGGTCATTGTCTTTATTTGATTATAGACATGTTAGTGGGCAGGATGTGGTGTCTCCTTGTGGGTCTGATTTCCATCTCCCAAAGGCTGAGGTTGAATATCTTCGCATATGCTTGTCTGTTTGTGTGTCTTCTTTTGAAAAATGTCTGTCAAATCCTTTGCTGACTTTAACATTAGGTTATTTCTATTTTTATTGTTGAATTATAATAGTTCTTTATATATTCTGGATACTAGACCTTTATCAGATATCACATGCCTATCAGACTTGCAAATATTTTCTCCTGTTCTCTGTCTTTTCACTTTCTGAATTTTCAGAATCCTTTGAAACACTTTGAAGAGCCCTTTAATTTGGGTTATACTATGTTTTCTTCTAAGTTCTACCTCTTAAACTTAAGTCTTTAATAAATTTTGAGTTAATTTTTTTATGTATGGACTGAGATAGTAGTCCAACTTCATTCTTTTGCATGAATATTCAGATTTCCCAGATCCATCTGTTGAAAAGTCTATTCATTCTCTATCAAATGGTCTTGGTATCTTCGCTGAAAATCAGTTGAATCAGTTGAGTATAGTAAATGTGTGGGTTTATTTCCAGACTCTCAATTCTATTCCACTGATATCCTTATGCCAGTGCCACTTTTAAAAATATTTTTTAGTTTTTGATTTACCTTTTTTTAAATGTATTTATATATGGTGCTGAGGATCGAACTCAGTGCCTCACACATGCCAGGCAGGTGCTCTGCCACTGAGGCACAACCCCAGCTCCCCTCCCCCCCGCCCTTCTTTGTACAAAGATTGAACCCAGGATGCTCAACCTTTAAATTTACTGAGCGACATCCCGAGTCCTTTTTATATTTTTTGTAGAGACAGGGTCTCACTGGTTGCTTAGGGCCTTGATAAATTGCTGAGGCTAGCTTTGAACTTGTAATCCTCCTACCTCAGCCTCCTGAGCCACTGGGGTTACAGGTGCGTGCATTGTACCAGAACACACTCTTTTGACTATCATAGTTTTTCGAAATTTTGTTTTTTCTCCAAATTTCTTTGTCTGTTCTGGATCCTGTATATTTCCACACAAATTGTATTATCAGCTTGTCAATTTCTGCGAGTGATAGGAATTTGATATCAATTTAGGGATACTGCCATCTTGACAATATTGTTTTAAAATGCTTTTCCATTTACTTAATTTCCTTAAACAATATTCTGTCATTTTCAAAGTACCAGTATTGCATTCTTATGTTAAATTAACCCTTAAATACTTTGTTATTTCTAGTGCTACATTTAAATTTATTGCGATTTGTTTCACAGCCTGACATATCTATCCTTGAGAATATTCCAGGTGCTTGAGGAGAATTTTATTATTCTGTTGCTGGGTGGAGGATTCTATTGCTATCTGTTAGGTGTAGTTTGTTTAGATATTATTCAAGTCTCTATTTCCTTGTTGGTCTTCTATTTAGTTGGTTCACGCATAAAATTATCTAAGGTGAGGTATTGAACTCTTCAACTATTACTGTAAAGTTGTATGTTTTTGTGCTCTGCTGTTAGATTTACAGGTTTACTTTTTACATCTTTTTGATGGTCTGATTCTTTTAGAATTATAGAAATGTTTATCTTTGTCTCTAGTAACAACTTTTATCTTAAAATCTATGTTGCCTGATATCAGTAATAGCCACACTAGCTTTCTTTTGGTTACTATTCACATAATATATCTTTTTCCATTCTTTTACTTTCAATCTATTTCTGTCTTGAGGACAACATGTGCCTTGTATATAGAGCATATAGTTGGATTGTTTTTAAAATTCATTCTGTAAGTCTCTGGCCAATTTATTCTGAGCTCATCTTTTTCTTATAATATTTAACAAAGGTAGCAATAATAGCCAACACACATTACTATGTTGTTTTCCAGTTTCTTCTAGAGATGCCATATAAGTTAATATGCAGTCTGCCTCCCAAGATAAGTTGATAACTTTCTTACACAACATGACATGTCTTGACCTATTTCCAGTCTCCAACATCAGTTTTCCTCTTAGCATGCTGTCAGATCATTAAGCTGTTAGAGCAGTGCCCTATTTCAATGTATAATATCTGTCTTAGTATAATATCTATATTACTCAGAGTACTATTAACTATGCTGTATAATAAACGAGACCAAAAATCTAAGTGGTCTAATCCAACACAGTTTTCTCACTGTGTCACCATTCAATACAGGTCAGTAGCTACAGCATGGCTGTCTCCAAGCAGTAACAGCTGCTTATATCTGGCAACTTGGCTGTCTCAAGAGTTCTTCATTTAAGGAAACACAGAAAATAGAGAGGAAGAGTGGCTGATAATGCAAAGGCTTTATGTCCAGTCTCAGAAATGACACATAGCACTTCTGCCTCATCTAATAGGCCAGACATATATAAGGCTCAAACTCAACTGCAACACAAATGGGAACATGTTGACACTTGGTGATCACTAGTAGTCTCCACTGTACCCTTATTCCACAAATACATCAGAATTTCACCTTCAAAAGGGGAGAAGGGTGGCAAGTGTCCACAAATTTACAAACACAGACCATTCAGGGTACTAAAAAGCATCATGATTAGGTGGTGTTGTCTCTGGATCTAGTCTAGCTGGGCTCAAATATTGAATCTGCTACTTATTAAGTGTGTCATACTTAAGCCCTGTAAGCTTCAGTCGCCTCATCTAAAAAGTAAGGATTAAATATTAGGTTCTTATTGTTGTTTTAGATGAAGTGAGACGGCTCATGTGCAGAGGGCAATACCTAGCACACAGTAAGTATGTGATAGAGGTTATCTATTCTTAGCTTAAGAGAATGAAAATAATGGGATTGGAAATAAAACCAGACAGAGATTATTATTGTTAATGATATTTGCCTCTGCGTACCTGATTGGCTCCAACCGTGGCAGGAAAGTGCATGGCCAGACAGATAAAGCGCTAATGGGCCTATTCATATGAGATGAACAGGCATCTGATAATGATATCAACTCTCACCAGTGTATGGGCCAGACCTGAATATGTGTCCCTGAGGACCAAGAGGAGAGCTTCTTAATTGAAGTGCAATTTAAGTCTCAATCACATCCCGACCCACAGGAGAGTGAAGCTGCCTGCCTGGTGACCAGAAGCCTGGACTCTGCTTTGGCTGCTTCTGGTGTTCCAAACCACAAGGCCCTGTGAATCCCAGTGGGAGGGCCTAGGGGAAAACCAGCCATTCTGAGTCTTTCTTCAACATTCGGAGAAAGCTGAACTAGGGGTTCTTGATGCTGCAAAGGGACCCAAGAGATAAAGGAATCCACCAAACTGTGTAAGGTCAATCTAATGTCTGAATTCGAGGTCTTCAAATAAGAGGTGATTGAACACAATAGTAGTCAAAGTACTGGTTCCAGAGCCAGACTGCCCAAGTTCAAACAGCAACTCGTCCCCTGAATTAATCATGCGAATCAAAGAAGTCACCAACTCCTCCAAACCTTAAAAATAGCCAACTAGGACTTCTGTTATTGTGTTGCCATCTTCTGTTTGCCCCTCCTATCGACCTGCTACCTTTCTCCACCCTTACCTGGGTCCCAGGAGGCTGGCTGTTATAAACTATATCCAGGGACTGCAGTTGCACCTGACAAATGGGAGGGTGGGAGGTGACATCTGGGTGCTTATTGCCCTGAATCCACACTGCTGGGTGGCTGAGGGTTGGTTGGTCCCCAAGGGCCACAGCTACTTATCTTGGGAGGCAGACAGCATATTAACTTACATGGCATCTCTAGAAGAAACTGGAAAACAACATAGTAATGTGTGTTGGCTATTATTGCTACCTTTGTTAAATATTATAAGAAAAAGATAAGCTCAGAATAAATTGGCCAGAGACATACAGAATGAATTTACTACTCTCTCCATGGGTTCCAGAGGCCCTACTTCCTCTTTTCCCTTCAGACCCAGGATGGTGACATCTCCTGCTGTCACTAGCCCCAAGATAGTACTTCAGCATTCCTTGTTGCTGTCCCTAAACTCAACTCACTTAATCTCCTTATTAAGTGCTTTTCAGTTAGCTACTTTTGAGTGAGCCAGGATCCTGTTGACAAAATGATGTGCTTGCAGTTATCACTCTTTCATCAACTGGCTCATGGTGATTCTGTTTCTTTGAGAACAGCTCTTATATAAGGGTGAGACCCTCACCCCCAGCAGCCATGCCTGTGCTACATGATCCTTCAACCTGACTGGTCCAGGGATAGATGCATGTGACTCAGGACAGGCCAATCAGGTTCTCCTCCCAGGAATATATTTTGAACAGAGATAATAGGAACCAAGAGCCACTAGAACTGCACCAGGTTTATCCCTCAAACCCATTCAGGGTACTTCTAAGGAGCCTACAAGATCAGGCAGAAATGGGTTCCCCTTCTCCAAAATTTTGATTATTGGACTCCTCTTCTGATAAGGTATCCATGAGATCGTCGATCATCCTTTCAGCACACTTCTTCTTTATTTAGCTAGCCAGATTGGTTTCTGTCACTTACAATCTGAAAAACCTCAACAAACCCAGATTTCTTAGTATATGGCAAACTCTCAATGTCTTTTAGCAATTATCATCTGTGGAAGTGGGGCTAATAGTTGCCTCATAGGTTTTATGAAACTTAAATGAGCCTATGAAGTCTATAGTAAACCCTGATGGGCTCCCATAAGACTTGGGTTTGGAAAATTAAATAGAGGTTCTGAGTAAATCTCAACTGTTTCTCATGTCCTGCAAGAGATAGTATCAGTATCTCCAACCAATACAGCCCTAGAATGAAGATGTCATTTTGTCTGCTTGTGTTTCCTCATTTACACACTGTTCTGCCCACTTTTCAAGAGAGTCTTGTAGGACTGTCAATCAAGTCAGGAGAAGCAAGAGGGATGAATAACCAAGCTGGCCTGTCACCTGGACACAGGAATGCTCACACCCAAGCAAGGACTAATGGAGTCCTCTGAGAAATTGGATTTACTACTAGGAGTAATCTCTCTTTTATCTGAGATCATAAGAGTATGGGTCCTATAAGCCTGGAATCTTTGGAATTCTTTCAACATGTGGGCAAAGAGTGTAAGACCTTAATCCAACATTGAGGAAAGAAGGACCAAGACATAGAAAGGAGAGAAACAGATTTCTGGCAAAAGTTTAGAGCCCCTTGAGCCAGCTATACCTGAAGCTGAAAACTGGAGTTTGCAATTATGAACACATATCCTTTTTTGTCTAGACTGATTTGAGATGGATACCTGTTATTTGCAACCAAAATAGTCCTACCTATTATATAAACCTTACTTTTAAAAAGTTTAGACACTGTCAGGATTGTTTCCTTTGTCTTAATAAGAGTCCTGGAAAATAAATGGGTGCAGAAATTGTTCTTCCTATTTTTCTGATAGAAAAATAATTAGTATGTTAAGAAATGTATCCAAATCTACATGGCAGATCAATGTCAGTGCCAGGGTGCTAGATGACAGGTGGATCAGGGTCCTGTCAAGGTCACATTATAGCTTTTATAAGTCCCAAAGACATTTGCCTTCATGAGCTCCTTCCTCCATAAAATAATACTTTAAATAAGTAAGTGAATAAATAAGTGAATTTTCTGAATACTATTTTCTGAAATATTATCTTATAAAGAAGTATAATCTAGTCTGGGTTTGTTATAAATCATTTTTGTAATCATTTTTTTACGTTTTTCAAAGAAACTAAAATTGACATTTTCTTCATGAGCCCTGAGCCCTAATATGTTTAATGGATAAGTTGACCCTGAGTCTCATTTGCAAATAATAATAATAATAATGAGATTGTATAGGGAACATACTAAAGTATTCTGTTGACATATGTCATTGAACAAATATAAAGGCTATTATTATTAAAAGAGGGATGTATAGATCATACACTTACCCCACTCTTGGAGAGGTAAGTGTATGATCTATATATGTGATTGTGAGATGATTTAAGCCAGAATCTCACATGGGAGATGCCTAATGAAAGGAGACCAGAAGGATGGGGAGTCAATGACTTTGGGCAGTAAGGGGGCTTTTGCAGGCCGGTATCTGTCCCTTCCAACCAGCATGAGGCACAGTGCAGAAGAAGCTAATCCTGGGCACCAATGGAGCCCACAGACATTTAGATATGTCTAGGTCCTGCTCTCCAGCTGAACCAGACTAGTAGAAGCCACCTAGAAGGATCTGGCCAAAGAGGAGTTTGGGGGACAAGGCTGAAAAAAGAGTGACCGTAGGAGGAATAGAGCTCGCAGCATAGACCAGATGTCAGTTGTGAAATATAGAGTCCAAACAAGGGAAAATGCTTGGGGAACTGGAGGGATCAAAGACAAGCCAGAATATAGTGTGTGGAGTTTCCATGTGAGGTCCAAAGCCATGAACCAAAGGTATTAAAGACTGTCTTTAGTATCACTTGGCTCTGTGGCCCCAAAAACAATTCCTGTTATTTTTTAAAATTTTATTTATTTATTTATTTGCAGAACCAGGGATTGAACCCAGGGCCTCATGCACACTAGACAAGGACTCTGCCGCTAAACCATATCCCCAACCCAGTCCCCGTTATCTTAAGGAGCCCATACAGAGCCAGACATACTGGATAAAAATAACATTAGTCCACAAAACATAAGTACTAGAGATTTTCTCTTTTACTGTGAACTCTGAGCAACTGCTGACAGACTGAAGATTCCCCGTGATTGATTAAGTCCCATTTTAAGGAAAAAAAAATCATGTAAATGCAGGAAATACAATAAGTTTAAAATTCAGAAGAGGGTCAAGAAAGAAAATGAGGCCAAGATAATAAAAGGAGAGGATATCAACAGAATCAGGACAGAGATGATCCCCTCGGCCACATCTGGCTACAGTTACAGTCCCCTAGAGAAGAGGGATTAGCATCAATAGCTGAACAATATTTCATCCGATTTGTAGCTACTCACATATATGTGTTTGCTAAAAGCCGCTTGTTTAGTTCTCAACCCCTAGTGTCAGCTCGGCCATTCAAAATTGACTTTTGTGCTGCTATTATCCTTAGGGAGTTCCAGGAGAAAGCTGTTTTCTGTATATGGTAGTAGAGACACCTGTTTTGTAGAACAATACCTAGAACAATACCCCAGCCAGCTGGATTCCAACAGGCAGTCACAGCTCAGACCCTAGTGCCCAGGTTGAGCAGACCAGTCTACTGCAGCCCCCAACCCCCTAGAAACTGTAGAACAAGCCAGAATGTTGGAGAAGGAGGGCTTCACTTGCCTCATTGCTATATGGTTGTACCACATATTACAGAAACGCAGGGGTTAATTGAGAAGCAAGTTCTGAACTAAGAACAGGATCACACATGAAGAAGCCCAAGAACAGCAAAAACTCTGATCACTGGAACATGACATGGGAACCTGCCAGCCAACTGGGCTGTTAGGTCAGTGAGAAAGGTGCTGCTGGGAGATGCCAAGGCTCTGCAAGATGACCAGGATTTTTCTGAGATGCTTCTTCCTCAGGCACTAAGAGAGTGGCAATCACAGTCCCAAGCTACAGGCCTTTGGCTGGGAAGTAGGAAGCCCCTGTGCCAGGGCACAGAACCTCAGGCTGTCCTCAGAGATGCTGCTTCTCCTGGGGTCCCCTGTGCAGTCTGCCTGGGGTGTGGGCAGTGGAGGGGCTGCTGAATTTATAGCAGCTTGGCCCACCCAGCCCTCCTTAAAACCTCCGTGGGAGTACTGTGAGCCCTCTGAGGCCCCTGTCACTCATGAAGGAGATATTTTCAAGCTCTCTGCCTCCCTCTTTCCTCTCTTCAAAAGGCTAAAGTCTTATCTTTCCTTCTCTGTTTTCATAAATAGGTTGCTATTTTTATTTTTGTTTTTTCCCCAAACCAAAAACTTCAATAACCGCAGAGAAACACAAAGGAAAGGAAACTGTGATAAATAGTCGTTTCCCAGACTCCAGCCCAAACTCCTGGGGAGAATTTGCATCTTAACATCTGCTCTAAACTGCAGACCATAGATTTTAACTTTCAACTTGGAAGCAAAATGGTCTTCTCTAAGGATACTCCATAGAGGAAAAAGGAACTCAAACTCACTTTCTCCCACTGCATACTCACAACACAGATCACTCCAGGGATTCCAAAATGTTGTGGGGGTGGGGGGTGGGGGGTCCTCCCCACTAGCAAGCACTTCTGCCGTGTAGACACCAGCTGTGTATCCTCTGATTCAGTTCTGACACTATCTACCCGGAGACAGCATTCATCCCACAAGACTGCCCTCTCTTCACGTTCCAGTCACAAATCTAGGCCTCCAAAACTTCTAACTTGCAGGCTGCAAATTGGGGATTCCATCCTCGTTTCCTTGGATTCCATGGATTTTCTAGAGGGGCTCCCAAAACTCAGGAAAATGCTTATATTGACTGCTTTATTATAAAGGCTATTTTAAAGGATAAATAAGTGGCCAAAGAAAGAGATACATAGGGCAAGGCAGGGCAAGGTCCTGTGAAGATGGGGTGCGGCCACTTGCCCAGCACATGGGTGAGCTCTTGTTCACCTTCCTGTGGGCTTCTGAGTGTTCAGCTGCCCAGCAACTCCCCAAATCCTGTCCTCTTGGGGTTTTATGGAGAGCTCATTGCTTTAGCACGACCGAAGTGTGGATAGTCATGAAGAAATGTGATTGGACAAGAGGAGTCTGAGCTGATGCCAATAGACTAAGTGGGGAACCCAGCAAGGCCCGTCTGATGAGATTCTTCTGGGCCTCTCAGCAGCATTTCTTCCTTCCAGGTATGGGGTGGGGGGGACCTTCCTGAAATGGAGGTTTTAGGGTCTGCTGTCAGACAAGTAGTTCAGAGAATTTCTTTACAGCCAGCGGCAAGATAAAAAGGCAGGGGAAGATGAGAGTTCAGTTTTAGATTCTGTGACCTTGTCTTGGTGAAGAAAGAGCCTGTTTTGGCAGGAGGAAAGACGAAAAAGCCAATGACAGAAACTTTGCTTCCTGAGGCTGCTTCTGAGGGTTAAGGTGTCCCAACATTATCACAAAACTGTCCACCTTTATCTTTCAAAGCTGTTCCTGCTACATCGATGTTCATAGCAGCTCAATTCACGATAGCAAGACTGTGGAACCAGCCTAGATGCCCTTCAATAGATGAATGGATAAAAAAAATGTGGCATTTATACACTATGGAGTATTACTCTGCATTAAAAAATGACAAAATTATAGAATTTGGAGGGAAATGGATGGCATTAGAGCAGATTATGCTAAGTGAAACTAGTCAATCTTTAAAAAACAAATACCAAATGACTCCAAATCAGTTTCAAGAAGAAGAAAGGCCAAATACTTTAACCTTATTGTTCCAGTCATTTAGAAAACAACGGGAGCTGGGAACTTGTGGAAGGGGTATGTGTCATAGTGTCACAGCTTCTTTTAACCACACTCTTTAAAGAGAGACACAAAGGAGCACCCTGTGTGTCTCGCACCAGGACTCTCCATTCAAAAGAAAGCTGGAAGAAAGCTGGCAGTTGGCAGCACCAGCTACAAGTGACACCCCAAGTCCTCCCTCTCTGCTAGTCTCAGGCCCTCCCAGCTGTTGGAGTCCCACTCTTCACAGTTGAACCTGGTGACACTCCTGACCTTGTGGAAAATCACCCCCCAAAAGTTGTGAGTAGGAGAGGCCTGCGAGGCACGCAGATGGAGACTCCAGTGAGCCGCTGGAGTCGAGGGAAGATTCCAGGACTGGAGACAAACACGTGGGAGGCCTTGGTATATATGAGGTATTTGAAAGCCCCAGGACCAGATGAGATCAACTGTGGAAACTGTGTTTAAAGATGGACATGACCAAGGAAAAAGTCCATGGAAATTCCAGAAGAGCAAAAGAGAGAGTATAGAGTAGCCAGTGGTGTAGCAGACAAATAAGAAGAATGTGTTATCCTGCAGGGCAAAAGAAGCGAGTCTTTCAAGAAGAAAGGATTGGACAGACAGGTGATGCACACCTAAAAGCCCAGCTACCCAGGAGACTGAGACAGGAGGATCACAAGTTGGAGGCCAGCCTGGATGACTTAGCAAGACCTTCTCAAATAAAAAATAAAAAGGGCTAGGGATATAGCTCAGTGGTAGAGCACCCTTGGGTTCCATCATTGCATAATGATATCTACTATGAATGTTTTAAAATACAAGCAAAGCAAAGTGGTGTTCTAATTTGGGAGATGGGCACCTACCCTAGACAGAGGAGACTAAGCAAGCCTCTCTGAAGAGGTAAATATGTGAATGACCAGGAGCTAGGGCTGAAGTGAGCCTTCTAGGCAGAAGGAAGAGCAGTGTCCTGTCAACAGCGCAGCAGACGTGATGCTGAATGCAGAGTCTGGAGGAGAAAGAGGAGGAGAAGGAAGAGGAGTGAGTGGCCAAGTGCGCTGCTAAGAGACTGGATATTATGGAGATAGCGAAGTCACTGTGGGATTTGGCAACAAGCAGACTGTGGGTGCCATTGACGAGAGCAGTTTTAAGGGACTGATGGAGACAGGAGAAAATGTTGACGATGATGAGGATTTCTGGTGGAGCATATGTGGTTAGAAACATGTGACACTCCATTCCTTCCTGACCCCCACTGTAATAACTGTAAGTAACAAAGTCAAGGTTTTGAAATGAACCCACAAAACCAAGAGAATGGCGTGAAGGTGACAGAAAACAAAAGAAGTCAATAATTGTTAGGTGGGGTGAGAGGCCGGGAATTGGTCACACGTTTACCAAGGAAGGCTGAAACTGAAGCCACGGAAGAGAGGGGTGCCAACAAGAAGCCAGCCAGCGCCAGCCACTGACCTCACAAAGGCTCTTGGACTGAAGGCAGTGTGAGAGATGGGGCGAAAACAGGAGAGTGGGCCTAAGTCTTTATAAGAAGCCTGACTCCCCCGTAATCCCTCCCAACCCTGTACTGCCAGCAAGCTCTGGGGGAGAGGGGTGACAGTACTTTTTGTTTCCCATTCACTGTGCAGAAAGCAAAATTTGCATTGCAAATGATGAGACTCCTCCCACCCTCCCCAGTGCTGCAGCCTTCTCTGTAGGAGACTCAGGAGCTGCAGGGTTACACCCACTCTGGGCCAACAGCCAAGCTGGCCTGTGCAGGAAGAGGAAGCCAGTTGAGAGGAGAGAGAAGGCAGCAGAGAGGAAGGAGGCTGCTACACAGGAAACAGAGCCAGCTTTGGGTGCCAGCCTCAGGCCAGGACCAGGGGATTCTTCCAATGCCATGTCAGGAGGCTGCCCATCGTGCCCACATGGCACATATCCTCTCCTTGAGGAGCTTGGAGACTTCTGACCTCGCAGCCTGTTGATAAAGATAAGCACCACAAGTACACAGTGCATAGAAGGCTGATCTTCCAGACAGGGTGGGAGCATCATTTGTAATCTTCCTCCATAATTATTATGCAGAGGTGGCTGAATGAGCTACAGGCTGTTCCTTCCCAGGGACTCTAAAATGGTCTGAAAAAAAAAAAAAAAAACCTAACTGCTTGTCTGGAGGTTCCAATAAGATAAGCAGCAGTCCCAGGTTGCTAGGCAGCAACTTGTGCAGCCACCACACAGTACAGGGCTGCAAAGGCCCAGCGTACTGTTTGCCATTCCCAAAGTAAGAACCTGAAGAACCCAAAGAGAGGCTTTGGACACTTTATCACCCCTGCGCTCCTTGGTGGCCCCAGGGAAGGCTACAGCAGAGGGCATAGAGGACAGGCACGTGCCCACTGTGCAGGTGGTCTTCTTCAGATGTTTTGTGAGTACATTCCTTTACTTTACAACCAAGGTCACTGTGCTTTGATCCTCATCTAAAGATTGGAAGTAAAGGAAGGGGCCAGTTTCCCCTCTCCATTTCCTTCCTATCACATTCTTTGGAGTCCTTTCTATCTCACCACCAGGAATAACAAGCTTTCTTAGGCACTGACTAGTGTTTACCCCAACAGGAAGGTAAAGCCCAGAGGATTTTAGGCAATCTGCCTAACGTAACAGAGTTTTATCAATAAAAGAAGTAGTTTAAAAATACAATCCAACCTCTTGACTTTCAGCCCCTATGTCTTTCCACTGCCTATGTTATTGTTGGGGTGTCTGGGTCCGTGGTGTCCCCAAAAAGAATTGAGCAAGACACACAAAAGTAACAGGCAAGGTACTGATTTATTGACAGTAAAGGAAGTATCCCATAGGGCAGAGTGGAGTGGGCCCAGTGTCTGGAAATCAGGGTCTCACTGAGTTGCTGAAGCTGGCTTTGAACTCACAAACCTCCTGCCTCAGCCTCCTGAGCCACTGGGTACAGGCATGCACCACTGCGTCCAGCTGGAAAGTGGAGTTTATATGCTGACCTGTGTGACATTTTCTTTCCTATACAAACTGGATTGAAGACCTTAGCCCATTTGCTTCCATTTGTTACCTTATGATGCCTGATTAGAATATTGTCCAATCCCCCCACCTCGTCACTGGTTACTTTTGCAAACCTAATTAGAATGCTGCTCACTTTGGTCATTTTAAAATATCAAATCTGTGGCAGGAATTGTCATGGTGATAAGTCCTCAGTGGCAGGAGTTGTCATGGTGACAGGACTTTTCATAAACAGGGACATGACTCCTCTCCCTGTCTTGTTCTCAAGCAGTGTCTTTCTCATGCCCTATCTCCTCCATCTTGGGGTCCTGAATTCTTCCCTAACACCCGCATTCCCTCTCACTAGACAGGATTGATTTGAAACATAATGTGATAGCCAAAGACTATTATTTCCAAGGCACTGCTGAAATGAAAATACTAAACCACAAAGCTGTAGATGCGATTTTTGTATAATAGACAAAACGCTGAACGCAGAGTCCAGCGTGTAGGTTCGAGTTCCACTCTCTCCTCTCACTCTTAGGCAAGGTGTTCCCTTCTCCAGATCTTATTTTCCTCATCTGAAGAATGTGGGAGAGAGCAGTGCCGAGAGCCAAGAATCCCATGGGACTGGGAGCATCACCTGAACAGGCCTCTAAGCTTGAGGTTCTTGTAAGGACTCCTTATTTACTTAAACACTTATAGAAATTTTGTATTTTATTCCTGTAATCATAGTTGTTTAATGATTGATGTTTGTTAATATAAACATAAATGGAGGTAGTATTTCAGCCAATATTTACATCCAATTGATGCTCCAGGAAAATGATCTATATTCATTCTAACTTTGCTTATTCTTGGATAGCCCGAGGCTAGAAGCCCTCCTTCTAATGTCCACTGTGAAGGAAAGGACAAATGTGTTAAAGAAGAAATTGTCAGGCTAGTTCCACTGAGGGCCAACCTGTATGATTCAGTCCACCAATTTTCCAGGGCCTCAAAGATGCCTCACTCAATCCACAAAATACTGGACCCCAGGGAGATCCCCTTCCTGAATCCAAAATTATCCTTTCCCACAGAAGAAAAAAACCCGAGAGTTGAAATTCCCTTCAATAAGATCCCAAGGGAGGTGAAAGCCTGGGTCCAAGCTCCATAACTAGTCCCCAGGGATGCTGAAGGAGCTCTCACTTGCTGGTGTGCACAGCTCTCCTGGAAGACTGGCAGCCATTTCTCTCCTTGCTCCCCAGGAGGGGAGGCCTCAGGGGAAGACCAGGACAAAGGCTGGGCCAAAGACCCTGCTCCTCCTACCTTCTCTCACTCCTCCTTCTTCTGGCTCTCTCTGCTTTCCCTGCTCTCTCCCTCCCCCATGTCAGTGATCCTGCCAAAGTCCCTTTCTGTAATCCTGACCTTGTCCCTGACCTGGTCTCCATCCCTCTCTGCCTCACAGTGATACAAGATTCCCTGCTTGGTCCCCATCCCACCCCGCCCCCTAGATTCCCTGTCAGTAAACATGACAGAATGTTTTGAAGTTCAGTGACAGGCAGGCATCCTCAGTGGATGAGGGCCCTTGAGGCATGGCAGTAGCAACTGGCTACAGCTCCCCGTTTCTATCTAGGCCTGGACAGTCCCCACTAAACTGCTGGCTCAATTCCAGCTAACAGATATTATCAAGGCCCACTTTGGGCCCATCTCTGTACTAGGTTCTGGAGTGCCAGCTGTTAGGTACACACAGCCTGGACTAACCCTAAGGGGAAAGAGCTGAAAAGCCATAATTGCCATCTGCTAGCTACTCAGAGAAGATTCTTGGTAAATATAGAAGAGCAAGGGAGTGGGCAGAAATCAAGGTAGCCAGTCTTCCTATGACCACCCCAACCCAGTGTCAGATCTCTGAAGTATGACTCCCCACAAGACATTATATCAGTAGAGACCAGGATGTAGGCTTGCCTGGGCCTGAGCAGGGGAGCAAGTCAAGAGAACCAGGGTTGTAACCCAAATTAGCTATTCCTGAGCCAGACTTCCATTTTTCCTTACCTAATTCACAGAACAATGGGCCCAGGAGAGCCCACCTACCCTCCAGAGATAGATGTGGGAAGCTCAGGACTCTTCAATAGCACTACATTAAGGTACCAATTTCTGATTTGGTCTTGTCCTCAGAGTAAGACCAAAAAGACTGTGTGTATTATAACAAGATGGAGAAGAGAATGATGAAAGGAAGATCCAAGGATGCAGAATGAGAAAGAGATGTGGAGGGCAAGAAGACAGCAAGCAAAAGGCAGAGTTGGCTGCGGATCTCTGCAAGTGAACTCTGAGCTAATGAGATGCAGATGATCAGCATCCTGTGTGCCCAGAGACAGGACCTATCCAGTCCTTCCCAGCTTACCTCGTGTTATGGTTTGGACATGAGGTGGGCCCCAAAATCTCCTGTGTTGATGCAGGAATGTTCAAAGGTGAAGTGATTGGATTGTGAGAGCTGTTACTTAGTCAGTCCATCCTAGTTTGAATGGACAAACTGGGGCAGGTGGGGGGTGGCTGGAGGAGGTGGATCACTGAGGGGAGGTGCCCTGGAAGGATTCATCTTCCCTATAGCTCCTTCCCTTTTACCTCTCTCTGCTTCCTGGCTGTCATGAATGGAGCAGTGCTCCTTCACCATGCCCTTCCACTAGAATTTCTGCCTCACCGTGTGCCCAGCGTAATAGACTCCATCATTTATGGACTGAGACCTCTGAAACTGTGACCCCCAAATAAACTTCCTCCTCTAAGTTGTTCTTGTTGGGTTTTGTGGTCATCATGATGCAAAGCTAACTATGACACCTGGCCTGAGCTCTAGGGTTCAAGGGAAATGGTGCTATGGACACTTCGTCTCTATCAAATTAGCTTCCTATGGTGGTTGCTGGAAGGGCTCCCACCCTGGACCTTATTCAGGTAGTCACCCAACATACACCATTTTTAGAACTCAAAAACACAGGATTTGGCCTGGTAGATTGGCCTGTGCTTATAGTTCCAGAAATTGGGAAGCTGAGGCAGGAGGATTGCTTGAGTTACTAAGAGTCAAGACCACCCTGGGCAAATAGTGAGACCCTGTCTCAAAAACAAACAAACAACAACAACAACAACAAAAAAAAAGAACTTGATTATTCATAACCCTTGGTTCCTGCTGTACTTTGGATATGTTTTGAGAATGTTCCCCAAGTGTTCATGTGTTAGGAGCTTGGTCCCTAGTGCAGTGGTGCTGAGAGATGGAGGAATTTTCAAGAGGTGGAGCCTAATGGGAGGGCCTTAGGTCATTGAAGAAGCTGCCATCAGAAGAAGTGATGGTAGCTCTCATGGGACCCCAAGAATAAGTAATTCTGACCCCTGAATTGTTCTCTGGCTTCCTGTTTCAAGACATGATCTCTTCCTCCCACGTATGATCCCATTATTGATGCCATCCATCATTAGACCCTCCCCAAAGTTAAAACCAATAGGCTACCCAATATTGGACTTGAACCTTCTGAACAGTGAGTTTTAAAACACCTCTTTTCTTTATAATGTTAGTTTGCCTTCAGTATTTCAGTATAGTAACACAAGATTGATGATACAGTTCCTAACATATTTTTAGGTTAATTTATGGCCCTTTCATATTATTTTACTATGTCATGCCTAATGATTTCTGGAAACGTATTAAAAAATCACATGACTGAATTGGCCAGGCACAGTGATGCATACTTGTAATCTCAGCTACTCATGATGCTAAGGCATGAGGATTGCAAGTTTGAGCATAGCTTCAGCAACTTAGCCAGACTTTGTCTCAAAATCAAATTTTTTAAAAGGGCTGGGATTTAGCTGAGTGGTAGAGCTCTTGCCTCATGAGCGTGAGGCAAAAAAAACAAAAACAAAAGACAAAATTGAGTTATGGATATGGGGTTGTACTCAGAAAGCTAAAATATATTAGCTTCTTCAGGGGCTAAAAGGACTTTTGGGTTCCATCCAAAACACACAGGAACTGAGAACATCCCAGAAAAACGAAAGGTCATGGCTTCTTTATGCTGAAACACAGAAATCCAAGAGCCATTCCTTTCCAGAAGCCCTCCACCCCCAGGACTCCTACACTAAATGCGCTTCTCTGAGCTAATAATTGGGGAGTCGTGCCCCAGAGGGCGAAGCAGGCTCTCCACGCGTTTTGTAAGGCCAAAGAGCCAAGAATGGCTTTTACATTTTTCAGTTATTGAGAGAAAAAAATCAAAAGAAAAATAAGACATTGTGACCCATAAAAATTACATGAATCCAAATTTCAGCATCCATAAATAAAATGTATTAGAACACAGCCACATTCATTTTCTACTCAGTGTTGACTGCTTTCACCCTACACTAGCAAAGTTAAGTAGTTTTGACCGAGACTGTGTGACCCATAAACCTAAGATAATTACCACCTAGTCCTTTACAGAACAGTTTGCCAACTCTGGCTCTAGACCAGAGCACAGAGAGTTCAACACACACGTGTCTGACAGTTCTCACTTCTTCTACCATCGCAAGCTTTCTTCTCCTTCCTCCCACAATTCTCTGTGAACAATAAGTGAGTGTTTACTCATTTCCCTTATCTCAGATCGTCATCCTTTCTGACTTTAGCTTGGGTACCCTTCCTAGGTCAAAGCTTCCCAGAGGAGGTGCTTCAAATTGACAATAGGAGTACAGCAAAATGGCGATGCCCTGGGTCCTCAGGTGAGGGAGCAGCTGAAGCACACAGACTGGTCATTCCTGGGGAGAGCCTCACCTACAGCTGCCAAGAGCAGGCCCCACCAACAGGCAAGGACAGTGACTACCACCATTAGCAGTGACAAGGCTACCACCATTTGACATGTCCTTCAGCAGCCAGCCGTTCCATGCTCTGCTGCCCACTGTGGCCAGAGGCCAGAGGAACTATTGGAGGAGCAGGAGTCCCATCTGCCTGGGAGCAAAGAGCACAGGTCAAGAGAGGTGGGGCTGGGGGCTAGGAGAACAGGAGGGGACTCCTGGTGGCTACAGTATGACAAAGGATGATGATCTGACATAAATCTCCATTTTCACCCATTTTACAGAAACCGTGCTTCATTGTCCACCAGGTACCTGTGATTTTTTTAAAATCAAGTTTAACAAGGTGTAATTTATGTAAAATAAAACATACTCATTTTAAATATGCAGTACAATGAGTTTTCACAAATAGATGTATATATGGTGATCCAGCACTACCGTAATCAAAATTAAAAAACTGTCCTCTTGTGGAATGAATATGACATAACTTTCCTAGGTACATATACAACACACCACAGTGAATCTCCACATCAATACAACCACAAGACTGGGATCCTAATTAGAATAAGACATACTCCATATTTGTATAAATATGTCAATATGACTCCACTGTCTTGTATTACTAAAAAGAATGAATTTTAAAAGAAGAAGAAGAAAGACTTGTCATCACTCTTCCAAAGTCCCTATGTTCCCTTTGCCGTCACCCCCCTCCATCCCATCACCCAGCACCACTGCCCAAACAACGACTCATCTGCATTCCATCACCACAAATTAGTTTTGCCTGTTCTAGAATTTCAAATAAATGGACTATACGGCATGTACTTTTTTGTGTCTGGCTTCTTTCAGTCAGGATAATGTTTTGAGACTCATCTATGTTATGTGTATCAATACCAGACTGGGACACTTCTGTTTGTTTTCCAGCGGAAGGAGGTGATGTTGAATAGGGATGTCAGGCCAGAAGGCATGAATCAGACATGCCTTCAGGACAAGTCAGGACAACGGTCACTCTAGGTACATGGGCTATTTCTGTCTTTCACAGCAATGGAGCTTTTTAGTCATTGCTCTAAAACTGCTTGCATATTCTACAAATCAGTGCATCACCATTATATTAGTGCACTTGAACCAAAACACGTGAGTGCTAAATCCAATGCCCATTGCAAGATATTTCAACAGTGCATTTGTCAAAGGGGCAAAAAAAAAAAAAAATCCTATTTATGTTCTTTAAATATGTAAACTGCTTACAATTTTTCATCACCGATTTTACAATCAAAATTTCTTTCCAATGATGCTTACCAAGAATTTGAAGAAATCATGAAAACTCTGGATGAAAATTTTCATGTTGCCATTTCAAGTGTACAATTAGATACAAATTATGATGTGCTAATTGAACCAAGCTTGTGTTTCACAATAAAATGTTTAAAATTATTTTATTTAGAATTTTGTACAAATTCAGCATCTAATATTTTCCTCTACTTTGGACTTGACCAGATCTCTGCCTGGTGTGCCAGACTTGCATTCTCTTTTCCTAGGTGTGCTGTCATGAGCTGGGAAAGATTAGGCAGTACTGGGAGAACCCAGCTCCTTGGCTGAAGAGGTCTCTCCTGCCCCCTAGTGATCACTTCTGTAGCTGGGTCTCAAAGGGAAAATGGCAATGTAACGGATAATTAGACTAGTTTTGTATTTGCAAAGCTACCGTCCCTGTTGTACAGGCGTTGCACCTATCTTGGGTCCCGCAAGCATCCCACTTCACAGACATCCCCCTGGTGCTCTATGGGGCCTGGAAGGTGTCTGTGTCTCCTCTTCCACGATTCCGCCACCCTCTCTGCCCTTGTCTTCACCCCTACTACAACGAGAGTCAAGGTCTTCACCATCCCCAGTGAGACCACACTTGACATCACCTTAGAACCTCTGAATCCCCTTCTTTACCCCCTTCAGATGCAAACGTCAGAAGAGGGGAGAGGGGAGCATGAGCCTAGAGGAACACACCACCTGTTCAGCAGTCTGACATCAACAAGCAAACCCCAGGTCCCAGATATCTAGGGGTCTTGACGCGTTGAGGGGAAAGGGTCCAGTTCCACCATAAACACTTTTCTCACCCCATTGTCTAGGCATAGTCTCAGCCATTTTCCCCCTAGAAGCAGCAGGTCGTAAGTGGCTATCAAGAGAGAATGTAAAATTATCATCCATATATACTTATATAAAGTATCTATTTTGAAGTATCAATGAGTGGAAGTGAAACTCATATGAAAATTATATGAAAATTGCAACATACTGACGTTTAGAATCACTCATACAGGAAAGAAAAAACTTGTTGAGGACAATTGGCATTGGATCTGAAATAAACACTATAGACCTTTGCTATTGGGATAAGTTTAGTTCTGTTCCAAGTACTAACTCAGAAAACTACAAATTCTATATAGTATGTTTTGGTGTTTGGTCTATCTCATCTTCCACTTGATCTGCTACATTTGGGAACCTCTGCAGGCAGAGGCCCTGGACTCCCTGTCTGGCCCTCTATCTCCCAGATGGAGATGCAAAAGTCCATTCTAGGAAGAGCTGTCAAAAGATTAAATTATAACCAGGAGTGAGTGGGCAGTTTGTACTGCTATGATGAACATCAGAGGATTTCTCTCAGCCTTTGTTTCTAAGTGGAACTTTCCTTAGTACCCCTTCTCCCAGGAGAGCTCACCAAGTTCCAGTCCTGGTGTCTAATTAATCCCCTTTTCTTGGACTATGTGAGCAGACTTACCTTGGGATACAGAATTTGGCAGTATCAGCCCAATCTCTTCCTAGTCAAATATGTCACAGCAAGACAGGTTCACTAATGTCCAGATGAACAGGCTCTGGTCATGCTTCACTGGGAATTATTGGGCAGATGTCCTGGGCCCCAACCTGTTGGTATCAGAATCAGTGGGACCTGACACAAATTCTACACAAGATAGTAGTCATCAACAGATGAGTCCCCTGAGTCACTATGGGACTAAAGTTCAAAGAGATCTTGAGGAATCTTCACCTCTCACATGGGTCTTTCTGAAGATGAATTTTATCATGGGTTCTGTATCAAGCAGGACTTTTCTGATTACTAATGATCAAAACAAATTCTAGCTGGCTAAAGTAAAAAATAATAAATAAATAAGAATACAAGGAGCCCATAAAACTAAAAAGTCCCAGGAAGGCCAGCTTCAGGGCAGGCTGCACTCCAGGTTCTACTATTTGGCATCCCTTGGTCTAGTTTTGCCTCTGTTCTACTCTTCTTGTTGCCTTTCTTCTGGGATTTCACGTCTAAGGAAAATGACTATCAGCAGCTCCAAGCTTCATCTTCCCAGATGCAAATACAACAGGAAAAGAACGAGTCTCTTCCCCAAAACCCAAATCTTTGAAATTCACCATGAAAGACCACTGTTGGAGCAGGGCATGCTGGCACATGGCTGTAATCCCAGCTATTCAGGAGGCTGACGCAGGAGGATCACAAGTTCAAGGCCAGCCTCAGTAACTTAGCGAGAACCTGTCTCAGAATAAAAAGGGCTGGGGACATAACTCAGTGAGATAGTGCCCCTGGGTTCAACCCCCAGTTCCTCAAAGAAGAAGAGGAAGGAGAAGGAGGAGGGGAGAAAAGGAAGGAAGGAAGACCACTGTTGGGCCATGTGCCAGTCCCTGACGTAAGTGCCATAGTCCTAGTGATGGAGCAGAACACATTTCCTCCTCTGAAGCCTGGCTACCACAGCAAGAGCAACCTGCAGCCCCCATTTCTCAATCAAATCGACTTTCCATGGCCACTTCCAGGTCTCTCCTGGTCTCAACTTCTGCAGAACACTTTGTCCACCCATCTTTCCTTCTCGTCCCTGGCCATCCACCAGAGGCCTACCCCACGGGCCTCTCTGGCCCTCCCTGGTTCTCATTATAACATGCTTCTCAGTGCCCTCTCCTCCATCCCCAAGTTTAGGCCTGAACTCAGGGACTGAGAGAGCTTCTTCCAACCTCATGAAACTTTTAGCATCAGTCAGTCAGAATTATGGGGAACACAGGGAAAGACAGTGCCTCTCGGTGTGCAGGTCACTTCCTAGGCCCTTGTCCGGCTGCCAGGCACAGGGGACCGGCTGCTGCAAGCAAAGAACTGGGAAAGCAGAGGCAGAGTGGGAGCCATTCAGGAAACCAAACCCCTCATCCAGCTCCCTCCTAGATGGCCCAGACTGGGAAGGGCCAAGAATATTGGACTGTATCCAATAACACACAGTAGTCCAAAGGCTCACTGGGTGAGTGACTGGATAGATAAACAAACAGATAAGTAATGTGAGCACAGAGATGGAAAGTGACTTGCTCCACATCACACAGCAAACAAGTGGTAGACATAGGGCCTAACTCTGGCCTCCTCGGGCCCATCCTGCCCCTCCTGCCCAGGGCTGTCTGGAAACCTGGAGATTATCAGCCATGCTCCACTTCTCAGAGGAGCCAGACCTGGACTCCTGAGCTCCGAGAAAAAGCAGAGGCCTAGGGATTAGCAACATGGACAATCAGGCAGAACCAGCAACTGGGAAATCTCAGGAAGGCTCCAGCTGGCGCCTGCCTTTGAGGCTGAGAAATTCTAGGAATACTGAATTCTCTGACAGCGAGGTAGAGACAGGCAGAGGGAGCTATCCCCAAGCTCAAGTGTGCTTTGCTTTTGGTGAATCCAGCCAGACTTTGAGGACAGTCCATCTCTGACAAAGCCCAGGGCTCAGCCGCAGGGGACCACACCCGCTTTGGTGGGTGGAGGGGCTCTGGCCTCCAAAGACCTTGGCAGTCCCCCTGCTGAACCTGGCATTTTGCCCCAGGTCCCAGAGTTGGAATTAACAAGGGCAAGGACTAGTATCTAGGGTGGAGAGAAGGAGGCCCTTTGGCTCCCAGTTTAGGGGTTTGTAAAACTAGTTTGAATCCGGACCTCAGAGGTGAACAATGGCCCAGAATTTACACAGAAGCAAGACTTTGTGTATGGCTCACTACTGTATCCCCAATGTCTGCAATAGAACCAGGCACATGAAAGTGCCCAGTAAATAGTTAAATTAGTAATGTATCCTGTTAAGGGATGGGGGAGCAATATTTTTTTTAAATACTTTTGAAATTTCCTCTTTTTTCCCTCTACGATTTATTATCATATCATAAAAGTCTGGTGAAATCAAGTCAATGCATATACAGTGGTTGGTTAGAAACTTTCTGCTCTCACAGAAGCTGCTCACCCCATGTAGAACACTTTATTCTCTGCTCTGTCAATGTTTGAAGGATGCTGAAAATATTAGGATGAATATCAGAACATTTTAATCTTAGGAACACTGAGGTATCTATCGGTAGCAGATGTGAAGGAGAAAAAAAAAACGCTTTTCAGAACATTTTCACAATTAAAAAAAAAAAAAAAAAGAATGTCCAGGCAGGGTGGCACACACCTGTAATTCCAGTGACTTGGGAGGCTGAGGCAAGAGGATCACAAGTTCAAAGTGAGCCTCAACAACATAGTGAGACCATAAGCAACTTAGTGAGACCCTGTCTCAAAATAAAAATTAAAAGGCTGGGGATGTAGATCAGTGATTAAACAACCCTGGGTTTAACCCCTGGTATAAAAAGTATGTGCAGATTTTTACAATTGAGTCTCCTATTATTATGTCCATTTCATGAATATGAAAACTATGTTGTTGGCTGGCACTAGATCATATAGCCCGGGAGACGGGGGGCCGGGGAATATATATATATCACAAATATTTATATATCTGCTTGACATCCCCCGAGAACTTGCTTTGCCACTGTGAGTAGCTTCTTCCCTGTCTCTTGAGCTGTTTTCCCTTATTTTATTTTATTTACAGTACTGGGAATTGAACAAAGGTCCTCAAGCATGCTAGACAAGTGCTCTACCACTAAGCTTCATCCCCAGCCCCCATTTTCCATATTGAGGTCTCCAAGTCAGGCCCTTAGCTCCTGAAGTGGAGATGGGAGGTGGGATGGTCTGCACACCTTGAATTGCTTCATGCTCTCATAAAGGTCATGGATGAGACTTTATCCCACTTCCACACACACACTCCCAATGGAGTGGCTGTCTGAGGGCTGTTTTGGCCCTAGCAGGTCTGAGGCCACCAATTCCTTTGGATCTTTCTATGCAAGAGCCAGAAAGGACTTATCTGTGGAAGGGAGGGGTTAGGAAAGTGGGAAAGAAAAGGGTAGAGGAAGACCTACAGGTGACCAGGTACAGGAAAAGTTGCTCAATATCACGAATCCTCAAGGGAATGCAAATGAAAACCACCATGAGTTATCGCCTGTTAAAATGGCTATCATCAAGAAGACAAACCAGGCTGAGGATGTAGCTCAGTGACAGAGCACTTGCCTAACAATGCACAAGGCCCTGGGTTCAATCCCCAACACCAAAAATAGAGAGAGAGAGAGAACACAAACCATAACAAGTACTGACAAGGATGTGGGGGAAAGGGAACAGATTGTACACTGTTGATGAGAATGTAAAATTAGTA
Source organism: Urocitellus parryii (assembly GCF_045843805.1). Taxonomy (NCBI): domain Eukaryota; kingdom Metazoa; phylum Chordata; class Mammalia; order Rodentia; family Sciuridae; genus Urocitellus; species Urocitellus parryii. Next base: position 53,032,825 of record NC_135534.1, read on the forward strand.
CAGCCATTAAAGAAAATTGTGAAAGTGCCTCTAAAAATTACAAATAGGACAACCATACAAGCCAGCAATCCTACTACTGGTATACGCCTAAAGGAAATGAAATCACCACCCTGTAAAAACATCTGCACTTCCATGTTCAGTGCAGCACTAATCACTATAGGCAAGACATAGAAACAGCCTAAGCCTAAGCATCATCAACAGACCAATGGATAAAGAAACTGTGAGATATATATATATATATATATATATATATATATATATATATATCACAAAGTAATACTATTCAGCCTTTGAAAAGGGCTGAATAGTATTACTTTGTGATATATAAAGGAGATCTTGCCATTCGAAACACATGGATGAACTCAGAGGACATGATGTTAAGTGAAATAAACTAAACACAGGGGGGGAAAATGGTGCACAATCTCACTTATAGATGGAAATCTTTTTAAAATTGAATGTATAGATACAGAAGAACCCAAGCTGAGAGTGGTAGCACACACTTAGAATCCCAAGCTACTCAGGAGGCTGAGGCAAGAGGATCATAAGTTCCAAGCCAACCTCAGCAACTTAGCCAGACACTGCTTCAAAATTTAAAAAAAATAAAAATAAAAGGAACTGGGAATGTGGCTGAGTGGTTAAGTGCTCCTGGTTTCAACCCCCAGTACAAAAAAACAAAAACAAAAACAAAAACAAAAAACAGAAGAATATTCACTGTTTGGGGGTAGTTGGGGAGACGTGAGTTAAAGAGAAAAAAGTTATAGTTATACTTGAGCATTATTGTTAAAAATCTGGTAAATGTACTAGGTATTCCTTGAGAGTAGAGTGTAGGTATTAATGTTATCACCAAAACAAAGATAAACTTGAGGAAGAAAGGGAAGAAAATACCTTAGATAATGGATATGTCAATTTGCTTGGTTTTAGATTAGATGATAGATAGACCAAGACATCATATTGTACACCTTAAATTTATACAACAGAGAAATGAAATAAAAGAGATCAGGAGACACCCAGCCTCCTACCTGTGCCAGACTCCCTCCTCCCCTTTCCCCTCCCCCTCAGGTGGACTCCAGGCTCCCCAGGCCTTGAAAGGACTCCTTTGTAAAATCCCCGGCAGGAGGGCCCCATCCAGGACCTAGCTATTCAGCACCCACAGGAGCTGGGACCAGCTGTGCTGGGCTCAGAGGACCCATAGATGAGGGAGAAGCAAGTCTCCTAGTAAGGAGGGGGGAAGGGGAGGGATAGGCAGACACAGTCCCCTGCCATCTTGCCTGGAAAATGTTCAGAGGAGGCAAGTCCAGAGCTGTGAAGACATGAAGGAGGAAGAGATTGGTCAGGGAAGGACAAGAGCCTGGGGCTACAGCTCTGTCCAAGCCTGTGAAGGAGGGAAGGCTGTTCCAGTCCCAGGGGAGAGCATGTACAGAAGCACTGGACAAGGTCACCATGAAGAACCCACTGCTCCTCTCCCTGATTCTGAAATCTCACTTCTACTTCTTGTCTCCCTGCTTCTAGTTAGCTTGCTCCCGAGCCTCCAACAGCCTTCAGGCTCTGGATACCTCCCAGTTCTCCCAGTGCCAGCTATGCACTCCCTGACCTCCCAGACTTTCAGTTCCCCTGCGAAATGTGTCAGAGCCCCAGGAATGGGGACTTGGGGGTGAGGGCCAGAGTAAGGTAGAAGAAGGAGCTGTGCAGCCCTCTTAGCCCCTCCTGGTGGGACCCTAGTCTTTATTGGTATGACTGCTTCAAAAGGACCCCACCAGAAGCAGGCATGAGCCCAAAACACCCCAGCAGATTCTCCCAATTCTCAGCCAGGGCACCTGCAGTACTACCTGTCTATCTGCTTGTGTATTGCTGCCACAGTGGGTCCCTGGGATAGTTTATCTGCTAGGGTGTAGTCCCCAGTCTATAAATCAAATCCCAGGGCAGATGTCACTGTGAAGGTGCTGTTATTGTTAGATATAATTAGCATTTCAATCAGTAGGCCTTTCATGTGGGTGGAGGGCAGATACTGGAAAACAAACCCAGGGCCTTGCACATGCTAGGCAACTACCACTGAGCTGTAAGCTTTTTTACCTTTTATTTCTAGACAGGGTCTTGCTAAATTGCCTCCATCTCCCAAGTTGCTGGATTCACAGGTGTGCACCACTGCACCCAGTTAGCTAAATCATCAGACTTTCAAATAAAGCCAATCACTCTCCATAATGTAGTGCCTCATCTTATCAGTTGAAGTTCATATATGTGTGTGTGTGTGTGTGTGTGTTGTAGTTGGACACAATACCTTTTTTTTATGTGGTGCTGAGGATCAAACCCAGGGCCCTGTGTGTGCTAGGCAAGTGCTCTATTGCTGAGCCACAACCCCAGCCCCATCAGTTGAAGTCCTTAAAAGGAAAGACTGAGCTCTCTGGTGCAAGAAGGAATACGATCTCAAGATTGCAACATAGAAATTCGCATGAGCCAATTCCCTAAAATAAATCTCTTTTCATATATATCCATAGAAGACATACATATATAAATATAAATATATGCACATTCTACATCACTTAGATGCCTAATTGATGTGTGTATACTATATAAGTCTATATTTCTATATGCATATATATCCTTTTGGTTCTATTTCTCTGGCGTAATAAGCTGACTAATAAACACCCCTTTCTTCTACTTCATCCCCAGAAAGGGACGTGGCCTGGGCTTCCTTCCAGGGGAACCAGGTATGTGTAAGATGATTGTGGATGTCCCATGAGTGCCGCGGCTCTTCTCAAACATCACTGACCCAGGATCCAAGCTAGAACATCACCCTGCTCCTCACCATCCTTCCAGAAATTGGTGACTCGTGATCCAACTCTGAGGAGGTCTCTGTACTAAGGAGACAATGCTATTAGAACATGTTAATCAATGTGACAAACATTCTCTCTGAAGATTACATATCAATGCTAAAGAGTCACCAAAATCTCTACTCTCTTTAGATTTCGTAACTCATTCGCTCACTCAACAAATATTTATTGAAAGGCCTCCATGTGCCAAACATTCTTCTAGGCACTGGGAATGCAACAGCGAGCGAAACAATAACAATCAAGCAGGCAACATGGACAATAAACAGACTTACGTACAATATGTTTCGTAGGGAGAAAGAGCTATGGAGAAAAGTGAGGTGCGGTAAGGGGGTGGGTAGTAGAGGGGGTGTGAAGGAGGCATCTAATCAACATAGGATGTACAGAGAAGACCTCTCGGTTAAAGCGCCATAGGAAAGGAGACCTGAAGGGGTAAGGGAGTGAGCCAGGCAGCTCTGTGAGAGACCACCTCAACAGGAGAGCACAGTGAGTGCTGAGCCCCTGAGGCATGGTGTACCAGCACTGGAGGCCAGAGTAGCTAGAACAGAATAAAGAAAAGAGAATGTAGGTGTTTTCACCAGATTTGTATCACTGTAACCAAAATACCTACCAAGAAAAATTTAGGAAAACTTCCTTTTTGGCTCATAGTTTCAGAGATTCAGTCTATGGTGGGCTGGCTCCATACCCCTGGGCCAAAGTGAGACATAACATCATGACAGAAGGGCATGTCCACCATGACATGACAACCAGGAAGAGAGAGAGAGAGAGAGAGAGAGAGAGAGAGAGAGAGAGAGAGAGAGAGAGAGAGAGATCTGCTCACCAGGGACAAAATATAAACCCCAAAGGCACACACACCTCCAGTGACCTACTTCTTCCAGTCACACACTACCTACTTACAGTTACCACCCAGTTAATCCGTATAAGTAGAATGATTCACGGATTGGGTTAAGGTTCTCATAACCTAATCATTCCTCTCTGAAAATCCTTGCATTGTCTCACACGTGGGCTTTGGGGAGACACCTCATATCTAAACCATAACAATACAAGTAACAGTGGGAGGCCAAGCATGAAGAGTTTTAAATCCATAAGAACTTTGGGTTTTACTTTGAGGAAGATGGAAGCCACTGGAGTTTATATCCAGGGTCAGCGTCCTAAGTCTAAGGCTTGAGACTTGGGGTGGAGGGCTTAGGTGGAGCTCAGTGGTAGAGCATGTGCTTAGTATGTGCAGGGGCCTTGGGCTTCATCCCCTGCACTAGGGAAAAAAAAAAAAACTCCTAAGAGGTAGAGGGAGAAAAGGGGTGAGTGGATTTATAGCCCAGGGATTCCGCACCTGCCACTCCTGAGCCAAAACATGCCCAGAGGCCCTTGACTGAGCTTTCCACAGCTGTTGCCCTGTTTCCTAATTATATTACCTCCTCCTCAGAAGTGGATTGGGTTTAACCTCAAGGTGAAGCACAAGAGGATGGGAGAAGGGCAGTGAAAGGTAAAGGCCATCAGGAGCCCCAGTGTGGCTGCCATCTGCTCAAGTTTATGGTGTGCTTTCTGCATTGCTTCCTCTAAACTGTTTTCATTGCGATCTTTACAACCCTCACATTAGCACACCACCTGGGTAATTGTTTTCCAGCAAATGTTCCCAGGAAGATGGCTGTTCCCCTGTCCAGTCCCTTCCCCTTGATTCTGAGGGCCACAGTCTTGTGACTCCATGAAGGGTCTTTTGAATTAGTACCTGCGGAAGCTTCTTCACCCCTTCCTCACTAGCTTTCCATCCCTCCAGCAAAATTCTACAGCTATTGCCCACATGGTCATCCCCTGCTCACCTCTCACTCCATCAGGTAGGAGAGAGTCAGGAAATAAAGACAGGAGAGAGGGCAAGCAGAGAGAGAGGGTGGGGGGCAAAGAAATGAGGAGCACAATCAGGGAGGGAGAGCCCAAATACTTTGTCCCCTGAAGAAGTAGCTCAGAGATCTCTGCCTCTGGTGAGCAGACAGGGAGCTAATCAGAAAGGATTCTGCTTGCCAGGTGAGGTGGTGCAAACCTGTGATGCCAGCCGTTTGGAAGACTGAGGCAGAAGAATCACAATTTTGAGGCTAGCCTAGGTAACTTGGTGGTGAGATCCTGTCTCAAAATTAAATAAATAAACAAAAGGGCTGGGAATGTAGCTCAGTGGTAGAGTGCACCTGGGTTCAATCCCAGTAACACAAAAAGAAAGAAAAAAGGAAGGACAGAAGGAAGGAAGGAAGGAAGGAAGGAAGGAAGGAAGGAAGGAAGGAAGGAAGGAAGGAGGGAAGGAAGAGAGGAAGAAAGAATTGATTCTGCTTCTCCCAATGCGTACTCAAAAGCCAAGAATGGTGGGAGCAGCAGAAAACTGGGGGGTGGGGGAAGGTCTTTCCTAAGGATGAGAACCCTCAGCAAGAAACATTCCTCCTGGAAGCCAGAGAGGCACGCTGTGTTCCCTGCCCCACACAAATGATGTTTTCCCCTTCTTTTCCAATTTCCCTTCCTGCCTGGAACATCAGACATCACACCACCAAGTACACACACACAATCACCACCCCACCCCACCCCCGTATCCCCCCTCCCCATGGTGTGAAGCTATGCATGGGTTTCTCAGTAAAGAAGAAGTACACGATGACTCAGCCTGGCCACCTGCATCCATTTTCCAGCTCTCTTGCCTGTGGCACAGCCTCCAGCCCAGCCTCCACACCACAGAGCAAAACATGCCCTCTCTGCCTTTGCCGCATCCAAAACCAAAAGAATTTTTCCATGATTTGTCAGTTTCTGAGAGAGCTTACATAAAGAGTAGCCGTTTCCAGGACAAAGCAAAGAATAATCAATGGAATTTAGAACAATCCTCGGAAAGGCCAGTGGAGAAGAGAAAATCCCCGACCCCAGTTGAGTCAGAGATCTCTGCCTCCGGTGAGCAGACAGGGAGCTAATCAGAAAGGATTCTACTTGCATGCCAACCATCCTGGCCCTGCAAGGAGCCAGGAGCCCTTATGTTAGGAGGCTATCCCGGGATCCCACCCTGAGTTTTCCCTCAAGCCTATTTGAAAGACATTAGCTGTAGTGCAAAGCTCTCAGGGAACAGATGAGAAGATGTCCTTGCCCAAAGGGAGTCTCCAACGCTATCACATTGGACCAAGCCATCATCACCTCTAGGCTCACTGCAATAGCTCCTAGTTGGCCTCCCTGCCCTCAGGAGGTCCCCCCCATCCACTCCTCGGAGTTGCTGGGGAAATTTTTCGAATCTGATTGCATCCATCTTTGCTTAAACCCCTTCCATCCCACCTTCCTCACCATGGCCAAAAGGCTGCACCTTCACATGTCTCCCTCTTTCCTCCCTGGCTTCTCTTCCTGCCACTTTCTCATTTGCTGTTCTTCAGCCATGCTGAGCTCCTTTCTGTTTCTGGAACACATTTTCTTTCCTACCTGGGGGCCTTAGCATTTTTTGTTTTGTTTCCTACTGTATGTGTATTATGATCCTTCAGATCTCAGCTTAAAGGTCACTTCTTCAGAAAGCCTATGCCTAACACCCTTGAGACATAGGGCCCCTTCTGATTTATTCTTTTCTCTTCTACTGCCCCATTTATTTCCTATGTATTAGGTTGTTAGTACATTTTTAACAATTAATTGTATTTACATGTTTATTGTCATTCTCCCCCACTATTTCTCATCCCCTAGCCTGGAGGAAGGCACTTTAGTGGGTCCTAGGAGACAGAGCAAGGACCAATGGCAAGGACCAATGACCAAGATTCCTTGAAAGAAGAATCCATCTCTGACACCATGTTCCCACTGTCCAACACAGAACCTGGCAGAGCATTTATTGGGATGGATGGATGGATGGATGGATGGGAGAAATTCAGCCTTGGGAAAAGCAATAAGAACCACCTCTGAGGAATGGGAGGTAATTAAAATAGACCTTGCACCTATAGGAACAAGGAACCCAGGCTTGTGGATATATAACACAACAAAGATCCAAGTTCAGAAATGTAGACAATGTCATTTCAGGACTTGGGTGAGAAAGAGACTCATGAATGTGCTTAGGAAATACCTGGCTGCATCATGAGAGGGAGAATTAAAACCAAATGAATGAGGAATGCAGTCTGCTTTTCTCCTTCTTCATTGGGGCAGAGATGCTTGGACTTGGATTAATCCCCTGGGTTGATGAGCTAATGCAGTATGACCCATAATATTCTGGGACATGTCTACATCTACATGACAGACTTGATTTTGCAATGTCAGCATCCCTTACTGGTACACTAGGAGATATATTCCCTGGGGGGGAGGGCTGCTTTCCAGGGACTTCCAACAAGGCTCGAAATCCAAAGGGAGTCAAATGAAAAGGGGAGAAGACTCCTGGAGTGGCTCAGAGGGACAAGCAGCATAGCCCATGCCAAATGTCATTAGAATGAGCTCATGGAAGAAGCACTAAGTCCAGGGGGAGCAGCAAGAGAAAATAGAAAAGTCTCCTCTCTAAGCCTGAGCCTTGGGTTCCAGCCCAGCTGCAAAATGGGCCCATGGACTATTCAGGGGATATTTCTGGTTGGCATCAGTATTAAAGTCAATCTGGCCAATGGGCAATGATGACAGACATAAGAGGTGACATAGAATCAGGAGAAGCTGCAACCTGATGCCTTTCTTGGTAGCTGGAGGAGGGGGCAGCAGGCCCAAGCAAGCTGGGTTCAGGGAAGCATAACAAGGAACCCAGGCTTGTGGATATATAACACAACAAAGCAGAAAGATCTTGACCAGGAACCCAGCCTGATGCTCTCCATACCACACCACACAGGGTGCAGGCTGACTGAGGCTATTATCAGGATTTGCTCAAGTCATAGAATAGACTCAAGCATGGAGGTGAGAAAATCATGATCCCAGCCATGAGGTACTCGAGAGACAGAAGCAGGGACAACAATTGTTGTGTTCCTTTAACTGACTGCATCCTGGTGAACATTAGCATCACTTCCCACAATCAAGACAGTGGAATGAGGGGAAAAAATGTCACTGCCCAGGAAGTTTCAAGGAAGACCAGGGAGACATCACATTTCCTTCCCTTTGGGTCCTCTAGAAACAATCTCTCCGGCCTGGTTTGGGGGTCCTCCTCTCTAGCCTCAGGGAAAGAAATTCCTCTTCCCTAATCAGAGACTGGTTTTATTTCCCTCCCCTGTCCTCCTCACAAAGGTAGAGTCCTATCTGTGTTTTGAGTTTTACTATTGAGTTCTTTCCATGAACAAGAATCCTCAGGCATGGGACCTCAGTCACCATAAGATTCCCTGGTTTGAGCTAGGACTCAGGAGAAAGTCCTCCTCCCTACCTTTCTTGGCCTTCCCCAATTCTGTCTTTAAAAATAGCCTCTAGGTGAAGGCCAGAGCAAGAGTCTGCTGGGCACAGTGTCTCACACCTATAATCTCAGCTACCTGGGAGAGACTAAGACAGGAGGAGTCCTAGTTGGAATCCAGTCTGGGCAACGTAGCAAGACACTGTCACAAAAATAAAATAAAAAGGTCTGGGGGTATAGCTCCATGGTAGAGAGCTTGCCTAGCACGTGCAAGGTCCTAGATTGAATCCCCAAAACCAGGGAGGAAAAGCAAGGGCCCATCCTTCCTCCAGGCTCCTACATCCTGTGAGAGGTCATCCTGCCCACCCAGGACCTATGACATACGCCTTCTGATAGCTTCCCCAAGGGTTACAACTAGCCACACCACTGATGTCTGGCTCTCAGCTCACTCCAAAGCGGCCAACAAAATTCTCTTTAATCAAAACTGCTCACTCTGCAGTTGCTCCCAAGGGGAAACTGCATAGGCACAGGCTATTTCACAATCACTGGCTTCACATCAGCACCAAAGGAACAGGGTGTAGTGGAAAGAGCACTGGGCCGGGAGTCAGACGCCCTGGGTCCAGTCCTCCTCTGACACTAAGGGTGGCCTCCGTTTCCCTGCCCTGTCCCCATCACAAAGGTAGAGTCAGGTCAAAGAGAAGATGTCAGTGATTTGTGTTTGAGCACTTTCCATAAACAAGAATGCTCAGGGATGGGACCTCAAAGGGGCTCCCCTTAGCTACATTGAGACATGTAGCTCTGACCCTCTGGTCACAGCTGATTTGCCAAGATGAGTCCATCACCAGCCAAGGCCAATTAACACCCTTTTCCAAGGAATTTGGGATGAAGGGAAGAGCTAAAGCAAGAGCTAGAAGAGAGGCCCATCTGAACTCAGGAGCTGGGGGCATTCATGTTTCCTGCCGTGCCTTCTGGAGAGCCAGGAAACCCATTCTACAATAAAGGGAGAAATGAGATAAATATGCAAGAGTGGCAGGCAGGAGGGCAGAGAGCCTGGGGAACCTTAGATTCTGGGATCCAGGTCTCCCTGAAACCTGGCTTTCTTAAAAAGGTCTTCTTTGATCCCAAGCTCATGAACAGCTTCATGGTGGTGGGCACTGACAGGCTGTCAGGGTCTGGCTCATTCATCAACCTGAATCTTGCCTCTCCACTCAGGCCTCCACCATCCCTGCTCTGTTCAGGCTTGACTCAGGTACGGATCCATGTTTGTGTCTCACCCTGTCCCATAAGGCGGCCCAGTGATTTGGCCACAGTAGGTGTTCTGTCAACTTGTGTCAGGTTGAGGCAGAGAAAATCCAAAGACACCATTCCTCCCTGAGGCGTGTTCCTCCAAGCCAGGCTGGGCAGCTCCTCCCTCCCTGTGCAAGCTGTCCACAATGAATCCATGACCTGCCTGAGCCCTTCCGGCTCTGCAATCTGTGACCCTGCATGAGGCCAGGACTCAACCCCTGATGCAGCCAGCCCACAACTTCCCAAGTTTTATTTTTATTAACCCAACTGGAAAATTGGACTTCACTCAGGATTATGCTGAAAACCAGATGCTAGAGCTGGGCTCTGGTTTCCTAGATAAACACATTGCAATAATATGCATCTACCCGTGAAATGCTCTCTGTGGCGGCACGTGGCAGTTCTCCAGAAGAAAGAAAAACAGTGTCAAAGCTCCATTTGAGTCTTCTCACTCCCCTTCCTGGCCAGAGGCTGGTGAAAATAGCCAAGTTTTTTTTTTTTTTGTTGGCCCCACCGTGGGCCAACTCCCTCTCTGCTGGCTCCCTTCACCCTTTCCCTACCTTTGGCCAGGGACTTAACAGCTTCTAGAAAGAACGTCAAGCTTTTCCCAGTTCCCTTCTCTGGATCAAGGCCCTTCTCTGATCTCTCACCATGCCCCGTGTCAACCCCATCCTAGCAGCAAGAAGACAGCATGGCACTGTGATTACTAGAGTAGCACAGGAGCTCCTGAGGTGGGAAAGGGCCTTGCATATTGTAAGCCAGTGCCCAGCAAGGGCTCCGGTACTGAGTGGGAAGACAGAGATGGTAATATTGCTGAATGAGTGAATAAAAATGAGTCACATTAGCTCCAGAGGGTGGGGCAAAGTAGGCTGTGCGTGCAGAGGAAGCCTAGGCTTCAGGAATGTTGCTGAGGTCTCAATCAGTATTCACTGAGCAGATTCTGTGATTGGTATGGGGATAGGAGGGACCAGGACACATTTCTGCTTCTAAGGAGCCAACCATCTTGGAGAACAGCAAGATGAGGTTTTCTTTCCCCCTTACCCACATACCACCCCACCATCATGATGGAGAAGGCTCCTCTCTACATAATCACCATAGAGTGACAGAAATTATTAGCATAAACTCCCCAGGCTGTGGAAGGCAATCAACATAAAAAAGATAGGACTTGCTATATGGATGCTTCTCTGACTATTTCAAAAGACATTAAGATCTGAATATGACTCCATCACTCCAGAATGGAGTTGGGACCATGGTGGAGGCCAAGGGTTGAAAGAAAGAAAGAAAAGAAAAGAAAAGAAAGAAGGAAGGAAGGAAGGAAGGAAGGAAGGAAGGAAGGAAGGAAAAGAAAAGAAACAAGGTATCCTGAGTGAGATAAAGAAAGCAAAAGGAATTCCCAGTTGTGTCACCAAGGCCACTTCTATATGGACCGACCAATGATTTAATGAGAAAATTAAATATTATGCTGAATCCTCTGGACTCCAAAGTTACAGATGAATCCTTGAGATGAAGAGGTGTCATGAAGGCCTACAGAATATTGGAAGTATTTCAGAGATACTTGCAACTGGGCACAACTGGGAATGTACAGGATCTGTAAGAACATAGAAGACAGGACAGATTTTTAGGGGGTCCAAGCCCTCATCCAGGAATATGTACCATCTGCATTTGTGTTCAAGTACTGCCATTGTCCTTCTTGTTTATATCTCTAACCTACCTAGACCTCAGCTACTCAAGGTGGGTAGTAAAAATTCTATCACATTGGACATTGGGTAGACATTCATTTTGTGGGGAGATGAACTCACAGACCTGCCAGGATACCTTGTTTCTTTTCTTTTCCTTCCTTCCTTCCTTCCCTCCCTCCCTCCTTCCTTTCTTCCTTTCTTCCTTCCTTCCTTCCTTCCTTCTTTCTTTTCTTTTCTTTTCTTTTCTTTCTTTCTTACAATCCTAGCTGTTATTGGGGACATTCCCCTTTGACCAATTCACAAATCTCAGAACAGTGTTGCTGCTCCAGCCCACATGGTATGTCTGTGTTCTGAGGCAGTTGGGTTCCAGAGAGTCGCACCATTGCTTGGCCAACTTTCAGCAGGCCCTCAGAGCTGAAGGATGTACCATTAGGTAGCCCAGGCAGGAGTCAGACCTCCTTAAGGAGAACAGGGAAGTCAGAGCAGAGTTCTCGGTAACTTTGGAGGCTGACATAAAAGTAAACAAATACCAAAAAATTATTTAGACAATAAAAGTTAATTTATGTAAATACAAATTAATTCAGTTACTTTTTTATGTGGGGAGAGAATTGTTTAAAAAGACTAAAGAAGCTGGGCGCAGTGGCACATGCCTGAAATTCCAGCAGCTCAGAAGGCTGAGTCAGGAGGATCAGGAGTTCAAAGCCAGCCTCGGCAATGGTGAGGCACTAAGCAACTCAGTGACATCCTGTCTCTAAATAAAATACAAAATAGGGCTGGGGATGTGGCTCAGCAGTTGAGTACCCCTAAGTTTAATCCCCAGTACATAAAAAAAAAGAAAAGAATGAAGAAAATTTAGCTTTTTAATTCAAATTTTTAATTATGCTTTAAAAACAGAAAGTCAACACAATTATTATGGTGGCAGCTGTGAAGATTATTTTCCTATATTAATGATGATGACATTATTTTAGTGTATTTCAGAGTTCCTCGTGACTTCCCTCATAGGAATGACAGAATTTCCTTCTGTTATGAATAAGAGATAATTCCTGGATAGGAATCCATTTGAGAGCCCTGGGCTGCCAAGACTCCCAGTTTCTGAGGAATGAGTATCCTGCTCTGAAGGAGGGATCCGAGAGACCAGAGCTCCCATTCTGCCATTAATTTCAATGTCTTTGAATGCCTGTGTATAGCCCTTGCCCAACTTTCTAACATCAGTTTCATCTGTTTTATAAATTTATACTTGTTCTCTCCCCACCCTCTCTCTCCCTCTCTCTCTCTCTCTCTCACACACACACACATTTAGTAAATCTTGATATTCTGATACATATAAATCCTGCAAATCTTTCCCTCACTCTGCTCCCCACCCTTTATTTTTCCTTTTTCCTTCTTCTTCTCAATCTATGTGCGAAACTCATTGCTTATCTGTCCAGGACCTGTCTACTTGTATTGAAGAAAGAGTTTGTGAAGCAAAGATATGGGAAGAGGATATAGACGAGGTGGGGGGAAAACCCAAAAAAAATTCAGAGGGAGGAGGAGCACAGACTCCCAAAGAGGGAGGAGCCGAGACCTAGAGAGGGCGGGGCCAAGATGAGGGAGGGCGGGGCTGAGACCCAGAAACAGGTTGACAAGGCCTGGGATAGGAGAGACTTACAGAAAAAAAGAAACCAGAGGGAGAGAGATCCAAAGTTTCTTTTATGACCTTAACATGATTATGTTGTTCTAACTTGCACAATATTATGTTGTCAAATCCCTGAACCTTTTCTTTAGTAAGGCTTCCGAATTTTAATGTCTTATTTAGAATGTTCTTCCTACCCCAAGATTTTAAAAATACTCTGGTGTACAGTAACACTGCTCACCACTACCATCACCACCAAAACTTTTAGTTTCACTTCCCATATTTTAATTACCTGTGGTCAGACCAGGGATGTAGCTCAGTGGCAGAGTACATGCGCCAAACACTGGGTTCAATCTCCTATACTGAGAGAAAAAAAGATCTATTACTTGTGAACTACCTCAGTACCAAAATGTAAATGGGAAAATTTTAGAAATAAACAATTCAAAAGTTTTTAAAAACTTATATTACAGCATATTGTTATAACTATTCTATTTTATTGTTGTTGTTAATATCTTGCTGTGTCTAATTTATTAATTAAAATTTGTCATTGAAATACATGTGTAGGGAAAAAAACAGCAATGGGGTTCAGTTCAATCCAGTTTCAAGTATCTACAGACGCTTTTGAAATATATCCCTTGTGGGTAAGGGAGCATTACTAAATTTTATTCTAAAATTTTTATCTTTGTTAATATTCCCTCCATATGTAGGCCTGGTGGTACACACCTGTAATCTCAGCTCCTGGAGTAACCGAGGATCATAAGTTCAAGACCAGCCTGGACAACTTAGCAAGTAACTATCTCAAAATAAAACAAAATATAAAGGGATGGGAATGTAGCTCAATGGTAGAGCACTCCTGGTTTCAAACCCAAGTACCAGAAAAAATATATATTACGTCCATAATTAATTTGAAAATTTATTTTTGTATATAAGTGGAAAGGAATTTCAACTTATTCTTTCCACATAAATGTCTAGTACCATCACTCCTTGTATCATTCACCCTTAGCCCCCTCCCCTTAGCCTGTCATTTGAAATACCAGCCAGCCCATACTAAGCTTCTACACATGGATGAATCATCTCTGTACTCTCTATTCTGTTCTGCTGAATTATTTGTCCAGTCCTGTGCCAATCCCACAATGTTTTAACCACTGTAGCTTTATAGTATATTTTGATATCTAATAGGGCAAATTCTTCACCATTGTTCTTTTTCAAAATGTTCTTGGCCAGGCTTGTGCATTTTCTATTCCAGATGAACTCAAGAATCAGCGGTCAAAAAAAGTTCAGAACACATGAAACACCTTGTTTCTAAATGTTCCTCCTTTTCCAGTTACCAATCTGTTTCTTCTCCTCCCCACCCTCATTTCCTTTAAGAAGTGTCATTGACAAGACACTCCATAATTCTAAGAATTAAGATATTAAAATTTTCATATTACTAATAAAATTAAAAACATATAAAAAGATTATTCCTAAAATCAGAAACACACACACACACAAAGACCTACAATCTAATTGATTAGATTTAATTTTTTCTTGTGGAAAAAGGGGTGCTGCTGACTAGAGCTAGCAAATGCCCAGTCCTCAAGTCACTCTGTTTATCACCAATGAATACCTAGTAAGTGATTTACACAACAAATACTCACTAGCTTGCACAGTGAAACCCTGTTTTGAGTGAGATGGAGCCACTCTCAGAACTGACAAAGTTTTGTTTCCAAGTCTAACAAGCTGAGAACTAGGCTCTGACAAGAGACAACCCAGGGTCAAGGCTGCTTCATCAGCACCTAATGGAAGTCAACCAGCCTCTCCATCCAGCTACTGACCTGGCCATACACCTTGTTACAGGTTTGAGTGGCAGTGTTCCATTTCTATTAAAGGAAGCAATGATGGCTTTGCACATTTTCAAAACTTTCTGCTCATTCTTAGAAGCAAATATCTACAAATATCTACACACCCAGTCTCCTAAATGTTCACCATGCCAGGGCTTTCATTTTTGTTAGATTTCACTCTTCTACCTGAGTCATTCTAAACTGCTGGTTATGGGCATGGTAATCATAATTCTGAATTTTCTGGGACACACATGATTTCAAATATTCTGAAGTTTAGCCTTAAGCCATTAAAATATACTTGGAATTCTAAAATTTCCATGTCCAACTAACCTCTCCCATATTGCATTAACACTGGGAAATAACCCAAAACAATTTTGTAAGATGATGTGTCCTCGATGTTGGTTTGATTCTGAAAATTCTGTTATAAAAGATTCCTAAGCTATGACACATCCACACACATCCTTGAATTGTTTCTAACTCAATCCTGCAGGCTCTTATATTTAGCCAAATGAATCCTTTATTTAAACTAACTCAGTTTTCCTTTTTACTCATCATGTATCTTAAAGAATAAAGCCTCTTGAGTTGAAGTTTTCTTCTGTCAAAATGAATTAGACAGAAAAAAGAGAAGAAGGAAGAAGGAAGGAAGGAAAGAGAGAAAGAAAGGAAGACCATCAGTTCACCACTCACAGAATGCCAGTAGCCCAGTGGCCCCATTGAGATGGGAAGACTGTGGTGGTTGCTGTGGAGCTGTCCACACAGGAAGGTGCTGACAATTTCCTGGAGTTGGAGTTGGACAGGGTCTGCCCTCAAGAGTTGTAAAAGAGTCTCTTCCACATCCCTACCACCACCCAATCTCCAGAAATAATGTAAAATACTATCAGAGTTTGCAGAAACATAGGTCCTGTCCCCTAGTTGGCATACAGAAGACAAAAATTGGCCTTCAGAGTCTTCCAAATCTTCTCCAATTCACACAAATCCAGTCATAATATCTATCCAAGTAGGGCTCCTTTGCTCTGATTGTGAACATTTTGTGTAATGCCTGCTATGGAAGCCTCCAGAGGGTCTTTTGGTCCCTGCAGGTGCTAATTCTGCTGGACCTAATAGGAAAGCCCCACTAGATGATGAAGAGGGGGAGGTTGTGGCCCCACTCCCTCTCCCATGCCCTGGCATATTCCCACCACCCCAGATCCTCTTTCCTTTTCTACACCAAGACCAAGGATCTGAGGCTCTACCTCCTTTCCTTACTCATAGGATTTGGAGAAAACAGTGAATTGCCTTTGGAGGGACCACTGATTGACTTTTGTGTGGGTGGCAGTCTGGCTGACTGTGAACAAATTGTTCTTCCCTTCTAGGTTTGATCTCATAGGCAAGATGAGAAATGCTAGGGACTCGGAGCCCTTTTTCTGTCTTCCTGTTCTCTGGCTACCTTTCCTCTTCCCTTCAGTCATACACCTCCCTGTGAGCCACTGACAGCCCACACTCAAGTTCTCCAGCACTAAAGACCCCTGATGTGAACTCTGGAGTATGAATCTGGGATGGATTGAGTTATTGTGGACGGACCTGAAAGCCTTGGTCCTGGAGAGTATGGGGTTAGGGAGGAGGAGAGCAAGAGAAGGAAAGCCCAAGGTTGAGGGGATGGGTCAGGAGCATTTTCTTCCCCTCTGTTTCTCTCTCCCTCTTTTTTTTTTTTTTTTGTGTGTGTGTGTGTGTTGCTGAGGATTGAACCCAGGCCCTTGTGCATGCAAGGCAAGCACTCTACTAAATGAGATATATCCCCAGCCCTTCTTCCTCTCTTTTTCCCCATTAAGTCCTAAGTTTTCAATTCTACACAGGATGATGGGACATAATGGGTTAAGATAATATTTTACTTTTTAAAAAATAACACATGATTATTATAAAGAATTCAACAGTATTTGAGAACACAAGGAAAATTTTGTCTTCAAAATACCACCACCCCAAATAACCATAACTGATACAAGAGAATATCACTGCAAACAGTTCCTCCCCGACTTCTCTCTCTCTTCATTTACACACAGGATAGATTGGCAGGTAACTAAGAAGGGAGAGTGATCAATGGATAGAGAGATGAATATAATAGAATGGCTTATAAAGGGATCATACTTTGCATGTTATTATACAAGATATAAAATTTAAATTTCCTTGATTTTTAACAGAAGGCAAAAATACTAATGTAAAAATATGATGGAATTAAAATAAAATTTTGTTTATTCTCCACCAGAGGTATTTCTCAAAGATACATCTAAGGCTGAACTATATTACAAAAAATATTGAGACCAGAATCTTTTTTATTTTAACATGATGCAATTTGGGGCAATATCAATTGCCTGGCTGCTATGAAAGGAAATTAACACTTGTAAACTTCCTCCCTACTCCCCCCCAACTTCCCGAATATTATGAGTAATACTGTTTTTTCCTATTTTTGTCTCTTAATATGAGTCATTGTCAGTGCATGTGATAAGGATTAAGTGGCACATATAATGGAGAAATTGGATGACAAAGATGTCTATTATAAATACCAAAGAATAGCAATAAAGGAGAACAAATTTAAATGTAGCCAAGTATGGCTATATAAATACAATAATAAATTCAACTATTTTTGTGGATCACTGCCCTTATGTTCCTAATCATTATGAATCACAAGGATAATTATGCATGATTATTTTCAAATATTAGGTTGTTTAAATAATAATAAAATTAAATGAGCAAACCAACTAGACTATCTTTAAAGTTTTTGTAGTGCTTTGCTAATTCATTTTCCTAGCAATCTCCTGGAGTGATCCCTATCTGAGATCCGGGGAGATGCCTATCTCACAGTAGAGCCAGACCTGATACCAACAGCAATGATTTCTAAAACTAGTGAGCACTTGCTGATGCCAGAATTAAGTACTTCACCAATATTAGCTGGTTTCATCACCCAACATTCCAATGAGGTTCAATACTCTATTCCTAATTTTGAAAGTGAGAAAACAGAGGCAGAGTGGTCAAGGAGTACCCAAGCTCCCATACCAGTGAGTTATGAACTTCAGCTCTTCACAGTAAGTGACAGAGCTGTGTTTTGATCTTTTTCCTGATCTCCATAACTCACTAGCTGTGTCAGCTTGAATTAATCATTCATCCTCTCTGAGCCAAAGCATCTTCTACAAAAAGGGGACTAATAAGGACTTCCCTGTTGTCACTTGGGGCTTCACAGAGGATCAAGTAAGCAATGCCTGTGAAAGAGCTTTATAAAGCAGCATTATTATCTTCTTCCCTCCAGAACTTACCATGGCACACAGCCGGCGGCCTTGGGTAGAACTCAGGCAGGAATCAGCTCCGGCTGATGAGAAAAACACGACCACGAGTCTACAAAAACAAAACATTCCTCCTGCCAGGGTGGGAGTTCCAGTGGCCATGAGCACTTTACCAAGTTCAGGTCCAGAGTGAATTCTAACCAGACACTATTTGTCCTTGGGGTTCATTGTCAAACTACTAGTTGACAGTAGAAGCTGTTGCATTAAGGGACCATCAAGAGAATAGAGTCTCTATTACTTTTTGTCTCAACTCTTTTTTTCAGGCCCCAAGTGCTTGTCCACTCCTGGAGCAGACACTCTTGGCCAGGCTAAGCTACCAACCTGCTTCTCTGGATGTGATGCCTGAAAGGTGAGGGCCAAAGAAAAGCCCTTTTAGCCTCAGGCGGTATGAAGAAGGAGGCACCAGGCCAACATTCTGAGCACTGGGGCCCTGGGAGGCAGAAAAGCTGACTTCTGGCCCTAACTCAAAACCATGACCTTGGGCAAGTCCCCTGTCCTCTCAGGGATTTTGTTTTCCCATCCATAATACAAGGGCTTCCTGGATGTTCTCCCAAGGCCTTTCTAACTGCCTCATGCCGACTATTCTGGAGAGAGGTGCAATGTGGATATGCTGGCTGCAATTTCTCTGGAAGATTTCCAGAGTGAGGAATCCAGCAAGAATCTGGAGACCATGGACTAAAGCAAACTGCAGTTAAGAGCCCTGGGCGGTAAGTGCCAAGTTATAAATCCACCACAATTGGTTTGTAGGGCAAAGAGGAAAGGATAATACTGCAATTCATGTGTAAGGTACATGGAGAGACCAAGAGAAAGAGAAGCTATGGAAGTCTCCCAAATCAGTAAGCCACAGTACCTGCCCTCCTAAGGGATGATAGTTTAGGCAAAAGACTGTTGTATCATAAACCAGGGGAGAAGAAAGAGGGATGCAGTAGAGCTATTTGCATTCACCATGGGATGTAACAGGGACCACTTTTAAGTCCTGGGCTCTGGTAATGTGGTCGGCAGTGGGCATTCTCCCTTGACTTGGGGTAGGAAAGTGGGCCAGACAGAAGGGATATCATTAAATACCAACCCAGGCCCTTGGAAAGGAGGAAAAGCTCTAAACAGTCTGGAAAATCAGATGCTCCCTGGGTTCCACACCTCCAAGACAAGGCTGGCATCCCTAAAGGTCTTCCATTTCTCAGTGAGCCAAACCAGGCCCCCACATCCCTCCCAACCACCCCACCCAGCACCCAAGGACTTCTACCTACCTTCTAGGAAAAACCCAGATCTCCAAACTCCCTCCCAGACCCTTAACTCTCCCCATCACTGGCAGGGCCTCTTTCTGACAGCCTGGGAGCTACCGCTGTCAGGAGCAGAAAGGAGGCTGAATCTTCCCACTAGATCATCGGGATCCTGGGGCTGAACCTGCCTGTCTGGCTTTCAGCACTCTGCTGCAGGCCTAACACAGAACCCAGACAGACGGGAACAGGAGGCAGCTCCCCTGGGACTTCTCAGACCAGAGATGGTAACTACAATGCTGGCAGGGTCATTCACTTAGGACACCCTCCTGAATGATGTGAGAGGCCTCTGTGACCAAAAACTTTGTAAAGGTGACAAGAGGATCACTTAAAAGACCAGAACTCACTATTAACCATATAACATTGTTTATTAATTTTTTATATGTAGACATATGCACACATACATGCACATATAAATACATGTATGTAAGTATGCACAATATGTATAGTGAGCACAAATAAAGAACACCTACGGCCACTTTGGGGCCTAGAATCAACTGTCAAACCTTCCTCAATAGAATGGTGTTGACTACGGTAGTTTCTGTGATGGTTTTTTTCTGGTATTCCTCTGCCTGACCCATCTGTACATGTGTTCCCACTTATCCATCTTGATGATCCACATCCTGCCCAGACCACATTAAGCCTCATTAGACCTCACACTTCCTTCTACAGATCCTATATACTAACTGATGATGATTCTCCATCTCTTTTTTTAATTTTTATATTTAACTGTGCTTAAAAACACACACGTACACACAACCTAACATTTACCATTGAAACCATTTTGAAGAGTACAGTTTAATAGTGTTGAGTTTGTTCACAACGATGTCCTTCATCTCTTTTTGCATTTGCCTAAAAATCAAGATCTGTGACAGAGCCCTCTTTTATAATCAGATTAATTCCAAGAATTTGACTCCCCTTTATTACTGCACATATCTGTGTAGAACTGAAGTCCAAAAGCTTCATACTTGACTTCAAATGCACTCTGCTAATGGCTATTATAATTTATCTGTATATTTGCTGACTCTGGATAAAAGCAGGTCAGTGCCCTGCAACCAACAGCCTTGGGCGTGTCAGTGGTGTGGGCTGCCTTCCAGGGAACCTGTCTCAAAATGTGCTCACAACACCACTGAAGTAGATTCTTCATGTCAGATGGGGGTACCAGAGGACGGTGCCTTTCAGCATGGTGAGTGCCAGCCTGTGGTCTCTGTTTTGACCCTTGCAGGAGGCAGTTGGGAAAAGTAAGTTATGTAATGTCCAGTTCCTCATCTATAAAATGAGGATGATTTCAAAGCTTGAAAAAATGTGATATACATAAACTATTTGCTTTGGAGTGAGACATATAGTAAGTGCTTTTTTAAGTTTAAATTTTCAAATTCATTTATACTTTGCAATATGCTATTAATATGTTGGCTTTTTAAAAAAATTTTAAATTGACCAATTAAAAATATCTATATTTGTGATACAAAGCATGATATTTGATATAGGCATACATTGTGGAATGGCTATATCAAACTAATTAGCATACCCATTATCTCATGTATTTCATTTTTTTTAAGGTGTACAGAACCCAGATAATGTCATATAGGCTCTTTCCCTTTGTGTCACACCCCACCAAAGTCATCTCAAGGACTGTGACTGATGCACCATTCTTTGTAAAATGGCTTCATTTTTACTCAGAACTCCCTGTTCAGCATGAGACAGGATTGAGGTGAATCTCTGGAAACTCTTAAAATGTCAAGAGGCATTTCTAAGGGATAGACACCAAACGAGGCTCTTATTTCGTTCTCTCTCCTCCCCTGAGAGGAATGTATTTTCTTACAAACCTTCTCATAAGCCCAACCCTTCAGGTCACCAACCCTTCCATGGAAGCCAGATCTGTCTTAGAGCAAGGACACACCTAGACCAAGATAAGATCTAGCATCATTATCCTACGGCACAATCTCCCAGACACCTGCCCTATATTCGTTGTTTATTACTGCAAAATGAGTTATTTCAATTTTAGTAGCTTAAAACAACAAACTTTTGTTATGGGATTAGGAATCCAGGAGGGGCTTAGCTGGGTTATCTGGCTCAGGGTCTCTCTTTCAAGTTGCCACAAAGGGGTCAGCCAAGGCTGCAGTTATCCTGAGGCTCAATAGGGTCACACTCAAGCTCACTCATGTGGCTGCCAGTAAGAAGTTTAGTTCTCTGTCATCTGGGCCCCTCCATAACTTCTTATGGCATGGCTTTCTGCAGAGTGAATTATCTAAGACAGCATAGTAACCAAGACAAAATGGTAGCCTTTCACAGCCAATCTTAAAAGCCACTTACCACCATTTTTACCATGTGTTTTGGTTTGTTGCCAAATGCTTCTGATCACACAAGCCCACACAGGTATCAGGTAAAACATGACTATGAATAAGGAGGGGAATCACTGAAACTACCTTAAAAGCTGGTTACACACACCCTCTGCCAGCTCCAGCCTCTACAGTCTTGCCTTCACAGTCAAAGAGGGGATTTCAAGGGCCCTAAGGATGGAGCTAAGCAACATCAAAGTATCCCTGGGACACAGGAGTAACCCAGGGGACACAGATCTTGAAGAAAGGAAGGGGATATACCTAGCAGACCCAAAAGGGTCTACAAAGAAGCTATTAGAGCTAATAAATGAATTCAGCAAAGTGGCAGGATATAAGATCAACACGCATAAATCAAAGGCGTTCCTGTATATGAGCGACAAATCCTCTGAAACGGAAATGAGGACAACTACTCCATTCACAATATCCCC
Organism: Urocitellus parryii; assembly: GCF_045843805.1. Lineage (NCBI taxonomy): Eukaryota > Metazoa > Chordata > Mammalia > Rodentia > Sciuridae > Urocitellus > Urocitellus parryii. The sequence goes on from NC_135534.1 coordinate 53,054,675, forward strand.
CCAAAAAATAAAATACTTGGGAATCAACCTAACAAAAGAGGTGAAAGATTTATACAATGAAAATTACAGAACCCTAAAGAAAGACATAGAAGAAGACCTTAGAAGATGGAAAAACATACCCTGCTCATGGATAGGCAGAACTAACATCATCAAAATGGCGATATTACCAAAAGTTCTCTATAAGTTCAATGCAATGCCAATCAAAATCCCAACAGCATATCTTGTAGAAATAGATAAAAGAATCATGAAATTCATATGGAATAATAAAAGACCCAGAATAGCAAAAACAATACTAAGCAGGAAGTGTGAATCAGGCGGTATAGCGATACCAGACTTCAAACTATACTACAGAGCAATAGTAACAAAAACAGCATGGTACTGGTACCAAAACAGGCGGGTGGACCAATGGTACAGAATAGAGGACACAGCAACCAATCCACAAAACTACAACTATCTTATTTTTGATAAAGGGGCTAAAAGCATGCAATGGAGGAAGGATAGCATCTTCAACAAATGGTGCTGGGAAAACTGGAAATCCATTTGCACCAAAATGAATCTGAATCCCTATCTCTCGCCGTGCACAAAAGTTAACTCAAAATGGATCAAGGAGCTTGATATTAAATCTGAGACACGGCATCTGATAGAAGAAAAAGTTGGTTATGATCTACACGCTGTGGGATCGGGCTCCAAATTCCTCAATAGGACACCCATAGCGCTAGAGTTAACAAATAGAATCTACAAATGGGACTTACTCAAACTAAAAAGTTTTTTCTCAGCAAAAGAAACAATAAGAGAGATAAATAGGGAGCCTACATCCTGGGAACAAATCTTTACTCCACACACTTCAGATAGAGCCCTAATAACCAGAATATACAAAGAACTCAAAAAATTAGACAATAAGATAACAAATAACCCAATCAATAAATGGGCCAAGGACCTGAACAGACACTTCTCAGAGGAGGACATACAATCAATCAACAAGTACATGAAAAAATGCTCACCATCGCTAGCAGTCAGAGAAATGCAAATCAAAACTACCCTAAGATACCATCTCACTCCAGTAAGACTGGCAGCCTTTAGGAAGTCAAACAACAATAAGTGCTGGAGAGGATGCGGGGAAAAGGGCACTCTTGTTCATTGCTGGTGGGACTGCAAATTGGTGCAGCCAATTTGGAAAGCAGTATGGAGATTTCTCGGAAAGCTGGGAATGGAACCACCATTTGACCCAGCTATTCCCCTTCTCGGTCTATTCCCTAAAGCCCTAACAAGAGCATGCTACAGGGACACTGCTACATCGATGTTCATAGCAGCTCAATTCACGATAGCAAGACTGTGGAACCAGCCTAGATGCCCTTCAATAGATGAATGGATAAAAAAAATGTGGCATTTATACACTATGGAGTATTACTCTGCATTAAAAAATGACAAAATTATAGAATTTGGAGGGAAATGGATGGCATTAGAGCAGATTATGCTAAGTGAAGCTAGTCAATCTTTAAAAAACAAATACCAAATGACTCCTTTGATATAAGGGGTGTAAACAAGGACAGGGTAGGGACGAAGAGCTTGAGAAGAATATTTACAGTAAACAGGGATGAGAGGTGGGAGGGAAAGGGAGTGAGAAGGGAAATTGCATGGAAATGGAAGGCGATCCTCAGGGTTATACAAAATGTCATATAAGAGGTAAGGAGGGGTAAGTCAAGAGAATACAAATGGAAGACATGATTTACAGTAGAAGGGGTAGAGAGAGAAAAGGGGAGGGGAGGGGAGGGGAGGGGAGGGGGGATAGTAGACAATAGGACAGACAGCAGAATACATCAGACACTAGAAAGGCAATATGTCAATCAATGGAAGGGTAACTGATGTGATACAGCAATTTGTATACGGGGTAAAAGCGGGAGTTCATAATCCACTTGAATCAAACCGTGTAATATGATGTATTAAGAACTATGTAATGTTATGAACGACCAATAAAAAAAAAAAAAAAAAAAAAAAAAGAAAGGAAGGGGAAAAAAGCAATATTGTGGGAACAGGGAACAGAGAAGACTGGATCTTCAGTGGGTAGAACTGATAGAAATAAGGGCTTCACAACAGCAGAGATATAGTGCCCTCTCATGCCACTTGTTCATAGCTGGGGATCTGTTCCACATCTCCTGCTTGGGAGAGCCGCTGTCATCTTGAACGCTACCACATCACTGGCAGAAAGAGAACTCTGGAGGGTCTTCCATTGCAAATGAAATACTCTGCCCAGAAGTAGTGCATGTCCCTCCTCTGCACAATCCACTGGCCATAAATGGTCACTCTAGCTCCAACCAGCCACAAAGAGCCAAGAAGTGTAATCCTATCACGTGCCTGGAGGAAGAGAAAACTGGAAATACTTGGCAAACAGCACTCATAATTCCTCAAGGTCCAAAAGGAGTAAACTTTTCAGAGAAAAAGACAGGGACAGGAGGAGGGTGGATCCTAGGCGTTAGATCATAAGGCAAAATGAGACTTTTCTAGAGTCTGATCAAAAAGGCCCTTCAGTTACTCCTTCACCCCAGCTCAGGTCATCCTTTGCTGCCTCACACAGCAGTCCCAAGAAACATTTCTTGGATCCTCTGCCTCAGGCTTGGGGCATTCCCTGAACTCCCCTTATATAATATCCCTCCCTCGCCCAGCCCTTTGATCCAGAGGGAGGATGCCTAGACTCCAGGTCCCATACCACTCAATGTCATGTTCCAAAATGTAGCTCAAGCTCCTTTGATCCCTAGAGGTAGCTCCCAACCCTCTGGTTCTAACCTGACCACCTGCCAATTGTCCTTGGTAGAAAGTGCGTCCAAGTTTCCATCAGCCTGATATGTCCCTGGCCCTAGATCTCTCCCTTTTGAGCAAAATCTTACTTCTCAGAATCTTAGTTTCTTACCCACACTTGCTGGTCCAGTCCACTCAACCCAGGCCAAGGGTGCCATCTCTCCAGGAGGCCTTTCACAAAGATACTTGGAGGTGGCTTCAAGGACTAAGGTGCTTTGTAACACTGTTTTATCTCTGCAGACTCCATATGACCTTTCACTTTTATTCACATTCTCATATCCCAAAACTGCTAAAGTGGTTAGATGGTTAGAGCTAGTTTAGTTACTGGCCAGGCCCAACCACTCTATTCATGTACTCATGGATTAAGAAATATCCATGGTCATCAATAGAACTCAGGCCACCTGACCCCAGTCTCTTACTCCTCATCCCCTAAGCTATTTGCTCAAAAGCACACAGCTAGTAAGTGTCATGCCCAGGATTCAAATCTGCCTGGTTCCAGATGTCAGGCTCTTAACCACGAAGTGATATGAAATGGTGGCAAACATGGTTACAAATGCGACTCTCCAAGGTTTGGGCCTTAAATGGCATCAGGGGAGATGACAAGGAAAGGGTCATTCTAAGCTAGACAATTCGCTGCCTCACTCAGTCCTCACCATCTGGCTTCATCCACCCTGGCAGCTAAACAGAAAGACTGGACATACAAATTGTCTCAGGTAGAAAGGCGCATGTTGGACATAGATCCCTAATGAATATGATGCCCTCTCCCTCCTGAGGTTTGCCCAGCTGCCCTGCCAGGCCAGGCCAGGCCTTCAAAGAGTTGACCTTGGGTAGACAAGTGATTCGTGTTTCCTCTTAAGGGCAGAGTCCAGGCTTAGTCCACCCTCTTCCAACCAATTACTCTGGAGAACATTCCCGGACTTCAAGACATCTGCAAAAACTGAGCCTGTGGAACGGAGTGCCATTCCTAAGGCCTTTGGCTTTGGGAAGCCATGACACAGTGGTCAGAAAGCAGGCGAGGGCAGCAGAGAGCCAGCAGCAGAAGCCCAGGAAGGAGCTAGTGATCACAGCTGGGAGAACTCCTGGAGGAAGTGGGAGGGACACACAGAGAACCTCCATCTGCCAAGGAAATCCCCTCCCCTGGGTTCACCCAGAGGCCAGTTCAGGTTGAAGCAGAGATGCTAGGGGAGCACACTGGGAATCAGACCCGAGGAGAGACAGGGAGATGCCAGAGACAACACCACTGAGAGGCAAGAAGAGAGCCAGGAACTTGCTGGAGGTCACCATAGGTCCTGGAGCAGGTCTGAACGGGAGCCAGTCCTGTCCTCTTCAGGCCAGGAGAACAGAGAGGAATTTGAGGGGGGAAAAAAAAAAAAACAAGAAAAGCTGCTCAGTTCATTTTATGAGATCATTGTGACCCTGATAACAAAACCTGTCAAGAAGAACACAAACACTGGAGAAACAGCAGGCCAGAGCCACTTTCAAATGTGGACAGAAAACGACTGAAATGCTAACTAACTAAATCAAACACACCAAAAAATTATCTGCTGGTCAACGGTGGTGCACACTTGGAATCCCAGCGGCTCAGGAGGCTGAGGCAGGAGGATGGAGAGTTCAAAGCCAGCCTCAACAAAAGCAAGGTGCTAAGCAATTAAGTGAGACCCTGTCTCTAAATAAAATACAAAATAGGGCTGGGGATGTGGCTCAGTGGTCGAGTGCCCCTGAGTTCAATCCCCAGTACCTACCCCCCCCCAAAAAATCATCTGCAATAGCATAGTAGGGCCTATTCTATCACTGTAGAGATGGTTTGGCATTAGAAAATATATTAAAATGACACAGTTTACCAACAAGAAAATAAAACACACAGACCTACATTCTGGAAAAAAATAATATTTCACATCCATTTCTTTTTTTTAACTTTTAAAATATAAGAGGATCAATCTTTTAATAAAGACTAGCAATATCTTACTTAAAATCAACCAAAGCCAGTGGTCATGGTGGTTCACACCTGTAATCCTAGCTACTCAGGAGGCTGACACAAATTTAATGCCAACCTGGGCAGCTGAGCAAGACATGATCTCAAAATAAAAGATGTTAAAAATAAAAATGGCTAGAGATGTTAGATGTTGGTAAAGCACTCCTGGGTTCAATCCCATTTCAAAAAGTTTGAAAACGTGACATTGATAAGCTGATGATATTTGCATAGGAAAAAACAAATGGTTTCTTCTTTATACTCAGATAATTCTCTGTTGGTGTCCCAGTTAGTGTCCTATAATTTAATTTGTTCCTGAGAGTAACGGCCCAGAGTTAGTGGATACCATAGGTTAGTCCGTAGTCAGCCCCACTAGAAGCGCCCCCCCCCCATTTTCAGGCACTAATTGTGGATCCCCAAGTTATCCAGACTTCTGTCTGACAAATTGGAGGTTCTCACAACCCTACTCTCATGTTCCTTAATTGTTAAGATGACTCATAGAACTCAAGGAAATATTTACTTTTATTTACCAGTTTATTATATGATAAAAGGTATGACAGAGACAGGCGAACAACCAGGTAAAGAGGAACAGGGGGTGAGGCCCAGAAGTGCACAGAGCACAGCAACTTCTTTTCCTGTGGAGTTGGAGTACGCCTCCCTCGAAGCACATGAAAGCATTCACCCACCCAGAAGCTCTACAAACCCTTCACATTAAGGATTTTTATGGAGGCTTCTTCACGTAAGCACGACTGTTTTATTTCCTCAATCACTAGTTCCTCTTGCCTCCCTAGAGGACAGAGTGTGGGGACAAAGTTCCAAGCTTCTAATCAAGACTTGGTCTTTCCAGCTTCCAGACAAAGAGTCCATCAAAAGTCATTTTTTACTTCAAAAAAAAGATATTCCTGGGCTGGGGATGTGGTTCAAGCGGTAGTGAGCTCGCCTGGCATGCGCAGGGCGCTGGGTTCGATCCTCAGCACCACATAAAATAAAATAAAGATGTGTGTCCACCGAAAACTAAAAATAAATATTAAAAAATTTCTCTCTCTCTCTCTCTCTCTCTCTCTCTCTCTCTCTCTCTCTCTTCTCTCACTCTCTCTCTCTCTCTCAAAAAAAAAAAAAAAAAAGATATTCCTAGCACTTCTATCACTTAGGAATTTACAAGGGTTTTAGGAGATTTGTGTCAGGAACTGGGGCACATAGATATACAGGAGAGAGAAATATGTGTGCAATATATGTATTTCTTATTAATTCACAGTATTGTATATTGCAATTCAGCAATATTTAAAAATTATAAATACATACACGTTTTGTTCTAGCAGTTCCTCTTTTAGGGATTAACATATATAATGACTATTATATATACATGTTATGTATAATATACAAGGATATCCTACAGATATCCATGGATCTATGTAAAAAAAACACATGTACAATCTTATTCTTTTTTATTTATTGTTGTTACAAAAGAAAATGGAAATAAGCTAAATAACCATCAATAGGAAATTGTTCAATAAATTGTAGTATCCATTCAATGGTATACTATGCAGCTATGAAAAGAATGAGGGAGCTTTCTATATACTAAAAATGGAATGAGCTCCAACATATAATGTTAAGCAAAAATGCAATTTGCATAAGACTGTACAGGAGAGTGTGGGTAGTGGTACATATCTGAAGTCCAAGCTACGTGGGTACTTAGGAGGCTGAAGCAGAAAGACTTCTTGAGTTCAGGAGTTCAAGGCCAGCCTGGGCAACATAGCAAGACCCTGCATTAAATTAAAAAAAAAAAAAAAAAAAAAAAAAAGACTGGGTTGGGTTGTCTAGCACATGTGAGGCACTGGGTTCAAACCTCAGCACCACATAAAAATAAATGAATAAATAAATAAATAAATGTATTGTGTCCATCTACAACTAAAAATATTTTTTAAAAAAGACTGCATAGTTTACTACCATTTGGATATATGCATTATGTATTAAGGTATTTACATATTTACTTGTTTATGCATAAAATATCTAGTAACATTTATTACATCTGTATACTCTGTTTTATGATTTGGATTTTCAGCCAGTAAATATAGTACCTATTAATAAATGCATTCAGTTTTAAGAAATAAGAACTGGGGAAATGTTCACAAAAGTATTGGGGCTCTTTGCTTTCCCAGGCATAAAATTTACTTTAAAACTACTATTACTAAACATTATGAAATGATAATACTGGCAAAGTACTTGACAAACATAAGAATTAGTAACTTGATACATGACAAAGAAAACATCAGAAATTAAGGAGAAATGTCAAGTTATTCATTCAACAAAGGATTCTGGGGAAAATAACTCTTTGGTGAAAAAAAAATTCTCCCTTGGCATCGTACACCCAAGTAAATTCCATATTATTCCAATTTTTAAATGTGCAAAATAAAACTCTACAAAACTAGATGAAATACATATGGCTAGTTAACTCATTTTCATATATTGATGGATTTTCTGTTTTGAATATTAATTCAACTTCCCTTTCCTGGGATAAACACCACTCGGTTGTGCTTTATTTTCTTTTTCAGAAACTGTTGGTTTCAATTTGCTTCAATATTAATAACTGGTTTTTTACCTTTACTCATGAGAGATATTGGCCTTTAGTTTTCTTGTAATGTCATTATCTGCTTGTGGTGTCAGGATAAAGCTGACCTCTTAAAACAAGTTGGGTGATGTTTCTCCCCTGTTTTTTAAGTGAGTTTGTAGAATCGATATTATTCTGTTCTAAAGCATGATAGAATTCATCCATTAAGCATAAAATTGCTCATAAAATTACCCTTTTAAAATATCTATAAAAACTATTTTGATTCCCCCTTTCATTCCTAATGCCTCTCTTCCCTCTCTTTTCTTTTTTTTATTTTTAATATTTATTTTTCAGTTTTCAGTGGACACAACATCTTTATTTTATTTTTATGTGGTGCTGAGGATCAAACCCAGCGCCCTGAGCATGCCAGGAGAGCGTGTTACCACTTGAGCCATATCCCCAGCCCTTCCCTCTTTTCTTTCTTCCTTTTCCCTCCCTTATATTAGTCTGAAGAGTTTTATTAATTTTATTGACCTTTTTAAAAAACATGTTTTCACTTGGGCATGGTGATACATGCCTATAGTCCAAGCTACTCTGGAGGCTAAGGCAGGAGGATTGCAAGTTTGAGGCCAAGGTCAAAAACCTAAAGAGACCCTATCTCAAAATAAAAATAAAAAGAGATGGGGATACAGCTCAGTGGTATACTGACCCTGGGTTCAGTCCCCAATACTGGGAGTTTTATTGACTTTATTATTTTCCTGTGTTGTATTTTATTGATTTCCCCTCCAATCTTAATTATTTCCTTCTATGTATTTTGTGTTTGCTTTTTTTTGTTGTTGTTTTTTAATTAAGTTTACAGAAGCTTACATCATTGATTTCTGTAGACTTTTCTTTTCTAATATAAACATTTAAAGCTAAAATTTATTCAAAAGCACTACTTTAGCTCCATACCACCAATTCTGATGTTGTGGTTTCATTATCATTCAGTTCGAATTGTAATTTCCCTTCTTTGACCCATGGATTATTTAAAAGAATATCATTTAATTGCCAAATATGTATGGATTTTCTTTTGGCTATTGATTTCCCATTTAATTCATTTTTAGTCAGAGAACATACTCTATGTGATTTCAATTATTTTAAATGTATCAAAATTAACTTTATGGCCTGGAGTGTGTTCTGTCTTGGGGAATGTTCCACATGCTCTTGAAAAGAAAGTGTGTTCTGCTCTTGCTGAGTGTGAATGTCCCATCAATGCCAAGTCAGTCAGTAGACAGCATTTCATCTTCTTTATTCTTACTGGTCATCTGTCTGTCCTATCAATTACTAAGATAGGAATGTTGAGCTCTCCAACTATAACTGTGCATTCGTTCATTTTCTTTATTTTTGAGAGTTTTTGACTCATAAATTCTGAAGCTCTGTGGTTGGGTGTGCACACATTTTAAATCTTTTTTATTAATGAGCCTTTTCAACATTGGGAAATATCCCTCATTATCCTTGGCAATCTTTCTTGTGCTAAAGTCTGTTTTGTTTTATATTAATATAGCCACTCCAGCTATCTGATGGTAAACGTTTGCAAGGTATATCTTTATCTATTCTTTTAAGTTTAACCCATATGTGCCTTCATTTTTATGTACATTTTTTTTTTTCTTAAAGACATGGTCTTGCTAGATTGTCCCAGCTGGTCTCAAACTTTCAATGCTCCTGCCCCAGACTCCCAAGTAACTGGGATTACAAGTATGTGCCACAACACCTAGCCCTACATTTACAGTGGGTTTCTTCTTGTACACAGCACAAAGTTCAGTCTCTGGGGGGGGGGGGTTGTTTGGTTGTGTTATGCTTGTTCACTTTTGGTTTGATTTCGTTTAATTTGTGGTGCTGGGGATCAAACCCAGGGTCTCATACATGATAGGCAAGTGCTCTACCACTGAGCTTGACCCCCAGCCCAAGATCTCTGTTTTTAACTGGATTGTCTGGACTATTTATGCTTAATGTCATTATCTAATGGTTAGATTAAGTTTATCAGTTTGCTATTTGTTTTCTAATTGTCCCATTTGTTCTTTGTTGTTCTTTCTTTCTTTTTGCCTTTTTCATGAATTCTTTTGGATTACTTGATTGCATTTTGAGTATTCCATTTTATCCATTTATTTGAGGATTTTGTTAGCTACACTTGTTGGAGTTATTTTCTTTTTTCTTTTGTTTTGTTTCTGTGGTTGCTTCATGTTTTGCATGTGCAGATTTATCCTATCCTGGTCTGCCTTCAGATAATATTATACCCCTTCATGTATAAGACTTTACAAGAACTGGCTTCTCGGGCTGGGGATGTGGCTCAAGCGGTAGCGCGCTCGCCTGGCATGCGTGCAGCCCGGGTTCGATCCTCAGCACCACATACCAACAAAGATGTTGCGTCTGCCAAAAACTGAAAAATAAATATTTAAAAAAAAAAAAAAGAAAGAATTGGCTTCTCTTTCCCCTTCCTATCCTGAAATGTTCTTGTTCTTTTTTTGCTTTTGAGATATTGGGATTACACCCAGGGGCGCTTAGCCATTGAGCCACATCCCCAGCCCTTTTTATTTTTTATTTTGAGACAGGGTCTTGCAAAGTTGCTGAGGGTCTTGCTAAATTGCTGAGGCTGGCCTCCGTCCTGCATTGATCCTCAGTCACCCCAGATGTGGGATCACAGACAGGTGCCACCGTGCCAGGCACATTGTTATTTTTTTAAGTGAATTATCTTTTAATAACATGTTAAAATGAAAAAAAAAATTGTTTTATAAACAGTCATTTTACCATAACATCCACCCTGCTTTCCTTCATGTAGTTTCAAGTTTCCCTGTTTTATATTTCTTTAGTTTTCAGAATTTTCTTTAACATTTCTACAGTTCAAGTGATATTCCTTCTGGATTTGTCTGAAAAGTCTTCATTTTTAAAGGATCTTTTTCCTGGGGAGAGCACTCGAGGTGAACAGATTTTTCTTTTAAAGATGATGTTAGAAACAAGGCCTTGTTTTTGCAATCATTCTTATCTTTGCTCCCCTGTACATAATGTACCTCTTTTTCTCTGGCTGAGTTTCAGGATTTTTTTCTGTGTCATTGACGTCCAGCAGTTTGATTATGTTGTGCCTTGGTGTGGTTTACTTTATGTTTATCTTATCCTGCTTGGGGTTTGTTGAACTTCCTGGGTTTGAAGATTTACAGTTTTTATCCAGTATGAAAACACTTCTGCCATTATTTCTTCTGCCCTTCTCTTTGGGACTCCAGTTATACGTATATTATGCCCCTTATTATTGTCCCGTAGGCTATCTTCCAGCCCTTTTGAATTTTATTTTGAGACAGATACTGAGGCAGGAGGATTATAAATTTGAGGCCAGTCTGAGCAACTTGGTAAGACACGATCTCAAAATAAAAATTGAAAGGGCTGGGAGATAGCTCAGTGGCTCTGACCATCTTTTCAGTCTTTTTCCTCTGTTTTCCCCCTTTCTGTTTCTGTTGCTTTGTTTTCAAGTTCGCTAATCTTTTCTGCAGTGTCCAATCTGTTATTAAGCTCATCCAGTGAATTTTTCATCGTATGTATCTGTTAGCTCTGGAATGTCCATTTCACTGCTTTATGCCTATCATTTCCTTCCTTGTTATGTTCATGTTATTATTTAAATGCTTGAACATATTAACAATGACTGTTTTAAAATTATTTTCTGTTAATTCCATTATTTCCTTAATATCTACATCTGTTTCTAGTCCTTCTTCTTCTCCTGCTGATGAATCACTCTTTCTTGCTTCTTCCCATACTTAGTAACTTTTTTGGGATGCTGGGTATTGCTCACATTATGTTGTTAAATGGAGGTATATTGCTGCCTTCCAATGAAAGTGACTTTGGGTCCTGGTACAGAAAAAAGACGTCAGTGAAAAACTGTTGAAACCCAAAAGGAGAATGTATTTGAGTTAACAAGACTGTGCCAATGTTAATTGGTTAGTTTGTACAAATTACAGTTTACTTAAGGTAGGCTAGGTTACGGTGATGAAGGAACTCTTTATACTATCTTTTCAACTTTTCTGTATATCTAAAATTATTCTCAAATTAAAAGGCTTGTTTTAATTCCTATTTCTCTTCTATTTATCTTAAGGTACTGTTTGTTTTGTTTTTCCCTTACATTTGGTGATAATTTAGTCTTTGTTTCTAAAATGGTTTATTTTTTTGTTTGTAATTCTTTTCATTTGTTATCTCATTTTTACATTTTTCTAATTCTGATTTATCTTGTTCTTTAATATCTTGTTTGAAATAGAATGCTATATATTTTGACCTCTTTTTGAGTGGGTCTTTCTAGCACGAATGTTTTCATTGTCTATAGATATAATACTGTTATTCCTTTTCTTCAAAGAATTTTTTATCTTAATGCTTTCCTATTGGCTATGTTGGTATGAGCTTGGGGGTGGTTTCTGTTTGCTTGTTTGTTTAGTTTTGTTCAAATTTCTTTTATAATCCCACAGATTTCTTTAATATCATGTTTTCATGCAGTATCAAAAAATGGCATGAGTCAGGTTCACACACCAGCTACTGGGGAGACTGAGGCAGGAGGATCATAAATTTGAGGCCAGTCTGAGCAACTTAGTAAGACACTGTCTCAAAATAAAAATCAAAAGGACAGGGAGATAGCTCAATGGTAGAGCACTTGCCTAGCATGTGTGAGGCCCTTAGTACCACCAAAAAAAAAAAAAAAAGTTTAAAAAAGAAAAGGCAGTCTGCATTCTATAATAAGTTATTTTTTAAAATAATTTATTATTTTGTTTTCCTGGTTCTCTTTTCCTTCCCCACTTTGATCTGAGCTTTCTCTTTCTTTAGTTTCTTTTGTCCTTATTCAACTTCAATTCCTCACTCAGAAGTTTCCAGTAGCATGGGGCCCACCTTCAAATGGTGCACCACAGGTTACTCAGCCTTAAGAGTTCATTTTCAAAGAGGCTAGAGTGCCCTGGGCCCTTTAGGCCTCACCGCAAGCCCTTTGTTCTCATCCATCATTCAAATGGACAAACTCCCATTTTTGTTGCTGCTCTCCAGTTGACCCTGCATGCTTTTCATCATGTCTGATGTTTTCTCCTGATTTCTCAGGTTCATGAGCTGCCCTGTTGCTTCCCTCTGCTTTGTTCCACAATATGTCTGTGGTTGGTGCTTGTATTCTGTCACCTAGTTTTTCTGTAAATGTTGACCTTAGATCTTTATTTTTGTTAATCAGGCATTCTGTTTCTTATATGGTAATTCAAGTCAATTCTTACACTAGGCCACCACCCTCCTGCCATCTTCCCAAAATTCTAATATCTATCACTTTTTAAACCAGGACTGAGGTAGGGAATATTAGGTATGCTGAAGTCACATTTATATTCCATTTGCAATTTAACCAAAGTGATTGGAACTTGGAAAAATAATCAGTTGACACAAGAAACAGTCCACACTTGGTACTAGTAACATATGTAGCAATTTGTATACTTCTCTTATACTAAATTATATATTACATGTGTCCCGTGTCTGGTATATAGTCTTACAGTGGTCATTTTAATGGCTTCAGGATATCCTATTGAGCAGATGTACCAAAATTTACTCAATTTTATTACTGGACATGTGGGCTGTTTCCATCTTTCAGCTGCTTCAGATGATGTTGTCATAAATACCTTTGTGTACTTGGCTTTTTTGTTTTTGTTGAATTATTGCCTTATGATAGAATCCCAAGAGTGGGATAGATTGGGTCAAGGGTAAGAACATCTCCTTGGCTCTGGCAATCTATTAATTGAAAATGTGTTTTGAGAATTATATTTCTTATTCTAGGGGAAAGGTTGAGGCTTAGTGTTAATGGTAAGAATCACATGAGGGAACAAGGCCTATTTCCCAGGATGGCTGCTAATGTATCTTTTCTCTCAGCCATCAGTTTTTCCCATTCAGTTCAATCAGCTTTCATCTTTCATTCACTTAGCCAGCCCCTACGGAGGACCTGCCCTGTATCAAGCACTGTGTTCCTCTCTGCCACACTGGAGTGAGCTCCACATGTATGTGGGCTGTTCTCATCTAGGACCCATCCAACACACGTGATACAGAGGGGCCCAGTCCAGATGTGCACTGGCCTAGTTTCTCTAAGGAGTTTGAAGGGTGCTGTGATTACTTTCACCTGAGTGTTTCCTCACCCCTCCCGATATGTCTGAGGCTGTTCATAGAACTCCAGAATCTTTCATCTGGAGTCAGCAATCCATCTCCCTCCATAGACCAATTTAGACCCATTCTAACATAAGCTTGAGTAGAAAAGGAGGACCTAAGCAATCTCAACTAATCCACTTGCCTAGAAATAGGATCTTTTTACCTGTATTCTAGAAAACTGGCAAGCTAGAAATGGTCTCCTAGTCAAAACCTGCCAGTTATATCGATTCAGCCCATACATACACTAAATCTTTAGCCTCCATTTCCCTCTGTCCTACCAGTGTCCCCTTGAAACTAACCCAGTCTTGTGCTGAACCCAGGTCTTCTTGATTTGGGTTCTGGTTGTGGCTCTGAGTCTCTGCCTAACTCAGTCAGCATCTCCCCACACGGGGACTGGACCCTGCTCCACAACTCCCAGCCACTTGTTGAGTTTGTGGGTCAGTCACCTGAGTACTGAGAAACAAGATCCTATATCTGTCTGCTTTCTTCTCCATGTCACACTGTAACACTTGGTGGAGCCTGCAATCATGTCCCTTGCCCCAACATGACCAGAATTCACCACACCTTTAAAGCCCCTATCAGACCAGTTGACTCCTGGGACTAGTTCATGTTTCTGAGGAACCTGTGTAACTTGCACCTAACTCTGATAAGTTAATACCACAATATTTTAAAGGGAAAGAATCTAATTGCCAGAGAGTACATGTGCATAGCAAAAGTCAAATAATGTGGGCTGGGATTATGGCTCAGTGGCAGAGGACTTGCCTTGCACATGTGAGGCACTGGGTTTGATCCTCAGTACCACATAAAAATAAATAAATAAAAAATAAAGATATTGTGTCCATCTACAACTAAAAATTTTTTTACAAAAATTCAAATAGTGTGTCTTATATATAGGCTTACAGCCCAATGTTCTTTATTCCTAGGAGGAAATGAGTATGCAGAATATCAGATATCAGAGGAGAAATTTAAGAATAAATACCAAAGCAGAATTCCAATTATAAGTTCTGAGATCTCCAGGGTGAGGAAGGAAAGAAGGCCCCAGGATTAGAGAATAAGAAAGGTCTTGCTTTTTCAAGACCAGGGCATGAAGTCAGGAGAGTATGAGCAGCAAGACTAATTTTTGTGGCATCCCAGATCATCAGACTGGAATTAGTCAAATGTGTCTTGTATCTCCAGAACATCCAAGGGACCTGGAGCAGGGCTGCACCCACAGTGCAGGACAGGGGGTCACATTTAAAGGCCAAGGAAAGAGGAAGGATGGGAAGCTGAGGAAGGATACAGGGACCTCACACGTTTGATGCTCATATAGTCCACACATCAGTTGAGACCTCCCTGCATCATATTAAGGAGTAATTTTTTTTTCAGTAATGGGGATTGACCCCAGGGCCTTCCATATGCTAGGAAAGCACTTCACTACTGAACTTCACTTCTAGCCCTTGAGATCTCCCTGCATCATGGAAGCTACATAACCATTGCTCAAAATTCGCATGACCATAGCCTGCAGAAGGCTAATGCTTTCTTTGAGATTTCTATAAATATTAGGATGCATGTATTCCCATGTGCTGGTCTCTCAGCAGTAATAGTCTTTGTTCTGCAGTACATCAATCCAAGCACAAAATTTGGCCCTTTCAAGAAAATAAAATAAAATTAAAAACCTTAACATGCCATATGTGAAGTTAGAAGACTGAAAAATCCTCTTGTACATTCTTGTTCTCTTAGTCCTTGTTAGCTACCTCTTGTGATCGTTTCCTCTATTGACCCTAATTCTATATCTAACTTTCCTGACATACTCCTCTGACTTCTCTGTCTTCCTTCTCCTGTCTCCCTCCTCTGTTCTTTCTTCTTTCCCGCCTCTTCAATATCAGACATAAATTCCTTTTCTTAACTCATGCCAAGAGGCTTTTGGGCATGTGTGGTTGGGGGGGTGGATTTTTGTACCCCTATTGCTTCTTTATCACACTTTTCTTTTTTATTGGTTGTTCAGAACATTACAAAGCTCTTGACATATCATATTTTATACATTTGATTCAAGTGGGTTATGAACTCCTATTTTTACCCCGTATACAGATGGCACTTTTCTTAAAGACATTTTCTTTCCATAGAGGAACTCTAGTGCTAGATGTTAAGGTGATTCAAACATTTCCCCCCTCGATACACATGTATAAACAGCAAGCATGTAGAATTATTCTGATGCTTAGTTCATGCCAGACCAAATACTATGAATGTATTATTCAAAATGGACTAATGAGAAAGTTTAGACCATTGCATCTGATTTGAGAGTGTGCCCCTGTGAGATCCCCATCTCAAAATAAATATAAAGGGCTGGAGATGTAGCTCAGTGGTAGAGCACTTGCCTAGCATGCATGAAGCCGTGGGTTTCAGCTCCAGTAATGGGGGAAAAAAAAAGACGGCCTTTGGCCATGACAGCTCAGCTGAATCCCAGAACTGATCCTAGGAAAACTTGATTTGTCTTGTGCCCCTTGAAGATGTTTTATAAACAGCTACAGGAAAGACACCCAAACTGGAGTAGTATTTTTACTAGATGAACCAAAAAGTAGTGCCCATGGTAGCCAGAAAGTTTCAAGGTTTTTCAAACCTATGTGGACTCTCAAAGTATTCTCAGACTCAAATTTTTGGGCTAAACCAGGTAATCAGGTAAGCAATGAAGCTTCAAGATATGCACCTTATAAGAACTAAACAAAAACTTCTCTATAAAAGAAATACAAAAGGCCAAAAAATACATGAAAAAATGTTCAGCATTTCTAGCCATCAGGGAAATGCAAATCAAAACTACAGTGAGATTTCATCTCACTCCAGTCAGAATGGCAATGATTAAAAATACAAACAATAAATGCTCTCGAGGTTGTAGTAGGGAGAAAGGAACACTTGTACATTGTTGGTGGATCTGCAGATTAGTACAACCACTCTGGAAACCATTTTGAAGATTCCTCAAGAAACTGGGGATGGAACAACCCTATGACCCTGCTGTCTCACTCCTGGGTATTTTCCCAAAAGATCTAAAATCAGCATACTACTACAACACAGTCACATCAATGTTTATAGCAGCACAATTCACTATAGCTAAATTAAAGAGTCAACCCAGATGCTCATGAATAGATGCATGTATTAAGAAATTGTGGTATGTATACACAATGAAGTTCTGCTCAGCCATTAAAAAGACTGAAATCATGGCATTTGCCAGTAATGGATGGAAATGGAGAATATCATGCTAAGTGCTGAACTCAAAGATTGAATGTTTTCTCTCATGTGCAGAGGCTAGAGTAAAATAAAGGCAATGAGAATATAAGATTACATAAGGAACCAATAAAACATAAATTAATAGATGGGCAAAAGAATAGTATAGTAGAAGAAGGAGAAAAGGGGTAGGAGAGTGGACGGGAGGGAAAAAGGGAGGATAATGAACTGAGATCAATTTCCATGCATGTATGAGTTTGTTGGGATGAACCCAATTACTATGTATAACTATAAAGCTCTAATAAAAATAAAAGTAAATTAAAAATTTATTCGAGTTACTGCCTAATGGTATAAGCCAACCACCAGTTTATTATGCTAAAGGGTTATATGGATCAGGAATCTTGAAAGAGCATAAAGAAAATTTGTAGTTACTCCACAATGTCTAGAGCCTCAGCTGGGAAGTCTCAAGGCTAAGGGGTACTGACTGACCAGGTGCTGAAATCATCTGAAGACCCTTTCGCTCATGTGTCTGGTATTTAAAGCTAGGATGCATACATGTGCCCCCCATATGGACTTTCTCATAGCATCGTGTTTTGTGGTAAGAAGCCTCTAAGATCATCCCCAGTGATCTCTACCTGCTGGTATTCACAGCCTTGCGTAATCTTACCTCCTTGAAAAACTTCCTTCTAACCAATAGAATATGGAAACATCAATGGGCTATTTCCTCCACAATTAAGATTAGGCTCCAAAAGATTGTATGTGCTCTAGCAAGCTCCCACTCCCCTCCCCCTCAGCAAGATCCCATGTTGAAAAGTTTCACATGGCAAAGAATTGAGGGTTACCCTGGCCAACAGCCAGTCTAACAACCTTTAAAGAACTGAATCCTTGGCAGGGCACAGTGACGCACACCTGTAATCCCAGTGGCTCAAAAGACTGAGGCAGGAGGATCTCGAGTTCAAAGCCAGCCTCAGCAAAAGGGAGGTGCTAAGCAACGCAGTGAGACCCTGTCTCTAAGTAAAATACAAAATAGGGCTGGGGATGTGGCTCAGTGACTTGAGTGCAATCTCCGGTTACACCCCCACTCTGCCCCCTACAAAAAAAAAAAAAATTGAATCCTGAGCCAGGTTGTGGTAGTACACACCTGTAATTTCAGCAACTCAAGAGGCTGAGGCAAGAGGATCACAAGTTTAAGGTTAGCCTAGACAATGTAGTGAGACCTTGTCTCAAAAACAAAAGTAAAAAAGTGCTGGGGATATGTCTCATTGACCCTGGGTTCAATCCCTATTACCACAAAAAAAAAAAAAAAAAGAAAAACTGAAGCTTGCCCCAAGTGACCTTGGAAGTGGATCCTTCTCCATTCAAAACTTCAAATGAGACCCCAACCCTGACCAAAACATTGATGACAGTCTTGTGAGAGATCCTCAATCAGAGGATCCAGTTAAACCACAGTGGAATCCCTGACTCAGAGAAATTGTGAGATGGATAATAAATGTGTATTGTTTTACACTGCTAAATTTGGGGGTAAGTTTTTACATAGCAATAAATATCTAATACAAGTTCCAAGAATGAGTATTCCACAAGAACCAAGCAGAAACTATATCATCTTTTATAACCTAGGCTCAAAAACCACATATTATTTTCCCCAAAGTCACAAGCCTGTTGAAATTCCAAGAGGTGATACAGACCCCTATCTCAAAAGGGAGTGCATACAAAATGTCAGAGTGTTATCGTAAGAGGAGTTTAAGATAGGCAGATGCTGTTGTGAACCTCTTTGGAAAATATATTCTACCACATTGCTTTCTGGCCTTGTCCTGCAACATGGCCTTATCTTCTCCTGTGTAATTTCAAAAAATAATATATATTCTTTTGTTGTTTTGAACCAAAGTTTTGTTTATGCCCCTCCTAAAATGTTTCCTCTGTTTTTAAGAAATGCTCAAACAATTTCTCAGCATGTCACAATATAAATGGGAGTTTCCACCTCCCTGCAGTCAGAAACATAATTTCCAAGAATGTGACTATCTGAAGATTCAAGCTTCTCTCTACTTAGGAAAGATTCCTAATGAATTACAACACTGCTCTGGCTACATGCTCTGAAACATTCCAGGGTTGCCCCACACTCCATGCCAGTTGAGGGGAAACAGAACTGAGAGTGAGGAGAAGGGTGAACTGATGAGTGCTCAGGCCAGGCTGACTCCAGTGGAGCTCCTGGCACCGAGGAGCACATAGAACTCTGAGCAAGAAGGCATCTCAGACATCAATTAACTCAATTCATGCTAGTAATGATAGTGGTTACATTTAGTGTGACTATAATAGCATTCCCTTTATGGTTGAATGAATTTGATTCTATATCATATTGGATGCAACTCAAATATGTCAAATTTCACCCTTTTGTACACTCATACCTTTATTTAATGCTTCCATCACTGTAGTTTGAACCTCATCCTACTTGACTTCTAGAAATGCAGGCTTTGATCAAGTTCCCCTGAGTAGGGCTCTCACATGTGCCATTTCTCCTGTCCTTTCCACCTCTGCCTGTCATCTTGACTGCACATGGGAACATGTGTGTCCAAACACCTGCTTCCTTCAGGATCCAACTTTCCTAAGCCCACTGCTCTGGCCAGCATGGGTCAGACAGGCCCCTCTACCATTTTCAATTGTGATTACATAAACTAGGCTGAAACTCTAATTTCTTTCTTTTTGTGGTACTTGGAATTGAACCTAAGACTTCATACATGCTAGGCAAGCACTCTATCACTGAGCTGCATCTCCAGCCCAAAGCTGAAACTCTTCATGAAACATTACTAAAGGTTTGGAGAGACAAGAGAATTACAACACAAAGAAACTTAAAAGCAAATACTTTTGCTCAGATTCCCCAGGCCCCGGGTTGACCTCTACATTCTTCTCTGCTGCTGCCATAAACCAGGGCCAACCTGCCTCCTTACAGTGGGAATACTCTTGATTCCTCAAATCCTTGAGGTTCAGAAAAAGGAGTTAGTTATTTTCCCACACTCCAATCTGAGGCACACGTCCTGAGTCTTTATTTCCTGTTTTAGGATTGATCTTGTTCCAGGTGGCCTGAGAATTGAAATGTCCATTTCATGGAAATCTCCAACTTCTAAATGTTACCAGAACAAACCTTCTGGCCATAGAACACCAACATGTGACACTAACAGCCCAACAATGCTGAGCTCATAAAACCAGTGATGCACTTTTTCTCATTCTCTCCTTTAACCAAGAGTCTATGACCAGAGTTACAGTCTTCCAACCTTCTTCATTGTTGAGCTCCTGAGTGTCTACGATTGGATAGCTGAAAAAAAAAAAAAAATGGTTCATCCTCTAGAAAATTTCTAAGAGCAAGGTATAATAAACAGACAGATGGCAGTCTAAATATACATTTAGGAAATAAGCCCTGCTCCAAAAGAAACCACGTAGAAAAATCAACTCTATCCATATAACGACAACATTTTACCTAATTTTGACAAGCATTTGAGGTTCTTGGAGACAGAGTTATCAGATCCTTCCTACTCCAGAGTAAGATTTTTTTTCTCTCTACCTATGCATAAGTTCTATAGGAGGCATTTTCCTAGACATTTTCTCTTTTAGGAGGCTCAAAACTGCCTGCGATTTATGACAGTTATTTCTATCCAGAGAGCCAAAAATTTGGGGGTCCAATCTTAGCCAAGTTCACCTTGTTAAACTCACTTTATGGGCAGAGGAAAATGGAGTTCTGTGAAATCCAATAGTTCATCTGAATTACACAATCAGAAAGTAGAAAAGCTGAAATTTAGAACACTGGCTACACTGGGTGCTCTGGCTCCTGCTACTGTATCAGGCCATGCTCGATCTGAGAGGAAATGTTATATATCACAAAAATATGCTGTGTGAAGACCAGCCAAACATGCAACAAATCAGTCCCATTCAGCTTGGGATTAAGCAGGACAAACAATAGAGCAGCTTTCAAAATGTACTTCCGTTTCCAGGATGAGAAGGAAACATAGGGACATAAGCTCTTAGGAGACACCTGCAGTGAGCAGGGACCAGTGCCAAAGATAGGGTGTAAAGAAAAGCCCAAAAAGAGAGGACTCCAAGGAGGATGCCACACTGATTCTTCTATTCCACAAACTTTTTTTGTGCCTGGATTTGTACTAAGCAGCAGGCATATGACAATGAATAAGTAGGAGACTCATGAGCCTCACAATCTGGTAGAAAAGAGAAACAAGAAAATATAGAAATTGCATTCCCCTGATTCAAGCAAAAAGGACATCCTGATTAAATTATCTATGGCAAGTCTGAGAGCATTTGTGTCCAAGGACAGTGGGAGCCTGAAGTGGTTGTCATTTCCTTTGTTCTATCAGCTCTTACACCTGGAAAATTCCTGGGCCTAGCACCCAACATGATCCCTCCAGGCCTCTGAGTAGCTCACTGCCCTCATCATAATTTTACCCTGGAATGTCTCAGCCTTTGAGGTACAATGCGTGACTATGACCATTGTCAACAGGCAATGACACAAAGCACCTGTTGCCTTTGGCAAAGACCAGCAGAGCAAATGCTTAACTCAGAAGCCTGTTATAGTTTCTGTAAAAACAAATGACATCAGTGCTTACCCAGGAGTCTCCCAAGGAGGCTAAAGAGTGTTTTCTTTGGTGAGTATGTGTGTGTGACAGCTGTGTGGCTGTCATGTGACACAAAGGAACTCTGCATAGAGTGAAGTGTCACAAAAGTCTCCATATCTCAGTGCTTTACCATGCTATCCAGCAGAGCCCTAGAAAACCACTTGGCAGGGAGACAGGTATTCTGAGAAGTTTCAGCATACAAAGCCCTGTGCTGTAGTGAGGGAGTCACAGGAGATGAGCCAAAGTCCCAGGGAAACAGAAGATATCGAGTGGCTTCCATGGGCCAGAGTTTTCCCTTGCCTCTTTCATTTACTTATAACCCACGTGTGCTCAGCTCTTACCCTGGACCCACCACAAGGCCAGCACTTGACAAAGTCACCTCTAAAACAATAGTGAGTAACACAGATTTTACCACAGACTCCATGGGGACACAAAAGGGACATTTACGTGGCAGACCACTAGTAAATCTTAATCTTGAAGACTTCTATTGCATAACAAAGTAACTATAGTTAATAACAAGGTATTGTATTCCTGAAAATTGCTAAAATAATAGATTTTTTTGTTCTTGCCACAAAAAAAATAAGTATGTGAGGTAATGCATAGTTTAATTAGCTCAATTTACCCATTCCACAATGTATACATATTTCAAAACATCATGCTGTACATGGTAAGTACAGTCTGCCCTCTAAATCCACGGGTTTCACATCCACAGATTCAACTAACTGCAAATCAGAAAATATTCAAAAAAATAATTGTATCTGTACTGAACATGTACAGAACCTTTTATTTATCATTATTCTCTAAGCAATTCAGTCTAACAACTATTTGCATTGCATTTACATTGCATAAGGTCTTATAAATAATCTATTTAATGTGGGAGGATAAGAGGATATACATGGGTTATATGCAAATATTACACTTTTTTGGTACCAGGAATTGAACCCAGGGGTGTTTAACCACTGAGCCACATTCCCAGCCCTTTTTTTATTTTTTATTTTTGAGACAGGAACATGCTGAGTTGCTCAGGACCTCACCAAGTTTCTGAGGGTGACTTTGAACCTGCGATCCTCCTGCCTCAGCCTCTCAAGCCTTTGGGATTAATTACAGGCGTGCACCACCATGCATGGCATACACTATTTTATATGAAGGACTTGAGCATGCAAATATTTTGGTATCCATGGGTCGTCCTGGAATAAATCCCCTATGGATGCCAAGGGACTATTATATATGCAATTTTTATTTGCCAATTAAATAAATAAATTAGGAAAAAAAATCTCAATCCAACACCCCCATTGTCTTCTCCTTTCCCTGCTTCTCCAGTCTAACTTCCCTGTGTCCAGTTGTTCTTTCTCTTCTCCCCCTCCACTCTCTCTGCCTTTCCAAATACACAGTTTCTTTAAAATCCCCTGCATTTCTTCCCTCTCACTTGCTTAGCCCCACATACAAAGCCTAATACTTAGCCAAGAGGCAAGAATATCCCATTACTTCTTAAGCAGGACCCTTGTTTCATTCATTCATTTAACAAATAGTTGTCAAGTTCCCAGCACTGAATGGGTGCAGGAGCATTTTCCATACAAAAAAGCTGAGGTTCAGGGTAAATTTATCCCACAGAGTCAGACACACACAGCCCAGGAGCAAAATCTAGCCCAGAAAAAGCATCCGGCAGAACCCAATCAGGGTTTCAGGAGCCTAGCCAACTCTCTGGGATTAGTGGTTAGAGTGGGGGGTGTGCAGAGCCTGGCGAGCTAGAAAAGGGACTCAATTGACACATTACAAGAACATCCCTTAATAACAAGTAAGTCTGGGTTCAAGTTCTGGCTCAGTTGGACTAGTTACTTAATTCTAAGTCTTAGTTTTTTCATTTGTGAATATTAAACTTACCTGCCAAGTGCCAAGGTGCATGCCTCTAACCACAGCTACTCTGGAGACTGAGGCAGGA
This sequence comes from Urocitellus parryii, assembly GCF_045843805.1. Lineage (NCBI taxonomy): Eukaryota > Metazoa > Chordata > Mammalia > Rodentia > Sciuridae > Urocitellus > Urocitellus parryii. The sequence continues at coordinate 53,077,900 of NC_135534.1, forward strand.
GGATCACAACTTCAAGGCCAGGCTGGACAACTTATCAAGATGCTGTCTCAAAATCAAAAATATAAAGGGCTGAGGATGTGACTCAGTGTTAAAGCACCCCTGGGCTCCATCCTCAGTACCATACATACACACAAACTTACTTCATAGACTATGGATATAATACACACATACTCCTTAAATCCTTACAATCTTATGCTTTGCCAAACATGTGGTATAAGTATTATTTATTATTTATTTATTCATTTACATTTGTTATACTAGGTAGAAAACCTGAACCAAAATTGACCAAGTACTAGAACCTCACATTTTTTCAGTCCAGCACCTTCTGAGAACACTTTCTCACAAGAGCCTCCCCAACTATCCTCATCTTCCTGACCAATCAACCCTGTTCATGTTACAGAATATGACTCCCCACGTAAAAGTATTTAAACCAAACTTGATTAATCAGCATCCTTTCCTAGGAAGTTTGCAGCCAGAACAGAAAAGAGGTCAGTCTCCAGATAACTAAAGCTATTACTACTGGTCACCGGGTTTTCAGCCCCATGAACTACAGAGCAAAGAACATCACTCTGTAATAAAAACAAGAATGAAATTATAATGCAAAAATAAAAGTACATGTGTAATGGCATAAATTGACATGAACATACTTTATATACAGAGATACAAAAAAATGTGCTCTATATGTATAATAAGGATTGTAAGGCATTCCAAGGTTGTCGTGTATTTAAAAATAATAATAAAATCAATAAAAATAAATAAAATTTATGGTGCATTTAAAAAAAAAAAGAATGGAATTGATGAGCAGATAAAAGTAGAGATAGAAGATGAGAGTCGCGCCAGCATCTTCACTTCCGAGTTGATGGAACCATTGCTCCCTGTAGAAATACTCCTCCCTTAAGAAATAAGATTTCTAGACTAGTAGAGCCTAAAGTGGTAGAGATAGAAAGAAAAAAAAATCACAGTGGATAATTAAATACAATGTTAAGGAAAAAAATCATTTCCACTCCTTGATTCTTGGACCCATAAAAACTAGCTATAGGAAAAATAGTAACATGCACTGGTCTCTAATTTAGAGAATATACTACATCCCATAGTAGATAGCCCCAGATCTGCAAGATGTTTCCATCTAGCTGGCTCCACAACTAAGTCTTCAAAAGGTCATTTCACCACTTTATCAGGCCAGTCACTTCAAGGTGGTGGGGATCTCCAGAAGATCAGTGAATTCTAAGCATGGCCTATGCCACACTTCATGTGCCATGAGATCCCTGGTCAGAAGAATGTTCTGTGAAACATCATGTGAATAACACATCTGTAAAGCCCTGCATGGTGGTTGTGGTAGAAGTATTGTGAACAAGGAAACAAATCTATATCTGATGTGTCCATTCCAGGGAGAACAAAGTCTGTCCCTTCCATGATGGAAATGATCCTGTGTAAACAACCTTTCACCAGGCTGATACTTCCTGGGAATGGAACCGTGTTGAAGGTCCAGGGTTTGTCCCTGGTGTTAACAGGGTTGGCAGTGGAAATTGGAAACCCACATTGCTAAACCCCTGAATAACCTTGTGGGCCACTTTTGTTTGACTTCCATTGGACAAACACAAGGATGGCTGGGGAAGGAGGCTAACAGATCTTATTAAGATCTTCTAGTTGGGGCTGGTGTCATGGCTCAGTGGTTGAATGCTCGCCTAGCATGCACCAGGCACTGGGTTCCATCCTCGGCACTATATAAATGTAAAGTGAAGATATTGTGTCCACCTAAACTTAAGAATAAATATTTTTTAAAAGATCTTCTAGCAAGATCACTGTTTGGTGAGCATTCACATGAAACATGATATCTTCACATTCTGTTCAAATTCAGAGAGTTCTACCCATATACCACTATCTCAGACTCCCTAATCACTGATTTTCCAATCATGATCATTTTGAGTCTCAATCAGCCAGCCAAATCAGTTGCTGCTCTTCCTAATTCAATATAGATCCATACTTCCCACTGGGAGGATTTCCTTCCCCCACCTTTCAAATCCATTCCATTGTGAGACTGTAGTCTACAACCATTCACTTTCAGGAAATGTCAGCACATTATACAAAACCACCTTTAAATAAGTCTTGGAATTTTTTCCTTCTCACCTGACTTGTCATAAAGAACTACTAAGAGGCCACAAGTGCAGAGAAAGAATGAGAACGAAGTAATGTGACAGGATTATGGTACCACTCATGCCATGGGCATCTGTGCCATTTGTTTTTGCAATTTATTATAACTTACTTGATGTCATATATAACACTTGCATTCAATGGTGGAATGCTGCTGTGAATGGCCAACTTTATGGCTTGGAGGGTCAGACAACACCCAATACATGATGGGAAACTAAGATTGCCTAATAACTTGGTGACTCATGGTCTAGCATTCATAGTCATTCCTCAAGATACATCTCTCATAGGTAGGTATTATTATTATACACATTTGCAGATGAAAAGACAAAACCACAAAAATGTTCATATTCTTTTAAAGGGGAAAAAAACACTTTTAATCCAAAGCCTCTATTATACTTTATTATTATCCTACCACAGCCCTTATACCATGATTGCTCTAGTATGGATCATGCATTCACCTTTAATCTAGGCCATGTAAAGACATACCATCCCCTCCAAAAACTACAGGAGAATGCATTATTAGAAAAGATATGCTGATTCCAGAAGATGAGAAACAAGTACCTGATAAAATAATGGGTATTGATTATATAAACCTTGTCTCTATCAAGCTTTACCTGTATCCATAGTAGGAATGTAGATAAATAAAAATAATTATTATAGAGTGAGATTAAATGCAAAGATAAGAAAAGAATCAAGTCCTATGAGAACACATAGAAAGTATGGGAGTCGAGAGAATTCTCCTGAGAAGAAGTAATATTTGATTCGAGATATGAAGGATCAGTAGGAAGTAGGGGTAGGGCAAAGGGTGTCGGCAAGGGGAAGAAAGTATAGGTAGAGGAATAGTTCCAAGGCCCCTGAGGTGGCAGACAGCAAAGTGGATTCATATCTTGTTTTGTTCTGTTTTGACGTAACACAAACTCCAGGAGTGAAGCAGAACTAGCATGAATGCCAGTGGCTATCATTGAAGAATCAGAATCCCTTCCATCCTTCCTCTGCCATTCTTAGCATTCAGCCTTGGTTCTCTTGGTAACAAGACAGATGCTGCTCCAGGCACTGTGTCTAAGTTCTGTGCTGGAACTGGAAGGCAGAAGACTTGTCCTAACAGATCTTTGCCTTTTTATTTGGAGATGGAAGCTCACCTCAGGGGTATCTGTTAACTTCCCACAGGACATCACATGACTATCTCAGGCTATAATGAAGTCTGGGAATTTGTGTATGTTGGTTTTGCAGCCTCTGTTGAAGGCAAGAGAGAAGCAGTTGGAATGTTTATGGGGTAAGTCAATCTATAGTTTTAGCCAAGAATGAACGTATTACTTTGGTAATTTTTAATGTAAAAGTAGTGCTATGAAAACTGTAAGGAAACAACATACCTGGAAGCAATTTCATCATAACCTGGCCTTCCACCGATCTAATTTTCTTTCATCATTCTATCTAAGGCCCAAGACTTCATGCTCTTTTTTTCTGGTGCTGTATTAATTGGTTACTATAACAGCCTTTTCAAGTCTTAAATTTTCACTTGAGTAGAAAAGAAGCAGCCATTAGCCTAAGCCTGGAGAGTGGAATGACCACAAAATCCTCTCCAAAGTCCTGGCCTCCTTTTGCCCGAGAGTCTCCAAAATAAATTTAATTTCTCTGCTGACCCGAAGTTCACATTAAACTATTTACTGCCAAAGGTTTGAATTACTGCAAATATGTCCCTTGGGTTTATCCCAGTTGAATTAATAATCAGAGCCCCTGCCACGATCTCTTGTTTGGCAATTACTCTTGTTCCAATATCCCTCCTGAACTTAAGACTCATAATTTCCAACTTCCTGCTGGACACGAACACCTTGATGTCCCACAGGCAAATCCAATTTAACATGTTATCATAATCTCATGAGATTCCCCCGCCAAACTCCTGTATTGCCCTGTCCTCAGGAATGGTACAAACATGGATTAAATTATTTTGTTTAAATAATTATTTTCTCAAATCTGGGCTCAGATCTTCTGTTGTTTTTCTTTTTGTTTGTTTTGGGTTTTGTTTTGTTTTGTTTTTAATTTCACATCTCCAATCAGTAAAATCCTGTCAACTCTGACACACAGGTGCTCTCTAATCCGCCCTCCTTCTCCTCCTGTAATTCAGGTTCCACTCATCCTCTGCCTGGACTATGTAACAAAAGTGAATAAAATGTCCTAGAGGTAGCCAAGAAACAGAAACAAGGCTGGGCACAGCAGCATGCCTGTAATCCCGGCTCCTAAGAAAACTGAAGAAGGGGATTCCAACTTCAAGGCCAGCCTGGGGAGTTTAGCAAGACCCTGTATCAATATAAAATTTTAAAGGGAGCTGGGGATTCAGCTCAGTCATAGGGCACTTGCCTAGCAAGCATGGAGGCCCACAGTTCAATTCCCAGTACAGAAAGAAAAAGAAACAGAAACAAAAGACTTGACACATAAAGAGGAAGAAGAGCGTCAGCAGATGAGGTCAGAAAGGAAGGCTGTGTCCAGATCCAGCCATACTGAGGAAGGAGTGGTTCATTATGGGTTTTCATTGTTGTTGCTGGTGATGGTGTTTTGTTTTTGTTTTCAGTGCTGTGGGTTTACATGCTAAGCAGCACTCTACCATGGAGCTACACCCAGCCATTGATTTTTTTTTTTTAATAATAGTAATGGTAACACTTAATAAAGTCAAACTAGTTTACCCTCCACACTGGCTCTATATTGTACTTTAAAACCCATGACGTCCACAACTCCAGTCTAATCATGTGGAAAACATCTGCAAAATTGCAATTGAGGGATATCCTAAAATACACCTGCAGTACCCTTCAAAACTATTAAGGTTGTCAAAAAAGACAAAGGAGAAGGAAAAGAGGAGGAGTCTGAGAAGGAAACACTCTAATTAACTGTCACGTGGTTTTCTAGTAAAGGAAAAAGGACAATAGGTAAAAACCAAGGAAATCTAGGTAAACTATGGGTTTTTGTTAATCATAATGTATCAATATAGACTCATTAATTCTAACAAGTTACTACGCTAATATAAGATGTTAATAATAGGGGAAATAGCAGGGACTATATGGGAACTCTGTACTATTTGCTTAGTCTTTCTGTACATCCCAAACTGTTCTAACAAAAGTATATAAATTTAGGGAGGGAATGGGAAAGACAGTAGAATGAATCAGACATAATTTTCCTATATTCATATATGAATACACAATCAGTATAATTCCACATCATGTACAACCACAGATATGGGAAGCTACTCTCCGTGCATGTATGATATGCCAAAATATATTCTATTATCATGGATAACTGAAAAGAACAAATTTAAAACTTTTTTAAGTACATAAATTCAGCTGTGTCTAAAGTACATAAATAAGTATATAAATTACAGGCATGGTGGCATATGCCTGTAATCCCAGCAGCTTGGGAGACTGAGGCCTCCAGCCTCAGCAACTTAATGAGGCCCTAAGCAACTTAGCAAGACCCTATCTCTATATAAAACATAAAAAGGACTGGGGATCTGACTCAGTGGGTAGGTGTCCCTGGATTCAATTCCCAGTACCAAATCAAAAGTATATAAATTTAAAAATAATTGAGGTTAGGGTATGGCTTAGTGGTAGAGTATTTGCCTAGTGTGCACAAGGCCCTGGGTTCAATCCCTAACACTGCAAAAACAAAAACAAACAAAACAACAGACAAAAACTTTACAATAATTCCTTAACCTCCCAAAGGAGAAAGGCTAAATAGCATGTGCTTAGGGCATTTTTCCAAGCCAATTTCTTATTCTCCTTGCATCCTCGAATCGCACCCCAGCTACACTGAACACTTCACTTATCCCTTTTGTGAAAAGTGAAGTTTTCATTCTAGGCCCTTTTGTACTTTGGAGCCCTTACACATGCTGTTCCCCTGCCTAGAATGCCCTTCTCAGCTCAGCTAACACTTTATTTAACCCCAATGCTTCTACAACTGCCTCAATTGTCTCCTCTTGTGATATCACTTAGCTTTTGAAACATTAACACATTATCTGCTCACAATAAATTCTAGAAGAACAAGTTGCCCAAGTCAACCACCTCTCTCCTTCACTCCTAAGGTCTGAGCAACTAACCAAAACATCACCATCTTTTAAATTTTCCAAGTAGAAGTCAGACAAATGGTCCAGTAAGGACCCTCCTACCCTCACAATTGCAGGAGGTACATCCAGGCTTTCAGAATGAACCTTTTGAATCCCTTTTCTCTTTATCTGACGTCATAGAAGAAATACTCATACATCCATATTCCTTGGGCTAGGTAGAGATGAAACTCACTACACAACTTTTCCAAAGAAATCCCCCTCTACAAATCCCCCTTTTTCCCCATTCTCCCCATATTCCTTTGATGTGGATGGGAAGTTTAATGAGTTTCAAGTATCTGCTTTGAACACCCATGGACTGACTTACCTTGTAAAGTTTTTGTTCTAGGCCCTTTTGCTTTGGCATCTGATACCTAGTGTATTGTGCTGCAAATGTCTACACGCTCCGACATCACTTCCCATCCCCTTCTCTGAGCCTTCCTGTGGTATGAAGTCTGGAAAATTTAAAACTATAAGTTTCCTTGCAGCTAGGATATGAGACTCAGTGAAGGTCCCTCACCTCCCATGAATATTGGAAAGTACCCATGAGCCGAAGGCCTCAGCCTGCTAGCTACAAGGTTATGGGCCAAGCTCAGCTTTTCAGTGAATGCTCACCAGCTTCCTGGAAGTTAGGAGGCAGCTGGATGGCAGGGTCAACAGAAGAGGCATCAGCTTTAGCCATGATCTCCAGATCACAGCCCCAGCAGTGCCTTCTGAGTTCTGTTTGCAGCCCCCGACTCTAGCTACTCCAGCTCTTCCAATGATTTTGAATGCACCTAACTCCCTATATTAAATCCTTCTCTGCTTAAGATATCTCAAATAGTTTCTCTGTCTCTGTTGGTTTGCAAGGGCTATTACAACAACATACCCTGAATTGGGTGACTGACACAGAAAAAAAATTGTTTTCTTAAGATTCTGGAGGCCGGAAATCCAAGCTCGAGGTGTTAGCAGGTTTGCTTTCTCCTGAGATTTCTCTCCTTGACTTGCTGATGTTCACCTTTTGCTATGTCCTCACATGACCTTTCCTCTATGTGCACATTCCTGGTGTCTCTCTATATGTCCTAATTTCCTCTTCTTATTAGTACACCAGTGCAGTTGGATTGGGGCCCACCCTAATTTTAACTAATTTCCTGCTTAAAGGAATTTATTTTAATTAATTTCCTGTTTAAACTAATTTCCTGTTTAAAGGTCTTTTTTTCCAAATCCAATCACTTTCTGTACACTCGTACACTGCTGGTGGGGTTGCAAATTGGTGCAGCCAATATGGAAAGCATATGAGATTTCTTGGAAAATTGGGAATGGAATCACCATTTGACCCAGCTATCCCTCTCCTCCGTCTATACTCAAAGGACTTAAAAACAGCATACTACAGGGACACAGCCACATCATTGTTTATAGCAGCACAGTTCACAATAGTTAAACTGTGGAACCAGCCTAGATGCCCTTCAATAGATGACTGGATTTTTTAAAATGTGGCATATATACACAATGGAATTTTACTCAACAATAAAAGACAATAAAATCATGGCATTTGCAGGTAAATGGATGGAGTTAGAGAATATGATGCTAAGTGAAGTAAGCCAATCCCAAAAAAACAAATGCCAAATGTTTTCCCTGATATAAGGAGGCTGATTCATAGTGGGGTAAGGAGGGAGCATGGGAGAAATAGACAAACTCTAGATAGGGCAGAGGGGTGGGAGGGGAAGAGAGTGGGTATGCGGTTAGAAATGATGGTGGAATATGATGGACATTATTATCCAAAGTTTATGTATGAAGACATGAATTGGTATGAATGTACTTTGTATACAACCAGAGATATGAAAAATTGTGCTCTATATGTGTAATAAGAATTGTAATGTATTCTGCTGTCATAAATAAATTTTTTAAAATTAATAAAATTTTAAAAAGAAATACTAAAAAGAAAATCAATCACTTCTGAGGTACTAGAAGTTAGGACTTCAGTACAGAATTCAGCCTATACCAATACTATCCCTGAAATCTGACTGATCCATGTATCTTGATGTCTGCCCAAATACCACCAATTTAACATTCTTGAACAAGTAGAGCTTCACAGCAAAAGTCCTTGATCTAGTCACTCTCTTCTTTTCATAGAGGCTGCCAGGATGTCTTTCCAACCTCTCTCCTCTGGGACTAATTTTTCTCCTACAATTTATATGGACATAAAAGAGGTTAACAAGTAACATATTAATTATCTTTTCCTTCTTAACAACAATATTACCACAGATTTAACTGCTTAAAATTACACATATTTATTTTTTATTTTACAAAATAACTTTATTGTTACAAAATATAAATAAGTATAGCATATGTAAGCTCTACATTTTTAACAAATGCTCCTTTCTTACTATATTTTTCAAATTGAGATTAAAGAATATTCAGACTTTGTAGGGTATTTAGACAACTAACTGGCCACATTTTTCGTAGATATTTATTTAATGGTAGTATTGTTAATAAAATTTTAAAGGCTTTTTACTAAATGTAGAAAATTTTTAAAAATTAGGAATATCTTATGAATACTAAGAGAATAAGAAATTATATTTGATGAAATGTACTTTGAATTATTAAGTCCCTGCAGTTTTTATTCTAATTTAATTCGTTTGACACTACATCTTCTAATTTAAAGAAAAATTGCTTTACAATTGAGTTTAAAATGATTTAGAACTAGAAGAGATTTCAAGAGACTGTCTAACATAAAACTTTTATTTTAGTGATGAATTAAGGCCCAAGGAGAAGAGACTCAAACAGGTCACAGTTGAGATGGAAATGACTAGATTTCAGACCTCTGGGTGACCTATGTAGCATATTTTATGGGTTTTTTTTAATATATATGACAGCAGAATGCATTAAAATTCATATTACACGTATAGAGCACAATTTTTCATATCTATGGTTGTATACAAAGTATATTCACACCAATTCACAAATGACACATATTTATTATCTCGCTGTTTCTATGGTTCAGGAGTCCAGCCTTACTTTAACTGAATCCTCAGCTGAGTGTCTCACAGGTCTGTAATCAAGATGTCAACCAGGGCCATGGTCTTATCTGAAGCTAGTCTGGGAAAGGTGTGCTCCAAACTCACTCAGAAATCAGCTAGCAGAATTCAGTTCCTGTAGGATCCAGGACTTCAGTTTAATGATGCCTGTCAGCCAGTGACCAATCAACTCTTAGAGCCTGCCAGGGTTCCTTGGCACATAGGGCTCACAACATGGTCATTTATTTCCTCCAAGTTAAGAAAACAGCTCATCAAGACGACATTAAGATCATGTGCAACATAATCATACATCCCATCATCTACACTGTATCCTGCTAGTCAGAAACAATCTCATCCACAGGAAAGAAGAGGGGACTACAAAAATGTGAATGTTGGGCTGGGGATGTGGCTCAAGCGGTAGCGCGCTCGTCTGGCATGCGTGCGGCCCGGGTTCGATCCTCAGCACCACATACCAACAAAGATGTTGTGTCCGCCGAGAACTAAAAAATAAATATTAAAAATTCTCTCTCTCCCCTCTCTCACTCTCTCTTTAAAAAAAAAAAAATGTGAATGTCAGAGGCAGAGTTCATGGAGGTCACCTAGAAGTTCTGCTTGTCCCAACTGCCATCTGCTTTCTTGGCTTTTTCTTCTTCCTTCCTCTGTCAGGTCTCTGTGATCAGGACCCTGTGCCTACCTGATGTCCTCGGAACTAGGGAAGAGGGCTGTGGGTGGAGCTCAGTGGTAGAGCACTGGTGTAGCATGTGGGAGGCACGTGCTGGGTTTGATCCCTAGCACAGAAAAAGAGAGAGAGAGAGAGAAGGGAAAAAGGGAAGGAAGGAAGGAAAGAAGAAAGAGGGAGGAGGGAGAAAAGAAAAAAGAAAGAGAAGAAAGGAGGGAGGGAAGGGGGAAGGGAGGGAGGAAGGAAGGAAATAAGGAAGGGGCATGGGGCCCTCATTCAGAGCAAGTGTCTCTTCTAGCACAAAGTGTTCATGTGGGAGCTGTCTGAAAGTGGAGACCCCATAAATTTTACTGCCCTAGGTCCAAGAAGGGCAGATGAACTTCGGTTGTTGACAGCCTCAGCTGCCTGAACATTTTGTGGCTGCTCCTCCAAGCTCTACCACTGAGCTACACGCTCAGCCTCATTTTTGCATTTTGACTGAAAGCACCAAAAGGAACATAAAAAGTAGCTCATCAACGAATCATGCCTAGTTTCCTTTTCATATTGTTATTATGTTGATGATTCACAGAATTCAATATCATTCAAGAAACATTTGTTGAGAGTTTACCACGTGCAAGGCATTGAGTCAGTGCCAGACTGTTAAAGGTGGAAATGTCAAGGGCAGTGTGACTTGATTTCATTAAGGTGTTCAATAAAGCATCTCATGATCCAAGGACGGCTAAGGTGGGAAAGTTGAATGGTATAAAAATATTGAGATGATTTTGCAGCTGACTGAATAGCTGTACACACAGAGGGTTGATAAATAACTGGGTGTCCACTGATAGGAAACTGTCCATGTGAGTCGTAGTCACCCCTTTATACCCTGACCTAGTCCACATTTTATATGACTTGATTGAATAAGAAGTAAATGCAAAGTTTAGAGTAATAGCTAAAAGATAAAAGAAGGAAGCTGCCAAATGATGTAAACACCAGGAAATTCAATGAGGATCATTGTAAATTTGTATACTTAAGCTTCCCAAAAAAACCCAACAGTTCAGATTCATAGGGATTCCTAGCTTGGCAGCAGTTTGCACACACACACACACACACACACACACACACCAAAAAAAAAAAAAAACCTGGGTTTTTAATTGAGCACAGATTCATTCTGAGGCATTAATGGAATGTGACTGATAAAAACAAAGACTAGGGCAATTCTTGACCACAGCCATAAATCTAATGTGCAGATAAGAGGGTGGCAGTCAAATCCTGTTCCAGTCAGACCACACTCGAGTTTTGTTTTTACTTCCAGACATCCATTTCACTGTTGGAACATGGCACCCTTCACCCATCTTTGCAAAGTGAGTTTTCCTTGCACCCTTTTTTCATCCCATGTGCTGGCATACTCTCAAAAGCATTATTCTAAACTGGGACAAGTGAGCTATACAGCTATACCCTTCTTACACAGCAAGATGACTAGGCAATAATCATGTCATGAGGACCAGGTCCCTTACAGAGATTTCAATTACACTAGCTTGTTTGTGAACTGAATCTTTTATTGCAAGCCTCCTATCCCTGGGGATCTGTAGGGGTGATTAAATGCTTGGAAATGTGACCTACAGCCATTATATGTACTCCAAATTCTCTCCTCCCCCTTGTCATAAGATTCCAAGTGACCGACCTTGCCAACCTCCTCTAGAACTCTAAATTCACCTTTTCATCTGAAAACTGGAAACTCTGCTACAATTCAATGCAAAGAAGTCATCAGGATTAGATTGCAGAAGTTCCTCTTTCCTTCTCCATATACTATTTCTCCTCCCTTGCCAGAGATCCAACTCAACTCTCACTTCTCCTTCTTCCCAAACCCTAGTGAGAATTGGGAGTGAGGAAAACTTTAAGGAAGAGAGCAGGATAAAAGAGAATAGAAGGAGGAAAGGAAGAGATTAACCCTGATCCCAAAGATAGGTATTTATGTTATTGCTCCAGCACGCCATCCTCTTTCTCTTTTTGGTTCTTGTCCCCCAACCCTCTTCAATCCATTTACCTGCCCAAGGGCTTGAGAAAACCGAGGCTTACAGGGCCCACTCCATTCAAAGAGGCTGATATTAAAACTAGAACCAGTCCATGGGGAGCACCTTCCACCTAGGCAAGATGCCTGACCTCAAACCAAAGTATGGGGATATAGCTCAGTTGGTAGAGTGCTTGCCTCACATGCACAAGGCCCTGGGTTCAATACCTAGCCCCACTAAATAAGCAAACAAAACAAGGTAATGTGCAGTCAAGATCTGCACATACCCTCTTCTTCCTTATCTAACAAATGGAAACTGTGGTCTCTTTCACTAATGCCCTTGGACTGGAAGGGTGAGGGTTATATCCATAAGTCCAGGTTTGTGCTAAACACTGTGAATCCTTTATCTCATTCAATACCCATAGTAAATCCAGGGTTGAGGTGTATCAGTTAAGATGTCATCCATTACAAGAAACAAAAAGCTCGACTCAAAATAACATGAACAATGAAGAGGATCATTGGTTTACACGTATGAAGTAAAAGAAGTAGAACAGACATTAGGAGATTTCAGAGTTCAAAAACTGTGTCAAGGAGTCCTTCATCTTCCTTCTCTCCACCCTGCCATCCACAGTGAGAGGATCCATCTAGGGCTGGCCCGTATTTTAGTCTCAGAGTGACCTTTCTTTGCTATTAGAACCACATATATCTTTTTTTTTTTCCTTTTAGTACTGAGGATTGAATGCCAGGGTGCTCTACCACTGAGCTATACCCCCAGCTATTTTTTGCATTTTTATTTTGAGACAGGGTCTTGCTAAGTTACTAAGGCTGGCCTTGAATTTGTGATCCTCCCACCTCAGCTTCCCAAGTAGCTGGGATTACAGGTATGCCCATCTACTGCCCCCGGCTGGCTTCCTGACTAAAGAAACAAGACACCCACCCCTCAAAACAGCCAATAAACTTCTGTAAGCTCATCAACCTAATTAGGCCAGAACTCATGAGTGGGTCTACAATATTGGTTTGGAAATGGAATCATTTGAATCCCAAGCCCTCAGAAGTGGAATGGTCTATCGAGCAGAGAAGAGGATACCCTAACATAAGTCATAGTAGTCAACAACAGAAGGAGAACAGATGCTGGGGAGGCAACTGAAAAGCTCTCTTAAGTGGCTGTTATCCCAGTTTTGCAGAGAAGACATCAAGCTCAGAGAGGCTATGCAACTGTGCAATGATGGAGCCAGGATTCTCAGTCTTCACTCCCCATCGGGATATTTTAAGGAATCAAACCATAGAAAAGGCAGAGTAGTCATCCCTTCGCCTTCAATCTAATGCATGTAGGGAACAGGGATTTCGTGAGGCTGAGATCTCAACCATTATACTGGTGCCAGGAGCCACTAAATCAACCATCCCAAAAAACTGAGGCAATGTTGCATCTGCACATCCTCCTGGTACTGTGTCTAGCTCAGCAAATGTCTGTAAACTGAAGAGAAAAGACTATAAATGTATTGCCCATGATGGTGAGTTCTAGAGCGCTACTTTCCAAGTCCAATCTGGGTTCAGTCAGTGGTGTGGGCTAGCCTGGGAACCTTGCCACAATGCATAATGTTGCACCTCCTGGGGAATGTCTTCCAGGTTCCAAAGGACAGATTTGCAAATAGACTTCTGGAGCACAGCCCCTTCCACTGCTGGGAACTGCCTTTATTGGACTTGTTTATTTGGGAGAGCTGCTCTGGACTTTCACCCAGCAGCTGCCTGGCAGGAGGTGACCTGCCTTTAGCCAACAGAGGGTGGGGTTAGCAGGAGAGTAAAGCTGATAGCCACTGCTCCATGCTAACAGGGCACCAGGATATACCATGGGAGGGGAAGGGCAGAGTATTGAGAATCCAGAGTGCAGCTGGTCTCTGACAGAGGACCTCAATTAAGGAGAGTGAGTCTCTCCAACCCACTTCCACTTAGTGGAAGAGAGAGAGACAGGTTGACTCACTTGACGTGAAAGGCTTTTGCAATTTTCAAGGGCCACTGCATAAAATCTTTCCTATAAGCAGCTGCTGTTTCTCGTTCCTGTTGAGGTCTCTCAAAAGGCAGCATCAGATTTTGAGTGTCATGGCCTGCCACAGCCACACTAGCCATGAAGATTTCTGCGATCTATTTTGAGCAATTTCACTTTTCATAGTTCTGGCAAACTTGTCCATTTTCTGACAATATTTAGAGTCTGAGGTAAGTGTGAAGTAGATAATGACCTTTCAAGTCATGGCACAATGTTCTTTTTAAAGCTTTAATTTCTTCCTCAGAGCATCTGCAAGGTCCTTTGACCCTTCTGCATAGCCTCCTGGAGATTGCTCTGAGTTTCTTTCCACTCTTGTGTGCACAGGTCAGGGGAGGTGATGAATGATGGGCAGAACCTCCATGTATCTTGGGTCGCGAGGCGCATCTGAGCCTATAGAAACCACTCCTTTGTCTGCCGCCCTTGCAGCCTGTTCTGAGAGGCACCGCACTGACAGACTCCTCTGAGGCATTTCTTTCTCTCTGGACAATTAAGGATCATCCTCAAAACACATGTGAGAGCACACCAACTCCCCCCAGTGAGTAGTTAGGAGGACTTGGCTCACATTTCAAGCCTGCCGTGGCTGAAACAATACCATATCTGCATCTTAGCTTTAGTTGACTCACCAGAAGAGCTATTTTAAACAGAATTTGTAGCGACTAAGATTACATTTGTTCTAGGAAAAACAGACTGAAGGGACAAAAGGCTAATGCAATGTTTTTGAAATGCTCTTTTTGAGCTCATAGAAGCCCTGCTGTATTTTCTTTGCAGCATCCTAGTTACCAGGCACAACAGGAGGGGTGAGAACTGGTGTCTAAAACACTCAAGAAAGACCCTGCACTGACACCATCCAGCAGGAGTGTGTTCCTCAGAAGCCAGGTCTGCTGAAGTAGTGATGATCTTGTCCATCCAGTCACCAGGGAGCCTAATACATACCCTTGAAAAATAGCATTGGTTGGGCTAGAGCTCCGAGTTTACCAGTCACCGATCCTACCCATGGTCATCTTCAGTTTTCTCAGCTATTACTGTCTCTACTTTCATCCCTACCCCAAAGTACAGAAGCAAATTGAGGCTCCTAGCTCTGAGTTTTTGAGCTGGGACAGGGTTTCTAGGAGGAGCAAGGCATTGACCTACAAGGAATGTCCTATGCTACTCAACTCAAGTGCACAGGTAAAAACCAACTTCATTGTTCTCTTGAGAAGCTGCCTCCCTTCCACAGAACCATCAATGCCTAAGGATTGACAGGAGGGCGAGGGAAAGTGAAACCACTACCCCAATTTGTGTCACTGAGTTTTCTTTCCTACTTGGGGTCTCTCACTTCACTTCCCATTGCCTCTATTATATCAGTCCCCCAGGGGGATACTGAGATTTCTTTAGTGTTCTACAAACCCTTTTCCTAAACTCTTCTTCATTCAGCTGAGACAGGATAGATCTTTCCCAATGGCTCTACAAAAATGCTAAGGGAGAACAAGGAGAGGTAAACAAGAAAATACTTGAAGTATAAACATGGTCAAGCTTGTGTAATATATTAACAATGGTGAGATTTAAGGAATGAGACACAGAAGGGAGGAATTTTGTACATTGTAGCTTTTTTATGTGATTATTTCTCCAGAGTCATATTTACTCTGTGAGTAATATACATGCATTTTGAAGAATACACAGTATTAGTTTGGGCCTTCCATGGCATTCTAACTCTCGTGGCTCATTCTACCTACACACTTTCCACTTGATTAATCCTGAAACCCGTCCTTGGCTCCTTTCTACCCTCTCGCCTTCTTCAAAGGTCTTGCAGAACTTTCATGAAGAGCAATGTGTGATAAGATTGATCATCCACTCAATATTGTGTTCCTCGTGCCAGCTGTAGTGCCAGACACTGAGTAGTAAGTCATCACATACCTTCAGTGCTTATCAGTACCTCTCAAATGCCTTTCTCCTTGATAACAGAAAAGATCAAGGGTCATTTCCTTAACACTTCATTCGGTGTCTAACTAAAAAGTCCCAGATCTAATGTTTTTTTGGAAAAAAAAAAGGCACTCAGAATTATATGAAAACACACGTAAGAGGCTCATTAGTCTCTGCCAATAAAAAGATCACGGTTGAAAGAATTCCTAAGTATAACAATGACAACAATAGAAAGGAACTCATTTGCATACAGATGGACCTTCCCGAAGAAGGCAAAGAGGAAAATCCCGCTTTCTGAAATTGTTGGAGCAGCAACAAGTTACTAATATAGTCAAGATGAGGCCATCTCTGTCCTCAGGGTTCCCCATCAGATGACTAAGAAACCTTATCAGGCCCATCTCAGCTTATGACTCTCAATTCTCCTGCTCTTTACCTAGGTTTCAAGGAGCCAACCAAGTCCTCCCTCTTGTCGTCTAACCTGAGGTCAAGTACTCCCACTTGATAGTGATTTAATTTGAGCTAACTTTCCCTGTCCTGGGGATTCCTCTTCCTTCATCTGCCTCAGTTTCCCCAAGGAAGACAAAGGTAAAACATTTGGAGATACCACAAAAGGACCCTCATGCCAAGGTTTGGAGACAATTTTACTGAGAAAACATGAGAGGGCGGGTTGGCCAAGGAACACCACTCATTGATACACCCTTCAAGGAACAGTGTGTGCTTGGGGAATTTGCCTGCAGTTATGGCTCACATGACATCATTGACCCTTGAGGAAAAGACATCCAAACCTTCAGGCTCCTGGGCCTTGCTCAGGGATCTCATTGGCCAAAGCCATCCATGTACCCCTGCCACCCCACCCGCCAAGGTCTGGGGTCAGGGAGTCTGTTTTTCTACTCGCTGAGTTCTACTTAGCTTATTCCAATGGATGGGGCAGGTGGGACTTGAAAGAGAGCAACCACCCATGTGGCCCAACAGTTTATGCTAGGAAATGGCAGGCAGCTGATATAGCATGATATAAACATGCATTCCCAAACCCCCCAAATTCTTCAGGGCACTTGGCTAAGACCTAAATACACAATCATCCTAAAATAATTTCAAGAATTTATTCCAAAGGAAACAGCAGGTGGCAGCAGAGTTTCATTTTTTTTTTTTTTTTTTTTTTTTTTTTTTTTTTTTACTCTTTGAACTACAATGAAAAAGTATCAGGATATAAGCTCCTCATCTCTGAGTCAGCTGGCCTAGAAATGGGTGCTCTGCCATCTTTAATGTGAAAAGCATAGATTCTCCTCAGGTGGGCTCCGTGCATTTTGACAAGAGAAACTCCAAAAATGTCCCACCCTTAAGTCAGAGGCTTGCCTGGTTCTGCAGGCGAGGCAAGAAAGACTGCAGCAGGGTGTCCAATTTCAAGGTGCTGCTTGATTGCAATGGAAAGGCCCTCCAAGAAATGTGAGTTTGATTAAGTAGAATTATGCCTAAGAACTGAACATCAATCTCACAGCACATTTACCATCTATTAAAACGTAACCCATGGCAGAAATCTGGGGACTAAGAAAGATGGGGGAGAGAAGGAAAGTTAATAAAATATGTTTCTGGTGCACCTAGTGATTTAGGCACCTCTGAAAACTACGTCACCACCCCACAGCTGCTGTAGCTCTGGGCTGGAGAGTAGGCAGTGCCAAGACCACTCTCTGGTTTGGTCTCAGATATCTTCCTTGCTTTAATGTTATACTTGGCTCCTGACTTCAGGTTGTGGCTGGAAGGTTTCCATTGCCACAGTGCAGACTTGGAGTTCAGAACCCAAGCTTTTACTGAATTGCTTTGCTGGGCAAATCCAGTTTGTCTTTAAGAAGTGACTGGTGGCTGGACATGGTGGTGCATGCCTGTAATCCCAGCTACTGGGGAGTCTAAAGTAGGAAGATTACAAGTTTGATCACAAGTATGCCAGCCTGGGCAACTTACTGAGAGAGCACCTGTTTGAAAAATAAGAAATAAAAAGGGCTGGGATATAGGCCAATGGTAGAGTGCCCCTGGTTTCAATCCCTGGTACTGAAGAATAAAAAAAAAAAAAGTGCTTAGTCAATTCATTTCATCCCAAAATTGTGCTTTGAACTCTCAGACACAATTTAGATTGAGTCACTTCATTTCCATCCAGGAAGTAATTCATATTCTCTCACCCCCCCTTCCCCTGCCCCCACCCTCAGTACCAGGAATTGAACCCAGGGGCATTCTACCATTGAGCTACTTCCTCAGCTCTTTTTATTTCTTATTTTTTAGGTAGGTTCTTGTTAAGTTGCTGACTGGCCTTAAGCTTATGATCTTCCTGCCTCAGCCTCCTGAGTAGCTGGTCTTACTGGTGGGTGCCACCATACCCAATCTATAATTGTCTTATTTTTTAAGGTAGGGATGCTGGAATGCAGAAGGAATGGAGGAGTTTGAGTTGTTATTTTAAAAGGTACAAAACATGTTAAGGGCAGGAGTGGGGAGACAAAATTGAAGACCTTGTTCCTAAGATCCTTCACAGATCTTGCAAACAGATGTGCTTGTGGGTTTTCTTTTTGGAAGTGGAGTTGACAGAAAAGTGAGTAGCTTTGGCCTTTTGTAAGTTACATAACTGAATCCATGACACTTCAGCTACCAGTGATCAATCAGAACATTCCTAAAAGGTGCGCTGGAGGTGGGAGTTCATTTATTTACATACCATGGGGCTTCAGCCCCAAACACGTTTTATTTTGTTTTGTTTTGTTTTCCTCTCCTATAGGAAATATGATTCTATTCTGACAAGTTAAAGACAAACCTCGCAGTTCTCAGCATGGAAAGGGCCATTTAAAATTATTTGCTAAGAAAAACATTCTGCAATTCCTTTGAATGTAATAAACAATATCTTTGGGGCCAACTTGCAGCAAATGTTCCAGAATTCATATCAACATTTAATTCTCCCTCTGTGTGTATGTTCTACTCTCCCCAAATATGATGTTAAATCATTTAATGCAGAGAATTGACAGCACCAGGAAAATATTTGGATTGACTGTCTGGAGTTGCCATTATTGGCTTTAATTATGACCTACTGGCTCTTGGGTCCTGAAGCAGCCAGAAAATGAAATATGCGTGCCAAAGTATTCATTAGAATTCCCTTCTCAGTCATTGTTCTGAAAGAAAAAGTTCCCTTCTGGCTCCCATCTTCAGTATTTTAAGTGGAGTCATTAATATGCCAGATTTTTTTTAAAGGATCCCTCAGAAAACAAGATTATGTACATACCTTGTATTTTGTATTAAAAAACATCTTGAAAAGGGAAAAGTCCCTTTGCTCTCATTCTATTATTGTGAAGAAAGAATGGTTTTTGCAGCCATGATGTTTGCTGGTATTCTCCACCCAGGCTTTCTCTTCCAAGCCTTGCTTTCTTGAATAGACTTGATCCTCTAAGCTTGGGGACTGGAAGTTCTTGTGAAGCACAGCCTGATAGAGGAACTATTCATAAAAGATGATTGAGGGGCTGGGGTTGTGGCTCAGTGATGGAGCTCTGAGTTCGATCCTCAGCACCACATAGAAATAAAGAAATAAAATAAAGGTATTGTGTCCATTTGCAACTAAAAATATTTTAAAAAACATGGTTGAATTTCTTCTGTTCTTCAATGTTTCTCTCACCTTGAATGTAATCTTAGAATGCTGGAGTAGGAGGAGAGGGATCTTAAAGATCATTGACTGCATGTCCTCATTCTATAAATGATGTATCTAAGGCGAAATGATCCATCTACTACCTCAGCTTTGTGTTCTGACATAGAGAAAGAGCAGATGTTTTGTTTTGTCTTTTAAATCAGGACATCCTTATTGTTACTATTAAAAAGAGTGGCCATCTAATGAGCAATAACTACACTGCCAACCAGGGAGTGTATCACGTTGTATCATTCATCCTCACTACAAGCCTATAAGGTAAATATTGTTATTCCCATTTCCTAGCTAATGAAACTAAGACTGAAGTTAAAGAGAGGTCCCACAATTATAGGGCTAGGAGGAGGGAGAGCCCTATGCAAACTCAAGGTTGTCTAACTTCAAAGCCCACGTCCTTTACTATCCCCACCCTACTGCCTGTCAAATGAACCAAGGCCACAGTACTAATCAGCTGGAATATCTTGGGCTTTCACATAACTTTTATGTTTCAGACAACGAGGTGAGAAGAGTCCTCCCTAGTGATAAAGTGGAAAAGGATGCCTGTGTCCAAGTAGTCCCCACTTAGCAGAATTTGCAAAAAGATCAAGAGGGATCATATAGATGCAACTATTTCCCACTATCTGCTTGTCATGTTGAACATGACAGTGTTCTCTGAAAGCTTTTGAAAGACTTCCCAGCTTTTAATAAAAGTTGGCTGATGTGGTGTTGACAATTTGTGTTTCATTTAATAAAAAGTTGGTGGGGGGAATTTGGGACAGATGCTTATTTTGGGAAAAAATAATTGGGAGTTTTGTTGTTTTTTTATGTCCAAGGTCATACAGAGCTGGGAGAGCAGATGTGGTATGAATTAGGGAAGTTGATCTGATTGTTGTCTACAGTGGCATAGATGATGGGGTTATTGCCTGGAAACGCTTGAGTTTTCCATTGAAACATGGTTTGGGAAAGAAACATTGACTAAAAAAAAAAAAAAAAACTAATAAAGTTAAGATGAAGTTGGAATGTTACATATAAAACTAAAGAACACAAGATGGGAACATTCCAGGGAAACATCTAAGTTTGTTAACTTTGGTGCCAGTGAAAACTGTATACACTGAAATTTTACTTAACCTCAAAATGAAAAGACATATACCTGGGTTAGTTATAAATAACCTGCCTGGTTCCACAGTTCCCTTCTTTGCAACTGAGGTCACTCAAACCCCTCTGCAAGTAACTATGTACTCGGTCAGGGTGACTAAATAAGCATCACCTCCACATGGGTTGTATCAGTATCAAAACACCCCATTTACCAATACCCTCCTAATCCACATCAACCTCATGCCTCACCTGGGCTACTAAATAGCAGCACTCCAGTGCCTGAAACAGGGCCCTGCACAGGGTAGATGGACAAACAAAAATATTGTTGACTGATTAACTTAATGAATGAATGAACAAAATCCTGTTTGTCCTGAATCCAGTGATCCCACATCCCTAACTCTTGTGTGGCTATTTCCCACTATTCTGAGACCCAGCCATGATACCATGTCCCTAGGACTGCAGCCCCACCCTGTTGTCACCAATCCCTTTGACAGATGTGTATTAGTTTATTAGGACCATCACAAGCAAATAGCATGGCACTGGTGGCTTAAATGTTAGAAATTTATTGTCTCACAATTCTGAAGGCTGGAAATCTAAAATCAGGGTGTAGGAAGTTTGGTTTTTTTGAGGCCTCTTTCCTTGGCTTGCAGATGGTCACTTTTTCTATGAATTCTCACGTAGTCTTCCTGAAGACTTTATTTTGTTTTAATTTACCCTTTAAAGGCAGTCACATTCTGAGGTACTGGGGTTGGGAGTTCAACATATGAATGGGGGGGGGGTGCTCAATTCAGTCCATAATAAGCAACTCTAGTCCTCTCTCTGCATTCCAAAGCTGGACTGCTTCTGAGCCTGCCTATGATTTGCTCCTAGAATGCACACTGCCCTTCTCTCTGCCATTCTCCCACCCTCCAACCCCCAAATGGGGTCTCACAATGTCACCTAGGCTGGCTTCAAATGCATAATCCTCTTGCCTCAGCACCCTGAGTGTACAGCACCCCGCCCAGCTTCTCCACCATTCTTGGTGCCCTGTCCTGTCCTCCTGGATGCCAACACCCTCCAGCACAACCACCTGATATCTGTTGCCTCATCCTCAGCTGGCCTTCTTCCCATCACTGTAGCTGGTCTTCTCGTTGAACACCTGCCCGCCTGGCTACAGTTAACCTTCTATTTCTGTCTGTTTTACTAGATGCAATCTTAAGTCTAAAGCAAAATAACATATCAATTCTTGTTCTTTGTCTCTTAGGGCCACTGAGGTGCACTTTCGAAAAAGTCAAATGGCGGTGTATGGACTGGAGGTGTGGCTCAGTGGTAGAGTGACTGCCTAACATGCATGAGACCCCAGGTTCTACCTCCAGGACCACAAAAACAAACAAACAAATAATAAAGAGGAATGGCAATATGTGGGCCAAACATAGTTGAGTGGCCTCACAAAGGTAAAATTTTACACATGATCACATATGGTATTAGGCCCCACTGACAGGGAACCGGGTTCAATTGTCTTGGAATGGAGCTCATCTCAGTATTTTTTCCAAAGCTCCCTGATGGTTTTAATTGACAAAAAGGAGTAAGGATCCATGCTCTAACTGGTGTCCATCAAATTGAGAGGAAAGGTTACCAACTAGGCTAGAACAAAGGAGTAGCATGAGGCTGGAGGACCAAATCAAGTGTGACTTGCAAAGGTACTGAAATGTGTCTGTCCAAGTCCAGTCTCAGCTAAGACAGAGGCGGTGATTCTCCCTGCAGCAATAGCAGCCCTTTTATGTTACAAGCCTTGCCCTTTGGTCTAAGAAATTGGGGGTGGCTTATTTGTGCCCCCCTGCCATGTGAGCCTCTGGATGGCACTCACAGTGACTCCAGCACAGGTGAATATCTTTTGTGTTGGAGCATGACCTGTGGGCAGCTGTTGGTGAAAGCCCCCAGCAGAGGTAGCAATAACAGTTACCATGGCCCATACAACAGTGAGACTCACTCAGGTGGCCCAAGATGAGTTCCAGGCATTTAACTGGACCAGCATGTTGCTGGACTGACCTGTCACCAATGGCTGCTCCTCTCTGTGGGACTCTCCCTCCACTGTCCCTCCCCTTGCCCTCTACAGGCCTCCTACCACCTCTTAGATCCCTAGAGGACTGGGTGAGAGGTCCTAGTCTGGGCTCCCTTTAGCCTCTTTCCAATGGGCAGAGCCCAACCCCTGGGGCTTTAGGCCTTCCCCTTTTGATTCTCAAGAGCTTTTTCTTCTCTCAACAAAACCTGCTTCTCTGCAAATAAAAGGCTTTGGCTTTCAAAACTATTGTTTTTGATGTGGGCTTCAAGAGGCTATGTTAAAAATCAGAAAACTGAACACTGACTGTTTTATTCTGACTGTTTCTTTGTTTGCATCCGGTTGTACCACTCCTAATTCTCCTCAAGGCAATGCCACTGATTTACTAGGGGAAAGGTCAAGTGGAAAATGTGTAGCAATGAAAAGCTGGAAGATTAACATTTCAAGATTCTCTCCCCACATAAGAAATAGTGCAACACCAATGGCTCCTCCCACCTGCCCCCCAAGTCCTAACCAGAGAGAGCACCTGGAAGTCCTCACAGGTGGAGTGAGGAGGAGACTCCAATCTATCTGCATAACGAAAGTTCTAAATCGCAATTATTAAAACTTTGTTTTTCTCAACAAGTCAATATCTTGAGAACAAGAGGAATGTTAGAGAGATGACAATTTTATTTGGAGCCTGTTTTGAACAAACCATTGTTAAAAGACATTTTTTGAGACAATCAAGCCAATTTGATCCTGGACTGGGTATGAGCCGATACCACGGAATTGCTATTAAATGCTAAGTGTGACACATGCACTCTGGTTATGCAAGAGAATTTTTGTTGTTGTTGTTGTTGTTGTTGTTGTCGTTGTTTTTCTTAACAGATGCATACTAAAATATGTGGGGATGAAATGATAGAATGGGGAAAAGAAAAGATGGGGGGCACAGGGGTACACACCTGTGACCCTAGCTACCCCAGAGACTGAGGCAGGAGGATTGCAAGTTCAAGTTTAGCCTTGGCAACTCAGCAAGACCTTGTCTCAAAATAAAAAATAAAAAGAGATGGGGGTGTGGCTCCGTGGTAGAGCATCCTGAATTTAATCTCCAGTACTGCCAAAGGAAAAAGAAAGAAGGAAGGAAAAAAAAAAGAAGGAAAGGAAAGGAAAAGATAATCTGGAATAGAACAGAAAAAATAAAGTAGAAAAGAAAAAGGGCTAGGCATTTGTTGTGAAATCATAATTGTTGGATTTTAATAATGGGTATATGGAGACTCATTATATTATTATCTCTTTTATATAAGTTTGAAGAGTTTCATAATAATCTTTTAAATTGTTAAACTATTACAGAAAAATATAGGCTGAGCAGTGGAAGAGAACAAAAGGCCAGAGATTTACTGTTCAAGAATTTATTATATTACTAATTTATAGACAGAGGAACTCTTTTTTGACATGGAGGCCTAACAAATAAAAAGAGGGGAAAAGTTCTACTGGAACCTGGGAAAAGAGCCTTTTTTCCTCCTTGTCTCCCCATGAAACTTCAGAAGTAACTCAGAATATGTTTTGGACATTGAAAGATGTCCAAACTATGGTAGTGCACACCTGTAATCCCAGCAGCTCAGGAGGCTGAGGCAAGAGGATAATGAGTTCAAAGCCAGCCTCAGCCAAAGCAAAATGTTAAGCAACTCAGTGAGACCCTGTCTCTAAATAAAATACAAAATAGGACTGGGGATGTGTCTCAGTGGTCGAGAACCTGAGTTTAATCCCTGGTATCAAAAAAAAAAAAAAAAAAAAAAAAGAAAAGAAAAGAAAAGAAAGATGCCAAAGCTATAGGAATCAGAGTAGGAAAAAAGCAGGTAATAGACAAGCATGATCCCACTTATTTTTAATTGTGTGGCCCATTAGGGAAAGTTCACACCACCAATCAATAAAGAAAGATATGTCAAAATTCACTTAATAACCCATCCTGGAAATTCAAACATATTGCTTTATTTATTTATTTATTTAAGGCAGTGCTGGGAATTAAACCCAAAACCTTACATATACTAAGCAAGCATACTACCACTGAGCTACATTCTCAGCACTGAATAATATTACTTTTACACCCATTAAGGTGGCAAACATCAGAAAAGAGGATCTATACTGTATTTATCAGGATTCTTCAGAGATAGGTAATTTAGCATGGAAATTGCCTCATACAATTATGGAGGCTGAAAAGTTCCCAGATATACAATCTGGAAAACCAGGCAAGCCAGAAGTATGATTCAGTCTGAGTCCAAAGGCTTGAAAACCAGGGGAGCTGAGGGTGTAACTCCCAGTCTGACAGGGTGGGGGGAGGTGCTGCCAGTGTAAGTCCTAGAGTCTGAAGGTCCTAGAACTAGATCCAGTGGCTATAGGCTGGAGAAGTTAAATGTTCCAATTTAAGAAGAGAGAGGGAATCGGCCTTTCCTCTATCTTATTGTTCCATTCCAGCTCTCAGCAGATTGGATGAAGCCTGGCGAGGGCAGATCTTCTTTAATAGCTGATTCAAATGCTAATCTCCTCTACAAACACCCTCACAAACACACCCAGAAATAATGTTTTACCAGCTATCTGCGTATCTTTAAACCCAGTCAAGTTGACACATAAAATTAACCATTACACCTGCCATGTTGGCAAGGATGTGGAGAGATGGGAACGTTCATGCGCTACTGGTGGGAATACAAACTGGCACAGGCATCCTAAAAAACAATCTCACACAATTTGGCCTCATCTTATGAGGAAGGCTTTTGCACAAATGATGAAAGTTCATGATGCATTTCTTCAAAAACTTTTCATTCAGATCCATAGAGGTCACCAAACTAGACATTCATCTACACATTATTTGTAGCAGAGGCAACCCAAGTGTTCCTCATTAAAAAACAAGAAGAGTAAAATGTGGTAGAATTTGTGTGTGTGTGTGTGTGTGTGTGTGTGTGAGTGCGAACATTAGAAAGCAACAAAAATGTCAACACAATAGATTTGTTTGTTACCAACATGTCTTGTGAAACAATACAGGTTTTACAAAATTCCATACACATAGTTAGCATAGCTATCAAATATATTAGGAAGGATTCTTATGAAGAGGAGGAATGAGAATTAAAGAAGAAAAAATAAAATGATTAAAACAGAAAGAAGACTTTCACAATAATAACTTGCCTAAATAGAACTGTGTTTAATTCAGCTCTCTCCACTCAGGTCTTGCTAAATTTCTCAGGCTGGCCTCTAATTTGTAATCTCCTCCCTTGGCCTTCGAAGTGGCTGGTGTTAGGATTATAGTCATGCACCACCATGCCTGGTTCCGAGTTCCATTTTTTAAAGAAGAGAAAATGTATTAAAATGTCTAATGGGTATATAGTAGAATATTTATAGTGGTTATCTCTGAGAGTGGTATTAAAGGTGAGTGTTGTCGCTGCACTTAAAAAATATTGTATAACAAGCAAAATGTATTTTTTATTTTTAAAAATTCATCTTCCTACTCAGAATTACTTTCCTGCTGTTGGATAAATGTACAATAACCTACTAAAATCAGCTGCCTGTGTGGCCACAGTCATTTTATTGTTTTTCCAGAATGTTCCAAAATAACTCTGGAACAAGACCAGTGGGACCACCAGATAGCTATCTAGCCTCACCCTTCTCCCCATGCAAATGAAGACCAAGCCTCCAACCCAGCTTTGGCAGAAACCTCTGTGGGACTCAGGATAACAAGGCCCTCTCCTCAGCTGGGGAAAGGAGGGGCAGCACTCATAACTCTCAGAGTCAGCTCAGAACATCCTCTGAAAAACTGCCTTGAGCAGCAGTTGCCAAGACAAAAGGTCCCACCTCCAGGGTGGAAACACTATTTGTAGCTTTGTAGACACAGGTGTTCTTCCAGAGACTTCAGACCTACAGTGTGGGACAGTATTTGGCCAGGAATAGCTCAGAAGGCCTTCCCCTCAAAAGCCAGCTCTTGAGGGCTTCAGTGTATGTTCTAACTATATTTGGCAACACAAACCAAAGAGGTCAGTGGCTTAGCTCAGGGGGAGAAAAGGCTATTCCTGAGTTATAATCCCTGCTTCAAACCAGGACCAAGAATTTAAAACTCGCTTCACTTACTTATTCTGTATGCACTGAGCTTACTGTTGAAGCAATTCTTCCTCCCAGTCCTACCAGCCCTCCTGTAAACCCTATAGAACCACAGGTGCAAATCACCTACCCAGACCATCCCAGTAGTAGGGGACTCAGGGGGACATCTGGCTTGAGAACCTAAATATTAAACGTTTTCCATTTTACTCCTTATGGCTCTGGAGCATCGAAATAGACCCTTGCACCTGGGTGCACATCCAGGCTCCCCCATTTATTAGTCACTGTGTGACCTTGGCTAAGTTACTTTATGTCTCTGAGGTTCAGTTGCCTTATCTACAAACAGAGATAATAACACCTACTTCACAAGGCTGCTGTGAGAACTAAATAAGATAAGGTATATAAAGTGCTTAGGAGAATATCTGACACCAAGCTCATGCTAAAAAAAGAATTGCTTTCTATTCCCCTCTGTCACTCCCCTCCAACCTTAGCTGTTTAGCTCTTAGAGGAACGGGGTGGTACCTTTGGCTGATTACAAATGGATAGTACCATCACACAGCCACCAACAGTAGCTGCAGATAATAGCTACTTCTCAGCTGTGGACAGGTTGAATCAGCTCACAAATGACTCATCACTGTTGATAAATGATGTGTTCTTGGCATCAAGAGATCCTATCCTGATAAGCTCAGCACCTTGTGGAAAAAACAACAACAACAAACAAACAAACAAAACTCCAGAAGCCTTGCTGAATAGCTTACAAAGAAGCCTAGGATTTGATGGTGACCTTCAGCTAATCCTGACCATGTACCAGACTGGTCATAGGAGGGTCTCTGTCTCCTCAGAAATGTCTGCAGTCACAGGATTAGCAGTGGGAAGGACTCCAGCTGAGCAGCTGCCTCTCCCTTCTCAGAGCTGCACCATTTGAGCTGTACTCGCCTCAGATTCCCTGAAGTCATAAGACTCCTCAGGGAAGGCTAGATGCCTGTTCCCCGTTTACAACAGCCCCAAGCTGGTGCCCAACCTGCCTTTGGCAGCTTGGTCTGGTGGCTGAAGCTCTGCCAATGTGAGGTTTGGCTGGAGGGCCCTGTGGGGATGGGACAAACCCTGGCTGCTCAGGGAAGAGGGAAAGTGTTTGGTCTTTAGCCACTGTCTGTGAGGCTGAAGTGTTCACAGTTCTTTGGAGTTTCTGTAGCCCCTTCAGACCACCCCAATTTCACTCCTGGCACAGAAATTCCTTGATGGTGTTTTTAGTCACTCCTTCATTCATAATCCTGTACTTTCCCAGTGCCTAGCACAGAGTTCTCTCCAAGTGAATATTTATTAAGAGGTCCTTAAGGACACAATAGTCTGTGGCTGCATTCATAAACCCTTCAATTCTGGTGAACCTCACAAAACCGTTAAGATCAAACAGGATAATAATCTGTATAAGATGGACACTCATCAACAGCCAGGTGCCAATAACTGAGGCCTTGTATAGAAATTTCATGTTCTAGGGTCTTCTTTCTCCTAAACGGAAACTGCAGCCAGTTGCAGTGTAATCTCAGCAAGTCTGTAATTCCAGTAAATTGGAGGCTAAGGAGGGTCACAAGTTCAAAGCCAACTTCATCAACTTAGTGTGGGACTCCATCTCAGAATAAAAATAAAATGGGCTGGGGGCATAGAGCACCCTGGGGTTCAATCCCCAGTCAAAAATAAATAAATAAAAGTTGAAGAAGAAGAAGAAGAAGAGGAGGAGGAGGAGGAGGAGGAGGAGGAGGAGGAGGAGGAGGAGGAGGTTAAGGAGGAGGACGAGAGGAAGGAAGAAAAGAAAGAAACTGCTTCAGAATCAGATTGTCTGTCCACTCAGTCCTAGGATCTACATGTTCATGTGTGTATGCAAGCTGCTTCTGCAAGGAAGAGCCATTCTCAGAGGGGATCTATAATGTACAATTGAGGCAAAAGCCCCAAAGGGAGGTAAGCCATTCTGGAAACATTTCCATCCTCCAAACCACCTTTAGACTTTCCTCAACAGGTAAATTTCTAAGATCCCTTTGAAACTTTGAAGTGGAAAGGCTAGAGAAACTTTGTAGAAAAGACAGAATGGGGTCTTCAGGATGTTGGCTGAGACAACGGGGCAAGAAAATCAAAATCAGTTACGCGTCTTCCATAGACATTGCCTCCCCCTACCTTCTCCTCCTGTCCTAACTGTTCCTGTGCCCCCTGTCCTAGTCACTCAATGTCTAGCATCTAGCCTCGGAACTGGGGGTAACTTCTAAGATGATAAGGCATAAAGAAAGGAGCAGGAAGGAAGGAAAGAGAGAAAGAAAAGCCAGAGAGAAGGGGGGGGGGCGGTGAAAAAAGGCTTCGGTAGGAGGAAGGAAGAGGAGAGCTGCAAGGGGGAGGCGGAACAATGAAGGTCTCAGGCCGTCCGAGGCGCACGGTTCCGGCGGCACGTCCGTCCAGCCCGCCTGCGGCCAGCAGCTGCACGCTGCGCAGCGTGTGGGCGCTGAGTCACTGTCCCAGAACAGCAAGCCGCGGTGCAGGTCGAAGGGGGAGGGGGCTGGTTGGCATTTGCAAACTTTTTTTTTTTTCTTCTTTCCTCTTTCATTAAGGCTGTGTGCTGACTCCCACGTAGGAGAACTTATTAAACCGCACGTACTGCCTCTTGGCTCTTGGGGCCAATCCGAGGCGGTCGGCAGGGGGCGCCACAGGCTCGCTTACGGGCCCACCAGCTTGCTGGGAGCTAGAGCGGAGAGAGGACTAGGGTGCTAGTTCCCGAGATACACGAACATTTTGCTGGTGTAGCTTTTAATTTTGACACTCGCAGCTGCCGGAGTAAACTCCTCACTAGAAGCCTCGAGACACCCAACTATCCCAGGAACGCTTTCGTTCAGGGTTCCATGAGCGATTCCATAAAACTGGGCCTCGATTGCGCAAGACGGGGAGTCCAGTCTCGCCTCTCCACTAAGGCTCATCCTATCCAGCCGCTCCTGGCCGCCACGCTAGGCGGTGACCTCGGGCGTCTCAGCGAAACTGATTCGCACCCAGGACACGCGCTCTGCGCGCCCCTCATGGAGTTCGTGACAAATAAGCTCTGTTAGGTCAGAGCTCTGACCGGTCAACTCGCACCTTCACTTCCATCCCTCCTGTCCAATACTGGCGGCTAGACCCCAAGTTTCCGAGCAATCGGGAGCAGGACCCTCCCTGCTTGGATGCGTGAATCGAGAATGAATCAGCATTGAGACAGTTTATTGGTTTGCAGTTCGCGTATCACCCATTTTATGTAAATAGATTATAGAGACACAATGTTTCCTTCTTCCACAGGCAGTAACCAGGCACTCTATTTTACACATGCACGCGCGCACTCACACACACAGTCCACGAACCAAACAATATTACACCTCGCTGAGACATTCACGTCTTAAAATAGGGGGAAGGGACAATATAATTGCTTTAAAATGCCCTTAATACAATATATAACGTACAAAAATATCTCTATATATTTGAAGTTACAAAAAAAAATCTTGACAGCAACAAACTTAAATATTGATAGTTACCTCTGTATGTACAACACGCATTGCACTTTTCCTCTCTAGGTTTGTAAAGTTCAAGTAATATTGGGGCTTGCGCCCCGAAGGGTGACACCCCATGAGAAATAAGTTTGTGAGCGGGCAAAGCAGTGGCTCAGACCCCTGCTCCGAAGGTCTCAGCATTTATTTCTTAGTTTCTCCACTCCCTGAGCCTGGCACTCCCTCGGATTCCTCTGCCCTCCCTGGGCACCCAAGTCTCATGGGGTGAAGAGAGCGCTCAGCCCCAAAGGAGAAGGGGCTCTGCAATGCCGGGGCTCGAGGCCGAACGGTGCCTTCTGGACTCCAGGTATCTGCAAGACTGTCTCAGCCTGTTCCCCCGAAGTCCTCTGCTCTGGGAGGCGCCAGTGGGGCGCTTGCGCGACTGTTCGATGCTGTCACGGGAGTCTAAATCCTAAGGAGAGTGGAAAGCACTTGGTGCACCCGGGAGTCCCGAGATGCGCTTGCCTGTGGCTCAGAAGACACCAGAGTCAGGCCCTGGCCCGCCTCGAGCAAGGAACGACGGCGCCGGCGGCCATAGCCTTGGGGGCTGATCTTGCTTCTGGGGGCGACACCGTCCTTGTCCTTGTCTGTGAACTGGTAGATCTGGTGTGCCAGCTTCTGCACCGTGCAGGTCCCGAAACGGCAGCCAAAGCTCCGGAGGCCCTGGAAGTTATTCATACTCTGGCGGTAGCGCTTGACTCGAATGCGGGCAGCGTCCGGACTGCTGGGAACGGGAAAGAAGGCTACTTGAGACCCTATCAAACAGGGCTTTGGCCCCAGTGATCAGGAACGAGAGTTATTCTAGGACCCGTGGGAGTTGTAAATTGCTCCGACATCCGAGCTGCAAATCCAGCCCCTGTATGCCCAGGGCCAGGACAGAGGAAAGGGATAACTCCTCCGGCACATCCCCCTCCCTGCACCGGGCATAGTTACCTGATCTGAGGGCTGTGAGAAGCGCCCTTCACGTCCTGGGGCCGTATGAGAGTCTGGACACGCTCGGCCTTCACGTCAGCGATCCCGGTGGGGTAGCTGCTGGACACTCGCAGTTCCCTCTTTCCTCGACTTACAGCCCACTTATTCCATCTAGAAAACACAATCAGAGGCAATTCGGGTAAGTTCAAGCGACTTCCCGCCCCCACTCATTCTCATTCACTCTTTTATTTTTTAAATTATTTACGGTGCTAGAGATCCAGGCCAGGGCCTCGAGAATGCTAAGCAAGCTCTCTATCCCTGAACTACATCCTCAGCCCTCCCACTCACTTCTAACCCCCGCGAGACCAAAGATCAGTTTTCCCTCGTCTGCCAGGTATCATGACTGGGGAAGACGCTGCCAGGACTTACTTCTTTCTGAACTCCGATGCCACGTCGAGCCGAGCAGTGTCTGCGCCTAGGAAGGCGAGTGAGCCCAGGAACATCAGAGCGACGGAAAACAGTTTCATTCTGGCAATGCACAGACACTGGAAAAGTAGAGAGGACGAGCATGAGCACCCTGGTCTGCTGCACCGCCCAGGCCGGGCACAGCCGGAGGGCGGGGGGCCCCCGGAGCGGGCAGTCTCAGCCCCTTGTTCTGCTTGGTTTAGACGCTTATCTCCCCTGGGCTCAGCGACGCCAGAGGCGTTTGCACCCGCCGATGACCCGCCCCACAGGGGAAGCAGCTGCACAGCACCAGGCTCCCAGAGGTTCCCTGCTCAATGCTTGAAACTTGATTTGTGAAACGGAGGAGACTAGGTCTCTGGAGCTCCATCTGTGTGCATGAGCGGGATTCGGAGGTGCGGGGTGTACCCCGCAGAGAATTACCCAAAGTGACTTATTTTCCTCATCCAGCGCTCCCAGTTTCGGGTTTTGGCAAATGCTCCCCCCTCCCGCTTTAATTCGCTGGGCCTATGGCACCTACCTGCTGAAGGGGTGATCTGCCAAGTTCTTGGAGGGAAAGGTTCGAGACGTCCCTGTCTGGCAGTAGCAAAACACCGAAGTCCAAGACTGTGATGAGAAGCCAGAAGAGGTAAGGCTGAAGCTGTTCTGCCTAGTGTCACCAAGAAACCACTGAGTGGCCAGCACTGGTTCCTGCGCTTTATAAGAGCCGAGGGGGCGGGGCCTGTTCTGCCCTCGCGCCCTCCCTTTCCTCCCGCGCGCGCGCCGCAGCGCAGTGCTTTCCCTTGAGTGTGGGGTTGGGGGGACTCTGGTGCTTGTGCCCGGAGGGCTCAGAGATGGGCTCCAGGAGATTGGTGGAGAAACTGCCACAAACCTAATTCTCTGACATGGGTACAGGTGATAAGCAGGGGCGAAGGAAGACCCGGAAAACTTTTTGGGGGGAGTGGGGGTGGGGTTCTTATCCCAGGACCTGTACAACTCAGTGCGGGGCCTTCTGGCATCGAGTTGCTGGAGCTAGAGCCGGAGGACCGTGAGCGTGGCCTGAGCCCGGGACCTGGGGAGCTGTGGCTTCAAGTGGACCGCGCCCCCTGCCGGCTCAGCGCCTGACCTAGACTCGACCCCAGACTCCCGCGGAGCCTCGGGGCAGGGTACGGATAAAGAACCCAGAAGAGATGAGTGGGACGCTAGCCCCCGAGAGCGGCTGAGGCCCGGAGATTTCTGGATGGGCTACTGAGATTTCGCAATAAGGACAAAGCTCGGAAGGGCTGAATTGAGAATTGGGATTTGGAGGGGGTAGTTATCCGAAATTTCAGAATTTACATGCCTATTTGGAAATGCGGGAATAACCAAAATTAGGAAGAAAGATACCGTTTTATCTCCCTCCCACCTTTGTAATCCAATTATGCCTTATAAGGTTATAACCTGGCTGCCTTCATCCACCCATTGTAAACGTGAGGATTGACTGCCAGGGAGCACACTAACGCTTCACATATGTTAATCGCTTTACAGTTTAAAAGCACAGCCACATTCCGATTTCCTTTGATCTTTATACTAACCCCTGAGTTAGGGAAGGAAGGTAGCATTACTTTCCCCGTTTCACCGTGAATAAAATTGAAGTTCAGAGAGGGGAAGTGTATTGGCTAAAGCGACACTAAATGTAGGAAGCAAAAGAGTTCTAACTCGATCCGGCAAGCAAGCAAGGTGTTTTGGGGCGCGGCGGCGTGGATTCTTCTAGGCTGGGGTCACCATTTCTTCAAGGGGGAGAGAAGAGTCCCAGCCCCCGCCCGAGGATATGTGCCTATTCATGATGAATCAGTTCAAACACGTTTGTCACCCATGTGTGCTATTCCCTCCCAGCTTCTCCACTTCACTTTCTTGCTTACTTTCTGGGGGCCAAATTAGGGAGGAAAGGCTCAGCCCCGTGGGGCTCCCTACTTTTTACATGTGGGTCTCTGGGGTCCTGTCATTCACAACCCCAACCAAATGTCCTGAAGTCCAGCAACTAAATTGAGGCCCAGGGTGTGAGACCACTGACTAAACTGGCTTCTTGTCCTTGTTCCCTGACAATTCGGACATGGGCAAATCACGGTCTCTCTTTAGTGTCCGCATCTAGAATGTGTTCCCTGCAGATCTCCAAATTCCCCATCTCCCCTGCCATAATCAGTCTGAGATTCAGGGAACTGGATCCCCCGACCTTGTCCACAATGTTCCTGGGCTGAGCATACTGGCTCAGCCTCCTTTTCACTCTCAGGACTGAACCATGGACATTGCACCTGGGGAAGAAATGGCGGCGACAAGGTTATTATGAGGGCTCTTGCCAGAGGGAATCACTAGACGTAAGTTCCAACTGAGAGCCGGGGACAGACTCCAGGTTCTGGCTCTGGTAAGGACTTGGAAAGCTCAGGGTTGGAGGGGTGGGTGCAGCGCTGCGAATTGGCGCGTTTCAGGTCGCCTGACTGGCCTCAGGACCGTCACCACAGAGACCGGCACGTCAGGCGGCTGGTCTGTCTGCACCGCAAACAGCAGGTATTACTGTTCGCTTGCTGTTTCCAGAAGCCTCCCCAGTCTAACTATTGTTTTTGTTGTTCTCTCCCATTTTCCGTCTCTTCCTTTCACTTCGTACCCAGGATCTTCTTCACACAGATCCTGTCTAAGATGATGGGCTGTCAGTCTCTAAGGATGCAACCTACCTGTCACCAGCTTCCAGCTGAGTCCGCACCAGATCAGGTTTTACTTTCATTTCCCCAGCATGCGCCCAGGAGGTCAAGGACAGCTGGGCGTTGGCCCACTGCCAGGGACCGTCCCGTGATCTGGACTCGTTCCTTCCAGTCCCCACCAACCCTGAGAGGTTCCGTCTACATAGAACTCTGCGGCTGTACCTCGTTACTTCCTCGCTATGTCCTTCAGGTAGACGGTGATTCTTTGAGGGAAACTGAGTTCTAGCTTCGAGCCATGATCTTGAAACGTGCTCTTGGCTCAGACGTCTTTTTGAGCTGCAGGCGGCTTCAACAAGGAAAATAATCCAGGGGTGGAAACAGACTCAGTGGCTTGGCTCCATCAAGCTACAGTGTCTGCCCCAGCGGCGTCCCGTCTGTGCCAGGATTCCCACCTGAGAGCCTTGGCACCGGTCTTATCAGCCTGGGTGCTGTTTGCCTCTCGGGCAATTAGCAGGTCTGTCGCTTAAGAAAAAAAAGCCAATACTTTCTTTAATTCCTATATTGGCAATTCAGAGGATTTTATTAGAAAATCCGTATCTTGGAAAGTGTGTGTGCCTGAGTGGGGCAGCAGGGGTCAGATTGTCCCCCAAAACATCTTAGGGCCTAAGTTCAAAAAAGATAATGAATTTGCCAAATCTGGACATCCATCCCACCCCCCACCCGGTGGAAACTAGTTGCCTTACTTAATCATCCTTAAAGGAAAAAACAACAACAACAACATAAATGCAGCACACACACAAAAACAACACAGGAGTTCTCTTTCTGGTGATTTGTTAACACAAGAGTTTCCTCCATTCAAGTTGCAATGATTGTAGATTCCCACTGACCATGGACAGTACAAGGAAGGAAGGAAGGAAGGAAGGAAAGGAAGAAACATCTTAAATATCTTCCTGGCAGGAAAAGAGGAAAAAAAAGAAAAGAAAAGAAATCCTGGTTAATGAAGACCCACTAATTTTGTGTGTGTACACCAAATAATTTTGAAGGTGAGATTATAAATAAACTCCCAAAGCATTGTGATAAATGTGTATATCCTGACATGGTATGTACAAACATAAGTATACATACTGAAAGTTTGTTGAATGATGGTGTTTCAGTTTCTTCTTTACATTCTCATTGAGTTTTTTAGGCCATAAAGTCAAGTATTATTCTCAATAATGTTTGGAATTTAAAAAATTGTGTGGTGGTGGTTTCTCAGTTAACACTGTGGACACAATCCCTAAAGTTAGGGTGATCATACTTAACTCTTTCAGAAAAGTAATGGGAAATAACTATTAATAAGAATAACTAAAACACAAGTAGTACACAAGTAGAGGAGTACATTGCATAGTGATTGCAGATGCCTCTTTTTTAAAAACAGGAAATTTTATGGTGCATTTAGTATTCATGTAGCTCAAAATGTCTGTTAAGTTCAGAGGTTGTTTACAACATTCTCTTGAAAACAAGTTTCAAGATGCATCCTGAAATCATAACATCAAGTAGTTTACAGAAAGGACACAATCAGCCTTGCAGATTTGGTCTCATAAGGAAAACTAAAGCAGGATATAAAGGCCAGGGAACTTTTTTTGATATCTCTGACTTCTCAAAGGAACTAATAAAAATATAGATTCTTTCCATAAATGGACATATACATAAAATCAATTAAAGTATAAAATAGGCATACAAGTTCAGGAAATTGACCAAGTTGAAATCTCTGACACAATAAAAAGTACCATTTCTTTAACTTATATCTGCTTTGGAGTGGCAGGGTCAAGGAGTGCAGTTAACCTCTGCTTTTAGTGCACAATATTTTTCCGAGCATCAGCATGAAGAAAAGTATGTTTTTGGTGCTCCTCACCCTTCTTCTTCTTCTTCTTCTTCTTCTTCTTCTTCTTCTTCTTCTTCTTCTTCTTCTTCTTCTTCTTCTTTTTTTTTGGTGGTTGTTATTTTGTTTTGTTTTTGGTGCTGGTGATCAAACCCAGGACCTCACATGTGTTAGGCAAGTGCTCTACTACTGGGCTATACCTCCAAACCCATGCTTCACTTTTGTGTTTCTGCACAAAACAGACAGAAAGTCAGTCCTTGTCCATGATCAATCCAGAGGACAGATCTCTTTAAAGATTAGGGAAGTTAAATTGCTGGACAAATGAAAAAGAACACAGAGAAAGTAATAAGCATAAATATATTATACTAAAAACAATAACAGAACAAAATAAAATGACTTCAAGAGAAATTTTCTATGAATGTCCTTAATGAATGGATGATAGAAAGCATGATTAGACATTTAAGGTCACTTCTAGCCAAAGAGAATGGTGTTAAGGAGAGGTACCTGCCTACAGGTGGGGATCTTATACTATCAGATTATAAGAGAGAAGGAAATTTAATGTATGAGCCTGTATGATTTGAAAGTTTATTCATTCCTTCAACAAATATTTACTGCTCATGTATTAAGTGTGCAGCATTCTGCTAAGTTCTGAACATACAGTAGCCATCATTCTTGCCCTCAACAAACTTACAGCCTAGTGGAGAAGCCAGCTGTAATCATATACTCACAGGAATAAATACATGATTGATTATAAATTGCAGTAATGTTCCAAAGGAAAACCAATGACTCAGGTGACCTAATGTTCCAAATGGAGAAAATAGTATATGCCCAGAGATAGAAAAAATTTTAGTACATTAGGGCTGAAGATGTAGCTCAGTGGTAGAGCACTTGCAAACCCTGGGTTCAATCCCCAGTCAGCAGAGTGGGGAGGAGAGCAAGCTGTACTCTGTAGCAAAATGATAGCTGGGCATGATAGTGATGCCTATTATCCCAGTGATTCAGGAGGCTGAAGCACAAGGATCTCAAGTTTGAGGCCAGCAACTAGCAATCCTGTCTGTTTGAGGTAGCAAACCTGTCTCAAAATAAAATAAAAAGGGCTAGGGATGTAGCTCAGTGGTAGAGCACCCCTGGAGTTTGGTTGGAACTTACTGAGTAAGAGATAAGAGTGGTATGAAATAAAAGTAAAGAGGTCATCGGGGTCAGAGTAAACAAGACCTTTTGGGAACACTGAAGATTTCACACTTTATTTATGGTTACATGGGAAGTTATTGACAAGTTTGAAGACAGGAAAGATATGATCCAATATACATTTATTTAAAAGAACATTTATTCATTTTAAAGATCATTCTGGGATTGAGGGTGTAGCTTGGTAGTAGAGCATGCTTAGCTTGTAAGAGGCCTGGGGGTCCTTCCCAGCACTGCAAAAAACAAACAAACAAATAAATAAATAAATAAAAGACCATTTTGATTATTGGCTATGGTAGATGAATTAGAGAAGAATGAGAAGGGATGCCTTGCAGTAGGGGTACCCATGAGTGATTAGAGAGGGCCTAGTCCCACCATAATCTCTATTTATATCTCATGATCTGCATACACACACTTCACCTTAATTGCACCAACAGAGCTAATTTCATGGACATGCACCCTGTTCAGTTGCACAAGATCTGCACTCACAAGAGTCTGCACCTGGTTAAAAGTTTTGCTAAAGCTGTTTGAAATTCTTAATAATTTTTCAACAGTAGGTCTAACATTTTCACTTTGCACTGGGCTCTGCAAATTATGTAGCCAGTCCTGCTCACTAAACATGCAATCTAGGAAAAAGCAGCCTGCAAACTCTGACAGTACCTATTTATACTGTAGTTACTAATGTCAGAGGTACTTCAAATGAATGCCAAGTTTCAATCATTTATCTCATCACACATATGAAAGCAACAGTAGGACACTTTCCATCATTTATCTTTGAAGTTCTCTTTCCTGCACCTCAAACATACACTCAAGGCAGAAGTAGTGTGTTTGCTATACAAATTTAACTTTAAGAAAGGGCAATAAAAATTACTGTTTTTAAGTTTTACATATTCAAAAAGCCTGGAACCAGCTGGGCACAGTGGCACAGGTTTGTAATCCCAGCAGCTGGGGAGGCAAAGACTGAAGGATTTCAAGTTCAAGGCAATTTTTGAGACCCTGTCTCAAAATTAAAAATCAAGAGGCTGGGGGTGTAGCACAGTGGTAGGGCAGCCCTGGCTTACCGAACTGCATTTTACATTATTTCAGAAGTATTTCAGTACAGGAAAGAAAAAGAAAACAAAAAAATAAAAGAGTCTGGAATCCATGAAGTACAGAAACCAGTTGGAAATGTATTACAATAATCTAGGTGGAAGATGATAATGGTTCAGACTACTAGGGGTGGTGTGAGGATGGGGAGAAGTGTACATATTTGGGAAGTAGGAGTAATAAGACTGAATGATAATGTGGGGCAGTCAGACATGCGTCAAGGGCAAATATCTTTATTTCTTTCTTAAGTAACTGAGTAGTTGGCAACAGTTCAGGGAATTATTCACCACAGCTCTTAGTCTCCTTTGTTAGGGATTGTAGAGACAATTTGAAAGGACTCTAGCCCTGCCTATGGAAATTTGGTCAAGTCCAACTCTCATACTGCCTCTCTGAACTGTAGTGGCTAACCACAGGAAACACTTAAAATGAATGTACAGATCAACCGCTTACCCCAACAACCCACTGTAGGAACATTGGGCTGATAAGCTTTGCTCACTAATTTTCAGCTTCATTTTGTCTTCTAAAGCAAAAAAGATGAGCATCTACTTTAGGTACTCTTCCATTATCGTTTTGCATAGCCTTGCTGCTTTTGCTGGCCTTTAGTGAAACAAATCTGGACCTGCTTTACTCCCTCACTTTTTGGTGAAAGGTAATGGTGGTTATCTTGGGGGATGGTATGGCCTTCAGCCAGACTCAGAAATCAGGCTGCCTTGTCAGTGCTTATCAGTTTCAGCAGCTTGGCAGCTGTTGTCTGAAAAGCAAAGTACAGCTTTGGTGTATGCTAAATATGTTGACATGCATATAGGAACACAGTGCATTTAAATATAAACTTGGGATATTTGAAAATCCCTATGCTATGAAACAGCCATTTGCAAATGGCTAGCAGTCTACTGAAGATAGAAGTTAATAGATGAAATATAACTAAGGGTAGATAACATTTGATTCTAGGCTTGAAAGCAGTACAACTTTGATTATTTTTTTTAAAAAGTTAAGGGGGGCTGGAGATGTGGCTCAGCAGTAGCGCGCTCGCCTGGCATGCGTGCGGCCCGGGTTCGATCCTCAGCACCACATACCAACAAAGATGTTGTGTCCGCCGAGAACTAAAAAATAAATATTAAAAAAATTTTCTCTCTCTCTCTCTCTCTCTCCTCTCTCACTCTCTCTTTAAAAAAAAAAAAAAAAAAAGTTAAGGGCTTAGCTGTAGAGCACTTGCCCAGCACATGTGAGGAGGCACTGGGTTCAATCCTCAGCACCGCATATGAACAAATAAAATAAAGGTATTGCATCCATCTACAACTTAAATTTTTTTAAAAAAGTTAAAATAATTTAAACTAATACTTGCAAATAAAATAAGAATTTATTTAAAAGCAAAATGGAAAAACTTACCACTACAAAGTTAACTCAAAATAGATCAAAGACCTAAATACAAGAACTATACAATACTTAGAAGAAAACATAGAAATAAATTTTTATAACCTTAAATTTGGCAATGGATTCTTAGATATGGCAGAAAACAAACCAAAAAAAAAATTGGACTTTATCTAAATTAAAAACTTCTGTGAGTTGCTGGGCATCATGGCACATGCTTTGTAATCCCAGCAACTCAGGAAGCTTGGGCAGGAGGATTGCAAGTTCCAGGCCACCCTCAACAATTTAGCAAGACCTAAGCTATTTAGGCCCTGCCTCAAAATAAAAACTAAAAAGGGTTGGGGACAAAACTCAGTGGTAAAGCATCCCAGTTCAATCTCCAATATGGGAGTGGCAGTGAAGGACGAAAAACTTTTGTGAGTTAAAGGACATTATCAAGAAAAGGAAATGATAATCTATAGAATGGGGAAAATGTCCGCAAATCTTATATCTGATAGGGATTAATTAACCAGAATATGTAAACTCAACCACAAAATGACAAACAGGGCTGAGAATGTAGCTCAGTGGTGTAACACAGGAGGCCCTGGATTCAATCCCCAGCACTGAAAAGTTGAAAGAAAAAAAGAAAGAAAAGAAAGTCAATCGCAAGTTCAAAGCCAGCCTCAGCAACTTAGTGAGGCCCTAACTAGCTCAGTGAGACCCTGTCTCTAAATAAAATATAAAAAAGGGCTGGGGATGTGGCTCAGTGATTAAGCAATCCTGAGTTCAATCCCTGGTATTACAGGAAAAAAAGGAAAAAGGAAAAGAAAAAGTCAAAGGACTTGAATAGACATATATTCAAAGACTTTGAAATGACCAACATACATATGAAAAGATGCTCAATATCATTACTCAGTAAGTCAGTAGAAAAATGTAACCACAATAAGTGGTTACCTACTAAGATGGCTATAAGAAAACAATAAATAATAAAAACAAGAAAACAATGAATGTTGACAGAAATGTAGAGAAATTAGAACCTGTGAGCATTGCTGATGGGATAAAGTGATGCAAACACAAAGTTAAACATAGGATTACCATAGAATTCAGTAATCCTACTCTTAAGAATATACCAAGAATTGAAAACAGATACTCAAACAATTATGTGTATAGGCATGTTCATAGCAGCATGATTCACAATACCAAAAGGTAGAAATAATTCCCAAATGTCCATCAGTGGATAAATAAAATATGGTTTATGCATAAGGTGAAATGTCATTCAGTCATAAAAAGAACAAAGTGCCAATCCTTAGTAAGGTCTGATGCTGTAAGGTAGTACTGATGCTACAACATGCTTTAATTTTCTGGTACTGAGTATTGAATCCAGGGGTGCCACCTACCACTGAGCTACATTCCAGACCTTTTTTTTTTTTTTTTTTTGACACAGGGTCTTGCTAAATTGCTCAGGCTAACCTCAAACTTGTAATTCTCCTGCCTCAACTTCCTGAATAGCTGGGGTTATAGGTGTGTGCCACCATATACAATTTATAATTCAATTTATATAAAACATCTATATTAGGCAAATCCATAGAGATAGAAAGGAAATTGGTGGCTGTCAGGACAGGAAAAGAAAATGGAGTGACTGCTTAATGGGTGGGGAGTTTTCTTTTAGGTGATGTAAAGGGTTTGGAAGTAGATTGATGTAGTAGTTGTGCAAAACTGAATGTACTGCATGCACCTAATCGCACACTTCATTTTACCCCAATTTTTAAAAAGGAGAGTAAAATGGAGAAGGAACATAATTGTCCTTAAAATCTAAAAGACTACATTATACAAAGATTTCTGCCACCTCTGGGTAGCTCCTCAGAGCAGACTCCGGGAAGTTACAGTAGCACAACTCTGATATATTAAGGAAGAACTTTCTAACAATAGGGCTGTCCAGGAAGTAACATTACTCTT
This sequence comes from Urocitellus parryii, assembly GCF_045843805.1. NCBI lineage: Eukaryota > Metazoa > Chordata > Mammalia > Rodentia > Sciuridae > Urocitellus > Urocitellus parryii. The sequence continues at coordinate 53,119,583 of NC_135534.1, forward strand.
TTTTAATATTTATTTTTTAGTTGTAGTTGGACACAATATCTTTATTTTATTTTTATGTGGTGCTGAGGATTGAACCCAGGGCCTCACACTTGCTAGGCAAGCGCTCTATTGCTGAGCCACAATCCAAGCCCAGTAACATCATCACTCTTTACTGATAGAGTGATCAAGTTGGATGATGATCTCCCAGGGAAGTTATAAAGAGGATTTCCATTTATGGGGTATGATGTGAAGATTTTTAAAAATTATTTTCAAGATCAATCTATTTTCCCTCTACCTCTGAAATTAAGCTGATTCAGTTTGAGGTTAGCTATTTACAAATGAGGTCTGAAGCATGGTACAGAAAAGGGAAACAGTCAAATAGAATAAATCTTAAGCTGCTGAAACATCAACCCTTTGGACTCTCAGATCAGAGTTCCAGCATTTCATCGGCCTGATGATGACTAGGGGTGGAGGGTGGCCTGGGGTGGGAGATGAATTGCATATTTACTCACTAAAAACATTTGTTAAGCCCTTACTATGTACTAGATACTTTAAGAGCTCTTATATGTAAATGTTAAGGATCAAATCCTCCTAAATTAAGAATGAGAGATAAGCAACCACGAAGAAAGATTATTTCCAAACCAGAGACCCTCAAAACTTCAGAAGTCTATCATTTGTGCATATTTTACTAAAACTTCATGTGATATTAACAAATGACAAAGTAAGCTCATCTAAGTGACACACCAGCCAAATTCGAAATGAGGTGTAACAAAAAGGCAAATGATTTGGACAATCTCTAGACTCACTAATGCATTTTATTGCGTGCTTGTGCAGGGAACTTGGAAGTTACCACCTGCTTTAGGCTGCTGGAGCCCTGAGACCACTGAAAAGGAAGCAAGCCGAAGCAGGCGGGGATCCCCAGGGAGAGGGAGAGACCGGCACAGTACAGGAGGATCCCGGGGAAGCCGCGTTCCTGGGTGGAATCCTGCTCCCCCGGGTGCTCCGGGGGAAGCCCAGGCTGACCGCCCCCGGCCCAACCAGCAATGAAACCCGAGGCGCCTTAAGATTGCTCAAAAGCCTCTCCCTCCCTGGCTTGCTCGTTGGCATGTTTCTAAAATTCCCATCTGCACAACATAAACAGGAAACGTGCAGCAAAAACCCTGGCGGTGCAAATTCCAAGCTTCCAGCCGAGGGCGGGAGAATCTCATCTTTGCTGGTGGTGGTAGTAAGCAGAAAAGAGAAAACTTTCGAAGGGACCCCTCAACTCTCCAAGTCCCCTCCCCCTCAAAAAAAAAAAAAGAATAGACCCTCGCTTTAGGAAAAATAGGAAAGGGGTACCGCTAAGCGGCACGGAGGCCTCAAAGTCACATCCCGCAGCTCAAGTGGCCGCTGGTGGCTGGGATACGCCCAGCCGCCCACTCCTGAGATCGCGGCCGGAGCTGCCCGCCGAGGGTGGGGGTGGGCTCGCAGCCTCGGCTCGGGGCCTCGGAGCCCGTCCGGGTGGGGGCGGGGGAGGAGCGGGCGCCAGGCGCGGCGCAGGCGCAGAGCACGCCTCGGTTGTCAAACATGGCTGAAGTGCTGCCGCTGCCGCTGCTGCCGCTGCAGGGAAAATGCTGAGCCCTCCCGGGCCGGGTGGGCGGCGGCGGCGAGGGCGGCGACGGGGATCCGCTTCTCGGGCGCGGCGGCGGCGGCCATGGCCCGGCTGGCTGACTACTTCATTGTGGTAGGCTACGACCACGAGAAGCCAGGTAAGGGTGTGGGGCGGGCGCCGCCCCCGGGCCTCCTTGCCTCCGCCCCCCGGCCGCTGTCCAGTGGGCTCCGCGGGGCCGGGCGTCGCGGCTGGGAGGCGGGGAGGCCCGGATCGGGAGGCAGCGGCGGAGCCGGCGGGCGGCGGCGGGCCTTGTTGGCGCGGCCCAGCCTCGCGTTGGGCATGGGGCACCCGCACGACGCGGGCGGGGAAGGGGAGGCCGCGCCGGCCGGGCCCAGGGCAGGCCAGCCTCGGGCCAGGCTGGGGGCCGCGACCCTCTCTCTGGAGGCGCCCGGGGACCAGGGTAGCGCCCTCGTGCCAGCGGGATTGGGCCCTGGACCGCAGGGTTGGGAGGGCGGGAGCCGACTGTATTAAGTTCCTCAGGGATAAACTTCTGCCCTGCATCCTGAGTGAGTAACGAGTGACGCAGGGGGCTGTCTTCTCCAAAAGGAAGTGCTGAGAGTCCAGCGCGTTGTTGGGGGCCTATAATAACCGCTCCTCCGAACGCGTGGTACCGGCGAAGGGGAAAGGATCTTTGAACTTTTAAACATTTCTGAGAAATGGTGCCCGGTTTTTTCAGGACAGACGTGACGGTCATTTCATTAAAGGCATCCTGCCCATCGCTGGAGATAATGATGTTTCACTTTAATGTGTGTTTTAATTGTTCTCTTCAGTCGTCATAAAATTTTCTTCAAGGAGCAATTTGGCCAGTTAATTGCATTTTATATTTTAATTGATGGACTTTCACAATTTAAGAGAGTTAGAGGTCCATGCACGTTTATTTTTGTTTGCATTCCTTTGTATGACTATGTAGGTAAACAATGTGATAAAAAACTGAACTGGGGAAGCACTTTTTTCCCCCCCAGGGTAATTCCAGCCTCACACTGGCAAGGAATTTTACATATCAGTTCTATCTCCTTCATTTTTCAGAGGAGATTCTGAGATTGTGTTTTGCTGTTGGTCATAGTAGTGTCAGTATACCATTGTTCCACCCACTCTTGATGGTCCATTGCCCTTCTCATTATTGCTGTTCTAAGAACTTCACCTCTTTTAGTGCAAATCTTTCATCTTTCACCTCTCAGTTATTTAACAGAAGGGGCTGGGCTATATTTAGAGTGTCTCCTGGTTTCAAAATTTCATTTATTTCCTAATAATTTTGCCTAGTTTAGTGTCTCCTATCAAGATTAAGTGTGATAGGAGACACTTTTGTTTTTAACCTTTGTGATCTGGGATCAAATTTAGGGTCTTGTGCATTCTAGGCAAGGGCTTCACCCAGCTACACTCCCAGCCTGTTTTTAACCTTGTTTAGTTTTTAGTGACATTGTTCTGCCTCCCCTCCCCACTTCCCCCACTGGAGATTGAACCCAGAGGCACTCTACCACTGAGCTACACCCCAGTCTTTTAAATTTTTATTTTGACACAGGGTCTCAATAAATTGCTCAGGTTGGTCTGGAACTTGTATCCTCTTGCCTCAGCCTTCTAAGTAGCTGGGATTACAGGCATGTACCACCATGCCCAACTTCTCCTCCCACCCCAACATTTTTAAACAATCATAACTTGAAGAAAAGTTGCGAGTATGGTACAAAGAATTTTTTTCCCTGCATAATTTAGGAGGAAGCTATTGAACTAGTAACCTGTCACCCCAGTATGCTTTAGTGTGCATTTTCTCCAAAGATTATATTTTCCTACATAATCACAGTACAAGCATCAAAATAGGAAATTCATACTGATACAGTACAATATCTAGTTATTTTGTTGATTGTGCTGTTAATTTCTTTACTGGCAAAAGGATCCTTGCATAATTATGGGTTGCATTTGATATGTTTCTTTAGTCTCCTTCAATCTGGAACAGTTCCTGCCTCTTCTCTGTGACCTTGGCACTTTTAATGATTACAGTTTTGTTATTTTGTAGAATTTTCTTCATTTTAGAATTGTCCGTTCTCTCGTGGTTAGATCCATATAGATTATGCACTTGGACAAGAATATCACAGAAATGATGCTCACTGCATCCAGTTAGGTGGTGCACAGTTTCACTTCATTATTGGTGATTTTCACTTTAAATCTCAGTATCTGTCAGGTTTCTCCACTGTGAAGTTAATACTTAATAGTTTTTGTGAGGAGTACTGTGAAACTATGTAAATACTTGTTCCTCAACAAAATTTGATGGATTCATTTATCGACATCTATGAATTCATGGTTTTCTTGTTTATTAGTGGATTATATTATATTACAGTTTGTTTTAATTTGTTACTTTAACAAAAATATCTTAAACTGAGCAATGTATAAATGACAGAAATTTATTTCTTAAAGTTCTAAACACTGAAAGTTCAAGATTTAGGCTCCTGCACATTTGGTTTCCAATGAGGGTTTACTTCCTCATAGCCATGTTTTCACTTTAACCTCACATGACCTAAAGGGCAAATGAGCTTTCTGGGATCTCTTTAATAGAGGAACTA